>NC_132920.1:68924943-69549943 GCF_047675955.1 Chlorocebus sabaeus | reverse complement strand
TATGCTTTAATTGTCTTTTATGTTTGGGTTCCATGTGTGTTTCCAAAAGAAGAGCTTTCTGTCAACAGATCATGTGATAATCTCTTTTCTAGAGTATTAAGATTAATGTGTAGATGCTTAATTCATGATAACTTAGAGTAAGCTGTGTACATATTTTCCTTCATAGAGTTACTAATGCAAGGTTTTTTCTAAGTTTTCTTAGGTGCTAGTTTAGATGCTAGTTTTCCATAGAAGAGAAACTGATCAGAAAGGTTTAAACTCTTAAAACTTCTGAAGAAGTTTTAGTCATCTTCCTCAATGGAATTGTTTAGGAGTGTTAACTACTTTCAAACTACTGATTCAAATGTATAGTCTCACTGCTTTTTCATACTCCATGACGTTGAAATCTATTGACCCATTTGTACTTTGAATGGATCTTTTGTCCATTTGTCAAATGCCAAATAAGACAGTTGACATTATGCCTTATTCATTTGGAAAATATTTGTTCAGTGAATAGTGTAGGTCTTCTGAGTGTTGACACATATCATTATACATTGAAAAAACCACATTTGTTAATATCGCCATTATTCTTATCAGAAAAGTATGTATTGAGAAGCTGTAAAACTCAAAGATAGATTCAAGTTTTCCAACATTCTAATTTTCTCTTGAAAGCTTCAGTTTTATCATTGGTAACAAATACTGTCACTTATTTCCTTTGGAGTGACAGTCTCACTGTCATTTTTGAGAAAGCCTGTCTAATACTCAGGTCTGGATAACCACTGCTTATCTGTCAGTCTGTCAGTTGTTCTTTCAAGTAAAAGTGATGTTCTTTGAAAAAAAGTGGCTAGTGTAGCTCACAACTCAAAGAGCGCAAACAAAATTGAGATATTGTGAGACACAAGTACAGCATGGTTTATGTGTATTTCCTGTCAAACAGAATATTGAAAGGAAATATATGCAAATATGGACACTAGAATTTTTACTGCTTCAAAAGGGACTTTTGTGAATAAAAGGCTCAAATCTCCCTCCTCCCTGAAGAACACAATGACTGCTAGCATAATTTGAGTCTACTATCTTGATTCCTGTAAAGGGGCAGCAGTTTTATCCACTGGTGGTTTTGCACCATTAGTTTAACTGTAAACATAGTGGAAAGGCACATAACATCTTAGTATCATTATGCAAATAGTTTCGATGTTGTGAATACCCTGAAAGGATCTCTGCAAATCCTGGGGTCTGGAAACCACATTTTTAAGGATCTTCTGTTATATTAATGGAATTTGGGGTGTTTTGTTCTGAGAAGCTGGCAGAAGTCAGGCTGCCTGCTGCTGCTTCTTGTGAACACTCCCCAGCTGTTGGTTAGTTATTAATAATCCTCAGTTAATTGAAGCTACTTACAAAGCAGATACAGTTTTCTGGAGATTGTTGAAGCATGAGAGGGTGAAGTTGTTCATTTCCATCCTGTTCCCTGCACACCTAAGGATTCTGTGATCAGGAAACTCCCTCATCTGGGAAGGTTATGCCCACCCCAGAAACTTTAAGGATTTGTACCTTTTATTTCTTTTGAATGTTTTATTTAGTTTTTCATCTTTATCTTCAATCTTCTTTCTTTCTTTCTTTCTTTCTTTCTTTCTTTCTTTCTTTCTTTCTTTCTTTCTTTCTTTCTTTCTTTTCTTTTCTTTTCTTTTTCTTTCTTTTTCTTTTTCTTTCTTTTCTTTCTTTTCTTTCTTTTCTTTCTTTTCTTTTCTTTCTTTCTTTCTTTCTTTCTTTCTTTCTTTCTTTCTTTCTTTCTTTCTTTCTTTCTTTCTTTCTTTTCTTTTCTTTTCTTTCTTTCTATCTTGATAGATAGATACAGGGTCTCACGTATTTTGGGCTGGAGTGTGGTGGCGTGATCATAGCTCATTGTAACCTTGAACTCCTTGGGCTCAAGCAGTCCTCCCACCTTGGCCTCTCAAAGTGTTGGGATTACAGGCATAAGCCACCACAGTCAGCCTACTATTTTCTTTTATAAAACTACCCTTGTGTGACTTTTTAGTTCTGAGTTTTGTTTAATTTTGCATTTAGACCTGCTATGCAGGCTTAGCAGTGACTTCTGAGTTCTGTTTAATTTCATATTTAAGCCTGCTATGCAGTCTTTTTATCCCTTATATTGTCTGTGTTTTAGCCTTTTATCTAAATTGTTTTTATTTCAAATTTATTTTTATCTTTATATTTGGGCTCTCCCTATTTCTACAACCACTGCATACATGCAAAAATAAGAAGTGAGAAAAAACATTAAGTAAAAGGAAATTCCTTTAAAAGAAATTAATGAAAGGCAGAGGGTAAATGAATTAAAACTATCCCAAACCCTAAGCAGGAATTATTTGAGGCTATTTTTGTTCAGCTCTTCTGTAGTTGGCCTATCAATTCCTCATGGTATTAGCCTGTTCTCCCACTGCTAATAAAGACATACCCAAGACGAGGTAATTTATAAAGACAAAGAGGTTTAATGGACTCACAGTTCCACATGGCTGGGGAGGCTTCATAATCATGGTGGAAGGTGAGGAGGAGCACAATTACGTCTTACATGGTGGCAGGCAAGAGTGTGTGCAGGGGAACTCCCTTTTGTATAAAACCATCAGATCTTGTGAGATTTATTCACTGTCGTGAGAACAGCGTGGGAAATACCCGTCCCCATGATTCCATTACCTTCCACGAGGTCCCTCCCATGACACATGGGGATTATTACAATTCAAGATGAGATTTAAGTAGGGACACAGAGCCAAACCATATAACCCACATAGACTTTCTTCTCTTGACACTGGTTTTCAGGCTATCATCTTGTGTGTGGATGTAAATTGAATCATATAGTTCATAGTGTTTTGTGTTTGGCTTCTTTAGTGCATAACATCTATATTTGAAACATTTATATTGATGCAGGCAACAGTACTCTGTTGATTCTTATTACTATATTAACATACTGTAGTTTGTTTATCCATGCTAGTGTGGATGAAAAATGGGGTTGTTGACAATACTTGGTTTTTTCAAATGCAGCTGTTAAGAAGATATGTACATTTAAAAGATTTTTACTGCATTGTTTTCCACTGTAGGGATGTTCATAGTAAAAAATCCCAGTTTATTACGTGTTTAATAAATTTTTGTTTGGCTGTTAAACAATTTTGTAGTAAAAATTGGAGTGAGTCAAAGTGTATACATATTTAGATGAGTTAAGTTATGGAACTAAGGGAGAATAAGATGGATTGGGAAGCTTTTCAGTTCCAGTTTCTATGCCAGACATTTAGAGCACCTAAGAGAGTTTTTTGGAAGTTTCTCTTCATTCCCTGTTGATTAGGTGCTGATAATTTGTATCTGGAAACTTTTTTATGTATTTTGAACTTAGGTTTATCTTAGTGTGTTTTGTGCTGTTAAAATAGGATACTCAAAACTTGGTAATTTGTAAGGAACAGAAATTTATTAGTTCATAGTTCTGGAGGCTGGGAAGTTCAAGATGAAGGAACTGGCATATGGTAAGGGCCTTCCTGCTGTCATCCCGTGGCAGAAGGGCAACGGAGGAGGGCACACACATCCTTTTATAATGAACCCACTCAGATGATAATGACATTAATCCACTCATGAGCGGTCCCCCTTGCTACCCAAACACCGTTAGGCCCTACCTCCCAAAACTACCATATTGGGTAGTGATCGTGAACTTTGAGGGACACATTCAAATCATAGTAGGGTTTACAACACCTAGAATCTAACTTGAGAAGAGTACATGAGACCTTTGAAGTCATTTGACTTCTTTGTGATTTCTCCACCTTTGAAATGGTGATAAAGTAGTACCTACTTCATAATGTTAGGAGTGTGACGTGATTAGTGCTAAATAGGTGTTATTCACTGCTGTTTATTCAAATCAGGTAAGAGAACAAGAGAAATTTTCTCTGATAGTGCAATGATATAGGAAAGTTAATATTGAAAGAACTGGCTAGTATCTCATCAAGTTTCAATTTTCTTGACACTATTGTTTTGAAAACATCTCTAATAATATATTTCAGTGCTTTTCCAGACAAGATAGACTGAGACTAATTTTGAGATTTGTTTGATTCAAAATCCTTTTTATACAATCTTGTTTTATAAGATACAGTTGTCTCCTGTGTCCTGCCCCTTTTCCCCCTTTTTAAAA
Source organism: Chlorocebus sabaeus (assembly GCF_047675955.1). Classification (NCBI taxonomy): domain Eukaryota; kingdom Metazoa; phylum Chordata; class Mammalia; order Primates; family Cercopithecidae; genus Chlorocebus; species Chlorocebus sabaeus. The sequence continues at coordinate 69,545,805 of NC_132920.1, read as the reverse complement.
GAAAGTATTCTTAATTATAGGGGATGTTTTCTAAGTGGTTTCTGGTTAAGTTTGCTCAAGAGATTATCTAGATAATCTCTAGAGACCTAGTAGCCTAAGAATTTGTTTCCAGTTGGAAATACTAAGAAAGCAAGTGATCTCTTGGACTTATAACTAGTGTGACTTGTACTTTTTGTCTGTAAATGAACTGCTGATTTGTCACATTAATATCGTAAACCTTCCTTCACACTCCACAGGTTGGATATTGAGACATATGTTCTTGGTTTTTCTTCTTATGTTCTTGGTTATGCCTTTTGAGTTTCCTTTGCTCGTTCTTTCTCTTTTTTCTGACCTTTTAAAATATTTGTATGTGCCAGGGGTTAATCCTTGAACCTGTTCTCTGTTTCAGTTAATCCTTTGGTGATTTTATACCATTGCTTCCTTCTAAATACCACCTATATGCCCAATTCCCAGTTTTGAATCTTTGTGCAGACCTCTCTGGAACTTCACAATCCTATGTCCAACTGTTACGGAACTCTCTACCAAAAAATCAAAGACATCTCAAATTGAACATTTCTAAAGCAACTGACCTTTAATCTGTCATACATTAGTTTTTTTTGTTTTTTGTTTTCTTGTAGTGGATAGCAACAAGAAGGATAGAGTTTCTCAGGCTGAAAACCTTGGAGTCATCCTTGAATCTTTACTTTTTCACATGTTGTGTCAAATATGGCAGGAAATTCCCTTGTGCCTGATTTTCAAAATTTATATAGAATCTGACCACTTCTCACTACCTTTTTTTTCTGGCTATAATCCTAAGACACCATTGTCTGTTTTGGGGTTATCACAGAAGCCTGTCTTTTCTACCCTTGTTTTATTCATAACAGTCAGAGTGATTCTTTAAAAATATGACACTTCTGTTCCTTATCTGCTCAAAACCCTGAAGTAGCTTCCCATGTAATTCACAGGAAATGACAAAGTCATTACTGAAGCCTGCAGAACCTTATGTGATCTGACATTCTTCTCCACCCCACAAACTTCTTTGTCCTCATCTACTATTTTGCTGTGCTAGGCAAAGTCTCATGATGGCCCACAATGCTGTCCACTTCCTGATATTCATGCCCTTATGTAATTCCCTCCTTTTGAGTGTGTGCTGGACCTAGAAATTTGCATCTGCCAAAGAGAATGTGGCTAAAATGATGCTGATAGGATGTCACTTCTGAGATTAGGTAGAAGACAGTGACTTTGTCTTGCTTATACTCCTTTTCTCTTTTTCTCTGGCATGCTCATATTAAGCAAGCTGCCACTTTGTGTACTGCCTTATGGAGAGGCCCACATAGCAAGGAACTGATAGCAGCCTCCAGCCAACAGCTAGTGAGGAACTGAATCCTGCCGAAAACTCAGTGAGTGAACCTGCAAGCAGGTTCTTCCCCAGTCAAGCCTTGGGATAACTGCTGCATTGGCTAACATCTTGATTGCAGCCTTGAGAGAAATTCTGAGCTTGGCGACCCAGCTAAACTGTGCTCATATTCTTGACTCACAGAATCTGTGATAATAAATATAGTTTTAAACCACTAAGTTTTGAGTAGCCTGTTACGTGGTAATAGATATCTAGTACATCTCTCCATCACTGTTACATTAATGTTGTTATTAATGTTCCTTGAACATTTCAGTTTCACTCCTACATTAGACCCTTTGCTTTATGTTCCCTTTGCCTAGAATGCTTTTCTTTTAGTTATTTACTTGACTAATTTAACTCCTTTCGCCTTTAAATCTTTGGTTATATGTTACCTGTGAATGTGGACTACCTTCCATCTCTGGCTCATTTTATCCTAATTTTTTTCTTTACAGCCTTTAATCACATTCTGATGCGTTACATAATTTAGTTATGTTTATTGTTTGTATCCCCTTGCTAGAATTATACTGTGCTAAGGAAGGAATCTTTATCTCTTTTGGTCCTTGATATAATTTAAGCACAAAGAACAGATATTGGCACATAGTAGGTGCTCAAATATTTGTGAAATTAATAAATTTTTTATTTTCTGTAATTTAGGGAAACTCACTTGAATTTCTTACTTTGTTAATGAGAGAGAATAATGTGTACTTCCGTGTTGTTAAGATTGAGTGAGTGGGGTGGGATTTCAGCCATGGCCAAGTATGAAAATTGGCAGATTCTCTCACCAGAAAACAAATATGAAGTTGGACAAAACTGAACAGAAAACAACAACTTCAGTACTTTAGCAATCAATGAAAAACATACAACAGTCTGAGAAGTGTGTATGCTTAAAAACTGCTAAGAGACAGTGTTAGTTTCTTGTATTTCAGCCTAGGACTGTTATGTTTCCCTACCCTCAACTTCCAGCTTGGTTATTGCAGAAGATCTGCCAGGGCAGGGTGGGTCCAGGGAGGACTTACAGCTGTACTGCTCTATCAGAAGGGGACTCACTCAGGTGGGTGGTGCTCACTTCTAGTGCTACTGTTTATGGAAGTGACAGTCTTGGAATCAGGTGAGTGGAGAGGATCCAGGATTCTACTAGCATGGGATTGTGGTCATAATTGGGACAAGCGTATGTCTGGTTGAAGCTGCATACATGTTTATAGGAGACTGGAGAGGGTCCAACCTCATCACGTACTCCTGGCTGCCTTAGAGGCTCTACACATGTGCGTAGGAGACCGGAAAGGAAAAGCCAGAGACAATTGGGCTGAACTTTGAATACACTCTCCTACCAGTATGCAGGTTCATTGGCAAGGGCTGAAAGCCTCACTGGCTTGAGTTTGAGCAAAGTTTCTTTCTGGTTATGATTATTAAGCTATATAGACACAGGAACAATCCCTAGGAAGCCAGGCTTAAAAACAGTAATTTAAATAAATATTTTTTTTGAGCTGAGATAACAATTAAAAAAAAACCTGAAAACATAGTTAAAAAAAAATAGAGACATCATCAGTTGCACGCTATGTGGAAAACAGATTTTACAGACTTAACCCTGCCAAATAAGTGAACGAAGAAATTAAAGAGGCAACCTTCAGGAGCAAAAAGCACAATACAGAGTTGCTACAACATATTGTCTAACATGTCCAGTTTCAATAAAATTATAAAATATGCAAAGAAATAGGAAAACATGAACAATGCTAAGGAAAACAGCATATAGTGGAAACAGTATTTCTAGACGTTAGATTTAGCAAAGACTTCAAAGCAGCTATTGTAAATCAGTTCAAAGCAGCAAAGTAAACTGAGAATGAAAAGAAAGTGTGACAAATAGAGATGTTCAAAAAGGAGATAGAAATGATTTTAAAAACAACAAAATGAAAATTCTGAGATTGAAGAATATAGTAACTGATGTGAAAAATTTACTAGAGGGTCTTACCAGAGGTTTGACGTGACAGAAGAAAGAATCAGTGAATTTCAAAGGTAGATGATCTAATCTGAAGATCAGAGAGGAAAGAAGATTAAAGAGAAATCAATAAAGCCACAGAGATTTGTGGGTCAGCATCAAGTTTACCTGTGTATGTGTGATGGGAATCTCAGGATGAAAAGAGAAAGAAGAGGGCAGGAAAAAAAGTTTGAAGAAATCATGGCCAAAAAGCAATCTACCCATCTAAGAAGCTCAGTGAAGCCCAAGTAGGAAAAAGCAGAGATACAGACCTGGACAAATCATTGTTAAATTATTAAAAGCCAAAGACAAAGAGAAAAATTTAGAAGTAGCCAAAAAATTACATGACAGCATCTTTATGATTAGTGACTAACTTCTAATGTGAAGTAGTGGACTCCAGAGGGCACTAAAATGAAAAGAGAAAAAAAATAAAGATTTCTGTGTCCTCTAAAATCCTCTAAAAATGAAGGTGGAATAGGATATTCCAAGATAAAACCTGAGAAAATTCATTACAAGAAACCCTTTCTTACAAGAATGCTAAAGTAAGTCTTTAAGGATAAAAGGAAATGACACTAGGCAATAAACCAAATTCATAGGAAGAAAGAAATCAGAAATTATAATGGTTAATGTTTAATATAAAGGCACTATATTTTTTCTCCTTTTCTTACCTTTGTAAAAGATTTAAGATTGTATAAAGCAATAATTATAGCACAGTAAATGCTGGGTTTAGGGTTTATAATATATAGACATAAAATATGTGATGAGAATGGCACAAAGAAAAAGAAGTATTAGAGCTATTTTGGAGCAAGTTTTTAAAAAAAATTTATTTTGCCTGAATTGTGTGAATACTAATTGAAGGTAAGTTGTGATAAATTAAGGTATGTAGTGTAATCCCCATAGCAATCACTAAGAAAATGACTCAAAAATATACTTATTTTATATATCTATAAATATCTATAAAGTAAGTCAGGAATTGGTAATGTAGAAAATAACTTTTAATACAAAATAAGGTAGTAAAGGAGAAGCCTGGAACAACAAAAAAGACATAATAAAGGATAAAATGGCAAATGTAATTACAGCCATATCAATAATTGTTATATGTAAATAGTCTAAATACCCCCAATCAAATGAGATTGTCATAGTGGATCAACAAATGAATATTCGTCAGTGTGTTGTCTATAAGAGAAACACCTTTGATTCAGAGACAAATAGTAAATGGTTAAAGACAAGGTTAGAAAAAGATGTCATGCAAATAGTAACTCTGACAGCTGAAATGACTATATTAATATCAAATAAAATAGACTTTAAGACAAACAGGGACACTTCATAATTATAAAATGGTTAATCATTAAAATGACAGAAAAATTATAATTATATATGCACCTATTAACAGAGCTTTAAAATACACGAATTCAAAATGGGCAGAATTGATAAGTGAAATAGATAATTCAACAATATTAGTTGGAAATTTGAGGAACCAACTCTTTATTGGTTAGGAAATAATTGTTTTTTGATAGAACAATTAGCAAATCAGTGAAGGTTAAGAAGATGTAAACAACAATATTGATAAACTTGCAAATACAGAAAATTGTATCCCAATGGATGCAGAACACAATTGACTTAAAGCACACGGAGAACATTCTTCGGTATAGACTATATAATAGGTTATAGAATAATTATCAGTAAATTTAAAAGGATTAAAAATCATACAAAGTGCATTTTCCAATCATAATATAATTAAATTAGAAATCAGCAATGGAAAAAAATCTTGGCAGTCCACAAGTATTTGGCATTTAAACCACATACTTCTAAATAACCCATGGATCAAGATGAAATCACAAGGCAGATTGGAGAATGTTTTGAACAGAATGAAAATAAAAATGTAACATATCGAAATTTATGGGATATAGCTTAAGCAGAGCTCAGAGGATAATTTGCAGCTTTAAACCCCTCTGTTAAAGAAGATTCTCAGCTGCCTAAACTTCTACCTTAGGAAAACAGAAAAAAAAGAGCAAACTGAACTTTAAACAAACAGAAGAAAAATAAAGGTCAGAGCAGACACCAATGAAGTAGAAAACAGAAAAGCAATAAAGAAAATTCAAACCAAAGTAGGTTCTTTGAAAAAAAATAAAAATCAGCAAATCTTTAGCTAGACGTAGGGCATCGGGGAAGGGGGAGAGAAAGAGACAAAGGATATAAATGATCAAAACAAGGAATGAAAGAAGTGGCATTATCAACTTTGCAGAAATTAAAGGGGTTACAGAGGAATATTGAGTAACTTTATAGCGACAAATTCCTAGACAATTTTCCAATTGAATCAATTACCATAACTGATTTAAAAAGTAGCACTTCACATAAAAAATATGTGAAGAATTTCACATATATTTAAATAAGAAATTATACCAATTTCTATTTATGTATCATAAGTAGAAATTATACCAATCCTTTATCAACCTTTTTAGGAAATAGAGGATGAAGGAACACTTCCCAACTCACTTGAGGGCATTATTTCCTTCATACCAAAATCATATAACGACATCACAAGAAAGGGAAACTATGGACTAATATACCTCATGAATGTAGACACAGAATTCTTAAAATTTTAGGAAACTGAATCCAGAGTCATATAAAAAGAATTATGTACTATGACAAAAGTGAATTCATCCCAGAAAAGTAAGGTTGCTTTACTATCCAGAAATTAATTTACTTAACATACATGTTAACATACATAGTACAGAAATGAGTGATCATCTCAATAGATGCAAAAAAAATTCCAGTATCTATCATTGATTAAAAATTATCAGCAAAGTAGTTACAGAGGGGAACTTCCCGAGCTGACAAAGGACATCTATGAAAAACCTACAGCTACATTATACTTAGGGTTGAAAGATTGAATACTTTTCTTCTGAGATTAGGAGCAAGATACCTATGTCTGCTCTCAACACTGCTATTTAACATTGTACTGATGATTCTAGCCAGTGTGATAAGTCTAAATAAATAAATAAATATACATAATTAAATGAATAAATTTACTTAAATATTAATTTTTATTATTTAGTTATTTAAATATTTACTTAAGTAAATACATCCAAACAAAAAGAAGAATTATTACTGTCTTACTTTCACAGGTGATATAAGATTCTATAGGTAGAAAATTTTAGGGAACCTATATATGGACAAATGCAACCAGTAAGTAAGGTTAGCAGGATCACAAGTACAAGATTGATATGAAAACTAGAAACAGACAATTCAGATAAAGTGATAAAAGCAATTCTAATCAGAAGCCATCAAAAAGGGTGAAAAAAGTACTTCACATTTAACAAAAAAGTATAAGATTTCTGCGCTGAAAACTACAGAGAAATTGCTGATAGAAATTAAAGAAGATTTAAATAATTCCATGGGGTTGAAAACACAATGCTGTAAAGATGCAATTATGTCAGTTTTCTCTCAAACTGTTGAATGCAGTCTCTATTAAAATCACACAGACTTTTAAAAATATTTTTGAAAAACCGACAAGCCAATCCTAAAATTTACGTGGAAGTCAACAGGATCTACAGTAGCCAAAAAACATTTTGAAAAAAATGACATTAGAGAATTACATCCTCAGATCTCAAAATGTAATATAAAACTCAATAAACAAGACTCTATAGTATTGCAGTTGGTCAGGAGTATAGAGCAATGGAATAAAATTCAGAGTCCTAAAATAAACCTTTATATTCATAGTTGATTTTCAACAGCTGTGCCAATTTAGTTTAATTCCATTCAATTAAAAAATTTTTGCTGGGAAAGTTGGACTGTTATATGCAAAAAATGATTTTTTTTGAGCCTTACCTTATACCACACTCAAAATTCAATCATAGACCTAAGCTGTAAAAGTATAATACTTTAAAGGGCTGTGATTACAGGCATGAGCCACCACACCCAGCCATTTGTAACTTGTAATGTAGATTAGTGAAGATAAGAACCAAGAAGAACCTAATCAGCCACCCCAGCAGAAACACTGCCAGTTTGAACTGAATTTCCTATATGGTCCAGCAGTTTCATTCCTAGGAATTTACCCAACAGGAATGAATGCAATGTCTAGGCAAAGATGTTCATAGTAGCAGTTTTTATAGTAGTCCCAAACTGGAAAGTATTCAAATGTCCAACAACTGGTGAATGTTTAAATAAAATGCAGTATGCCCATACAATGGACTATATTAATATATTCAGCAACCTAAGTTACAAGTCAGCAAATTATGGCGTGGCTTCTATAAACCTGTCTGTGTCTGTTTGTTTATGTGTTGTCTATGGCTGCTTTGCTACAGCAGCACAGATGAGTAGTTGCAACAGAGATGTATAAGCTGCAAAGGTGAAAATATTTATTATCTGTTAACAGAGGAAAATTCCCAATCCCTGTGCTTAGTGAAGGAAGCCAGATGCAGAAGACTGCATCAAAGTTGTTGGGAAAAGTATCGAATCAGCTAATGTAAGTGAAGGTGATAATATAGTTCTGCGTATATTATGGAGAGTCAGTAAAGGATAGTTGCTATTAATATGACTTAAAATCTTAGAGGATTTGCATTTTTATTATTTGATTTTCTAGAGTTGTAATCTTATCCCTAATTCATAGATGAAAAAAATGAGGTTAAAAAGTTATGAAGGACTAAGGCTTATACATTGGAATGTGATTCTTTGTTGCTATACAATTGTGAATTATAGCATGATTTATTTAGCTTTTTGTCTGACCATTTTATTTAACAATTTTTTTTGTTGTTGTGAAAAAAAAACGGCCTTGCACTGTAAACCTTGGAATAAATACCATTGAGAGGAGGAAATAACCAAAAATATCCATGGGGAAAATGACTATTCTTCAGAATATGACTAAGTTCAACCCTGTAAATGGTTTTTATTCTCAAGTTGTATATTCTTAGTACTTATACAGCAGATGTCCGACTCACTTTGCTATACTGTCAGCAGTTGTACTAGTTATCTACTGTCATATAACAAATTACCTCAACATTTAGCAGTTTAAAACAGCAAACTTTGTTTCACAGTTTCTTTGGGTGAGGAATCCAGATGCACCTTAGTTGGGTGTGCTCCATCAGGTTCTCTTGTTGGGCTAGAAGGAAGGTGTCTGGTGAGACTGCAGGCATCCCAAGACTCCACAGTGGGGAGAGTTGACATGTAAGCTCTCTCACATGAGTCTACACAGGCCTTAGGGTTTCTCTCTCTGTTGGCCTGTAACATCAGTTCTTTGTCACGTGGACTTCTCTATAGGGCAGCTCACAACATGGCAGCCAGGGGGTCTCAGAGTGAGAGAAGGATAGAGCAGTAAGATGGAAGCCAGTCTTTTTGTCACCTAATCTCAGAAGTGACATCCCAATACTTTTGTTCATATTCTGTTCCTTAGCAGTGAGTCACTAGTGCCAGCCCACACTCAAGCTGAGATTACACAGGTCACAAATACAGAAGTGGGGTTATCAGGAGCCATTTTGGAAGCTGCCTACCACAGCAGTCTTGCAAGTATCAACATCTTTGATGTTTACTTGACATATACTTTTATTCTTAGCAGACTATTTATTGATCATAGAAAGTGTGAAGTTTGAGGTAGTCATTTTGAAGTCTCCTGTGTTTTTCCTGGTGCCATTTCTTCTGTTTCCCCATTAGAAATACTCTAAATTTAGTTTGTGTTAATCCCTTGCTTTGTCTTTCAGTGTTAACATGTTGTGTTCTTACTTAGTTTTACATTTCTGAACTTTATATGAAATGGCTTGCTATAATTTCATTGTGTATGACCATGCCGCATATTAATCAGTGTGGACATTTAGTTTTTTGCTGTTAAAATTGTGCAATGAATATTATTGTACATATTTTCTGTTGTATATGTGCAGAGTACATACATAGCAGTCAAATGGCTGGATCATAAATTGTATGCATTCTTAAGCATTGTAGATAATGACAAGCTATTTTGCTAAATGTTTATACTAATGTAATTCTCATTAGAACATAAGTCTTCTAGTTGCTCTATATTCTAAACTTTGATATTGTCATATGTGTTTAGTTTTTGCTTGTCTGGTGAGTGTGAAATGAGAGTTCACCAGTCTGTGTTTCACTTACTTGTAAATGAAATTGTATGTTTTTTAAAAAGTTGTTGGCTTCTTCAGTTTTCTGCTTAAAGTAACTTTCAGTTGGGTTGTTTGTGTTCTTATTGATTTAAGAAATTTTTAAAAGATAATTTGAGTAGTACATACTACGATTTTAAATATTGTATCTTTTCCTCACTAGAATTAAGTCTCATGAGAGGCTTCTCTGTTTTGATTTAGCTGTATACATCGCCCTAGAATGATGGCTGGAACATACTCAGTAGGTATTTGTTAAATGAATACATTTTAAAGGGACCTTTTCTGCATCTATTAAGATACAGAAGTATCTATAAGATCATCATATAAAGTTTTTTTAATTTTGTTTTGGTTTATTCTTTCAAGTGGTATATTATATACTATGTGGCTAGATTATACTTAAACTAATTTTGCATTCGTAGCATAAACCCAGTTGGCCATCTTTGTGGTTTTCTTTGGTTTGTTTTTAAATGTATTGTTGGATTTGATTTGCTGCTCTCTTAATTGGGATCTTTTTAAAAAATCAATTTGCAGGTAAGACTGGTCTGTAATTTTTTCTTTGTCTTATTATTCTTGTCAGGTGTGAGTATTAAGACTACTAGCCTTGTAAGATGAGTTGAAAGATCTGTCTACATTTTAGAGAATGCTCGGGACCAGTGAGCACTTATGTTTCTCTTTCTCCCATAAAATACATACTTGTTACTGGTAACTAAGAAATAGAAGTGAGCATAGAAGTTTACACTATTATTCCTAATTCAATATTGAGTAGTTCATTTATTAGTAATTTTGAGTGGTTTGTTACCCACAAAACTTTTGCTTCTTACCTTGCATACTGGTTTATAATTCTTACTAGGTATCTGGGAGTACTTCCACATAGGATGAAATAACAGTTCCCTTGAATTAGAAGGTATGATTTCTACCAGGCCACTTTGATCTTCTTATTCCAGTGAATAGTTACCATATCAGATGGAGTGATTGACCCTATTAGGGGAAATAGGGTTGCAGCTACACAGTTAATGCAAGGAGAAGTATATCTTGAACCCATGAGATTCTGTGGCACCTCATGATATTACCATGTTCAGTGGCAAAAGTTAGTTGAGATCTATTATACTTACCCTTCACAGACAAGACGACGAAGGGCTTGGAATAGCTCGGGAATAAATATTTGAGTTTGCCCATTTCTAGTACCAAATTCTGTTTCTGGAATTTCATGTGGCTGCTATTAGTTCAGAAGTACCTGGATTAAATAGCCATGTAGTATTTCAGTCTTACTTAAAGTAAGTATAGAGATAGGCTCTCCAGGGCTGGTATGGCAGTGCCATAACATCATGAGAGTACTAAGTTCATTCCTTCTCTGCTCTCCATCCTTAGGACATGATTTCCATCTTAGGGTCACCACAGATTTTAAAATGGTGCTAGAGTTTAAGCCATCACATACCAGTTTCAAATAGGCTGCAGCAGGAAGGGGTAAGGTCAAAAAAGAGAATGCCAGCTGAAAGGAAATGGGTGTAGATATACAACTATCAGTCTTGACTCACGAGTTTTTCAGCTGGGTAAATAGATAATTTTAGAAGGCTTTTAGAGTTCCCAGAATATCTTTATACTTTGACCTCTAAAATAAAAAGCTTTGTAATGACTAATTATTCTGTCACAATATTGGCTAAGTTTTTCTTTGTCATTGTGTTCTGATGTAAATGTTAGCTATTTTCATTGGTAGTTGGGAAGGATACTTTTAAAAAAAATTTAACAATTTAAAAGTCTAAGGTATCCAAGTTAATTTTCATGTGAGTTATAATTTAATGATATGTGGCTTTTAAAAAGTAGATGGTTGCTTCGTATATGTTTAAAAATCTTAGGAATTACTATGTATTCTTTGGTACAGTTTTTGTCCATGACCTTTAAGTGGCTCTCTATTCACTTGTTTTTGCTAGTTCTTGATAAGTGGTTTTAAAAAACCAACTTGTTTCATGAGTTTAATTTTGCTCAATTTATATGGACATGAGGCTTAAAAATTTTTTCTTAATGTGTTCTTTGATGTTAGTGGGTCTACTAAACCAAAAATCTGTTTATCTTTTATTTGCTAGTAGCAGTCTTTTAACAAAAACATTTACAAGTAAAAGCATATTTTAGAGAGATGTTAGGATATGAGAGTGTCATAACTGTTAGAGTCAAGAATAATTTGCCTTTGAAAATGGCTATGAGTTTGATGTAGATCTTTTAAAAAAACAATTTTTCCTGTTTCATGGTAGTGGAGGCAGCAATATTTTTTTCCCCATTTGCAGGTATATAAACTCAACTTGACATTAGAACTGATCATATGATAAATGTTGTAAAATAAATGTTAATTTAATTCTCTCTTTACAGTTCAACATTTATGCACTAAAAGAAGAAATCTTTATAAAGGAAACTGAGAGAGAACAGTCAGATTATTAGAAGATAGCTTAGAAGGTTGTATCAGGGAAACAAATATTTAGAGCAGTTTTAAACCTATTTTGAATTATTGACTACTAGAGGGATGTTATAGTCTGTTGAGAATTGTGTCTGTTCTCTACTTCATTTCCCCAGATGTTGATTACTAAAAATCTTTTGTGGGCACTCTTACCAGCAACATGAGAATTTTGGTTGCCATACATCTTTTAAGTCAATAGCTGCCCCGTTTTTTTTAACTTCTCAGATTAGTTTTGTCAATTCTAGAACTTCCTTACATGTTCAATCATAGAAAGGTACTCTTGTGTACAGGCTTGTTTTATTCAACACAAGGTCTATGAGATTCTTCTGTATCTCATGTTTCTTTTTTATTGCTGTGTGATCATCTTTTATGTGAATGTATCACTCAGTTTGCTTATCCATCCACTTGTTGATGATCATTTGGATCATTTCCAGTTTTTGATCACTGCATATGATGTTTCTCTGAACATCATTCTTGTGAAAGAGTTAATACAGTAGACCTAATATTGCTGAATGCTTGTATGTTTTCAGGGAGGTCCTGCCTGTGTGGCTTACCTTTGACTACCAGAAACTTAGCCCTTGGTGTATTCTCTATGTTACTAACTGAAAGGTGGTTTTGTAAAGCTGTATATGGAACCATGCACTACTGACTAGTTTAGATTGTTCAAAAACATGATTTTTGGTGAATTCTTGCTTTCCTTTTTGGAGTCTGTAGCTTTGGTAATCAAAGCTGGTCACTTTAGGCAAATACGCTTGTTTTGCAAGTCTCCAATAAATGCCCTGGACTCTGCGAATCAACCAAGCTTCTCTGGGCAGAAGTCCTTTAACATAAGTTGCTGTGCCTTATTGCTAGGGAAGAAAATTGTTGGGTCATGTGATAGGTGTATGTTTAACTTGGTAAGAAACTACTAAACAGTTTTTTACAGTGTTGTACCTCACTCCTACAAGTAAAGTATGATAGTGTTAGTTGTTCTGCATTCTTGTCGACACTTGGTATTGCCAGTTTAATTTTAGCCATTTAGATTTACTTAGCATTTTCCTGATGACTTATGGTGATGAGCATCTTTTAAAATGTGCTTATTGGCCATTGTATATATTTTCTCTTTCGTTCGTTCGTTTGTTCGTTCGTTCGTTCATTCTTTCTCTCTCTCTCTCTCTCTCTCTCTCTTTCCTTCCTTCCTTCCTTCCTTCCTTCCTTCCTTCCTTCCTTCCTTCCTTCCTTCCTTCCTTCCTCCCTCCCTCCCTCCCTCCCTCCCTCCCTCCCTCCCTTCCTTCCTTCCTTCCTTCCGTTCTTTTTGATGCAGTCCTGCTCTGTTGCCCAGGCTGCAGTGCAATGGCACAATCTTGGCTTACTGCAACCTCTGCCTCCTGGTTTTAAGTGATTCCCCTGCCTCAGCCTCCTGAGTAGCTGGGATTACAGGTGCTTGCCACCATGCCTGGCTAATTTTTTTGTATTTTTAGTAGAGACGAGATCTCGCCATATTTGGCCAGACTGGCCTGGAACTCCTGAACTCAGGTGATCCTCCTGCCTCGACTTCCCAAAGTGCTGAGATTACAGGTGTGAGTCACCATGCCCAGAAATTGTGTATATTTTCTAAAGTGAAGTATTGAAATCTGCCCATTTTTAAAAAAAGGTTGTCTTTTTATTGAGGTACAGGAATTTGTCTTACACTTTGCTATGCTACTTAAATATAATGATAACTTAGGTGTTCAAAAGATTGTTTATCACACAAGATTAGGAGCACCAGGAATGCTTATAAAATAGTCATTAGGCTGTTTGGCTATCTAAAGGCCAAGCCTACCAAGTAACAGACACAAGTGGCATACTCAGACTGAAGCTAAACTTTACTCCACCTATTAGTTTATCAAAGTTTTTGGTGTGAGGCTGTCAGCCTACTCAAGTCTGTTGTGCTAATTCAGTTTCTTTTTTTTTCTATTTTACACAAATTATTTTATTTGATTATTTTAATCATAATATTGGCATGGTATTTAGGGTGATTTACAAATGGTGTTTTGTATTTAAGTTTTTAAAGCTTTGGAATACTTGTTACAGTTTTTTGTTTTGTTTTTGTTTGTTTGTTTTTTACTTTAAGTTCTGGGACACATGTGCAGAATGTGCAGGTTTGTTACACAGGTGTACATGTGCCATGGTGGTTTGCTGTACTTATCAACTCATCATCTAGGTTTTAAGCCCCGCATGCATTAGTTATTTGTCCTAATGCTCTCCCTGCGCCTTGACCCCACCCCCCAACCGGCCCTGGTGTGTGATGTTCCCCTCCCTGTGTCCATGTGTTCTCATTGTTCAAGTCCCACTTATGAGTGAGAACATGAGATGTTAGGTTTTCTGTTTCCTGTGTTAGTTTGCTGAGAATGATGGCTTCCAGCTTCATCCATGTCCCTGCAAAGGACATGAACTTACTTTTTTTTATGACTGCATAATATTCCATGGTGTATATGTGCCACATTTTCTTTATCCAGTCTATCATTGATGGGCATTTGGGTTGGTTCCAAGTCTTTGTTATTGTAAATAGTGCTGCAATAAACGTACGTGTGCATATGTCTTTATAGTAGAATGATATATGATCCTTTGGGTATATACCCAGTAATGGGATTGCTGGGTCAAATGGTATTTTTTGGTTCTCAATCCTTGAGGAATTGCCACACTATCTTCCACAATGGTTGAACTAATTTATACTCCCACCAACAGTGTAAAAGCATTCCTGTTTCTCCGTAGCCTCGATAGCATCTGTTGTTTCCTGACTTAATCACCATTCTGATTGGCTTGAGGTGGTATCTCATCGTGGTTTTGATTTGCATTTCTTATTGACCAGTGAGGATGAGCTTTTTTTCATATGTTTGTGGGCTGTGTAAACGTCTTCTTTTGAGAAGTGTCTGTTCATATCCTTTGCCCACTTTTTGATGGGGTTGTTTATTTCTTGTAAATTTAAGTTCCTTGTAGATAAATGTTTATGTCTGTTGGCTCTTAGATTTGCAATAGAAATGTTAAAACTCACTACTCCTTGGTTTGTACTAGAAACACCAATATTCACTGCCCTAAAAGATTTATTGTCACTATTAGTTGCTCATAATATTAAAAGCCTGCATAAATTTCATTAAATGTCTATAGTGCCAAATTCAGTATGTTGACATTTTGTGATTGCTAAGTATAAATTAACTCTGCCCCTCTGTTAATTATTTAGGGTCCTATTTGATTTGAGTTTTTTTTATCTGTATTGCATGTAGTAGGGCTGTTTCATAAGTGTCCTCCAGATAAATGAGATAAGGCTAGCAAATGTTAAGAAAATTCTTTAACTCTAAAGTCATTTCTTCCAACACAATAAGTAATTTAGATTTTATTATACATTACTAACATGCATTTTTTCCGTATTTGCTTAACCATCTTAACTATTTCAAGTATACTATTCAGTGGTATTAAATATATTCATAATATGCAGCCATTGGTGCCATCCATCTCCATAACACTTCCCATCTTGTAAAATTGAAACTATACCTTTTTAACGGTAACTCTCTATTTTGCCTTTCCCGTCTCCTTCTGACAACCACCATCCTACTTTCTGTCTCCTTGATTTTAACTACTCTCAGTACTTCATATAAGTGGAGTCATATAGTATTTGTCTTTTTGTGACTGGCTTATTTCACTTAGCATAATGTCCTAGTTATGCTAAGTTCATCTGTGTTGTTGCATATATCATTTCCTTCCTTTTTAATGCTGAATAATATTGTGTTTTATGTATACCACATTTTGCCTGTCTATCCATCCATCAATTGACACTTGGGTGGCTTTCATGTTTTAGTTACTGTGAACCATGCAGTTATGAACATGGGTATTCAAATAACTCTTTGAGACCCTGCTTTCAACTCTTTTGTGCATATACCTGGAAGTGGAATTGCTGTATCATACGTAATGCCAGTTTTCATTTTTTTAGGAAACATCATACTGTTTTCCACAGCTGCTGTACCATTTTACATTCCTACCAGCAGCACACAGAGTTTCAGTTTCTCCACACCCTTGACAACACATGTCATTATTATTATTTTTTGTTAGTAGCCATCCTTATAGGTCTGAGATGGTAACAGTTGCTTTCTTTTATAAAGGAGTACAATGATTATCATTCTGTAATTGCTTTGTATAATTATACTGGTACTATTATTTTTCATGAATACGTATAAACAAATGAATGTGAAAATACAGATTTTAAGAACAGGTTTCTTAGGCTTAAGTCTCAAATGTTCCTCCTTCTGTTTTTATTGTTGAAGGTACTATATCTTTGGCTTAACTTAAACTCTATATTGAATTTAAATAAATATTTTGACTGACTACTGGTTAAAAGTATTTCAAATCTAACTTTTTTTTAAAAAAAAGCAGATAAATAGTAATTCCTATCAGTTAATGTTGAATCTAATTTTGAACATAAGAATTGAAAACAGGATCATGAAGAGCTATTTGTCCTTCCATGTTCATAGCTGCGTTATTCACAAATTGCAAAATTTGGAGGCAACTCCAATGTCCATTGATGGGTAAATAGAGATCTAATTTTACTGTTCTACTATTCTTTTTACCTTTTCTCTGTTTTGATTTGTGTAAGATTGGTTGTGTAATACTGCATATTTTTTTAAACTTAAGATGAGAAAATTATATCAAGAAGACCATATTATTTATAGCTATTTCTTTAACTTGCCGGAATAGCAAATGTTGTGTCAAATGTACTCAAATTTAAGTTGGAATGAACACAAAAGTTAAAGTTCATTTAAATGAGATGGTTTATAGGAAGTTCTCAGCATTGTAGTTAGTACAAAATGAGATGGTTTATAGGAAGTTCTCAGCATTGTAGTTAGTACAGAGTAAGAGCTCATATGTCAGCTGCCACAATTGTTCTGGACCCAGTTATTACTATTGTTAGAAATTGCCACGTGTAATCCCAGCAGTTTGGGAAGCTGAGGCGAGTGGATCACGAGGTCAGGAGATTAAGACCATCCAGGCTAACACGGTGAAACCTCGTCTCTACTAAAAATACAAAAACTTAGCCAGGCATGGTGGCGCGCGCCTGTAGTCCCAGCTAGTTAGGAGGCTGAGGCAGGAGAATGGCGTGAACCCAGGAGGCAGAACTTGTAGTGAGCCAAGATTGTGCCACTGCACTCCAGCTCTGGCGACAGAGCAAAACTCCGTGTCAAAAAAAAAAAAAAAAAAAATTGCTGCAAAGTTAACTTGAATTATAGGTTGTTATTCTGATAGTACTGTTGATCTCTTGGGACATGGGACAGAGAAGGCTATTTGGGCATCATA
Source organism: Chlorocebus sabaeus (assembly GCF_047675955.1). Taxonomy (NCBI): domain Eukaryota; kingdom Metazoa; phylum Chordata; class Mammalia; order Primates; family Cercopithecidae; genus Chlorocebus; species Chlorocebus sabaeus. The sequence goes on along the minus strand of NC_132920.1, from coordinate 69,528,604 downwards.
TACTATATAGAAAGAGTTATGAGTAGAGGGAATCAGGGTAGTGAATTTGTTAAGTGAATGTATATACACATATAGATAACTGTGATTAAGTACATACGTATTTAGTAAAACTTGGTTTATTACTTATTTCCACAGCTTTATATTCTGTTATATTGTTCTGTGTGTTCTTCTGGATCCCTTTTGTCTACTTCTATTATGAAGAAAAGGATGATGATGATACTAGTAAATGTACTGTAAGTATCTTTATTTTAGAGGCCTCAGTTTAGGAAAGAAAAATAGTATTTCCTGCTTTTTCAGAGAATGACATGACTGAATTTTTTTATAGAGCAGTGTTGTCTAATAGAAATACAGTGTTAGCTAAATTAAAATAAAAAGAAACAGTTGAAATTAATTTTAATTATACATTGTATTTAACATAATATATTCCAAATATTATTTCAAATATAGTGAAACAAACTAGTAATATTAAGTTTCTTTTCTTCACACTAAGTCTTTGAAATTTGGGTTGTATTTTACACAACAGTTCAAGCTAGCCACATTTCAAGTGCTTTCTAGCCACATGTGGCTTGTGACTATTATTTTAGACAAAGCAATTCTAGATCAGGCATACAAAATTCTTTCTGTAGAAGGCCAGGAGGTAAATAATTTAGGATTTGTGGGCTATATGGTCTCTGTCTTAGCTACTCAAGTCTGCCATTATAGTGTTAAAAGTATTCAGAGACAATGAACATTTTATAATCCAATAAAACAGAAAATGAATCAGATGTGGCACACTGAATGTAGTTTGCTGGCCTCTGTTCAAAAGCATAAAGAAGGAGCACTTATAGGTTGTACTTACTAATCCAGGATAAGGCTGACTTTCTTTTTAGACGGGTGCTGTGGCTCATGCCTGTAATTCCAGCACTTTGGGAGGCCAAAGTGGGCAGATCACCTGAGGTCAGGAGTTAGAGACCAGCCTGGGCAACATGGCGAAAACTTGTCTCTAGTAAAAGTACAAAAATTAGCTGAGCATGGTGGTGGGGGCCTGTAATCCCATCTACTCTGGAGGCTGAGGCAGGAGAATTGCTTGAACCTGGGAGGCGGAGGTTGCAGTGAGCCAAGATTGCGCCACTGCACTCCAGCCTGGGCGACAAGAGTGAGACTCTGTCTCAAAAAAAAGGACTGACTTTTTAAAAACCTGACTAATACAGCACACATGTGGGTTCAGAACTGCAGATCATTATCACTTAAGTATTGGTATAAGCATCTTAATTAAAATAATAGTAAATATAATTCAGGAGAATCTTAGAAATATATTAATATTATGTAACTGAGTTGGGCCTGTCTCTCAATTGCATGAATGACTGAAAATCAGGAAATCTATTAGTATATAGTAATTAATAGGTCAAAGAAAAAAATGTATATTAAAAGATATATGTCAAAATCGAACACTTTGTAATTTAGGGGAACAGTTGTACAATAAGACTAAATGTCTTATCTTTTTGACTTACAGGATTTTGTTTTATACCTTGTTTACATATGTATTTAAATATAGAAATAAATATATTCAGTCAAAAGCTAGCATCATGCTTAATTATGCTTAAAACCTCAAGAGCATTGGCATTAAGGTTAGGAGCAAGTAAATTAACAGTATTTTAAATGACTCCTAGAGTGATAATCAGCGTAGTGTTAGAGAAAAAATATTAGACATTTAAATATTTATAAAGAGAGTCAAAACTGTTATTTGCAGATACTATATTACTCTATATTTGGAAAAACCAAGGTATGTGAAGTAAGGTAGCTAGTTGCAAATTTAATAAAATCTCCATGAGATTTATGCAGTCTCTTTCACTTCTTACAGAGTGCACATTCTTCTACCCTTTGGTTGATCTTAGGATCTTCTTTATCTTTTCTTCAGTTTTTTTCCTAAGGGATATCTTATCCCCTTTGTGAGTAAGAACTTACTATGTGAAACATTCATTCAAATTTTAAAAGATCATTTTTAGATACTTCATTAGTCGGAGAGCACAAATGTTATTTCTGACTGATTTAAAATGAGATTATTCACTTTTTAATTCATATTCAGAATGTCCAGCTTTGTCTTTATTTGCTTTTCTTAGCCTTTGGAGTATGTTACAGGCACCAAGCAAAACATAGTTTTTAAATTCCCAAGTTCCTGGGCTTAAGTACTTACTTAATCACTTGTGACCTTTGTGCCTTAGGAGAGATTATTAACTTCTCTGGACTTCAGCTTCGTTATGTCTAAAGTAAAGATGAGAACAACCTGTCTTAGAGTTGTTATGAGAATTAAATGAGTTAACATATGTGACGTTCTTATCAGTGCCTGGCATATGTTATATATGTATGAAATATAAATGTATGTAAGTGTATATACACACACACACATAAATATTTATGAATATGTGTATAAATATAAATACATAAATATTTATGTATGTGTATATATACTTATATGTATATATGCGGATATATACATGTATATTTATACTCATGTATATACTCAAACAAAAACGTGTATATTGTGTTGATTATTATAAACCATTTTGATGAATTGGATTGGGGCATTGTAGATTCTGATTGCTGTCTGGGCGAGTATTACATGTTCTGATAATTTTACTAAAGATGCCTACTGGAGAATCAACTATACTTCAGGTGGTTTGGTTTTTACAAGGGCGTAACTATTGAAAAGATTTTAAAAATCTCATATTTTGCAAAGATACTTAAGATGTAGTATATCCGTTTTCTTTAAATTTTAAGGTTTTCAACCTTAGTTGAAACCTTTGACTGTAAGCGTGTATCTGATGTGAAGGTACTGTTAAACTGTTGCAAGAATATTTTATATTTTAAAGGGCTTGCTAAATGTTATACTTTTTTCTCCTTGGCATCTAGCAAATTAAAACGGCACTCAAGTATACTTTGGGATTTGTTGTGATTTGTGCACTGCTTCTTTTAGTTGGGTAAGTCTTGGTTTTTTTTTTTTTTAACCATGAAATGGAAATAGAATTATTTGAAAAAATAATAAAAGGATCATTCAGAAAAATCTAGGAAAGAAAAAAAAAATGTAAAAAAAAAGAACAATCCACTCTCTGTATCTCCAAAGAACAATAGCCACAATTTAACAGTTTTGTCTATGTCGTTTCATCTAGACATTTTTATGTGCTTGAATGCATGCAGAGTGCACCTCCCTTCTTGCATGCACCCTACATGTTTTAGTTTTACACAAATGTGATTATATTTTATATAATTCTTGGTAATCTACTTCTTAACATATTGCAGGCATCTCTTCAGGATAGTAAGTGTAGATCCATCAATTTTGACTACATTGCATTTCCTTCTAAGGATACAAAAATATATTTAACTGATCTTCTAGTGATAACTGCTTAGACATTTATAATATTTCCCCATTATTATAAATAACACTTTGATGAAAATCCTTGTCTGTGCATCTTTTCAGATTTGACCCTGTCAGTCTTTAAATCTTTGTCAGTGAATTTCCTTTCTTAATTCTTCTTGTTTTTATACTTATATTAATAACATTTTGTTTATTTGTACATCTAAAATTTATCCTTGTTAATGGAAGACATTTATCTTTGTTAAAAATAGGTCATTAGTCTTTCTTTTTTTATGTTAGGAAATACATTAGGAATTAATAAATTTTTTGAAGTTTCTGTTTATAATTTAGTCTCAAAATTTTCAATACATAACTTTCCATAAATAAAAAATTACTTATTATATGTAACTTGTAATAGGAATAAAATTGTTGAGTAACTTTTTGTAGTTCCCAGAGTTCTTAGGATGCATGTGTTTTATAGTCAAGTCATATTTTCAATTCTTTTTACCTGCCTTGATGTGTCATGAAAAAGAGTACTTTTTGTAAGCACCTTTTTTAGTGGTTTTTCTATGTATTTTAGCTACCAAGTATATTTCTAAAGTATTTTTTTGGCTCTTTAAAGAAAGCTAAATATACTTATATTAATTTCCCTTGTTAACGTAGCTGTCCCTTGTACGTAAACCTGAATTATCTAGAGTGGAAATCAGCAAACTTTTCTTAAAGCATAGATAGTATTTTAGATTTACTGTCTGTATGGTCTCTGTGTCTCTTTTTTAGCTCAGAAGTAATCAGACAATACGTAAAGAACATGACTGTGTTCTAGAAAAACTTTATTTATAAACACAGGCAGCCAGTAGTGTGCCAACTCCTAATTTAGAACATGAATGAGAATCACCAATAAAACTACAAATCTTTGCAACAGTCAGAATAAAAGAGTAGTGAATTAAAGATTATTAGCGTTTCAGCCGTCTAGGACAGTGTTCTTCTCATTACCATATGTAAATGTTTGAATGAGGTGTGCATTTAGGTTAAGTGATTGACAAAAGGTCTTGAAATATTTTTGAAGTTGGCATATTCAGAGTTTCTTTTGAGATAAAACTAGATAATTTTATGGCAAAGCCGTGATCTAGATTTAACTGATTCGTGTAGCTCATACGTTTTTGGAACACTTATGTGTTGGATGCTATGCTAGATCTTTGGGCTAAAGATAGAGGACCATGGTCTCTGTCCTCTAGGTGTACGTTGTGGAGGCATGCAGATTCATACCTTGAATTACAGTGTTTAAGTGCTCTGATAGGAGATACATACCAGATGTTGATGGTAGAGGAGCAGGTTCTTACTCTGCCTTGAAGAATCAGGAGATCTAAGAGGAAGTAATATTTGAGTTGAGATTTGAAGGTATGGGAATTGATCAGCTGACTTGGCAAATAAAAAAGATGAATAACATGTATATTGTTTTCGTCTGCTTTGGCTGCCATAACAAAGTATCATAGACTGGGTGGCTTAAATAACAGTCATTTATTTTCTCATGGTTCTGGAGGCTAGAAGTCTATGTTAAGGTTGTTGGCAAGTTTGGTTTCTGGTGAGAGTTGTCTTCCTGGCTTATAGAAGGCCACCTTCTTGCTCTGTCTTCATGTGGCCTTTCCTTTGTGCTTGCAGAGGGAGAAGGGGAGGGGGAGAGTGAGAGGGTGCAGGAGAGAGGAGAAGCACTCTCTGGTGTCTCTTCCTCTTCTTATAAGGACACCGATGCCATGGGATAATTAGAGCCCCACCCTTTTGACTTCATTTAACCCTAATTCCCTTGCTAAAGGACCTGTATCCAAATACCATTACATTGGGAGTTAGGGCTTCAACATAGGGATTTTCTTTTTTCTTTTTTTTTGGAGAGTTGAGTACAGGGGATTTTATTGATAGTACATGACAAAGTGGTACTCCCTAGGTTCCTCCTTCTTCAGGGGGTCTGGCATGGAAACTGTGACCAGGGGAGATTCTCAGTGTGGTGGGGGACTGAGTGCGGCAGGGACTCCCCATCAGCTGAGGGCCTCTCTCTCCCTGTTGTGCTCTTGCTGGAGCTGGTGATCCAGGGGCCCTTACCCCTTGGAAGCCAGGTGGAACATGAGTTCCACCACCCTGTTGCTGTAGCCAAATTCGTTGTCATACCAGAAAACGAGTTTGAAAAAGTAGTTGTTGAAGGCAGGCCAGCCCAGCATCGAAGGTGAAAGAGTATCACTAGTAAAGTTGGAAGAGACAACCTGTTGCTGAGGGTAGTCGAGAATGCCTTTGAGGGGACCCTCCAATGCCTGCTTTACCATCTTCTTTATGTCATCATATTTGGGACGTTTCTCCAGATGGCACATCAAGTCCACAACCAACACATTGGCAGTGGGGACATGGAAAGTTATGCCAGTAAGCTTCCTGTAGCTCAGGGATGACCTTGCCCACAGCCTTGGCAACACAGGTAGAGGCAGGGTTGATGTTCTGGAGAGCCTCACAGCTGTCACACCACAGTTTCCCAAAGGGACCATTCATGGTCTTCTGAGTGCCAATGATGGCTTGAACTGTGGTCATTAGTCCCTCCATGATGCCACAGTTGTCCATGGTGACGAAGCAGTTCATAGTGCGGGAGGCATTGCTGACCATCTTTATGCCATTTTTGTACTTCTCATGGTTCAGGCCCATCACATGGGGGTATCAGCAGAAGGCGCAGAGATGAGGATCCTTTTGTCTCCCTGCTCTAAGAGAATCTCAGCCTTCTTCATGGTAGTAAAGATGCTGGTAGACTTCACAACATTATCAGCGCCCAAATCACCCCATTTAATTTTGGTGAAATCTTGCACCTGTAAGAAGAGGGTGATGGGATTTCCATTGACGACAAGCTTCCAGTTCTCAGCCTTGACAGTGCCCTACAACTTGCCATGGGTGGAGTCATGTTGGAACATTTAGGCCATATAGTTAAGGTCACTGAGGGGTCAGTGATGGCAACAATATTCCCTTTGCCAGGGTTAAAGGGAGCTCTGGTGACCAGGCACCACTATGACCAAATCCATTCACTCTGCCCTTCACTTCCACTATGATGTCTCAGTGATGTGGCTGGTGCTGCTGCAAAGATGAGGTTCTCTATAGAGTGGAGGAGCAGAGAGCCAGCAACATATGAATTTTTAGGGAGCACAATTCAGTCTATAAAATATTTTAACTGGGAGGCTGAGGTTAGCATGGAGTGTTTGAAGAATGACATAAAAAGTATGATGTGAATTTAGATTTCCCCTCCCCTCAAAAAAAGAAGGGTAGTGTGATGTTTCAAGTGTTCCTGTGGGCAAGTGACAGGATATGACATTAGCCAGGTAAGTAGACTCTGGGTCTTACATGCCATATTTAAGAAATTTTTAATTTTGTCCTACTGAGTAATTGAAAGACAGTGAAGGTGTGTATATATTTGTGTACATGAATGCATGAAAATAAATATATATGACTTTACTTTAAGAGTTACAGCACTGTGGGCCGGGCATGGTGACTCCTGCATGTAATCCCAGCACTTTGGGAGGTCGAGGCAGGTGGATCACGAGGTCAAGAGATCGAGACCATGCTGGCCAACATAGTGAATTCTACTAAAAATACAAAAATTAGCTGGCCATAGTGGTGTGCACCTGTAATCCTAGCTACTTGGGAGGCTAAGGCAGGAGAACAGCTTGAATCTGGGAGGCGGAGGTTGCTGTGAGCTGAGATTGAGCCACTGCACTCCATCCTGGCAACAGGGTGACACTCCGTCTCAAAAAAAAAAAAGTTACAGCACTGTGGAGGATGCATTGCAAGAGGATTTTGGGTGTTGGGTTGGAGAAGTGGTATGTAAATAGTAGGTAGGAAGATCAGTTAAGTAGCCATTATGTAAGTTCAGGTGAGCTTTGGAACTACAGTGGTTACCAAGAGAACAGAGAGGAAGAAACAGAAGCTATTTGGAAGATAAATATGAATTGACTTGGTGATGGAGTGTAAGAAGTGAACATCTTATTTTCAGTTCTGCTGAATTCATCATTTCCATTTCATATCTACTGAAATTCATTAGCTTTTTCTTTGTCTCTTTCTGAAGAGATAATGTGTGTTAAGCTAATTCAGTGAATCAGATTGGGTAGAAAATATTTTTACTAAGCAGTTTTTTAGTTTTATTATTTTCAAGGGCATGAGGGAAAAGTGTTGTCTTACTAGACTCTAGTTTGTATTTTAATCCATTTATGCCAGAGGTTGCAAATTTTTTTAGTGAAAAATCAGACCTTGGTGATGACCTTGAGCAGTGAAATATAAATAACTCCCACAAGCTTAATATTCCAATAATGGAACGCTAGGCATAAATGGCTTAATCTAATACTTTGTGTTTTTGGAAGCTGAGGTGCTCTGTATACTTTTTTTTTTTTCTAGAAGGGCTGAAATTTTAAAAGTATGTGAACCTTTCTACCACACAAATCCCGTTGTATACTAACTCTTGGTCACTTTAATGTCATCACCATTTCATTTAGTGTACTAAATACCTGATAATCTTAACTGCTGTTTCTTTCCTCAGAACTGATGTATTTGTATTATAACTTTGACTTCAGTTGCCTTCTCATCTGTTGGTAGGCATTTCTTTTTCTTTATAGATCTTTGTCTGTGGGGCTGCTATTTGGCTAATGAACAGTGGTTTGTTCTTTCTGGTGGTTAAAAGGTCGACATGCTTTTATACCAGTCAGGTGCTGCTCTGCCCTCTGGGTCTTCTTACCCTACATCAGTTCCATTGGAAAAGGAAAGCCTGGTTCGTCAACGTCCTGCAGAATTAAGGCCAGGGTCTGTGTTGATTAATTAGTGCCTTTGCCATATTTTGAGTTTAACTTATGGATGTTTTCTTAGTTTATGTGAAAATATTTTAGGTCTGTTTTTTAGATTATAAAATCCTGGTGGTAAAGTGATTTAGGAACCTGCTTTGAATTTGTGCTTTCGTTTATACCTACAATACTAAGTGCTCAAATGTTAACTCTCTGATGGATGCTTTCGAAGTATTTTCGTGAAGTCATTCTGATAGTAGTGTGGGTCACTTAGTCTTTTTAGGTTTTTTTGGTTATATAAGGTTCCCTCTGGTGTTACTCTTTTTTGAATATTTGAACTACTAGATAATTCTGCTCAGGAGTTGAACGTGTGTCATCAAGAGCAAGGGTTAATTAATTTTCTTCTCTTTCTGTACAGTATCTTTGATTACCTAAAACTGACATATTGAGTTTTAGAATATTGCATATTGAGCCCTATGAGTATGAATGCTATTTTTAGATATCCTAATACATATTTCTTTTTTAATAGTACGATAGGTGGTATTTTTGTACAACATAGAAATTTTTGTTTTCCCACTCTCACAGATTGGTTATTCCCAACTAACAAGTTCAGAACATACTTTCTGGGATATCCAGAACAAACTCTGTTCAAATAAAGGAATATCATATAGGTAGTTTTTTCTTGCTTAGTTTATATTTGTGTTATGGATGTATGATATACAAAAATGTTATAGTTTTATTTCTTGATTCCACACCTCTGCTCTTTGTTTGATTTCATACCTCGGTCAACAAATAATAAACTTTCTGCATTTATTCCTCTATGCCTGCGAGTAAGCACCTTTTTTTTCTAAAAGTGGGGAGAAATAAGTCTCGAGGATTAAGAAGAATATAGTAAACTGAAGTCAATGCAGATTGTTAGAAATTTAACCTCCTGACATACTGTGCCCAGTCATCTTTAAAATAAGAGTTATCAGTAGCAATAGGAAATAGGGATTCTTTTTTTCTTTTTTTTCACTTCCTACTCCTGTGTGTTCCTACCTATATACAACCTAAGGGATACCCAGCTCTTTACCTTAATCTCTTGATTATCTTCTTGTTATTGGTATGGGCTAGTTAATAAAGTGAACATTTATTTATTCTACCTTTTCCCGGTCTAAGATCATAGAGCAGGTCCTAGGATGCTAGCTATCTCTATTATTTCTACAGTTCCTCTTCACCTGTGGGTTGAAAAACAAATAGTTTTGAAACTACTTTCATTGTGTCTGTTGGATAGAATCTTGAAAGATATATTAATAGAAAAATACTAATAAAAAAGTGCCACTTCCAATTCCACAGTGAGACATTTACTGTTTATTCTAATATATTTCTTTTCTTAAATAATTGCATATATTTACATTCTGCTTTACTGATTTAATACAGATGTCCTTAACCTTTTTTGTGGATTGTTTTGATCGTCTAAAACCTATGGTCCATTCTCAAAATATTATATATTTATTTTTTGTTTTTTCCCAGCTTTATTAAAGTATAATAAAGTATTTTAAGTGCAGAAAACATACGGGATTACAAGGGAAATTTTACTGAATGCAGTAATACAACTATTAAAACAAATTTGCAATGAAGTAAATGCATAGGTATTTAACTCTTCACTCCCCTCTGTGCATAGTACAGATTTTATTTATTTATTGTTTTGGAGAAAAATAATTTGAGTTTCAAACTATCTAATTTAACATTTTATCTTTAAAGCTATTAAAACAATTATTTTCTCTTTTGTAGTGCCTTTGTTCCATTGAATGTTCCCAATAACAAAAATTCTACAGAGTGGGAAAAAGTGAAGTTCCTATTTGAAGAACTTGGAAGTAGTCGTAAGTATCGTTTTTTTTTTTAAAAAAAAAAACATAGTAATTTATATTTCCTGATACTTCAAACTTTTGAGAAGCAGTCTATTTGTATTTTATTAAGAATTTAACCCCAGCTGGGTGTGATGGCTCGTGCCTGTAATCCCAGCACTTTGGGAGGCTGAGGGGTTGGGGGTGGATCACAAGGTTAGGAGTTTGAGACCAGCTTGGCCAACGTGGCCAAACCCCGTCTCTACTAAAAATACAAAAATTAGCTGTGTGCAGTGGCAGGTGCCTGTAATCCCAGCTGCTCGGGAGGCTGAGGCAGGAGAATCTCTTGAACCCAGGAGGTGGAGGTTGCAGTGAGCTGAGATTGCGCCATTGCGTTCCAGCCTGGGGGACGGAGCAAGGCAGTGTGAGGCTTTGTCTCAAAAAAAAAAAAATTTAACTCCAGTTTTTCTAACTCGTTGTTTTGAACCTAATGCTAGACAAATTAGAAGTATTGCGTTCTTAAGGTTTGCTTTTAGCCTTCTACCTATTACGTAGCTATTTTCTTGACTCTTTGACAAATTAGAAGTATTGCTTTCTTAAGGTTTGCTTTTAGCCTTCTAGCTATTACGTAGCTATTTTCTTGACTTCTTCATAAAATTACCATATTGAAAGAAAATTTAATCTTTTCTTTGAAGTATTTTAGCCGTGAGGCTCTTATAATTTCTAATTCACTTAGGATAATATAAAATAATATGTTAAAGAAATATACTGGGTATATTAGGTTTCATTTTTAATTTTTAATTAGTAAGAGAGAACCTTTATGTTTTTGTTTGAGATTAAATCATCTTTTATATAAAATATAAATTACAGAGGTTTTATATGAATTAAATACTGTTTTATAAATTTGCCTCATCAAAATATTTTGGCATGGCTTTTCTAGAAGTTTTCCTTAACTTACTCTGTGTGACCTAGGTTTTTACAGAAAAAAAAAAAGGCTCATGAGTTAGATTAAGAAAGTTGCTTAATCATTGAAAAAATAACTTTGGCGTTAGAAAGTGATGTTAAAATACTGTGTATCATAGTAAAAATTCCTTGTGCATTTGAACATAGCAACCTTATTTTTAAAGATACCTAGTGTACTTATTTCTATTAATATTATGCAGAAAAATTGCTTTTTTGACTATTCTAATAGGTACTGTATATTCTTTGATCAGCACTTCTTTCTTTTTACCCAGGTACAATACTAAACAATGATTAAATTAAGTCTTGCAGTCTGCTATATGAGTTCTTAATTTTCTTGATTTCCACTTAAGATCTCATGTTGTACATTGTGATTCATTAATATCTTACTGATACCAGCAAGAATAAGGGTAGCAGGCCTGGCATCTACTAATACTGAATCGTCAGATTTATATACCTTGATTCTATCGCTGATAAATTAATGGCTTCTTTTCTTGGAGTTAACTCCTTTAGATATCTTGAGTAACTACTCTTCTATCCTAAACATTATTTCATAAGTTATACTTTGAGTATTAGTATAACTTGAATTGGTGATTAGATAGGTAGCATTATTCTGTTTTTTTGTAATTCCATTCTCTTTAGTCTTTTTTTTTTGGTCTCCAATGTTAAACACCATATTCTAGTATACATGTTACTTATCACTGTAGATCAGCTGTGTAAGTCCAAAACAGTTACCCAACTATTCTTAAATTTTAGTCCTTTCGTCTCTCATCCCGCCTCCTTGCATTGCATTTTTCAGGCATCAAGGGTATAAACCTTTTTATTGATTGATTGATTGATTGATTGATTGAGATGGAGTCTTGCTCTGTCACCCAGGCTAGAGTACAGTGACGTGATCTTGGCTCACTACAACCTCTGCCTCCCTGTTTCAAGTGGTTCTTCTGCCTCAACCTCCTGAGTAGCCGCCACCATGCTCAGCTAATTTTTGTATTTTTAGTAGAGATGGGGTTTCACTATATTGGCCAGGCTTGTCTCGAACTCCTGACGTTGTAATCTGCCCACCTTGGCCTCCCAAAGTTCTGGCATTACAGACATGAGTCACTGCACCTGGCCTATATAACCTTTTTTAAGAAAATGCTTTATATGTAGTAAAATGCATGGATCTCATGATACATGTATACAGTCATTGTAACCGATTGCAGTTAAGGTATAGAACACATCCATCACTCCAGCAATTTTTTTGCAGTATGCCGTTCAGTTAATATCATCTCCCAGGAGAGGCACCATTGTTACAATTTCTGCCACTGTATATTAGTTGTATTAGTTTTGCTTTTTTTGAATATTGTAAGTGGAATTCTGATTCCATTTATTAATGATTCTTTTTTGTGTATGCCTGACATTTTTCATGAAATAATGTTTTAAAATTCATTTGTATTAGTAGTTCCTTTTTATTGCAGCAGAGTAATGCATTTTGTGACTATACTACAACTTGTTTACAATAGGATTTATTATATCATAAAGATGTATATGCCCAGATCAAAGACCCCGTAACATATAAAGAGAATGCATCTTCAAGTATCTTCAGCACATGTTTTTATTCATCTTTTACCCAAATGGGAATAATTAATAATGATCAATTTTGAGTTATTTGGTTCAGATGATTTTGACTATTAGTAATATTAACATTTTGATTGGCCAAATATGTCAACGTGTCTATTTTATCATTTCTAAGGCACATAATTTTTCAGATTTTTGCATCTCTGGGAGATATATTTTACAAGTGATAGTACCTTAAAATTATTATCAGCCAGATGTCAGACCCTCCTAGTTGTATGAACACGTTCTGTTGATACTTCTGGTATGATCAATAAAGTAACAGCATCAAAATGTCTTTGATTTGATAAAAAGTAGTTTTAAAAAATTAAGGCTTAAAAATTTGCCTTGCATGATTGTGAATTTGTTGATAATATGCTCTCTCTATGTGTTATATAAAACTGAGACATGAGTTTTAAGATGATAGATCATTATAATTTTATTAGTACTCATGAAAGATTAGTGTTAATACATTGAATTAATCAAAACCTTGTATTTGGTTCCACAGGACTTGCATTTAAACTCGATCAATACAGGCCTAATAGGACCTGTTTTAAAACTGGAAAAAGTATTGCTCCTACCTAAGAATATTCAAATTTGCATAGTGTTTTATTACATAATTTGATATATTTATGTGAAAGTGTCATTCCTGCCCCTCACTCTTTGACGTTCCTTTAGAAAATTTCCTAAATGCAACTAGTTAGCATAGTATTTTGTGTGTGTGTGTGTGTGTGTGTATTTTTGAATCTATTTTCTAGTTGTGTTTGCTTTTATTTTTCTGCCAAGTGGGCAAGCTTCTCCTTTCAAGTTAAAAAGTGAAATAAACTCTTTAATTAAGATTTTAGTTTTTGACTGTCTATTAAGAACTGATTTGAAAATTAAGAACAAAGAAACTGAAAGTCTCAAGACTGAGTGAGGGGAGAGGGGAGAAAGAGTCAAGGTCAGTAGCTTTCCTATGAAATGTTATTTCTCAGGGTCTGCCATTAAGAAAGGCCATGTGATCTTTTTAATCACCTTTTGAACATCTGGTATTTTACTGATCTCTTTTTCGGCCCAATAATTAGCCAGTAATTTTCCTCTTAATTTTAAGAGGTGAAGGAAAGAAAATCTCCGCTAGTCTGAAAGATTTTTTACAAATCAATTTTTAAAGAGTCCTTTAGAAACTCTTTTCTCCACTTGGAGTTAGCACTTCAAGAATACGGTAATACATAGTGGTTTTTATTTTTTCAAAATATGTAAGCCGCTCAACTTTCTATGTTGATTTGCCAAATATAAGTATTTGAGTAGTGTATATGTACATTTTTAACAGTTTTTCTTTCTTCACAGATGGTTTAGCTGCGTTGTCATTTTCTATCAGTTCTCTGACCTTGATCGGAATGTTGGCAGCTATAACTTACACAGTAAGTGAAATGGGGATAATTGAGTTAAAATTGCCTTATAAAGCAATTTTTTTACCTTAGTAATTTATTAAACTTTATTGTTTTCCTTTATAATATTTTGATTCTTTTTCAATTTTTCTTCAGTTTTCTTTACTTAAGGGTAAATTTTAACTACTTAGTCATCATTTTAGCTGTATTTGTGCAATGTAATAATCAAGTTTTATAACTTACGAACCTTGAAGGTGATTATATACTGTTATAATCTACGCTTATAAATCCATATAATAGATTTATAATATCTGATATGCTTATAAATCTATAGGCATATAGATTTATAAGCATATTAATACATTTATAATATGAGCATGTATAATATAAGCATATTAATAGATTTATAAGCATGCTTATAAATCTATATGCATCTATAAGCATATAGATTTATAAGCATATTAATAGATTTATAAGCATATTCGAACTCTGAACCATAGACCATATCTATTACTGATTTTGCAGATTTACTCTACTTGGGAATATAGGGCTTTTAAAATCAGATATTTTATATAACTTGACACTTCTCTTGTATATGAAATCTATTCTTATACTCTCAGACTTTTTTTTCCCTTCAGTCTTGCTGGAAGTGGTAAGGTGTGATTTATAAATGACTGACCAAGTTGTATACAGACTTCTCTTTGAGTCTTTTGTTCACATTATAGATAAAAAGCTAGTAATAAATGCTTCTTTATTACCTATCTTGAGAGTTGTATAAACAGCGTTAATATTATCTGGAACCTTTCAGATTAATGAAGTTTATGTGGAAGCACTCTTAATTCTTGCAAAGATGAAAATTCTGGTTACAAAGGAAACTTTTTTGGGTATTTTCTTAAGATGTCTTCTGTAGACATAAAGGAAATGGCTATTACTGTAAGAACAGAATCTAGTTTTGTCGCATGATCATTCACGTGCCGTAATGTATAATAAAAGAACCCCAAAAGACATACATTTCAGTGTCTTACAGGTGCTTATTTGGGTACTCAGTTTTATTATTCATTGACATTTTTGTGTTTTTATGTGATACCACGTAAGGAATTTGCCATCTAATATCAGTGGGTAATTATTCTTCTGTCTCACAGAATGTACAGTATAGTAGTTATCTTTTAAGAAGTAGTCACAAGTTAATAACAAATTAGGAATTAGACCTGGATTCTAATTGCTATTATTCTGTGACTGATCTGTTATGCTAATCTTGGGTTTGTCCTTTAACCTTTCTGGATCAGTGTCTTCCCTATTAAATGGAAATAGAAAATGTTCCACAGGGATTTTTGAAGGTCAGATGATACTATTTGTAAAAGTGCTTTGAAACCTATAGAGAAATGAGGATATAGCAATCAAACATTAGTCAGGAGAAAAAAAATAGAGAGAAATTCAATATGTAATGTCAATGTCAAGAACTATGAAGGGCCTATGATATTTACCCTACTTGTAACCTGCCAGTTTTATGAATGGCAACTGAAGATGTAAGACTTCTGCTCATAGCAATAGCAGTAGCCATAGGATCAGCGTTTTTTTTGTATTGGTTTCCCGAGTCCCAGTTCCCCTAGGGCAATGGGGAGAGAACTAGATGAGACCTGCACATAATTGAGTGCGTTGTAGAAGAGGAACCCTGAGCTTAGGGAAGCTGAATCTTTTATAATGGATGGTGAGCATGCCTGTCCTTTGCTGCAGGGAAAGATATTTTGTGTATCTACCAAGACTATTTGCTATACAAAGATCTTTGAAAAGATAGTACAGAAAAAAAAAAGTGGTGGGTCGGGTGGGGGGGGCTCAGTTAGCTCCTGGCTTGCAAAATATGCAGAAATGAAAGATGCACAGAGACATGTCTCCCAGTGGTCAGTTGGTAGATACTATGAGGAAAAATAAGGCAGCATAAGGAGATAGACAGTAGTAGAGGCTGAGACTACTGTAAAGATCAGGAATAGTTTCTAACATCTGAACAGAGACCTGAATGAAGTGAAAGTAAGTCATGACAGAAGAGTAAGAGTGAGGATCCTGAGGTGGGCATGTACGTGCTATATTCAGATACTAGCAAGGAGGCAAAGCTATTGTGGCTGGAATTCAGTTGACAAGGGGGAGTAGTAAAAGTTTCATTGAGAGGTAACAAGAGGCCATGTCATGTGAGCTTTATAGTCCGCAGTTAGGGTTTTGAATTTTATGCTGATTGAGAATAGAAACCACTGTAAGTTTTTAAATGGAAAAGTCATGGGCTCTGACAAACATTTTAACAGTACTACTCTGGTGGCTCTGAATTAAATAAGCTATGAGGGTAGCAAGTGGGAGTGGAGAAAGTAAGTTGTTCTTAAAACTATTTCAAAGAGAGCTTCTTTGTAGGAATGATATTATTGGAAAGAAATATTTTAAACTATTTTATATTTAACTGGAAACTTTGAAAATTATTTAAATCAATTGAACCAACATAATATTCATACTGAATTAGTTAAGCTATCCTTAAAAGAGCTTCAGTTTTCTAGAATACAGCAGGTCCTCAATAACATTTTTTTTTTCATGTTGTTTTCTTATAATGTTGGTGTGAAAAAAGATGAGTTTCTGGCTAGGGCCACCGTGTGGAGTTTGCACGTTGTTTCCATGTCTGCGTGGGTTTTCTCTGGGTACTCTGGTTTCCTCCCACATTCCCAAGATGTGCACATTAGATGAATTGGTATGTCTGAAATTGTGCCAGTAGGAGTTAGTGTAGGTGTGTGTGAGTGTACCCTGCAGTTGGAATGGCATCCTGTCCAGTGTTGGTTCTTGCCTTGCAACCTGAACTGGTGGATAGGCTTCCAGCCACCCGTGACCCTGAACTAAGAATAAGTGGGTTGAAAAATGAATGAATAAATGAATGCAAATTATTGTATAATAAAAATTCATAAAGTATACTACACACAAGTGCATAACAATAATTGTAATACAAAAACGTTCAGCTAGCCCAACATTGTTGTTTGTTTTTGTTTTTGAACTGTGTGGTGGTAGGAGGTGCTCTTTATAATTTTCACTTTGCAAACATTTATTCCTTAATTTAACCCACTATGACCACAGCCATCGTCACTCACTGATTCACCAAGTTGAGTATTTTGTTTTTATTGATCTTTCCTAAATGTATGTAGAGCTTACATTTATTTCAGTATTTAATATTAGATACTTTATTGATTTAGAAGTTTATTTAGAATCTTTATTTAGAAGTTTGATGATGTTCTTGTGACCAGAAATATGCCGTAGGAAGTTAGCTCTTGTTTACATCAATTAGTCTGTAGTAAAATTGGTTTTGTTGCCAGGCGCAGTGACTCATGCCTGTAATTCCAGCACTTTGGGAGGCTGAGTTGGGCGGATCACCTGAGGTCAGGAGTTTGAGACCAGCCTGGCCAACATGGTGAAACCCCATCTCTACTAAAAATACAAAAATTAGCTGGGCTTAGTGGTGGGCTCCTGTAATCCCAGCTACTCGGGAGACTGAGGCAGGAGAATCGCTTGAACTTGGAAGGCAGAGGTTACAGTGAGCCGAGATTGCGCCATTTCACTCCAGCCTGGGTGACAAGAGCGAGACTCCGTCTCACCAAAAAAAAAAAAAGAAATTGGTTTGTTATACATCATTTCACTTAAAGTCACAGTTTCTGAGAATCCATTGATGACATTATGTGATACTTTACTGTATAGAGGGCTGGGCTGAAGGATATTGATAAAACAACCAGAGGACCTTATAATGATGGGATTGAGGGTGGGAACCAGGAACACATAAAAGAGTTTGCTAAATAGGTAGAGAGGGCCCACTTAAGGCCTAAGGCCAAGGGAGAGATTCCAGTGTAACAGCCTGCTAAGATCCAACTTCCCAGCAGTTATTTGTTTTCTTTAAGCAGCATAAACAATAAAATTAAAATAATTGGTGTGGAGAGGCTGAAATGTGGATCCATGGGTCTCCTGACCTACTTTCCCATCTAAATTTCTTCATCTTTATAGTGGTATAATATTTAAGTAATAAAGTAGTGAGGATTTAATTAAACAATCCACCAAGTCTTGGAATCTACTGGCCACTTAATAAATAGTCACTATTAGCTTAAACAGTTGAATATTCACAGTTTCATATGGTTCAAACTATAGTTCCCACCTCTTTCCTCTCTCACTGAAAATAAACCAAATGCAAAAAGCAGTTGTATTATGATCAGCGAGAATGTTCCTTATTCAAAGGTAAGTCAAAAGGCCTTCGTAATTGAATGGTGGTTAGTTGGGGTTGGGGAAGTGTGGATAGAGAGATAATATCTTTTGAATAGCACTACAGGTACTCAAAGCTCAGGCTTTGCTACCAAGCCATGATTTGACCAGTTTTAATACCTATGATATATAGAGGCAGGGGAAGAGGAAGGTAGATGATGCTCTGTTCAAGAGGGGCATCATGGTGTGTATAGCTGAGCTCCATTTGTGGGTGTGAGTTTGTTGAAAATCTACTACCTGATCCCAAGCTTCCCCATCTGTAAAAATGAGCCAATAATACCTACTGGAATTTTAGTAAAAATTCAGTGAAAACCAACAATTTATAGATATGTGGTTTTATTGTAGATAGATGGTTAAATAGTATAATTATCATACTTGCTTGTAGTTGGGATACAAAGTTTTCTCCTAACTTACCTTGGAAAAGCTTGAGAACTGGGCTTTTCTTGTGACAGCTTAAAAGAGGGTATAGAAAATATTCATGAGGAGTAGAAGACGTTTAATCTTAATTATTAAGTACCCAGAGTGGGAAATTAATACTTGAGTACTTTGACCCTACATATATGAAATGTAAAAATCGTGTTTCTTACAGAATTTGTAACTGAATTTTGTTTTGTATTGAGGCTAGAGAAGTTCTTTTATTTTATGTGTCAGTCAAGTGTGAATTTCTTAGTTATGTATTATTGTTTATTTTTGAAACTAGTTGATTATTTAAATTTTACTGATTCTGACTACTGTACCCTGTATTAATGAATGCCAAATAATTAGGCAGTGACTTTAGGAGAAGAAGGTCAAACAGCATATTAGTTTGCCTGTTATTTTAAGCTTACATTGAAAGGGAATTGATACTTATTAAATTTAAAAAAGTAAAACTTGTAGGCATGGATATATATGTAGATATTCTAATTTTTTGGTGCCACCAAGTGGGGAGATGTTGAATAATGATGTCTTCAGCAAGATGTATCATATAGACCAGTGAAGTGCCTATAGAAGCAGTGACTGCTAAATTATTCACTATATACCTTTATCCGTAAAACTTTAAATATGTCCACCAGGATATTTATGATTATAAATGCATATTTACATATTATTATGCTAACTTATGTACATTTAATGTAAAATATAAACTGATAGGTTACAGAAAATTAAAATGATAAAGATTCAAATATAGAAATAAAACATTTAATACTTTCTTATACCCATCAAATGTTGGTTTGCCTCCATGTCTTAGTTCAGGTCAGTACAACAGATGTACCATAGACTGGGTAACTCAAACAACAAACTTTTATTTCTCACGATTCTAGAGACTGGGAAGTACAACATCATCGTGTCTGGTGTCTGGTGAGGGCCCTCTTCCTTGATTTGCAGTTGGCTGTCTTCTCATTCTATGCTCATATGATAAAGAGCAGGAAGAGAAAGGAAGCAAGCTCTATTGTGACCCTTCTTATAAGGGCATTAGTCTTATTTATAAGGGATCCACCCTCATGACTCAATTAACTCTGGAAAACTCCACCTACAAATATCACACTGGGGATTAGATTTCAACATACGAATTTTAGGGGAAAACAAACATTCAGTTCATGTTACAACACCTTATGAACCACAACAGTGGTTCTCAATAATATTTTGAGAAAGAAATTCCCTTTAAAAGTCAAATTTCTCAGCCTATGTGATAGCACATTTCACTGAATGTATGCTACCGATTGTAAGGTGCACCATTATTTTATGTATCACTATAAGGAAAAATCTGACAATTTTTTCTTAATTATTTATAATCTTTGTTTTATATTTATTGAGTGAGATTTCTTGGATTTATCTGCATCCATAACACGGAAAATATGAAATGAAAGGCATTCCTAAAACTTTATATTTGGAGTGTGAGAATTCTAAATCACTTTTTGAATTGGTTATTGATGTTCATGTTTTACTATATGACACAGATGCTTTTTGACTTACAGTGGGGTTACATTCTGTTAAATCCATCATAAGTTGAAAATATTGTAAGTTTAAAAATTCACTTAATACACCTAAACCAATGAACATCATAGCTTAGTTTAGCCTATCTGAACACAGTATCTTAGTTTAGCCTATCTGAAACATGCTCAGAACACTTAACATTAGCCTACAGTTGCTCAAAATTATCTAACACCAAGCCTGTTTTACAATAAAATATCAAATGTTTTCTTATGTAAATTATTGACTACTGTACTGAAAGTAAAAAAGAATGGTCTTATACCATCACAAAGTATGAAAATCCTAAGTTGAATCATTGTGACATGGGAACCAACTGTATTGTCTTTTATTTTTATTGATACATAATAGGTGTACACATTTTCCAAGTACATGTGATAGTCTGAGACTTTCATATAATGTATGATGATCAGATCAGGGTAATTGGAATATCCATCACCTTAAACATTTATCTTTTCTTTATGCTAGGAATATCTGAATTATTTTCTTCTGGATATTTGGAAATATACAATACATTATTGTTGACTGTAGTCACCCTACTGATCTATCAAACACTAGGTCTTATTTTGTCTATTTAGCTGTACCCACGAATCAAGCCTCTCTTCATCTCCCCTCTGTACTCCCTACCCTTACTGGCCTCTCCTCTCTTAGTCGTTAGTTTTAGTCACTATGTTAGGTGAAATAAGCTGGGCTCAGAAAAACAAGTTTCACATGTTTTCACTTATACACAGAAGCTAAAAAAGTGTATTGTCTTTTGTGCTATCAAGAGAATTGATGTGCATCTTTTCTTGTGTGTTCTAGTCTTATCTCTGGGATTTTCTTTGAAACCACCAACACACCTATCCTGTAAATTTAAGATGTTTTGTTGTTTCTTGTTTTGCCATATAGAAGAAGGGAATCCTTTTGCATATACCTAAGCAGAAAAATGCAAAATAACTTCTGTTTTGGATATCTCCCTTTCTTAAGCTTATGAAGCACTTGACTGTTGCTTTGTAAGAAAATACAGAATTATGCCCATTGTTCTAATGAATATTTTTTCTTTACTATTGATGTTTCTTCATTCTTTCTCCTTACTTACACATTAACTTTTTGTTTTAATGTCAAATCATATTATCTTTTCAGACATAAGTGCCAATTAAACCCAATAATTGTACCCAGAATGCTTGTAATTCAACTGAAGTGACTGTAATGTAAGTTGCTGTGACCAAATTTGTAAATGTGCATGTAATGACAACTATGTCATGGCTTCTGCCTGGCCTTCAATAATATGATGCCTTCAATTTTTAGATGCATCCAAATTTCACTGATATTAAATGTAAGAAAATATATACATCTTAGACTCAGTGAAAACTTGAAAGTCTTGAGTACTTGTATTGTTTCATTAATCCTAATAACATGTACATCTTTGAATAATAGATTTCACAAATATGTAGAAGACACTTATTAAGTCTACAGGTAGTATTCAGCATTGACCATTTACTGTAATCTAAGGCCTGCAGAGTTGGAAACCATCATTCCAGATAAAGAAGAGAGATATGTAAAGAAAAGTGCCATTCTAAACTGAGCTGTGAAAGAAGGTATTAGGAATGTAGTTTGTATATATTATTTTAAAACATTTTAGTTTTCAAATAGAGTTGGTGATTTATTCTTGGAAGTCAAAGTAAATAAATTTGGTGACAATTATGGCCAACCTATTAATAGAAACATTTTAAACTATACAATCTCTTTAGTTTTCTGATTTTTTTTTTTTTTCTGGAAATTCACTAGAGGGCAGTAGTAAGTAATGAAAGTTTTGTGTTTCTGAAAAGTATAGCCTTTTTGTACATTTAAAAAAAAGTCTGAAGTGAAGTTCAAAAGATTGTTGTTTAAAGACCTTAAAAGTTATTATATTTTATATAAGGTCCTTGTCAAGCTTATCATAATCTAAATATTATAGTTAAATTCCTGATAATTACTGAAAATGCAATCCAAAAACAAGCTAAAAGCTTGGTAACCAAACGATGGCACCTTTCTTCTACTTGTTGTCTTTGGACAATTAAACATTTAAAAATAGTGTTTGTTCTGGTCTTATGTTACCACAAGTTGTTACCAGAAACTTTTTTATTTTACAAAATATTTTATATTAAGCTATTTAGAAATTCAGTTCAGCTCTTCTAGTAAGTATATCAATTCCATTTAAGGAAATAACTTTGTGTGAATTAAGAGCTCTCTCTTCCTAAAAGCTTACTGGTTAATTATTATCTTCTTGGAGAAATTATTTTGTTAATTTAATAAATTTTTGTTCTTGAAACAAAGGTAGGAGGAAAAAGAATTGGGACCCAGTCATTACATACCAAATAGTCTACTGTAGTTGTTACTAGTCTGGCCTAGAAATCTGTTCAGCCAAGTTTGGCAGATCTAGTGATAAAACAAATGTGCAGATGAATAATATTAAAATACCTATGCGTTATAATTGAGTTATAAGCAAGGGACATTTACAAGTCAGGGAAGGTTTCTCAGACATATTGTAATTAAGCCGAGACCTGAAGGGCATTAACAGTTGTTAATGAAATAAGATGAGAAGGTGGGCATTCTAGATGATGGCACTACATGGAATAAAATGTGTCTGTTGGACACAGCCTAAAGTAGCATAAAAATTGTAGTGTTTTAAGAACAATGAAAAATTCAGAAGCATGAGATAAAGTTAACAAGTTGGTAAGCATCAGGTCATGAAGTGCTTTATATGCAAAATTACATTAATTAGAGTCTATTCCCAATACCAACTAGTAATTGTACCTTTCATAAAAAAAAAAGCAAAACAACTTTTTAAAACAATTTTATATGTTCATATACATATAGAGGTTGGGAACAAGTAGAATTGCTCTGGTTAAAGTAGCAGCAGATTCCTGCATGGCTAGCTGCCTTATCTTCTGTAGTGGTCCTAGTGGCACCTTTACAGATTCCTAGGAACTCATACCAGAATGCTTTGAAAAATACATTTATTAGTCCTGTAGAATCTTAAAGGATATTAATTAGAGGAATGACATATACTGACTTGGGTATTAGAGTGAGATCACTTTAGAAACAATGTAGAAGATGGATTTGTAGAAAGTGAAACCAGCAGACCAGTTTAGGATAATTCAGAAGGCCTTGTGTTTGACAGTAGACTGTAAATAAGGCCATGTTGTTAATAGTGACTAAACCAAAAGGTTCCTTGGGAAACAGTATTGAGCACTGCAGTTAGTACATTCAGGGAACCTAATCCATCCAACACAGAATAACAAGCATTGAGGTCAAATAGGCCTAGACTGGAGGTGGTTGAGAGGACAGGGAAACATACCTGCATATAAACTGGGTTTAGCAAATATTGCCATGGCATTTTGTTGTAAAAAGCAACATTCTATTGGATTATTAAAATAATATGAATGATACGGTTTGACTGTCTGTCCCTACCCAAATCTCATGTTGAATTGTGATCCCAAGTGTCAGAGGTGCGGCCTGGTGGGAAGTGACTGGATCATGGGAGTAGTGTCTAATGGCTCAGCACCATCCTCGTAGTACTGTCTCATTTTGGGTGTTTAAAAATCTGTAGCACTTCCCACTTCACTCTGTTCTTCCTGCTCCAGCAACATGTAACTTGCTGGCTTCCCCTTTGCCTTCTGCGATGACTGTAAGTTTCCTGAGGCTTCTGTAACCATGCTTCCTGTACAGTTGGTGGAATCGTGAGCCAATTGAACCTCTTTTCTTTGTAAATTATCCTGTCTCAGGTAGTTCTTTATAGCATTGTGAGAACGGACTAATACAATAAGTAATGAGAATTGATAAATAATCATATAATGCTATATATTAATCAGAGTCTTAAATTATTCTTACTTTTTATCAATAATGTTTAAAGAATATGGAAGTACTAGAATAACCAAATCAAATAGGTTAAAATAATAATAAGGACAGGAAAATCCTATAAGGAAATGCTAAAGGAACTGTCAGGTACTTTGGTTCCCATAGGCTTTATTCTTCATATTTTTCAATGTTTTGAGGATGTATAATTTCATATAAAAAATATAAATGAGATTCTTTTAATTTTTAAAAATATATTTAGAGGGTACAAGTGCAGATTTCTGACATGCATATATTGCATTGTGGTGAAGTCTAGGCTTTTAGTGTGGCCGTCACCTAAATTGTGAATGTTGTACCCAGTAGGTCAGTAGGTAACTTTTCAACCTTACTATATACATTTTAAACCCAATTATATATTTTTCCTTTTATATTTTACCAAAGTATATATTTTGGAAGTATACATTTGATAAGAATTGAGGTAATTAGAGGAAATTACTCTACCCTAATCTGAAAATCCAAAATCTGAAAGCTTTCAAAATTTGAAACTTTGAACTCCAAAGAAATGTTCCTTGGAACATTTTTTAAAATTATTTTTAATTTTTGTGGGTGCGTAGTAGGTGTATCACATATTTTGGTGTAGGCATGCAATGCATAATAATCACATCATGGCAAATTCGGTATCTATTCCCTCAAGCATTTATACTTTGTGTTACAAACAGTCCAGTTATATTCTTTTAGTTATTTAATTTAATTATTTAATTTTGAGACAGAGTCTCACTCTGTTACCAGGCTGGAGTGCAGTGGTGTGATATCAACTCACTGCAACCTCCACTACCCGGGTTCAAGCAATTCCCTCTCCTGCCTTAGCCTCCTGAGTAGCCGGGACAACAAGTGCCCGCCCCCACGCCCAGCTAATTTTTTGCATTTTTTATTAGAGATGGGATTTCACCATGTTGACCAGGCTGTTCTCAAACTCCTAACCTCAAGTGATCCACCCGCCTCGGCCTCCCAAAGTGTTGGGATTACAGGTGTGAGCCACCGTGCCCTGCCAGTTATTTAAAAATGTACAGTGAAATTATTGACTATAGTTCCTCTGTTGTGCTTTCAAATACTAGGTCTTACTCATTCTTTTTTTCTTTTTTTTTTTGGTACCCAGTAACCATCCTTACCTGCCTGCCACTGCCCCACTACCCTTCCCAGCCTCTGGTAACCATCCTTCAATTCTCTATGTCCACGAGTTTAATTGTTTTGATTTTTAGATCCTATAAATAAGTCAGAACATATGATGTTTGTCTTTCTGTGCCTAGGTTATTTCACTTAGCATAATGACCTCCAGCTCTATCCATGTTGTTGCAAATGACAGAATCTTACTCTTTTTTATGGCTGAATAGTACTCCATTATATATATGTACCACATTTTCTGTATCCATTCATCTGTTGATGGATACTTAGGTTGTTTCCAAATCTTGGCTGTTGTGAACACTGCTGCAACAAACGTGGGAGTGCAGATATCTCTTT
Organism: Chlorocebus sabaeus; assembly: GCF_047675955.1. Classification (NCBI taxonomy): domain Eukaryota; kingdom Metazoa; phylum Chordata; class Mammalia; order Primates; family Cercopithecidae; genus Chlorocebus; species Chlorocebus sabaeus. Next base: position 69,503,166 of record NC_132920.1, on the reverse strand, counting down.
GATATATAGATCTCCTTTCTTTTGAGTATGTGCCAAATAGTGGGATTGCTAGATCATATAGTAGCTCTATTTTTAGTTTTTTGAGGAACCTCCAAACAATTCTCCATAGTGGTTGTGTTAATTTACACTCCCACCAACAGTGTACAAGGGTTCCCTTTTCTGCACATCCTCACCAGCATTTGTTGTTGTCTGACTTTTAGATAAAAGCTCTTTTAACCAGGGTGAGATGATAATCTCAGTTTTGATTTGCATTTCTCTGATGATCAGTGATGTTGAGCACCTTTTCATATGTCTGTTTGCCATTTGTATGTCTATTTTAAGACATGTTTATACAAATCTTTTGCCCACTTTTTAATAGGATTATTAGGCTTTTTTCTATAGAGTTGTTTGAGTTCCTTATATATTTTGGTTATTAATCGCTTGTCATATGGTAGTTTGCAAATATTTTCTCACATTCTATGCCATGTCTCCTAATTGTGTTGATTGTTACCTTTACTGTGCAGAAACTTTTTAGCTTGATGTAATCCCATTTGTCATTTTCTGCTTGATTGCCTGTGCTTCTCGGGTATACTCAAGAAGCTTTGTCCAGACCAATGTCCTGGAGAGTTTCTCCAATGTTTTCTTGAAGTCGTTTCATAGTATGAGGTCTTTGATCTTAGGTCTTTAATTCATTTTGATTTGATTTTTGTATGTGGCAAGAGATAGGGGTCTAGATTCATTCTTTTACATATGGATATCCAGTTTCCCTGGCACTGTTTATTGAAGAAACGGTCTTTTCCTCAATGCATGTTTTTGGCACCTTTGTCAAGAATGAGTTTACCATAGGTGTGTAGATTGATTTCTGGGTTCTCTATTCTGTTCCATTGGTCTGTGTGTCTGTTTTTATGCCAGTACCATGCTGTTTTAGTTACTATAGCTCTGTAATAGAATTTAAAGTCAGGTAATACAATTCTTCCAGTTTTGTTCTTTTTGCTCAGGATAGCTTTGGTATTCTGGGTCTTTGGGATTCCATATACACTTTAGGTGTTTTGTTTTGTTTTTTGGTGTGTGTGAAGATTGTCATTGCCATTTCAATAGGGATTGCATTGAATCTGTAGATTGCTTTGAGTAGTATGGACATTTTAACAATATTGATTCTTCCAATCCATGAACGTGGAATATTTTTTCATTTTTTGATGTCTTCTTCACTCATCAGTATTTTATAGTTTTCATTGCAGTGATCTTTCACTTTTTTGGTTAAGTTAATTCCTAGTTATTTAATTTTATTTGGGGCTATTGTAAATGGGGCTTACTTTTTTAAATTTATTTTTCAGATTGTTCACTATTGGCATAAGAAATGCTACTGATTTTTGTATGTTGATTTTCGTATCCTGCAGCTTTACTGAATTTGCTTGTCAGTTATAATAATTTTTTGGTGGAGTCTTTAAGTTTTTCCAAATATAAAATTATATCATTACAAACAAAGATTTATCATTGATATCATAAAATTATATCATTACAAACAAAAATTCCTTTCCAGTTTATATTGCCCTTTCTTTCTTTGTCATGTCTGATTGCTCCAGCGAGGACTTTCATGTTGAATAACAGTGTTGAAAGTGAGCATCCTTGTCTTGCTCCAGAACTAAGAAGAAAGGCTTTCAGTTTTTCACCATTCAGTATGATACTGTCTGTGGGCCTGACATATATACTCAGTTTTTTGAGGGTTTTTATCATGAAAGGATGTTGAACATTATCAAATGCTTTTTCAGCATCCGTTGAAATGATCATGTGGTTTTCATCCTTCATTCTGTTGATATGATGTATTACAATGATTGATTTGTATTTGTTGAACCATCCCTTCCATCCCATGGATAAATCCCACTTCGTCATAACGAATGATCTTTCTAATGTTGAATTTGGTTTGCTAATATATGATAAGGGTTTTTGTATGAATATTCATGAGAGATATTTGCCTGTAGATTTATTTTTTTGTTTTTTTTCCCCAGGTGTCTTTGGTTTTGGTATCAGAATCTTGTAGAATGAAACTAGAACTATTCCCTCCTCCTTCATATTTTGGAGCAGTTTGAGTAGGACTGGTATTAGTTCTTCATTAAATGTTTGATAGAATTCGGCTGTGGATCAGCAGTAGGTCCTGGTCTTTCCTTTACTGGGAGGTTTTTTATTACAACTTTGATCTTGTTACTCGTTACTTATTACTGGTGTGTTCAGGATTTGGATTTCTTCATGGTTCAAGTTTGGTAGGTTGTATGTGTCTAGGAATTTATCCATTTCTTTCATATTTTCCAATTTATTGGCATGTAATTAGTTGTTCATAGTAGCCACTAATGATCCTTTGAATTTCTGTGGTATCAGTTACAATGTTTCCATTTTCATCTTTTATTTTATTTGGGTCCCCTTTCTCTTTTTTTCTTAGTCTGGCTAAAGATTTGTCAATTTTTTCTTTTTGAAAAACCAACTTTTTGTTTATCTTTTTTTTTTTTTTTTTTTTTTGAGACGGAATCTCGCTCTGTCACCCAGGCTGGAGTGCAGTGGCGTGGTCTCGGCTCACTGCAACCTCTGCCTCCCAGGTTCACGCCATTCTCCTGCCTCAGCCTTCCAAGTAGCTGGGACTACAGGCGCCCGCCACCATGCCCGGCTAATTTTTTGTATTTTTAGTAGAGATAGGGTTTCACCATGTTAGCAAGGATGGTCTCAATCTCCTGACCTCATGATCCACCCGCCTTGGCCTCCCAAAGTGCTGGGATTACAGGTGTGAGCTACCGCGCCCAGCCTCATCTATCTTTTTTATTGTTTTATTCCAACTTCATTTATTTCTGCTCTGATCCTATTTCTTTCCTTCTCCTAATTTTGGGTGTGGTTTTTTCTTTATTTTTCATTTCTTTAAAATGCATCATTACAGTATTTGTTTGAAGTTTTTCTTCTTTTTTGATTTAGGCTTTTAGAGCTGTAATTTTCCCTCTTATTGCTACTTTTGCTATATCCTATAGGTTTTTGGTATGTTGTGTTTCTGTTATTTGTTTCAAGAACTCTTTCAATTTCTTTTTTAATTTCTTCATCAACCCACTGGTCATTTAGGAGCATGTTGTTTAATTTCCATGTGTTTGTATAGTTCTGTAAATTCCTTTTGTTACTGGTTTGTAGCTTTGTTCCATTGTGGTCAGAGAAGATGCTTGATATTATTTCAATTTTTGTGAATATGTTAAGACTTGTTTTATAACCTAACATATGGTTTATCCTTGAGAATGATCCATGTGCTGAGGAAAAGAATATGTGTTCCACAGACACTGGATGAAATGTTCTTTAAATATCTATTAGGTCTATTTGTTTCGTAGTGCAGGTTAAGTCTATGTTTCTTTGCTGATTTTCTGTCTGAGAGAACTGTCCAGTACTGAAATTGGGGTGTTGAAGTCTCCATTGTTAATGTATTGGGGTCTCTCTCTCTAACTCTAATAGTATTTGCTTTATATATCTGGGTGCTCCAGTGTTGGGTGCATTTATAATTGTTATATCCTCATGTTGAATTGACCCCCTTATCACTATATAATGACCTTCTTTGTCTTTTCATACAGTTTTTGTCTATAAATCTATTTTCCCCAATATAAACATAGTTACTTTTGTTCTTTTTTTATTTCCATTGGCATGGAATGTCTTTTTCCATTCTGGTCTGTGTGTGTCTTTATAGGTGAAATGTATTTCTTGTAGGCAACAGATCAATGGGTCTTGGATTTCTTATCCATTCAATCAGTCTGTGTCTTTTGATTGGAGAGTTTAGTCCATTTACATTCAGTGTTGTTACTGATAAGTAAGGACTTCTGCCATTTTGTTATTTATATTCTGGTTATTTTACAATCCTGTCTTCTTTCTTTCTTTCTTATCTTCCTTTTAGTGAAGGTGATTTTGTCTGATGGTATGCTTTAATGTCTTGCCTTTATGTTTTTAAGTATTCGTTGTATGTTTTTTAATTTGAGGTTACCACAAGGCTTGCGTATGCTATTTTATAACCCATTATTTTAAACTGATGACAACTTATCACTGACTACATATACAAACACACACACAAAATAAAACGAATAGAAGCGCTACACTAACTTTATCCTCCTGCTTTTAAACTTTTTGTTGTTTCTCTTTACATCTCATTGTACTGCCTGTGTCTTGAAAAGTTTTTTTTTTTTGATTGGTTCGTCATTTAGTTTTCTACTTAAGACAAGACTGGTTTACACACCACCATTGTAGTGTTATACTATTCTTTTTTTTCTGTGTGCTTACTATTCCTGTGAATTTTGTACCTTCACATGATTTCTTCTTGCTCTTAACATCCTTTTGTTTCAGATTGAAGAACTCCCTTTAGCCATTTCTTGTAGGGCAGGTCTGGTGTTAACGAAGTCTCTTAGCTTTTGTTTCTCTGGGAAGATCTTTATCCTTCATACTTGAAGGATATTTTCACTAGATATACTATTCTAGGGTAAAATTTTTCTATCTTCAGCACTTTAAATATGTTATGCTGTTCTCTCCTGACCTGTAAGGTTTCTACTGAGATGCTGTCTGGGAGCCAGGAATTGGAGTAAAAACCTTAGCAGTTTACCTGCTAATCTATGGCTAAGCTGACACACACACCACCACAATACAAAGTCCTACTTGCTCTTCCCTCCCCTTTCCACAGGCAGAGGAGTCTCTGTGGAGACTCTGTTCCATGGGGGTCCACCAGGCCACCGCCAGTGTTCACTTAAAGCCCCAGGCCTCTTCTGACAGCTTGTGGTGAATGCTGCCAGGCCTGAGACTCAGCCTGCAGGCAGTGGGCTCCCTTCTGGACAGGGCATGTACAAAAGTGCTGTCCTCTAAGAACCTAGACCTTGACTTGGGGACCCCAAGAGTCTGCTTGGCTCTGCCTTACTGTGGCTGAGGTGCAAGACAAAGTCCCCCTTACTTTTCTCAGACAGAAGGAGTCTTTTGTCATAGCCACCATAGCTGGGAATGTACTGGGTCACCCCTGAATCCAGCGTGTCCCAGAGCCCAAGGCCCACAGTGTACTTGGTAGATAACATTCCTGGTTATTCAGGGACCAGGGGCTCTTTAGTCAGCAGGTAATCAATCCTGCCTGCCCTTCAAGGCAGCAGATTCCCTTTTGGCCCAAGGTGTGTCTAGAAATGTCATCTGTGAGCTAGGCCCTGGAATGGGGGCCTGATGACTCTGGCACAGTATCCTGCTGTGGCCATGCTGGTATCCAGGATGCAAAACAAGTTCTCTTTACTGTTCCCTCTCCTTTCCTTAGGCCAAAGGAAAGAGTTGAGGTGAGCTACACCGCATGGGGTTGGGAGAGGGATGGTGCAGGCACTCCCTTAGCTGGTGTCTTCCTGGGTGACATGCCACCCTAGTCCACTCTAAGCCCAGCCTAGCACTAGGAGTTGCCTAGGAATTGTAGTCTTTGCTTCCTAGACTGTCTTTTGAGTTTACCTAGGACGACAGAGCATTTTGCCCACAGTGGCAAGGCTTGCTGAGAAACTCCAGTTCCAACCACTGGGGTGAGTGATTCCCCTCTAGCTAGGGTTGGTGCAAATGTGCCTTCTATGCATGGGTAGTAGCTGAGCCCAGCACAGCTGTATTGTCAACGGTGACAGGGCAGCACTGAGTTCAATGTAGAGTCCCCCCAGTCACTGTGCTGTCCCTCCCGAAAGTGAAAAGATTCTCTTTCCATGGTGCCTCATGGCTACTGCTGGGGGATGGCAGAGGGGTGACATTGATGATTCAAGACTGTCTCTCCTGACTTCCTCAATGCCTCTTTTAGTGATAAGAAGTTAAAACCAGGTGCTGTGATTGCTGACCGGATTTTTGCTTCTTGTGACAGTACTTTTCTGTGTGTAGATATTAAAATGTAGTTTTCCAGTGAGGATGATGAATGGTGTAGGCTTCTATTCCACCATCTTGTTTCATCTCTCCTTGGAGCATTTCAGATTTTGGATTTTCAGATTACGCATGCTCAATAATGCAAATATACTAAAAGTCAAAAAAATTCTAAAATCCAAAACACTTCTAGTCCCAGCCATTTAAGATAAGGAATACTTAAAGTGTACTCTATCCAAATTGCATTTTCATTTAATAGTAACAGAATCTTCTTCCACTCCTTCCTATTTTAGGATTAAAGGGAAATAATGAGACTACTCATGTTTTAATAATATTTAAAGTGCAAGGTTTTTTAAGTGTTGGAAATACAAGGATTTGTATATTGGGTAATAATTTCAGCTAGATAAGTATCTAAATACAACATACTCTAGAGTTGCTATTATATGATAGAACTAGTTGATTTCGGGATATTTTTTATTCATGTTTTTTGTTCTCCCTTTATTTAAAAGAAAAAGCTGATTTGTTAGAATATATGCTTTGCTATTTGAATTGTGGTTTAAGCAATGTTTAGTCATTGCATAAAGGAGACTCAGTGAAGAGTGTTAGAATATTAAACTAATTAAAATTAACACTGAAGGTATCTTAAGTCATTCTTTGAGTTGACAGCTAGGTAGCAGAGAGCATGAGTAAAAGCATTCAGGATCACCCAGGATGTTTTGGTGTTTGGGGTCATGCTTAAAAAGTGGCATTTATCACTTCTGCCCGTATTCATTGTCCTGAACTCAATGTCATAGCCCACCTAACTACAGGGGACACTGGGTAAAGTGTGCCAGAAGGGAAATGAAAAACATTTAAGTACATAATGTAGTATCCGTTTCAGAGTTTGTTGCTGCAACCAGGAGGTTATAGTTGTTAGTGTTTCTGCTAAGAAAGTACGGTCAGTAATGATTCTGAATAATGGTTACGTAGCAGATGCCATTAAGTATTATTAATGGCTATATTAAAAAGCTGTCATTTGGTACTGGAATATGGAATTGGGTAGTACATATAATAACATGTTTATTCTTAACACTGATTAATAAGTTAAAATTACTTGGAAAATATTTAAAATACTTAGCAAAAAGATTGGTTATAAATATTTAGAACTTTCAAATAAACTTTATAATGTAAATAATTGGTATGCTAATCAAATGACATGTATATATTAAAATATTTACTTTACCAAAGGTTTACTATATATACTTGGAGAAAATTGTTCTTTGTTATAGAAAATCATTTTTTAAAATTTTTTTACTAATTTATACTATTTTAACCTTCGATTAGTCTGAGGTTGTAATTATTACTTTGATATAAAGAATTGTACAGTAAATTTACAGTAAATTTGCAACTTAACCTTTGAGGAATTGTATTATAAATTTGACTCTGTTTAAATGTAATGTGAAATAAATGGGAGAATTGTGAGACAATATAGTGTTCACTCCCGTATACCACGTTTTTCAGTGACTGTACTCTTTCACAACTGCTGACTTTTATGACTTTAAAAGACATTTTTAACCTAAAATTGTGTATAATATGTTTGAAACATTATTTCTAAAACATTTCAATTTTTTTTCTTTTAGGCCTATGGCATGTCTGCGTTACCTTTAAATCTGATAAAAGGCACTAGAAGCGCTGCTTATGAACGTTTAGAAAACACTGAAGACATTGAAGAAGTAGAACAACACATTCAAACGATTAAATCAAAAGTGAGTTGGTATTTTGGTATAATTGGGAAGCATAAAACTACTTTGTCTTAGAGCTACTCTGATATACTTAGACATTGTCAACCCCATAACTTTTTACATTGTTTGAATTTTTTGCAGCATAGCTTATATGGTTTGGCTGTGTCCCTACTTAAATCTGATCTTGAATTGTAGTTCCCATATTCCCCTGTGTTGTGGGAGGGACCCGGTGGAGGTAATTTAGTCATGGGGGTGGTTACCCTCATGCGATTCTCATGATAGTGAGTTCTCACAAGATCTGATGACCTTATAAGGAGCCTTTCCCCCTTTGGCACTTCTCCTTCCTGCCGCCATGTGAAGAAGGACATGTTTGCTTCCCCTTCTGCCATGATTGTAAGTTTCCTGAGGCCTCCCAGCCCTGTGGAACTGTGAGTCAGTCAAACCTCTTTCCTTTATAAAGTACCCAGTCTTGAGTAGTTCTTTATAGCAGCATGAGAATGGATTAATACAGTATCCTTACAGAACCATGTCTATATTTCTAAAAATTTATCTTATGTGTAATCTAGGACACTAGCAATTTGAGAATTTCTATCATTGTTCTAACACTTAAAAAACAAAAGTTTTTCTTATGTACGATCAAGATCTTACTAGTTCTCAGGTATCATCATTTAATATATAATATTATATTTTACTATAATATTTATGTTGAAGTTTTATTTATTAGTTGAATAAGCTAAAGATTACATGTAACCCCTTGCCAATTAAATGTGCTTTTAAAAATACAGTAAAAAGTTTTTCTTCCTCTGTCGTCTTCAAGTAACAGATAAATCTTATTCAAAGATCATGGGGAAAAAATGGCAGGTCCTCTAAATTATTCTCCTAAGCTAGTATGATTCTGATAAATAAACCAGACAATGACAGCACACAAAAAAAGAACCATATACTGGCTTTCTTATGAAAGTAGAAGCAAATATTTTAATACAAATAAAATGTAAGCGGTCAGGTATGTACTGTTGGCTGAAACCTGTAGTACCGGATTGCTTGAGCTTAGGATTTTGGTACCAGCCTGGGCAAAACCCCATCTCTACAAAGAAACCAAAAACTTAACTAGGTGTTGTGGCATGCCTATAGTCCCAACTACTTGGGAGACTGAGTTGGGACGATCACTTGAGTCCAGGAAGTTGCGGCTGCAGTGATCCATGATCGTGCCACTGCACTTCAGCCTGGATAATGGAGCAAGACCCTTTAAAAAAAAAATAGCAATTCAAAACCTGTGCTATAGTAAGAGAATATTTCCTAATCATCAGATTAGGTTTATCTCAGAAATGCAAGCATGATACATCAGAAAATACATTAAAGTAGTTTAACATATTGAGATTAAATGTGAAATATAAACATCTTAATAGATGTTAGAGTATTTTCTAAAAGTTAATTTGTAGTTACAAATTTTAATAAAGTCTTTTCAAAATAAAGATAAAATATGGAAAGGAAGCCTCTAATGAGCACAATACTTAATAGTGAAAGAATAGAAACATTCCCATTAACATCAAATATAGGAGTAATGTTACTTGTTACTTTTAGCATATTTCTGGCAATCTGAGTCAAATAAGAAATAATTTAGAATTTACATGTAAGCATGGAGAGGAGGGGGGGAAAAGGAAAATAACTTTTTTTGTTGGCAAATATCATCTACCATGATAATCTAAAATAACTGACAAACTAATAGAACTAGTAAGAGTTTATCATGGTGCCTAGATGTAAACATAACAATCATTAATTAGTTGGAAGATGTAATAGAAAATAATCCCATTCACAATAGCCACAAACTGTAAAATAATAATAAATGTCAAGAACAACTCAATATATATTTTTAAAATTCTTTGGACCTCTTTTAAATTTTTATCTGTGTCAAATTTTTATCAGAATTTTGGGATTAGACTGTTTGTGAGTATATAAAATAATACAGCTTTTTAAAGAATATTGAATGTCATGACATGTGCCTGTACATACCCATACACACTTTTTAATAATTAAAGTTTAACAGTTTACCTCTAGGAAATTATCCTACTGAATTGTTTGTACCTAAGTATATAAGGATGTTTATGGCACATTGTTAATGGCCCTCAACAAAAATTAGAAAAGGAAATAATCTACATGTTCAAAAGAAGTTACTTGTTAAATCTAGATACCATCTTGTAATGTGCAGTAGTGAAAAGGAATGAGATATATTTATAAATCTGTATATAGCTTGAAGAATATGTCATGTAAAATCCGACTATTTCAGTTCAAAATCTAGCTCTACTGATTGTGCACATAACATCTGTAGGCCTTTTTTTCTCATTTAATAAATGAATGTAATACTATTATCTGCCTCAAAGAGTTATTCAGAAGATGTACAAAAAGTAAATACAAAAAGAGAAGACCAGTTTTATGCACAAGAAAGGTGCTCAAGACACTTCTCAAAAGAAGACATACATGTGGCCAAATAATCATACGAAAAAAGCTCAACATCATTGATCACTAGAGAAATGCAAATAAAAACCACAGTGAGATACAATCTCACACCAGTCAGAATGGCTGTTATTAAAAAGTCAAAAAATAACAGATGCCAGCGAGATTGCTGAGAAAAGAGAACCCTTGTACACTGTTGGTAGAAGTGCAGATTAGTTCAACCATTGTGGAAAGTAGTATGGTGATTCCTCAAAGAACTAAAAGTAGGACTACCATCCAACCCCAGCAGTCCCATTAGTGAGTATATACCCAGAGGAATATAAAGCATTCTGCGACAAAGACGCATGCACGCAGATGTTCATTGCAGCACTATTCACAGTAGCAAAGACATGGAATCAACCTAAATGCCCATCAATGGTAGACTGCATAAAGAAAATGTGATACATATACACCATGGAATAATATGCAGCCATAAAAAAAAATGAGATCATGTCCCTTACAGGGACATGGAGAGAGCTGGAGGCCATTATCCTTAGCAAACTAACACATGAACAGAAAATCTAGTACTACATGTCCTCACAAGTGGAAGCTAAATGACGAGAACACATGGACACAAAGAGGGGAACAGTGCACACTAGGGCCTACTGGAGGGCAGAGGGTGGAAGGAGGGAGAAGATCAGAAAAAATAACTAATGGCTACTAGACTTAATACCTGGGAGATGAAATAATCTGTGCAACAAATCCCATGACACACATTTACCTGTGTAACAAACCTGCACATCCTGCACATGTACCTCTGAACTGAAAAGTTAAAAAAAGGTTTTCAAGAAATGTTAGCTATTATGTATAACCAGAAATCATAAATACTTTTGTATATGTGTACTTTCTGTGTGTGTGTGTGTGTGTGTGTCTAAACAGAAAATTTGCCGAAGGATATTTAGCAGCTTAACAGTAAAAAACATAGGAAAGGGGAATGGTAATATGGTAATTGTAGACAGTGAGACAGTGTGAAGGGAAGCTTTCGTGTTTTACTTTTTTTCTTAACCAGGGGTTTGTTATACCCTTTAACTACATTTTAACCTGTATAACTACATTTTTTCTTTCAAATGAGATAGATGTTCACTGCTGAGTTTACATCTTAGTATTTGTTTCTCTGATCAAAATTATTCTTATATTCGTTTAGTCAATTGGCAATGCAGAATGGAAATTCATCCCTCATTCCACTGAAGCATTCACCAAGTAGGCAGATAACTTGGGTTTGTTTCAAGTGGATCCTTAAATCAGTTTACTAATTTTTTTTTTTTTCTAAAATAGTGAACACCAGCATTGAGACAAAATTACTTCATTTTTAGTATCCTTTTGATACGGTAATGGGAATTTTGGGGAAAATTGTTATGGTTAAGATAAAAAGTGCAAAATCCTTCTCATACACACTTGAAGTATTATTACCTGGATTTATCCTCCAGAAAGGAGTATTCATTTTATTCCTCTGATCTCAGAAAATCCCTCTTAGTTTTCATTGTCTGGGATCCAGTGATAATACCCAATGTACTTAGAGGAATGAAATATAGTCTGTAGTATGTAATGTGTGGTCTCTGGACTAGTAGCATCTGTATCTCCTGGAAATTTGGTAGAAATTCAAATTCTAGGCCCCACCCAAGACCTACCAAATCATATCCTTTAGGGATAGGGCCTAGAAATCTGTATTTAACAAACTTTCCAAGTGATTCTTATGCATAAAGTTTGACAAGCAATAAGATAAGGCGTGGAAGAGGATGATTGGTTCCAGAAGGTCATAGTGATGCCGATGTGTAAAGAGATTGTTGTAACTGTGTAAATCTCTTTATTAAATGTTACCTAGGTATTCTCTGCATTATATTTATGATTTCAAATTGAGGCTGCACTAGGATATATGGGAGAGCAATATGTTGTGTATCTGCTAGGAACCTATTTAAACCTGAATAGGAATATTAAAGACATTCTAATACCTAATGTATCTGCATTTTAAAAATATAATCCTATACAAATATTTTTATTGTTCCTGCTGATAAAAACAATTTTATATTTTACCTTTTCTGTATTTAGTAGCTGTTTTATTTTTTGTACCCAATTAAAGACAGGAGCAGGAGAGTTCAGTGGGAAAGTGTATCTATGAGATATGATGAGAAAGGTACTGCTCATGGTTACAGAAAGTATCGTGTAAAAATAGATGGAAATTATCTGTCAGATAGGTTGGCCAAAGAAAGTTTGACTCATTTGCCAAAGTACTTGGAAAACAAGGAAGTATCAGTTGTTAGCAATTGTTACAAAAACCTCTCCACGCCATCTGTACTTGTGTTGCTTCATTCTGCTAGCATTTGAATTGGGCTGAGAGGCATCAGTTCAGGTAACATAACCACTTGACTGAAGAGAGGGAAGGGGCAGAGCCAAATCTATTAAAATAAGTGATACAGTGAGTTTGGAGAGGAGGGAGAATCATTAAGCAAAGTACATAGTAGTTAACACTTCTTATCAAATACACTTTTTGTGGAATGTTTTTACAAATGGTTATCTCTCTCCACATAACTACCGTGTATTGGGATCAAGAGGAAGGTAGGCATAAACGTACACACATCCACATTTTTATGCTGACCTTGGTTATCTTATGTTTATTGCAGTTGTACGATTTTTTAGTTTGTAAATTTGCCTAAACAGTGTCCATCCTGAAAAAGTTTTGTCGCCTGATCTGCTAAATCTGCTGGGTACTTTATTAAGATGTTAATGGTAAAACTTTTGTTTTGTTCCGTCATTTGCAGAGCAAAGATGGTCGACCTTTGCCAGCAAGGGATAAACGCGCCTTAAAACAGTTTGAAGAAAGGTTACGAACACTTAAGAAGAGAGAGAGGCATTTAGAATTCATTGAAAACAGCTGGTGGACAAAATTTTGTGGCGCTCTGCGTCCCCTGAAGGTAAATTAAATATTTAAAAATTATACTGTCACTCTTCTCCCAAGTTTATGTAGTATCTCTTGGAGAGATTGAGCTCTCCTTTTGAAGCATTACAGCATGGTACTTAAAATGGATTTGGGAGTTTAATCTGGTTTTAAATCACAGCTCTCTTTGGTAGTTTGGGCAAGGTGCATAACCTTTCTGAGCAATGTATTACAACAATTGTTGAGAAATAAAAATAAAAATATAGGTAAGTATTGCAATATGCTGCTAGCATATTCTTCAAGTTTATACTTTCCTATAAGTAGATCAGTGACTCATGTTAGAGCTTAGAAGCCTATGCTTTCTCCTGGTAGATTTACAGTTTCAGGTCTTAGGTTTAAGTGTTTAGTCTATTTTGATTTGGTTTTTGTATATGGTTTAAAATGAGGGCCCAGTTTCATTCTGTTGGCATGGAGTTCATTTTCTCCAGCACTATGTTGGATTGACTATCCTTTCCTTAGTATGTATTCATGGTACCTTTGTCAAAAATAAATTGACTAAGTTTGTGGATTTATTTCTAGGCTCTCTATTCTTTTCTACTGGTGTACATTTTTGTTTTCATGCCTTACCATACTGGTGTTTCCTCCCACTTTTATGGAGATCCAATTATTTCTTTTAACACTGCACATAATTAATGAATGCAGTTTGGTGAGTTTAGACATACATATTCATTTATGTTGCTATCACCACATTCTGGGTAATGGGCATATACATCACCTCCAAAACTTTCTGTATTTTCCTTTGTTGCTGTTGTTGATTTGTTAACATTTAAAGTGAGATCCATTCTTTCTAAAATTTTTATATGTACTACATACTATTGTTGACTATAGGCCCTCTCTTTCGTGGCAGACTTGTTCATCTTGTGTAACTGCATCTTTATACCCTTAGATGACAACTTTTCTTATCTTTTTTCTGCATTCCCTGGTAGCTACTATTCTAATTTCTATATCTATACTTTTTCCTATTTTAGGTGTCTCACATAAGAATTTTGCAGTGTCTTTCTATGTCTGACTTATTTCATTTAGCATAGTGTCTTTCAGGCTCATCCATGTTGTCACAGATGAGAGGATTCCCTTATTTTTTACAAGACTGAATAATATTCCAATTTTGTATGTGTGACATTTTCTTTATGAATTTATCTATTTGTATGGGTTGTGAAAACTGTGAGAAACAAAATGACTTTCTTTAATCTAAAAAAAAAGAACACAGGAACTCTGACTTACAGTAATAGAATTTTTCTCATTGTTAGATTATGTTTCTGAAAGTATGTAAAAAGACATTATTTGGGCTGGTCACGGTGGCTCAAGCCTGTAATCCCAGCACTTTGGGTGGCCGAGAAGGGTGGATCACGAGGTCAGGAGATCGAGACCATCCTGGCTAACACGATGAAACCCCGTCTCTACTAAAAAAAAAAAATACAAAATACTAGCTGGGCGAGGTGGCGGGCGCCTGTTGTCCCAGCTACTCAGGAGGCTGAGGCAGGAGAATGGCGTAAACCCAGGAGGCGGAGCTTGCAGTGAGCTGAGATCCGGCCACTGCACTCCAGCCTGGGCGACAGAGTGAGACTCCATCTCAAAAAATAAAAAGACATTATTTGACATGGAAAATTATTATTTTCTCTTTTTGGAAACCATTGTTTGCCAGCCTTGGATTCTTGGGACTGTGGTACTTAACCTAACTACATAGAATGAATTAAGATCATTTTAATATGGCTCAGACTAAAAAGTAACAAAAACTGCTGGCCACAGACTTCTAAATATGCTCATTCTATATCTGGAAGCATTTCAAACATGAGACCTTTGTATACAATAGCATAAAAGTTGTAATTCAGAAAATTCAGTGAGTGCACTAACTTGGAGTTAGGCAAAATGAAGCTAGAAAGTGGGTTTGGGCTAAATTTTAAAAGAAGTGATTCAACATGGACAGATAGAGGGGAACAACACACACTGGGGCCTTTCAGGGGGTGGAGGGTAGGAGGAAGGAGAGGATCAGGAAAAATAACTAATGGGTTCCTTGCTTAGTACCTGGGTGATGAAATAACCTGTACAACAACCCCCATGACACAAGTTTACCTATATAACAAACCTGCGCTTGTACCTGTGAACTTAAATGTTAAAAAAAGAAAAAGAAATGGTTCAAAGAACCATTCAAAGATGAGTCAGTCAGGTTCAATTCGGATGCTGCTTTCTCTACCTTTTATAATTAGAAAGAAATGCACTAACTGCTCACTCTAAAAAGACCCTGGTTTGAAAGAGATTTTTAAAAATAGACCATAATCAGTTAGTTTTTCTGTATAATCATTTTTTAAATCTTCTGTTAGAATAAATTTTTCAAACTTTACCCCAGTTTTTTTTTCCCCAAGGTGATTTGTCTTCATAGCTCTGCAAGTATGATAAAACCCTCTCCAGCTTTATTTTAATCCTAAATTGTTTTTTATGTTTTTATAAATATTTATAATCTGGTCTCTAACATCAGCGGCCTTCTTTTAAATGTACTGTGTTCCATTTCACCAAACATATGTTTAGAAGGATTTTCAGATCAACTTTACTAAGTGTACAGATTGGTTTTGTCAAATATAGATAGATAGGACATCCACATCACCTGGAAAATCTACCTCGTGCCCTGTCTTGCTCCCCTGAGCTCAGACTTTAGGTAACTGTTGATGTCCTTTCTATCGTTAGAGGTCAGTTTTATGTGTTCTGGAATTTTAAATAAGTGGAATAATAGACTGTACAATCTTTTGTCTGGTGGCTTCTTTGGCATGGCACGGTTTTTGAGATTTACTCATGTTACTATTTAATACTCTTTTTTGCCCAGTGGTTTATTCAGTTTTATTGTTCAACAGTATTACAGTGTGTGTCTGTATCACAGTTTGTTTATTCACTCACCCCTGTTGGTGGAAATTTGGGTTGTTTCTGGTTTGAGACTATAATGAATAATACTAATATGAATATTTTTGTAAAAACCTTTGTGTAGATGTGCTTTCATTCATTTCTTTTGGATAAATACTTGAGTAGAATTTCTGGATCTAATGTTTAATATGTTTAACTTTATAAGAAACTGCTGAAGTGTTTTCCAAAAGGGTGACAACCATTTTGCATTCCCATAGCAATAAGAGATTGCCCATTGTTTCACATTCTTTTCAACTCTTACGTAGTGTCTGTAAGACTTACTCTTATGAATGTGCAGTAGCATCTCACATTTTTGCTTTGCATTTAATTAGTGATTAAATGATATTTAGCATCTTTCTGTATGCTTATTGGCTATTTTCTATAAAATGTGTGTTTCAATCTTTTGGCCATTTTCTAAATTAGGTTTTTCTGTTATGAGTGAGATACAAACATTCGTTGTATAGTCTGGATCTAGCACTTTGTCAAATTGATGTCTTGTATCGTCTCCTAGTTCGTGGCAAGTTTTCTTTACGTTTTTGGTTTCTTAACACTGTAATTCAGGTGTTTCTTAAATTTTGATGAATTCCAATTTATATGCCTATTTTTGGTTCATATTTTTATGTCCTCAGAAATGTTTGTCTATCCTAAGGTAACAAATATTTTCTTCTAGAAATTTTGTAGATTTACATCTTATGCTTGGGATCGTGGCCCCGTTTAAGTTACTTTTGTGCTATGGTATGACTTAAGAGTTAAGGTTCATTTTATTTTCTATGTGGATATCCAATTGTTCCAGAAAAATTTTTTGTCAAGACTATCCTTTGCTCATTGACTTTCCTTGGAAGTTTTGTCAAATAAATTGATTGTAGTATAAGTGTGGGTCTGTTTCTGGAATCGCTATTCTACTCCATTGATCTATATGTCTTTATGCTAATACTTGATTACTAGAGCTTTATAGTCTGCCATAAAGTTAGGTAGTATAAATTCTTCAGTTTTATTTCCCTTTTTAAAAATTGTTTTGGCTTTACCAAATCCTTTGCATTTTCATATCAATTTAAGAATCAATTTATAATTCCACAAAATATCCACTAGGCCATCTGTTGGGATTACTTTCACTCTTATAGGTAAATTTGGGGGAGAACTGATATATTCTATCCATGAACATGGTATCTATTTATTTACATCTTAAATTTCTCTCAGGAATGTTTTGTAGTGTTCAATGTAGAGGTCTTACAAATATCTTGATAAATTTACCTCCAAGTATTTTTTATACTCTTGTAAATTATGTTGTTTAATTTAAGTTTTTAATATTTGTTGTTAGTATGTAGAAATTTGTCTTTGTATCTTACCCTTACATCCTGCAACCTGATTAAATTATTAGTTCTAGTACCTTCATTGTAGATTCCTTAGGAGGGTTTCTTTTGTACATGATCATATCAGCTGCTAAAAGACGGTTTTACTTCTTCCTTATAAGATTTGTAATTGCTTTTATTTCTTACTTTCCTAATTTCATTGGTGGAAACCTCCAGTACAGTTATTCTTTATGTTAGTAAATGTGTCATTTCTGAATATTGATCTAAATTTGTACCTGTCTTTCCGTGTCTGGTCCTAAGTTAGGAATAGGGTAATAGGCATGCCTGAAGGAATCTCTAGGGGTACAAACTAGTCGTTACGTAATTGAGGGTTTAACTTGTATTATGATGAGATAAACACTGCTTTTTTCCTTAAATGAGATATGAAAGTTCTTATTTATTACCTCATGTGTTTGTGTACAATTGGTGTAATAATTCAGAAATAGAAAGCCAAATTTTCGTTTAGTGTTTCTTTTCTTTTTTTTGAGATGGAATTTCACTCTTGTTGCCCAGGCTGGAGTCCAGTGGCGCAGTCTCTGCTCACCACAAGCTTCACCTCCCAGGTTCAAGCGATTCTCCTGCCTCAGCCTCCCAAGTAGCTGGGATTACAGACATGCGCCACCACGCCTGGCTAATTTTGTATTTTTAGTAGAGACGGGATTTCTCCATGTTGGTCGGGCTGGTCTCGAACTCCCCACCTCAGGTGATCCGCCCGCCTCAGCCTCCCAAAGTGCTGGGTTTGCAGGCGTGAGCCACCGCGCCCAGCTCATTTAGTGTTTCTTAAGCATTAACATTCAAGTCAAACTAGAGGAAGAAAGTAGATCTAGGTGCACTTGCCCTTCTATACAGCTCTCTCTGTATATGCTGAAGGTAATTTAAGATCTTTGGGAGTTCCTGACATTAAATTTCTTAGAACTGATGTTCTATCTCAAAATTTTGTGCCAGTGTTACCTTTTATTCTCTACCATAATTCATGTTTGTCTTTTTATGAAATGAATTAAGTTAAAATTTTTGCAAATGTAAAAAATTTACAATTTTTAAAATTAGTGGAGGATTTTTTTTTTCATTCCCATGAAGATGCCTGTTGATCTTGTGATTGCCATGCATTTCCCTAGCATATACATAACTTATTTCAGAAGCATAGGCTTTATGGTCACCTAATCCTGTTTTGAGTCCTTGCTCTACTCCTCACCAACTATGTGACTTCTTCTTACTTAAGCTTTTTGAACTTCACTTTTCTCATTCTTAAAATGGAATTATATACCTGCCTTATTTTGTTGTGGGAATTAAATGAAATAATGTATGCAGTGCAGTTCCTTTTGATGTAAACAGCTCAGAAAATTGCAGCTGCTGCTGTTATACTTCTATATGTAGGATTTTTCAAGTTCTTAAATCCTGCCATGAAAATGAAGGGAGATTAGTTTTATGCTGAAGACAATTACAAAAATAAGCACCTAATTAGAATAAGTTAATAGCTCCTTAAAACAGCATTTATATATAATATTGAACACATTTCTAAGCATACAGTCTGCTGTTCATTAAATACTTAAATAAACTCTTCCCTGACAGAAGAGTATACTTTGAGCTTATACAGCTAATTGGCCAGGGTAACTTATAGATCATTAGGTTTTAAATGTAACTTGAGATTTTACCATATATACTTCTTAGGCTTATACAGAAAATTATAAATTCATGTTTGTAATTACATTGCATATATTTTTTAGATTTTTTTATTGCGGTAAAATATGTATGTCTCAATCTATGATTTGGAATATTTTTAGGTGTATATTCAATAGCTGTAAGTACATTCACGATGTTGTGCAACCATCATCACTATTCATTTTCTGATCTTTGTCAAATGGAAACAATACGTTTGTTAAATGGTAATTCTCCATTCCCTAGTGATTTCTCTTCTCTCCATGTTTGCCTATTCTTGGTACCTAAAGAATACAGGAAATATAACATACACAAAATTATCTAACAGTAAGATATTATTGAGACTAAATATGTCCATAATATCAACAGATGTGAATAGACCTAACTCACCATTAGAAGAAAAATTTTAATTTTCTTCACAAAGAAGATAGATCCAATGTATGCTATTTAAAAGAGACATACCTAAAACAGTAGTTCAAAAAGACTAAAAATAAACAGGTGTTCAAAGACTTACTAGACAAATGGAAACAGTGATCCTATTAGACAAAATAGAATTCAAGCCAAAATACACCAATTGTAACAAAGAAGGACACATTTTGTGGTAGGTCCAGTGCTTTCTTCTTCACCTAATGATGGCCTCATCCAGGAAACCTGTGAGGTTAAGTGGCAAACGAACCTTACAAATGTATTTAAGGTTATAAATCTTAAAATACAAAGGTTATCCTGGATTATTCAGGTGGGCTCAGTCTAATAACATGAACCCTTAAAAGCAGAGAACTTTCTGGACTAGAGTCAGAGAGAAGTGATAAAGGGTACATCAAAGATATTCAAAGTGTGAGAATGACTTGACTTGCCGTGACTGATTTTAAGATGGAGGGGGAAATGTGACGAGGAATGCAAGCAGCCTTAAGAAACGGAGAGATGTTCCCAAATGATAGCCAACAAAGAAATGAAAACTCCAACTCTACAACCTTAAGGAACTGAATGTCAGCCAACAATCTGAATGAGCATGAAAGTATTTCTTTCCCAGAGTCTCCAGAAGGGAACATAGCCCTACCGACACCTTGGTTTTGGGCCTGTGAGACCTCAAGCAGGGACTCCATTGAGCTGCACTGTGCACAGATAGCTGACCCACAGAATCTGAGATAATAAGTGGATGCTGTTTCAGGCCACTACATTTGTGGTGGTGTGTCATTGGCAGCAGTAGAAAACTCACACTTTTTAATATGAAAAGCCACAATTTAGAATGAAGATGTAATAACTGTGGATATCTGTGTACCAATTAACACAGCAGCCACCTTGAAAGCAAAAACTCTGGGAGATTTCAGAAGATAAAGATTGAAATATAGTAGTAATAGGAGATTAACAACATACTCAGGGTAAGACATTTCAAGTGGATGAAATAGAGTAAAAATATAGAAGGCCTAATAATCAGTAAGGTACAACTTACAACTTTTAAACTTTACATCTAGATAATAGAAAATAACCTTTTCTCCAAATGCACAGGGAACACAAAAGTTGATCATATATTAATTAGATCTTGAAGAAAGTATCAGGAAGTTTCAGAGAATAGATATATTGCAAACAACTTTTCTCTGATTGCAGTGCATTAAAACTAGAAATTCTACAAAATCAATAAACTAACATACTTTTCACTTGAAAATTAACCTTATATTCAGCAACTTTTGATCAAAAAGCAAGGAGAAATATAGAATTTCTGAAAGTTAATGATAATTGAAACATATTAGAATCTGTATGATACCTTTAAAACAGAGATCAGTCCTGGTGTGATTCCATCCTCTGCGACTGTTCTCTTGAGCAGTGGTTGTTTATCTCCGTCTGCCTTCTCTCCCACCTAAGTGCATGCAGCCACCTGATGGAAGATTTGATGGACATGGACATGAGCCCCCTGAGGCCCCAGAGCTATCTTTTCAGTTGTGAACTAAAGGCTGACAAAGATTATCACTTTAAGGTGGATAATGATGAAAATGAGCCTAGTTATCTTTAAGAACGGTCAGTTTAGGAGCTGATGCAAAGGATGAATTGCACAACAACAGAGAAATTCATAGCCTGAAACACACTTACCAGTAAAAGTGGGGACAAAAAAAAAAAAAAAAAATGTCCAAGGAAGAAATTCCAATCCCAAAAAAGCTATCAGAAGAACAAAAGGAATTAGAAAGAAGAAAATAAAGATAAAGGTAGAAAGCAGTGAGGTAGGGAGAAGAAAAACAGATGAATTACAACAGTCCTCTATATCTGCAGATTCTGCATTTGCAGATTCAACCAACCATGGATTGAAAATAGAGTCTTAATTTAGTACTAATAAAGTAATGATTTCTGCATATGCATATGTTTTTATTAATAGACCACTACCTAACTTCGTTAAAAGGAACTAGTGCTGCTTGGAGAAATGTCTGATTTTAGGACTGGTGCTGGGAAAGCACCTAATAAGCTTGGAGAATCTGATGCCACAACGTAAGAAGTGTTTAGAGAATAGTGGGGGGATAATAAAAGGAACCAGTTTGTAGGGGCTCCTATTGCCTAAATCTGGGACCATTTAGGTATCAGTGATAATAACAGATGATAACTAACTGAATAAAATAAGAATTTATAAGTCTATATTGACATAAATAAAGTAAATACATTAGTAAATGATGGGGAAGGGAAAGCTCTTCCCTACAGTGGAATTTCCAACAAATAAATATAGAAACAATTAGAAAATCAGCATTTGACAAATACCACAGAAAAAAACATATTGTTTCTGGGAAGAGGCACCAGTGGATTCTCAACTTGAAGTTAAATGTTTGGTGACAACAAGATTTTGCATATTCTCAAAGTATCTCACCACAAAACGTTAATTACAGAGGGGAAATATTAATTGTACAACGGAGAAACCTGACTGAAACCACCTTACTGCATGATTTAAGTTAAGCTAATCAGTAATGGGGCAAATAGACATGACTGTGCCACTTGATATGATGTATTGAGAAGGGCTCAACACTTCTCTGTCATTTCTGCCAAAAAAGCATAATCTAAACATAATCATGAGAAAATAGACAATCCAAATTGAGAGACATTCTGCAAATTAACTTCCCTGGACTCTACAAAATGTCAAGGTTATGAAATACCTTGTTCAAGAGAAATTGATATTATATAGTAATTAAGACTTGTTAAAAACAGAATGATTAAGGGTAACATGTTAAAATTTGGAGAATATGAGCGAAGGGTATAGTGGAATTCTTTGTATTGTTTTTGCATATGTCTGAAATTATATTAAAATAAAGTGTTTAAACTCTTAAGTTTCACTGGATCCCCTCTCTCCTCCTCTAAAAAAATTGGCTATATCCTTACCCATCTCCTTTCTTCATTGTCAAATTTTACAAATGTCTGTCTCCCCGTGATGTACTTACTTCACATTGCATGCCTGTATCAAAACAATTCATGTACCCCATAAATATATACACCTATGTACCCACAAAAATTTTAAGAATAAAATAATGAAAAAACCTTTCATCAGAGAAATATTGAACTACAGAAATTGCTCCTAATAGACAATAGGGAAAATTATAATCAAGAGCTGAGTGATACTGCATTGACAAATCATCATGAGAATCCTTGCAACTTGGAAAATAATATTTTATAGCAAGGCTGAATAACATTGATCTTCTAACTTTTTTTAACTTTATGAACTAGGGCACTTATAACATAAAAAATAGATTTCTATTTACAGAATTATTATAACTTATTACAATGTCTTATCAAAATTTGATAATGAAAACCATGTGTCTTTACCCTTTTACCTATGAGGAAAGTCTTGAAGACTAGTCAGTTTGCTACTTAATTTGAGTTAGGGGCCTGAGATGCACTGCTTCTCAACCATTGGAGAACTAGATATAAGAAAGTCATATGGACTGGAGAGAAGAAAAATTTAGTTTGGTTAAAACTTAAATCCAATTATCCTTTCCTAAATTCTCTTTTCAACCTCTTAACATGAGTTTGAGTCATCTTTTCATAAGAGTCATCTAATATTCTAGATGACTTTTCTAAAGCAGGGTTTCTCAAACTTTAGTGTTTGTAAAAAAATTACCTGGGAATCTTGTTAAAATACAGATTATGTTTAGTTAGCACGAGATAGATCCCAAAATTCTGTATTTCTAGCAAGGTCCCAAGTGATACTGAAGGTCCATGACTACACCTTGAGTTACGAGATTCTAAGCAGCTTTACAGCAGCCACATACTTATGCTTCCTGTCCTCATTACTAGTAAAGATAAAGAAAATTAAAAGGTTTTCTTTCCTCAGGCCCTTCAGTCTATCTGAAAGAAACATTATTTTTTTTCTTTAAACATTCTTCACATCAGCCATTGCTCTCAGCAACAAAAGAAAGCAGTACACGTATTTCATAAATTTAAGGCAACAATAATAATAAAATGTGATAGTAGTCACTGTTTATTTTACATTTGTAACTTTGATTTACTCTCTACTCTTTTATTACATTTCTAGAAGTACAAATATTATTTTATGGATATAGGCAATTCACCTGTGAAACCTGATAAGAGGTGTGGCTTTCAAAAATTGACCCTTTATTATTTCCTTACACACTGCCTTGAATTTTGTTTCATTTTTGTCATGCAGCATTGAATTTTAGGATTGTCGTGCAGCATTGAATTTTTGTTTCATTTTGTCATGCAGCATTGAATTTTAGGATTGAATTGGGTTAATAAGCATCTGAAAACACAACTGATTTTGGGAAAATGATTAAAAGTGTATATTTGGTATAATTATTTGTATTAGTAGTTGATGCTGCTTTCTAACACTAAGCCGAGTTTAACACTATGCAGAGTCTCTCAGTCTCAAGTCTTGGCACAATTAATGTTTGGGGCCCAATAATTTGTTGGGTGGGGACATAAAGGGAAGGCTCTCCTGTGCATTATAGGATGTTTAGCATATCATCTGTTGCCTCTGCCCACTTAATGCCAGTAGCAACACCCTCCTCCCTCAGTATCATGATAAAATGTCTTCAGGTATTACTAAATTTCCTTTGGGAAGTAAAACAGGCCCAGTTGAGAACCACTGGTTTAAATGAAAAGAATACAGGGTTTTAAATTTATGTAAAAGGGATAGTGAATAAATTTTGAGGAATAGTATGCCATTAGATAGGGACACTTTAGTCTTCTTTTTAAGTAATACAGAAATAATTTTCTGGAGAGTTGATTCATCATTGGTTTAGATAACATCATGTGTAAAGTAACACTGACAATATTTTTACTCTGACCAAAGCAATGTCTTGATATTCTTCATAGAGTACCACATATCACCTTTTATTATATATTTTTTAAATTGCATTATTTATATCTGTTTAATACCTAGGAAAAAATTTGGTTTCTGTCCTGTTTATTCATATCTTTAAAACAGAACATTTTGTTTTTAAAATGTTGTTTCTTCCTAACTTGATATATAGATTCAGTGCAATTGCAGTCAAAATCCCAGCAAGTTTTTTTTGTGGTTATTGAGAAACGGGTTCTAAAACTTTTTGTGGAAGGGAAAAATAACCCAGAATAGTCAGTGTAATACTGAAGAACAAAGTTGAGGTCTGACACTACCCAAATTTTAGCCTTCCTATAAAGCTACAGTAATCAAGACAACATGGTATTGGTGGAAGACTAGACACCACTAGATCAATGGAACATAATTGGCCAGGTGCGGTGGCTCACACCTGTAATCCCAGCACTTTGGGAGGCTGAGGCAGGTGGATCACGAGGTCAGGAGATCGAGACCATCCTGGCTAACATGGTGAAACCCTGTCTCTACTAAAAATACAAAAAAAATTAGCTGGACTTGGTGGCAGGCACCTGTAGTCCCAGCTAACTCGGGAGGCTGAGGCAGGAGAACGGCGTGAACCCGGGACGTGGAGCTTGCAGTGAGCCGAGATCGCGCCAGGACACCCCAGCCTGGGCAACAGAGCAAGACTCTGTCTCAAGAAAAAAAAAAAAAGGAACAGAATAGAGAGCCCAGAAATAAACAGATACAAAGATAGCCAACTGGTCTTTGACAAAGAAGCAAAGGCAGTTCATTGGATAAAGAATAGTCTTCAACAAATGGAGCAATAATAATTGGATGTCTATATGCAAAAACAGTGGATCTTTTTTGCATATAGGTATCCAATTATTGCTTTCACAAAATTAAATCATCTTTCACAAAAATTAAAATATATTTTAGACCCAATTGTAAAAACAAAACCATAAAACTTCTAGAAAATAACATAGAAGGAAATCTATGTGACCTTAGGTTTGGCAATGAGTTTTTAAATACAACACCAAAAGCACTATCCATGAAAAAAAAAATGTATAAGTTGGAATTTACTCATATTAAAAATTTCTGCTCTGTAAAAGATACTGTTAAAAGAATGATAAGACAAGTCACAGACTAGAAGAAAATATTTGCACAGTCCATATCTTGATAAAGGACTTGTGTCTAAAATATACAAAGAATTCTTAAAACTCACCAATAAGAAAACCA
Source organism: Chlorocebus sabaeus (assembly GCF_047675955.1). Lineage (NCBI taxonomy): Eukaryota > Metazoa > Chordata > Mammalia > Primates > Cercopithecidae > Chlorocebus > Chlorocebus sabaeus. Next base: position 69,477,774 of record NC_132920.1, on the reverse strand, counting down.
GCAATGCAATTAAAAAATGAGCAAAAGTTCTGAGCAAATACCCCACAGAAGAAAAGACACAGATGGCAAATAAGCATATGAAAAGATACTCAATATCATGTATCATTAGGGAATTGCAGTTGAAACCATGAGATGCCACTTCATGCTTATTAGAGTGATTAATATCCAAAAAGGATATTGACATTACCAATTGCTAGCAAAGATACAAAGCAACAGGAACTACTTATTCATTACTGATGGGAATGCAGAATGATGTTGCCATTTTGGAAGATAGTTTGGCAGTTTCTTACAAAGCTAAACATACCTGTTTATTAGGATCTAGCATTTAGAGTCATAGCCATTTACCTGATTGGATTGAAAACTTATGTCCAGAGGATACCATGTACATGGATGTTTATATTAATAGCAACTTTATGTGTAATGTCTAAAACTCAGAAGCAACCAAGGTGTCCTTCAGTAAGTGAAGGGACAAACTGTGGTACATCTATGTACTGTGATGTTATATAGTGATAGAAAGAAAAACTATCAACTCACAAAGAGAAATAGAGGAAATCTTAAATACACATTGCTAAGCGAAAGAAGCAAAAGAAGCCAGTCTACAGAGGCTGCATACTCTGATTCCAACTATATGATATTCTGGAAGAGGCAAAACTGTAGAGATAATGAAAAGATGAGTGGCTGTGAGGGATTTGAGGTGAGGTAGGATAAATAAGTGAAGCACAGGGTATTTTAGGCCAGTTAAACTATTATGTTTGATGCCCTGATGGTAGATACATGACAGTATCCATTTGTCAAAGCCCATAGAATATAAAATGTGAACCTTAATGTGAACTATGGACTTTAATAATAATACATCAATATTGTTTCATCAATTTTAACATATGTACCACACAAGTGAAAGACGTTAATCATAAGAAGACTGTAAGGGAGAGGGATAAGTAAGAACTTCAGTACTATCACCTTAATTTTTCTTTAAACCTAACGATTTCCTTAAAAAGAAAGTCTACTAATTTTTTAAAAAATCACATTTGTCATACTGTTGCTTCTAATAACCACATTGTGAAAACAATCATTGTTCATCAGGAGACTGGCTTAATCGTTATCTCCATTTTAGAAAGTACTGTAGAGCCATTGAAATGAATAGGAGCACTATATCTTTCTTTACAAATAAATCATATCTTGAACAGTCCTTTACAATGTTCATCATGTGTTGTATTTTAACTGAAACTAATGTTAAGTTTGCAAATATTGTGGTAGGTACTCTTTTGGTTAATATTGTGTGAGAGTGCGCATGCACCATTTCTGGAATGATTCGTAGGAACCTATTAATGATAATTACCACTGAGGAGTGAAACTGGAGACTAGTGAATACAAGTGAGACTTATCCTTTAATTTTTTAGCCAAGCTTTGTTTTTAATTTTAAATTGTAATTGTGTTTTTAAAGATGTCCTTCTCTTCTACCCCCATTTGATAGTGGACTTTTCCTTTATTGACACCTGTATCACAACTTCCTATATTTTCTGTCTCCCTTGTATCCTCTTTGTTTTATTCAAGCTAGCCTTACCCATTCCATATGTTTGCTTTGTATATATTTTCTTACCCGGATTATTAAGATCCAGCCAGACTATTTTTTTCTCTCTCTCTGCTGTTATTTACACATGTATTTAACAGACCGTGTTCAATATATTTGTCTTAGTTTGTGCTGCTATATTAAAAAATAAAATAGAACTCATAGACTGAGGGGCTTAAACTGTCAGCCCAACCTTTTTGGCACCAGGGACTGGTTTCAGAAGAGAATTTTTCTGCCGACTGGAGTGGGGATGGTTTTGGCATGATTCAAATGCATTACATTCATCATTAGATTCTCATATGGAGTGTGCAACCTAGATCCCTCTTATGCACAGTTCACGAAATGGCTTATGCTCCTGTTAGAATCTCATGCTGCCACTGATCTGACAGGAGATGGAGCTCAGGTGGTGGTGTTTGCTCACCTGCCGCTCATCTCCTGCTGTGTGGCCAGGCCATGGACTGGTACTTGTCCAGGGCCCCGGGGGCTGGGGACCCCTGGCTTAAAGAACAGACATTTATTGCTCTGGAGACTGGAAAGTTCAAGATAAAGTTGCTAGCAGATTTGATGGCCATATTCTTGCTCTGTCCTTTCATGGCAGAAAGAGAGCTAGTTCTGGTCTCTTCTCCTCTTATAAGGACACTAATTTCATCATCAGGGCCTCATCTTCATAAACTCGTCCAATTGAGTTACCTCCCAAAGACCCTACCTCCGAAACCATCACATCGGGGTTAGTACTCCAACATACAAATTTTGGGAGTGTGTGGAGACACAAATAATCAGTTCATAATAATAATATAGGTTCAAAAATCCTCAGCCAAAATCCTTGGATCAAACGTAGTATAAAATTTAGAATTTTTCATTTTTCAGAATATATATATATTACGTATTAAATAATACCCTCTGAAAGAACCCAGAGCAGCAGCCCTTTTGCCCTCTTTTGAGCACATTTATAGTTCTGCAGTGAATATATATTAATAAATATTCACAGTTAGTTACTTTTAAAAGACCCATGTTAGTTTAAGCGAGATTTAATCAACAAATGAGTTAGGAAAAAAATTTTGATTTCTAGAACATTTTAGATTTCAGAATTACGGATAAGTGATTACAGACATATGTAACGTTTTTTTTTCATTTGAGACATAATTTACCATGAAATTCACCCTTTTAAAGTGTATATTGCAGTGATTTTTAATATATTCACAAGATTGTGCAGCTATCACCATCTAATGTCAGAAAATTTAATTCCCTTAACAAAAAAACCTGTACCCATGAGCAGTCTGCCCCATTCTCCCAGTCCGTGGCAATGACTGATCTTTCTATCTCTATGGATTTGTCTTTTCTAGACATTTCATATAAATGGAATCATTCAATATGTAGTGTTTTCTGTCTTCATTTAGCATAAATGTTTTTAATGATTCATTCATGTGCATATAGCATTATTTCATTCTTTTTATGGCTGAATAATATTCCATTGTATGGATATACCACAGTTTGTTTATCAGTTTATCAACTCATGGACATTTGGGTTTTCATTTTTTAGTATTATGAAAAATGCTGCTGTGAACATTTGTACACAAATTTTTGTGTGGATAGATGTCTTCATTTCTGTTTGGTATCTACCAAAGACTGGAATTGCTGGGTGATATGATAACTATATTTAACTTTTTGAGGAATTGTCAAGGCTGTTTTTTAAAGCATCTACACCATTTTACATTCCCACCGAACTCTATGAGAGTTTCAATTTCTCCATAGCCTTATAAACACTTGTTAATTTTTTTTTGTTTATAGACATCCTAGTGAGCATGAAGTAGATTGGCTCACATTTCTCTGGTTCACATTGTGGGTTTGATTTGTATTTCTCTAGTGAATGATATTGAGCATCTCTTCAGGTGCTTATTGGCCAGTTGTATATTTCCTTTAAAGAAATGCATATTCAGATCCTTTGCCCATTTTTCAATTGGATTGTATTCTTCTTCTTAAGGTGTAGGAGTTCTTTATATTCACAAAACAAATATTTTCTCCTATTCCGTGCGTTGGTTTTTCACTTTGCTGATAGTATCTTTTGAAGCAAGAGAATTTTTAATTTAGATGAAGTCCAATTTTTTTTCTGTTGCTTGTGCTTTAGGTATCTTATCTAGAAAATCATAGCCTAATCCAAAGGTCACAAAGAGTTACACCTGTTTTCTGTTAAGGGTTTTTATAGTTTATTAGCTCTTACATTTGGGTCTTTGGTCCAGTTTGAATTTTTATATGGTGTGAGGTAAGGATACAAGTTCTTTTGTATGTGGGTATCTACTTGTCCCATGCTATTTGTTAAAAAGGCTCTTCTTTCCCCGTTGATTTTTCTTGTAATCTGCTTCTACAGAGGAGAAAATGTTCAGAAGTTCTTATTCTGTTTTTATTGACGTTACCTCTATAGTTTAATTTTTATTTCAAAATTGACATTATAGCTAGAGCATAATATGTAGCATTTAGGTCACCCCAATGTGGTCATCACTGATATGATTCTGTAACTACTAATTTAAGTTCTAATATTTAAATATGTATAGTTTTCTTGGTCTTTGTAAAGTATTTATATTTTTTACGTTTGTTCTGTATTCTGTTAAGTCACTGATTAAGCAGTCTAACTCTGGGTCAGTCATCTCTACAGATTGGGAAGATAGCTAAGAGGGTGGGTTTTTTTTTAGCTTTTTTTTTTTTTTTTTTGCCAAAATGGACATCAAAGGAAGGGAATCTTAACTTCAAATCCTGTTTCCATATCATGTTCTCCTACTACTAATTGGCACTTGGTAATTATACTGCCTCATGCTACAAACTATTTTTTGTTAACAGCTATTAGGAAGGAATGTTTTTCACTTGAGAATCCTAAGTATAAGTCTGTCTTGCCTTTCGGTTCACCACAGTACCAAATATAGATGCCTGAATCTAGTAGAAAAAAAAGATTAACTCCTTTATACACTCTACTAATGAACATTTGTTACTATAAAGGAGTCACTTCAAAATCTTTTGCAATGAAACCCTTTTTAAATAATGAATTCTCTTGCAGAATCCCAGCATGAAAAATAGTACATGCACTATCACTCTGTTTTCAAGAGATGACTATAGCCTTCTTGGTCCCTTCTCGTTGTCAACTCTCTCCTTCCTAGTGAACCCCAAAGGCACCCTGCCATAACTGAAGAATTCCCCAGAATGCAGGTCTAAAATTACTTCCAAAAATCATCTTTTCAGGCTAGGTAGGTTCATGCATTACTTCTTTTATTCTCTCAGGATTCTAAAATTTACTTCAACAGTCATGTGAAATAAGATGAAAAAATCTCCCTGCCATTCATGATTTCATAACATTCATTGATCTCTTTATATCAATTCCAGTTAAAGGAGGAGCCCCACACACTTAACTGTGCTTACTGGGACTCTTCTTTTTGGGTCTGGTCTTGACAACTCTTTAGCCCAGTTGTCCCTGGAACTTGGGGAAGATTTTGGGGGAAAAAGAGCTTAGGTTTTTCTTAACATAGATTTCACCCCTTTTATACTCTGAAACTTTTCATTAGAAACTCAGTTATAATATTTTTCTTCCTCTTTTTCTACCAGCTTTAATATAAAGTTCATACAATTGGGAGAAATGTGTTCCGCTACTTAAAGTGCTTAGGACATTTTTCCACAGAAACATTGTTTTACATGACAATTTTTTCAGTGTTGTTAGTACTCTGTTTCAGGAATAGTGTCACTTGTACAGGCTTTTATGGATTGTAATACAATTTAACCACTATATATATCATTTATATATATTATTACTTCTATGGGAAAATGTTCTAAATTTTCTATTTTAACTAACAGGGTAATATAGCCTGCATTTCATGGTTTTGGGGGGTGTGTGTGTGTCTGTTAGTCATAATGTACTTTTCAGTCAACATTAAAGTCTCATTTCAGTGTAGTGGAATAAAAACTTTGTATTTGGTCTAACAAAGAGTTTCATTTGTTTACTTATTAGTGAAGACTTTTCAAATGCTTTGTCTCTTTTATGTACATGTTCTCAATCAAATAGTCTTATAATGAAAATTCAGGTATAAATGCCTGGAATTGTATACTAAATTAAAATGTATCTTAGATTGTTTTTGTTAGATCTTTGTCATATTCTAGCAACTCATATTGAATATAATGGTTTTGTGCTTTTAATATCAACTTTTAGAACTATATTTTAATGAATATATTTTTGCTTTTAGATCATCTGGGGAATATTTTTCATCTTAGTTGCATTACTGTTTGTAATCTCTCTCTTCTTGTCAAAGTAAGTACAGTAGACACATTTTCTAAAGCACTTATGCAAATTCTGTGATAATATACATTTTGTTGCTGAATGCCATTAGTGTAGGCTATTCATCTTAAGTAGTTTTCTTACTTGAAGTGTTCTATAGCATTAACTCAAAGAATGGCTTAAACGTCCAATAATAGAATGTTTCTTTATTCTCCATCAATTGAACAATAGCTGTGAGATATTTAAGTGAGATTTAATTTGTTATCGATTGTTTTCTTTGACTTAGATGTATTTGCATGCTTAAATTATGATTTTTTTTCTAAATTTGCTGAAAATTTGGTAGTATAACAAATTTCATTATAATTTTTTTAGTTTAGATAAAGCTCTTCATTCAGCTGGAATAGATTCTGGTTTCATAATTTTTGGAGCAAACCTGAGTAATCCACTGAATATGCTTTTGCCTTTACTACAAACAGTAAGTAAAATATCAATCATTTTATACTGTAGCTGCTAGAGTATAAAATGCTAGAGTCTAGCAAACATTCTGACATCCTGTTCCACATAAAATTATTATGCTAAAAACCTATTAATAGTTTGACATATGCTTATGTTATTTTCTAGTTTTACTTTTTATTTGCCTGTAGTTTATACATTGACATGTTGCTTTAAATATTATTATATTGATATATTCCTAGACTTTTATGTTATACATAATTTGACTTGGGATATATTACATAACATGAGGTGACCCTCTCCAAATTATTTTTGGTGTTAATATTTAATCAAGTCTTTTATCTCATCAATAAATGAATTTTAGTTTAATTTGCTTTAGGATTTTTCTTAGTATAATGGTATTAAAAATTTTGGTAATAGTTTGGTACTTGTTTGTTTTTTGAGGATTTTTTTTTTAAACACAGTAGCCTAATTTAAATCAAGGTTGATATTGTAAATATTTGCCAAATGGGAATAATGTTTTTAGTTTACTTTATATGACTGTTAGAGTGCTTATAGTTTGTATGTTAAATTTAATTTCATCTTTTTTTTTTTCAGGTTTTCCCTCTTGATTATATTCTTATAACAATTATTATTATGTACTTTATTTTTACTTCAATGGCAGGAATTCGAAATATTGGCATATGGTTCTTTTGGATTAGAGTAAGTATATATTACAGTATTTTTTTCTCATTTTGTGTGTAATCTCCATTATTGCAAATTATCTTAGATTTAGATTATAGTAGCTGTATCTTTATACCACAAATGAGAGAAATACTAGCCTTTTCACTTCATGTTGACATAAGAGTACTTTTTATCTAGAGCAGTGGTTCTTAAACAGGGTGATTTTGCCCCCCCGGAAACATTTGGCAGTATCTAGAGATATTTTTAGTTGTTATAATTGGGGAGTGCTAGTGGCATGTATTGGGTAGGGGCCACAGATTCTATTAAAAATCCTATAGCGCATAGGGCAGACTTATCTAGCCTAAAATGTCAGTAGTTCCAAAAGTTATATTGTTTCTTAGTAGAAACACATTCGAATATAATAGATACACTGAAGCTCAAAAGATAGCCCTCCCTATTAGTAAAGATTACCGTATCATTGGTTATTTTCTTCAAATGCTTATTTTGCGTAAATTAACAATTTTAAAATGAAGCTGTATCAGGTAGACACTACTTCCACTACTGTGGGTAGTGACACTACTTCCACTACTTTTACCCACTACTGTGGGTAAAAGAGATCTCAGTTAAATAGTGGCTTGAACTAATAAAAGATTTCTTGCTATGGAAAAAAGAAACTAGTATTGCTTCAGTAGCTCAAAAAGTCAGATCCAATATCTCTGTAATTCTTCGAGTATCTCTGTCATGATTGTAGTATGGGTGCTGTAGTTCCTTTTATCCTGTTCATATTCTGTGAAGAAAAAGGTAGTTAGGAGAAAGGGGTATACAATTATATCAATAAAACAAGACTTTTACAGAAATCCCTAACAGACTTCTGCTTTGCTTTTCATGTTTAATATTTTATCACATGGCCACTACTGGCTGTGAAAGAACCTGGGAAATGTAAATTTATAAATGGTCTTATTGTCATCCCATCTGGAATTGGAGTCTGTACTACAATCTAGTAATAAAACAGGGAGGTGATACCTAAGTTGCTAAAATATAAAAGCATGCTATGGTATTGAAATGAAGCAAGTTACCTGGTTCCTTATATTTCAGTTACCATGTATTTTCATTTCCCTTTAGTATAGATAAATGTGAAAAGCTCTTTAGTAAGATTATCAGAATTTTTCACAAACTAATTTTTATAGCAAAGTATAAGGATGTCATGAGTATTTCATAGAAACGGATGTTTATAAACACATGACATTGTCTATTCTTATACAGTATTATATAAAAAGTTATATAAAACCATAGTATATTACTGATACTTATAGTTTAAATTCATACTTCTAATCTTTAGATAGAACTAGAGATAGTTCACAATTAGCTCCATGAATTTCTAACAGATACTGTTACACAGTAAGTTTAGAAGATAAATAGACCATGTGAATTATCTTAAAATTATTTGGGATGATTAAGAATTTTTAGTATTTACTTTGGAAGAAAAATAATGGTTGACTGAACTGTGTAAATCATTTCCCATAACACAAGAACAGTATTTAATGCTTTACAAATGAAATATTTTGCTGAAATTTTGTCACTCTTTTCTTTCCAGTTATATAAAATCAGAAGAGGTAGAACCAGGCCCCAAGCACTCCTTTTTCTCTGCATGATACTTCTGCTTATTGTCCTTCACACTAGCTATATGATTTATAGTCTTGCTCCCCAATATGTTATGTATGGAAGCCAAAATTACTTAATAGAGGTAAGTGAAATACTTAAAACTTGATTATTTTGATATTTTAAAGATAGTGATATTTAAAATCAAATTTTAATTGTGATGGTTAGCATATTAGCTCATCAGATTAAATTTAATATTGCTAAAACTGGTTTTTTATTTCTATTTTTAGCATGTTTATATTTGTTTCATACTGTTGTTTTTTTGAAACAACACACAGAATTTCATTACAATAGTTCCTTAAATGGGCCCTGTGATGCTAAGCTACTGAGCTTTACGTTAGTACTTCATTAAAACTCATAATACTTCCTCTAAAATAACATTTTAACTAATTTTAATAATGTGGCTCCCAAAGAACATTTTGGTGAGCACAGCATGTCCGTTCATTGGCACTATGAATCCCCTGGAAGAGGCTTTATAAATGTTTTATATGTAGATAACTATACATTCTTCTAACGTGATAGGTATCCTCATATGCTGATTTATTGATGTTGTTGAGCTCTCAAAAGCCACTTGTGACTTTTAGTTTTAATAGAACAGTGTTTGGATTTTCTGACGATTCAAAATATTCTGACCAAATCTGATTCAAACTTTGTTTAGTTTGTTTCCTTTTTTTTAAATACCTTTTGCTCTACTTCTTAACTGTTCAAACCATATTTATGTTTCAGGGCCTGATCAAGCATTGCTTTAGTGGAGTCTTTCATTATTAAATCAGTGTGCCCAGATCATTTCTTTTTTATCCTGCACTTCCTTCATTCTTTCTTTACTTTAACATGCAATTAGAAAGAAAAATCTAACAAACATATCAACCCTCAATCAGTACCCTCGATAATATTGATGAGTGTTAAAAGGCTATTTCATTGAAAAATGTTTAGTTATAATGCAGGTGAAACAGATAAAGCACACATCATGATGGAGGTACATGAATGACCTGAGTTTGGGAAACACCATGCTGGAAAATCACCTGAACCATATTTCTCACTTCTTATACCTTTTTATTCTTTTCTTGCCCAATCATCCCCTTCACCTACCTCACTAGGTCATGCTTATTAAACATCCTTCTGTGAAGGAATGAAGGAAGACTATGCTTTTGCTTGGACAAAAGATATTCTTTGCATGTTCCACAGTCTGAAAATAGCATTCTTTTCAGATGCTCTACTTTGTACTTAAAATGGAATTTGTTCTGGGAAGAAACCCTGTTGTTCAACACAGGACCTAAAGGATTATTATTGCAAAAAGCCTTAATGTTTAATTTACCATAATTATTTTTCTTCTAAGAACAATGTAACATAAAATTTACATTTTGGAATGTTAGATAGCTGTAGTTAGTATATGGAGTATACAGTTCATAGTGATTACTTTTTAAATCCAAATGTATTTATTAATGTGGTTTTTACATTTTAACTGTATTTTTATCTTTCAGACTAATGTAACTTCTGATAACCATAAAGGCAATTCAACCCTTTCTGTGCCAAAGAGATGTGATGCAGATGCTCCTGAAGGTAAAAGCAACTTGTTTTAGAACTTACAACTTTGTAGGAAAAGAATTTCCTGGCATTTTGCTGTGTTAATCATTTGATGCATTTGTTTTGCTACGTGGTAAGAAGGAAACTTTCAGCAAGTAGAGGTTGGCAAATCTCTTCAATAGAATTTCTTGTTAATGAAAGGATTTGCATTAGAGAAAGAACCATTAAAATTACTTAGGAAGTAACAAAATGTAGTTATTATTTATCACATTTACTAGTATAATAAGAAATCCCTCTTAAGTGGTTTTTTTTTTCCTTAAGAACATAAAGGAGTTTGGTGGAATCTACAATTTTTAGTACCAAGACCAAAAGTACTTATGACCTAGAACAATTTTTAATTCATCCATGTCTGGTTATTTAATTTAATAATAATAATATTAGTTATAATAGCAGTTAACTTTAAAGATATACAGTTGTGCCGGGCGCGGTGGCTCAAGCCTGTAATCCCAGCACTTTGGGAGGCCGAGACGGGCGGATCACGAGGTCAGGAGATCGAGACCATCCTGGCTAACACGGTGAAACCCCGTCTCTACTAAAAAATATAAAAAATTAGCCGGGCGAGGTGGCGGGCGCCTGTAGTCCCAGCTACTCAGGAGGCTGAGGCAGGAGAATGGCCTAAACCCGGGAGGCGGAGCTTGCAGTGAGCTGAGATCCGGCCCCTGCACTCCAGCCTGGGGACAGAGCGAGACTCCGTCTCAAAAAAAAAAAGATATACAGTTGTTTTCAAGGCACTGTGTTAATTATTATATGTGTACTCTGACAAAAATTCTGTGCTCTTAACCCTTGTGTAGTTTTAGAGTATCTTTTTTTTTTTTGCTATGTGAGTTGTTTAGGTGATTTTTTCTTTGAATGTTATAGTATTCATTTCTGATTAAGGATTCCTGATTTATTCTTTCAAAATTTGTAAAAGTGTTTTCTATGCTTGCCTTCAATGCTTTTATTTTGTGGTAAAGTAATGTGTCAAATATTATATGTTTCTGCATGAATCATTCATGAATACCATTACGAAAAACACAAATTCTGAGGTTTTTTTGTTTTTGTTTTTGAGATGGAGTCTCACTCTGTCGCCCAGGCTGGAGTACAGTGGCGCGATCTTGGCTCACTGCAAGCTCCGCCTCCCAGGTTCACGCCATTCTCCTGCCTCAGCCTCCCAAGTAGCTGGGACTACAGGCGCCTACCACCCTGCCCGGCTAATTTTTTGTATTTTTAGTAGAGACGGGGTTTCACCATGTTAGCCAGGATGGTTTCGATCTCCTGACCTCGTGATCCGCCCGCCTTGGCCTCCCAAAGTGCTGGGATTATAGGCGTGAGCCACCGCGCCTGGCCAATTCTGAGTTTTTTATAGCAGGGTCAACTATGTAATGTAATAGAGTATTAGGAACAAGTACAAGGTACAGGGATAGGCCAGAGGAAGACACAATTAACTCTGCCTTGTGGAGGTCATTGTGGAGTAGTAGTCAAAAAAGAAACGTTTCAGAAAAGAGATATCAGAGCTACATTTTAAGGTATCTGGTATGCACATCAAGGGAAGGCTGTTCTAGCCAGAAGAATAAAGTGTACAAACGATTACCTTAAATTGCACAGGCGTGTGTTCAAGAACATTGGTTTTGTTTGGGGATTGGAGGGAGGAAGGCAGAGTCATGAGTCAGATCATAAAAGGTTTTAGAAAGTGACGAAAGAGGTAATGAAGTGTTTCAAGCAAGAAAGTAGAAGTTATGATCTGATTTCTTTTCAGTAAGTTAATTATAGCGGTTATAGAGATAATGGATTTGAGAAATTGAGACCAGATTATGGAAATCACTTAGGGGAGGGAGAGCTATCTAAAATAATCCAAGAGAATTGAAAGCCTGATCTGAACAGTGGTCATGAGGGTATGAAATAAAGAAATTTAAGAAGTAAATTGAAAGAATTTCTGATTAGTTGTAGAGCAATGGTGAGAGAAACAGAAGATTCTAGAATGATACTCCAGTTACTGAGTACTTTGATTAATTTTGGTGTTACCAGCTGAGGTAAAAAATACATTGGGAGGCCAAGGCAGGCGGATCACCTGAGGTCAGGAGTTTGAGATCAGCCTGGCCAACATGGCAAAACTCTGTCTCTACTAAAAACACAAAAACTAGCTGAGTGTGGTGGTACATCCCAGTAATCCCAGCTACTTGGGAGGCTGAGGCAGGAGAATCGCTTGAACCTGGGAGGCGGAAGTTGCAGTGAGCCGAGATTGTGCCACTGCACTCTGACCCAGGCAGGTGACAGTGCAAGACTCTGTCTCAGAAAAAAAAAAAAAAAAAAAAAAGTACTGAGATTAGAAAAATTGTAAAAAAAAAAAAATGATTAGTTAACTTGAGATGTCTCAAAATTGTTCAGGTGGAGGTCTCATAAGTAGTTGGGTATACAGTTAGACCTCCATATTCATTGGTTCCAGATCCATAGAGTCAACCAACTTTGGGTCAGAAATAATTTGGGAAAAAATAAAATAAAAGATAACCAAGCAACAATTTAAAAAAAAAACACAAAAAGCAATACAAGTATAACAACTATTCACATAGTATTTACATTGTATTAGTGTTATAAGTAATCTAGAGATAATTTAAAAGATGTGGGATGGTGTGTATAAGTACATCATTTTATGTAAGGGACTTGAGCATTTGTGGATTTTGGTTTCCAACAGAGTCCTGGAACCAATCCCTCAGGGGTACATATGAGTTCCTGTTTATGTGAGAAACTGAGAGGGTAAAGAGTGAGAAGAGAATGGACACTGGAACCCAGGATAATCATTGTTTAAGGGCAAGCTGATAAGGAAGGTACAGAGATGAAGGCTGAAAAAAGAGAAAAAATTTAATGTTAGAGATAAAAATTCCTTGAAGAAGATGTGCAGGGTCAAGAACTTTTTTTTTATTTTAGTTAGGAGAGACTTCGGGGATAATGGGACGGAACTAGTGGAGCAGGAAAGATTGAAGAAAAATGTCAGAAAGGATGAATGATGGACCAATATCATCCAGTTCTGGGGGATATGGTATTAAGAATATCCAGGACAGAATGCTTTAGATAGAATGAGGGATATTTCTTTCTGTACATTGCAAAGAAGGAAGCAAGGATATGGCCTCAGATGGTAACTTGTTACTATCTGAGGGTAGACGACAAGTGGCATATCTGTATAATTCTCAACTGGCTACAAAGGATGAGCTCAGCTCATATACTGAGAATTAAGCAGGCTGTGGAGTAGACAGTTAATGAAAGTAGCAAAAGCTTTTGATAGCCTGTGAAGGGGATTAGGAGAGGATCTAACTGAAGGTAAGTTAACGATAGGTAAATATGTCAACAGACAGAGGTGAAATTATCAATTTTATATTTTTATTGAACAAGTCTGCACAACTTGTATAATTTTTCTCCATTAGTTCTTAGGTTGTTTGGGAGAAGGAATGGATTGAAGAACTGAAGTAGAATTCGGGATTTAAGGATGGAAAGCAAAGGACAAGTTGAGGTTAGAAAATAAACGGTGACCACAGGGTCCAGGATTTGTAGGGAAATAAGGGAAGAGACTAAAACTGAAGGAAAGGATTAAAATAAAGAGATGAGATTGATAAACGTCTGATGGGGATACCTTTATTTTGCCTGAAGAAATAATAGTAAAATGTTGTTAGTATAAATAAATACAACAGAATTTTCCAGTTCTACTTAATGATGTTAGTTCAAGAGTTTTTACTTGGAAATGTATACGTACATCACAAGTAGGGTTGATAGTTGAAGTGCCTTGGGTTGCCATATTTCACTGGATGAAAATAGATTGAAAAATTAGTGTTTAATTGGTTTGTAATTTGTTTTTAACCAAGGAGTCAATGACCTTGAAGATGTAAAATAGATTCTATTGTTCAAATTGTTACAGTAGTATTGAAATAATAGCCGTAAAACAAAAACAAATTGTAGTTTCAAAATTATGTTGAACTGATAATGGGGCCTTTAAAATGCCCCGATACTACTGGACTGAGTGAATTTTTTATATTATAGGTCAATAAGATTTAATCAAATAATACACTTCACTGTAACTTTTTTATGAATCACATTATTTTTCAGTCTAATCTAATTTACAATAGTGAAAAATGATTCCCTTTGATCTACTGAATATTTTTTCTTAAACATTTTAGTTGACTCATTCTTTGAAATGTTATTTTGCAGTACAAAAGCTTACCCTTTAGTTTTATGGGTTTATCTTTCCCAACTTTGTTTTGTTCTGTAGCACATCTCTAAATGTTAAATTTGCCAGTACGTAACTTAGAAGAGGATGGTAGAAATGTAACTAAATTTGGGATGGCAGGGTAGTTTTTTAAGTGAATACTTTAATAATGATAGAGACAGATAAGTAGATTAAGACCTTGGATTTAGACACATAAGGGTAGGGATGGGATGGCATCGCTACCCTTAGGGTGAGAGATGGTGAGGGACTTATATAGCCGTATACACTATTCTTTACAACATATTTAGTGACAACATTTGACTAGAGTAAATGATATTATAATAAATAACTCATAAGGCATTTGATGTCACCTTTGCAATGTGTCCATTGCAAGTAACAGAATTTTAGAGAATGATTTTTAGATTTAAAACAAAAATTTAAATTTTCAGTGTTATAATGAAAGTTCTTTCTAAGAAAAGTTAATCTGCCTGGAGAGATATTAAAGCAGTAATTTCTAAAAATACGTATGTTGCTGTCTTATTAATATTAAACATATTTTAGACTTTTAAAACTAATATTTTTTTATATATGAGACAATCTGACATTTATTCAACATAGAAAATATTGCTGGAATCCTAGTTGTGTTTAAAATGATTAGGTTTCAAATGAGAGTCATTTATCTAAAAATAATTTAAGTACTTTGTGTTTAAAATAATCCGTTAAAGAATAGAATAATTTAGTAATAATCCTATAAAGAATGCCTATCTTACTATTTTTATGAAGTTCTCTTAAAATGACAGTATTACTTAATTCATCCTGACAGGTAACGCATGGTTTATGTTCAAAGTGAGTCAACTGAGCAAATTAGGAATCAAGTTTTAAATTTTACATACTGTTACTCCAAGGGGACCTTTACATGTAGACAATTTATGTGTAAATGTGAATGCAATATGTAAAACAAATAATTATTTAAAAGACCATGTACATTTGGAAACTATAAATATTTGAGTCAAAATAGGAAGATGAAAGACCAATATACCTTAATGGACAAAAATAGAAGACATTGTCAGTACTGGGTTTGATTTTGGGAAAAAGAAAGTACCAGAGAAAACACATGTACAGTACTTACCTTCAAAAAGCATGTAGCCTAATGGACTTGGATAGGAAAATAAATAATTATAATAAGAGGGAAAATAAATGGCAAGCTGTAGTGAAATTATAATCAAAATGCAGTGGTAAAGCAAAAGGAGATGGTGATTTATTCTGCCCTGGGGGGCAGTGTAACCTTTCTGTGGACCCAAAAGAGTAAGTTAAATCTGAATGAATGATCAGAAAATAACGTGGATATTTCAAACAGATAAAAAAAAAACCTGCATTAACCAGGCATAAGAACATAAATATATTTGGTATGTTATGATAACAATGAATGGTGGCAACATCATTGAATATTTGGAGACTACAGTTAGGGGTGAAGCAAGATAATATGTTTCCAAATGACATTTTTAAAAATTCATTAACCTAAATTTTTATTTCTGCTACCCTGCTTAATTATTTTATCTTTGTTATTGTAAACTTGTGTTGCCTTATTTGGACATTAAAGTGACTGGAAATGGAATGATCTCTGTAAATCAAAGTTGATTTTTGTGGTTTTATTCTGATTAAGTATATTTGCTTACTATATATATGTGGAGGGGGGAGCACGAGAGAGAGCTCCTTAAAAAATAATCACATGACCAATAGGGTTAGGATTTAGCTTGAGGATACCATGTTACTAGGGCAGATGATTAAGACAACTTAGCAAATGCTAAAATGGAAACCTATGTGTTAAACCAAACTACATGAATTATAAACAAATGAGCAGACAAAATTGAAAGCTAAAGCAGGCTTTTAATTATATATATATATAGGAAGTACAAAGGAGGAAAATAAAAATTATTGTAAATAATAATGTGAGAAAGAATAAGTAAAATGTGTATTGATATCTTACATTAAAAAGTAATTGAACTTTAAGTTCTGGAGTAAACAAGGCCGTCATCAAGCGATGATTCAAAGTACAGTCTCTATAAATAAAACTTGCTTACCAAGCTTTCTTTTTATTTATTTATTTTTTTTTTTTTTGAGACGGAGTCTCACACTGTCGTCCAGGCTGGAGTGCAGTGGCGTGATCTTGGCTCACTGTAACCTTCGCCTCTCAGGTTCATGCCATTCTCCTGCCTCAGCCTCCTGAGTAGCTGGGACTACAGGCGCCTGCCACCATGCCTGGCTACTTTTTTGTATTTTTAGTAGAAACAGGGTTTTACCGTTAGCCAGGATCGTCTCGATCTCCTGACCTCCTGACCCACCTGCCTCAGCCTCCCGAAGTGCTGGGATTACAGGCGTGACACACCTGGGATTACAGGCGTGACACACCTGTAATCCCACACCTGTAAGTGCCCGGCCCAAGCTTGCTTTCTATAGATAACAAGTTAGCACACTGACTTATTTTCACAGAATCTCAAGTACCTATCCTTCTGAAACCATTTGTCTAAGATGTTATGTAGTTAAAGAATCCCCTCATTTTTTGTATGAGAGTCTGACTAGATATGGGAATAAAGGCCATAAAGTGCCACATAAGTTGTAAACAGTTTTAAAAATACGAACTGGAATATTAAAAAAAAAACTTTAGAAAGATCATCTAGCTAGTTTAGTCATTTTTGCAGATGGAGAAACTAGGGCACCAAGAGATAAAAGTTAGACAGTATAAGACTTAGGACTTTTAATGCAAGTATCTGGATTCCAGTTTTATTTTTCTTAAGATTTAACATTTTTGTGTTTTGTTTGAGTGCAAGAAAATGAAACATTATTGCATCATCTGTCCTTTAAATTGTTAAAAAAAAAAAAAAAAAAAAAAAAAAAGGGAGACCATTGCTGCTTTTTAAATATAATGGAAATGGTTGTTTGAAGCCATAAAGGAATGAAAGTCATAGACAATATGAAGAAAAAACTAAGGTCGAAAGGCTAAACCTAGGTTATTGGAGGAGACATAAGAGTCTGGAAGAGGAGAGATAAAAAGAATACTATGGCATTATAATATCCAATAAAGTATCATATTTAGAGATCAATAGTGTTGATGCTTTGAAGAGACATTTAGCAACTAGCAAATCTTAAATAGGAAATGCAGTTTTAGTAGGATTGTATGGACTGAAGTAGAGAATTAAGTGAACAAATTTTTAACTGAGGAGAATCCCTTAATGTGGTTTTGGTTTGGGATTTTTTTCTTACATTTTTGTAGATACATACTAGGTATAGGTATATATATTTATGGGGTACACAAGATATTTTGATACAGGCATGCAATAAATAGTAATCACACCAGGGCAAATGTGGTGTCCATTACCTCAAGCATTAATCCTTTAATTGTATTACATAACTTAAAAAAATGGATTGATTTGGGATTTTTTTACCACATATTTAAAAATAACCTTTAAAAATCCCACATACTGAATGCCACATGAACTAAAAGCATGAATTTATTACCAAAAGTTGTTTGTAAACCTAATATTTCATATGGAATCTTACTGAACAGCATTCAGGAGATGCCTTGTTGGCTAATTCCTCTTGAGTCTTTTTGCAAAATAATTGTATTCTTTATTCCATCTATCTATTGTTTACATTTATGTATTGAGGGAGAATGTAGAGTTTAGTTTTGAGCATTTGTGTTTTAGTCATTCATTAAACATCAAGTGGAGATCTTGAGTGGCAATTAAGTTGTATCTGGAGTTCTGGAGAGAAAATGTATACTGGATTACTTAGGAATAGATGGGAAGTAAAGTTGTGAGACTGGATGAGAGATCACCAAGAAAATGAGTATAAATAGACTTGCAAAGATCTGTGTTAGAATTATCGACACAGATTAAGACCCAACCAACTGAAGGAAAGGAATAAGATCAGCTCAAAATATTGGCAGAGGACAAGAACTAGTTGTTTTTCTTTAAAAAAAAAAAAAGACAATGAATGAAACCTTCACGTTACATTATATGCTAATACTATTCTCCTATATAAGGGGCTTGAGTATCGTGGATTTTGGTGTCTTAGGGTGGGGGTGGGAGGGTGGTTCCTGGAACCAGTCCCCCGTGGATATTAAGGGACTATTGTAAATTTACTGCCTTCTCTCTAGTTATTTTTCAGATTTACCTGTCTACCCCAGCATATCATTGCAGAGTACCAGATTTAATTTTAGCAATTCATATTAAAGTCTAAAACATTTTTAAAGCTGATCAATAAATTGTAAAAGCTTTTTAATTCCATAAAATGGGGGGAGTTGGCACCAATATAATATTACTATGATGAACAATTCTGGGGCAGGAATATTTCCATGCCTCTATGCTAAAGAATACTTAAAACCAGCAAACATAGTTGTATGCTTGCTTTAGGAAATTCTCACTCATGATGGTGAAACAACTAAAATAGCTTATTTATCAAGACTGATTTCCCAAAAAGACTTGCTTCAGGTCTTCCCCATTTCATCATCGTTACCAATCCAAAACTATTTTGTCAGTTCTAACCAGGTCCTCACCTTGAAAAACGTTGATTAAAGCCCACCCAACCCTAAAACCTTATAAATATCCTTCTCTGTCTTTCCTCTTCATGTTCTTCCTCACTGAAGCTAGTCTGCTAAACTTAGCTTTGCTAGATCAGTGAGGTTTTTTAATGTTGTTTGGAGAGTTGACAGTACATAAGCTAGTTATGCTGAATAATATAAGGGGAAGAAATCAAGAATTCAGAATCTTACATTTCTATTCTTATTTTTTAACTGTTTGCTAGTTTATCTGTATGGACATGCATGTATGACCAAGCTATGACACCTGCATTCTTAGATTGAACTTCTTTCCTTCTCACCTCCATTTATTTTTCTCATCTACCCCCACCCCCAGCCATGGGGTTGGGATAGTTGTCCTATTCTTTTTCTGTCTCCTAAAGTAGTTTACCGTGATAGAAGTCTTGAAACCAGATTCTTATTTTATCTCATTTTAGTAGCTAGTATCCAAATCCCACCAAGTTTACATAAGAAATAGCAAAACAAAAGGAACCAACTGGCTATTTATCTACCAATGAAGATACTGTAAATAGCAATACATACAAGGTAATGATATAACTTTGTATGTTTTGACATAGAAAAGTAAACACTGTGATGGTAGGTGAAAGAGTGTATATATATTACCTCATTTTTAAATGCTTTCATGCATAAACAAAATCTAAAAGTCTGTGTGCCTCAGGAAAGAAGTAGATAATCACTTTATTTTTTTTAAATAAATATCTTTTATTACCTCTGCAATTTAAAAGTATTACACATTTTTAAAGATGAAACAATGACACACATCTGCCAAGTAGATGCTGATTTCAGAGAAGACTTTTTTCCCAGTTTGTTGAAAAGTATGAGTAGGAAGGTAGTTACTGAAACTTAAAAAATTAAATTATTAAAGTCTTGGTACCATCTTTTCCCAGAATATGGAATATATCTTTCTACTTGAACTTCTGAGATTCCTAAAGCAATACTGTTTAAACAGTTACATTGTCACTAACAATGGATTTAAGTGAAAAAAAAAATCTCTGCCCTTCAAACTTTGGCCTGTGAGCTAAATAAATACAAATACATAAAGAATGTGTATTGCCAGAGAGGCTTACTTTTGTTTAAAACTGACGTTATTAAAAGAATTACTACACTAGTTGATACCTAATGTTGGATTTATCCACTTAAAGTTAAAATGTTCATGTTAGGAATAGCCAGTTTTAACAGGCTAAAATGAAGCGGGTCAAGCAATTTCACTAGAAACTAAGTCTTAAAGGGTGAAATAAAAAGTGACACTGATGCTTTGTGATGACAGTCTCCTAATATCTTCGTTAATATCTTCTGTGGTGCTGTGAGCCTAGTGGTAGTCCCTAAATATAATGCAAAATGAAAATGGTGCTAGATTGCTGCTGTCTTAATTTAAAAAGCAGATTTGAATATGGACTATCAACTTCACACTTCCTCCCCCATATTAAGCTTTTTCTGAAAGTATATAGCTAAGAAGATAACCCTCTTCAGGAGAATGTAGGTCATCTGTTTCTTTAGACGGAAGAACATGGGGCAGAGACGTTTAAGAAAAACTATGTGGTCCTTTTGTTTTATAGTCTGAAAATTTGGTAGTGAGGATGAGAAAGTTAAGGATAGTTAGATTTAGCTTAAAAGATTAATATAAGTCATCAACTCTACTAGAATTTTGATAATTTTGATAGCTTTATTTAGAAAGTTACCGTCTTTGCATAATACAATATTAAGTAATGACTGTGTTGCACTTCAGTCACCTTTCTAATATATTGACGTATCTTTAGTAATATGGAGAACCACAATCCTGTTAGTCATGAAATTCTAAGATAAATTTGTAAATGTTTTAATTTCCAGTATTACATAGGTCATTTAATTTTACTTATCTATTATTCCTGTGCTTTGTCCTTTAACAAATATTTATTGATGTCTGCTATGTGCCAGGTACTGTTCTAGGTGCTGGGGATACAGCAGTGAACAAAACACTCTGGTATCCCTGTCCCCATGGAGCTTATTTAATATAAGGAGACAGACAAATAAATATGTCAGATGATAAGCATTATGGAGAAAAATAAAGTGCTAAAGGAGATTAAGTGGTGTTCAGAAGGAGGAATGGTTTGAAATTTTAGGTACAGGAGAAAGGGAATTCTTACTGGGAAGGTGACATGACTTTAAAGAAGTGAGGAGCAAACACAGTATCTGGGGAGGAGTATTCTAGATAGTGTTAACAGCAAGTACACAGCAGGAGTATGCTTGAAGAGGCAGAGGAATAGCAAGCAGATAATTTTAAGGATGTCAGCTTTTACTTTCAAATGAAAAGTATCTGGAAGATTATGAACAGAGGAATGGCATGATGTGACGTATGTTCTTACAGGATCACTCTGACTACTGTGTTGCATATAGACCAAGGCTTGGAAACTTTTTTTCTGTAAATAGCCAGAGAGTAAATATTTCAGGCTTTGTGGGTCATGTAGTAGTCTATGACAACCACTCAGCTCTACTATTGCAGCATGAAAACTGCCATAAACATTACTTAAGGGATGGCTATAGCTATGTTTCAGTAAAACTTAGAATTGATAGGCTTGATTTGCCCTGTGTGTCATAGTTTGCCTACCTCTGATACAGACCACAATGAGACAAGGGTAAAAGCAGGTTGACAGGAGGCTTTTGCAATAATCCAAGGGAGAGCTTATGGTGGTAGTGACAGTGGCAAAAAGTGGTCAGAATCTGGATGTATTTTGAAGGTAGAGCCAATAGTATTTGCTTGGTAGAGAGTTTGAGAGAGACATAAAGAGAAGGGAGTCAGGGGTGATGCCCATGTTTTTAAGAGTTTTAATTAGAAAGTATTTGTTTAATATTTCACATTCTAATTTTGATAATATCTGTAATAATTATCTTTAAAATTTATGTGTACCTATTAAGGTTATACATTTCTTTTTTCCTTTGGGCCTATTTGAGTTTGTTTTGTTCTGGGTATTCCTTCATAGAGAACTAATAGTGTAACCTATGAAGTTCTGAGCACTGCCACTGGTTACTGAACATTATCTCATTAGGCTTCTCTTATGGATGAAAGCGTGTGTGTAGCTGTGATGTGGTATGTAGGTTAGGGTGTTCCCTCAAGGCCAAGGAAGAAAAAATAAAGATGCTACCTATTAGCTATGTATGGGAAGCTCTGAATGAGAATTATTAATCATGTAAAACTAATATAAAGAACTTTGCTTTATTTTGGTAATGTATTTATAAGAATGTTTATAATAGCTCTTGGGGAAGATAGTACAAACTATTAGATAAGGACTTTGGACTACACTGACTTAAGTATTTCATATACTACCACATTCTTCAAAGTAGTTATTTGCTTCTTCTCCACCCCTAATCAGTTACTAAGAGCTGCAGAGTTTTTTTTTGTTTTGTTGTGTTGTGTTGTGTTGTGTTGTGTTGTGTTTGCCATAATGACCCTCACATCCCATTTTCATCATGTCTCACTTAAATTATTCTACCTTTTAGTGATTTTACCTTAACTTAGAGTCAAAGAAAGGTTATCAAACTTTTGCATGCATCAAAATCACTTGGAAGATTTGTGAAACCAAGATTGCAAAGTTGTATGTGTGTTTTTGTTTGTTTGTTTGTTTGTTTTTGAGACGGAGTCTCACTCTTGTTGCCCAGGCTGGAGTGCACTGACGCGATCTCGGCTCACTGCAGCCTCTGCCTCCCGGGTTCTAGCGATTCTCCTGCCTCAGCCTCCCGAGTAGCTGGGATTACAGGCACGTGCCACCACGCCTGGCTAATTTTTGTATTTTTAGTAGTGACAGGGTTTCACCATGTTGCCAGGCTGGTCCTGAACTCCTGACCTCAGGTGATCTACCCACCTCAGCCTCCCAAAGTGCTGGGGTTATAGGCATGAGCCACCATGCCTGACCCAAAGTTTTTGATGTAGTGGATTTGAGGTGGGACCCTAGAATTTTCTGGTCTGGGAACCACACTGTGGAAACCACTCTTCCATAGTACTCTGATAATGCCATTTCTCTAGTAAAAACTGTAAAAACTCACATCATCTGATAAATTCAGTCTAGGATTTAAGGACTAGTATTATTTAACCTTTACAAGTCTCTAGCTTTTTTTCATACATGTTCTGGACATGGCCAGATTCTTATCTACCTTTGCTTTTCAATGATTTATTTTTGAAATATCACAAGAAGTCTTCGCCCTACCCCTCCCATTTTCATCAGTCAGAATCCTGATCTTCTTACAAGGTTAATTTCTAACTCAGCCTTCTTTTTTGAATCTCCGAATGTGTGTGCTCTCTTTTTTCCTCTGAATTCCCGTAGCACATATACTTTTTATAACATTACCTTATTCTCTCTCAATGTATAGTCTTTATATATCTTATCTCTATTCTACCTTTTTATAGAAATGTAAGTTCCTTGAGGATAAGAAAATATATCTTTGTCTCCCTTAAACATTTGTAGAATTGAACCACTTTTTAAAATTTGTTCCTTTGTCTTTTCTCTTTTTAAATAGTATTATTAAAGTAACATAAGATGTTAGTATGCCTAGTATTTTCTAGCTTCTTGCTCACTTTATCTGTTGGATGAAACCCATTGTATTAACCTGAAAACTTCCTTCTGGGAACCTACTGACTTCCTGTTTTTATTTGGATTAATTCCTTTCTGATTCTGCTGCTCAGCTTTACAAATCATAATTATATATAATAATGCTACAGTTTCTATCCATTAGACTTCTGATGCATTGTAAATCATATCTTCTTTTTTGGTGAATTCTCCCAAGCCCTTTGTTTTACTAGGGTAAAAATTAAAATTCTTTATATGAAATACATATCTGAAAAGTACTCATATATCTGAAAAGTATTCTGTCCTTACAATTAATGGATAGTTTGGTTGTGCTTAGAATTCTACATGAGAAGTCATTTCCTCTTAGAACTTTAAAGGCATTATATTATCTTCTACTTTCATTTTAACTGGTAAGAAATCTAATGCCAATTTATTTTTTCTTCTGAAGCTACTTTATGGTTTCTTTCTATTTTCTCTTTTCTCCTTGGGGAATTCTTTTTTATTATTTATTGAATATCTGCAGTTGGTCATTTGTATTATCTCATTTTCATATTTTCTGCCTACCATTTGCCCTATATTCTTTGGTATGTATTCAGCTTTGTCAACCATATTATGAATTTTAATTTCGTATAATAAAATGTTATTTTCCCTGAGTATTTTGTTGTTCTGATTGTTCTTTTCAAGCATCCTTATTTTATGGATGTAATATCTTTAATACCTGAAGATACTAAACATTTTCTTAATGGTTTCCTTTAAGTAAAATTGTAATTTTGGTTATCCTAGTACAGTTATTTATCTTGTTTTCTTTTTCCCTTATGCTGATAGTTTTCTACATATATTTGATGATCTGTTCACATTTATGCCAACTTGTATTTAAATATCAGGAACTGGGAAGCCTCATTGCTGGTAACTCTGTGCATGCGTCTGGGACCTCTTGATCCTCATATTTTAAAATAAATGGGAGGAAAACCATCTGTTTTACTGGAGACCTTTTAAATATGACCTTCCGTCTTCCAGATTATGGTTGGAACCTCTCATCAGCTGATGGTTCTACTTCCATTCTCTTTGCTGATAAAGGAGTGCTCCTGGCTTTATTCCTATACTAGAACGGTAATGAGGTCCCGAGAAGGATAAGAAACAAATGACTGTGCTAAGTCTGTTATCTTGAGCCAGAAAGCTGTGTTTTCAACAGGTTAAAATTGGTTTTTTTGTGGTTAAATACTATACATTTCTGGTCTTTTATTTGACAATAAGTTTGTGTTGATAACCTCATTTGATTTGATTGTAGTAAACCCATAAGATGTGTAGCACAATAGTAGAGTGATGAGATAGAATTATTTCTAAGAAGTGCCATACTTTGGTCTCCAGCATCTGTATTTAACTTCATATAACTGAACAGAGAACAGCCCAAGAATCTAATGTCGCCCAAATGGCAGCTTATTAATTTACCATAGAAAGTTTAGCTATTAAATAAACTAGATGATCAGGGTTAGTGAATTATCACCAGAGAGAAAGAATTTGCGTGGAAAATCAAATGTATAGTCATACAATATCTAAGTAAACATGAAGTTAGAAAGAGGGCCTCAGTGATCTTATTGGCTGGTATCTAGCTGAGATAGCCTTGTCAAGCAAGATTGTGATACAGACTGGAAAATTGAGTATTGATCAGAGCATCATTTTTCTTGGATGTTGCTGGATATCCAGAAAGTCTCCTGATGTTGAGGTTCTTTTCCTGGGTGACATTGCAATTGTGTTGATAGAAGTTTAATAAAATAGTGTAGAAAAATTAATTAGCTGTGTGCTTTCTCAGTTCTCCAGTATCTGCAGCAAAGCCAACCTAAATAATTTTGTGAAACTTCTCAGCTACTCACAGATTATTGCTTAAGGTGGCTAACTCTGAAAACATCAATCTAATCTTTTCTTTCAAATGCAGATTTCTCTCTGAATTCCCAGAAATTTGATCTAGCACCATATACCACACATATCTGTATGTCACTTACAAAGAAACTGATATTTAGAAGCCAAATGAATTACCTCAAGGAGACGTCTCATAGTATATTAGTGTCAGACTCAACTAAATCTCAGTTTTCCATCTTTAACTTTAATATTTTCTTGTATATCCATTTAAACTACTTTTATCAAAAGATAAAGTAATAGAAGACGATTGCTTTATATCTGACTATCCTTGGACAATTACAACCAGCAGCTAGTAAGTCTCAGTAATTTAGAGTTCACTGATACAGATTGTGATTATACAATTTCTACATTTTATATGCTAATACTTACCTGTACTCCCTTTTAATGAGTGTTATATGGCCAATTAGTAATAAAATGAAATTAGTAACATCCTTTCTTAAAAGGCAAATATATATTTTAGCACCTTGGAAATGCTTTAAGCTTACTTAAATATAACCAGAGCTCAACACAAATTATACTAGTTCTTAAAAATGGTTACTCTGAAACTTATTCTTAAGTGCAAAACATTTGGCAAATATCTTTATTAGCCTGATACAGTTTGTGTATTCTTAAAGTATAAGAAAACTGTGTCCTTCAAAATTTCTGTGAGTTTTGACATTCATCAGTTCTCTTCCCCTTTACCTACATCTCCCAGTGAGATTTAACAAAACACTGATTTAACTATATACCACTTGTTAAATTTTAATATAAATATACAACTTTGTTTTTTATTATATATTTTCATTTTTTCTGCCTTCCCATTTATTTGGATGTATTTCATTAGTTTCCTAAAACTTTTTACGTGTATGTATTCCATCTGACAGTAAAACATTAGGATTTTACATCCTAAAAATTTCTCAGATCCCAACTTTTTTCTTCCCATCCCTGAGCTCGTTTTTCCAGCTGTGTAGTCTTCTAACTTGGTAAACCTCTTTTCTGCTTACAGTCTCCTCTTCTAGTCTGTACTCCACTCATGTTATTCTTTCTTAAAACCATTTGATAAATAATTTCAAATCATATCACAATAAAATCCAAGCTCCTTACCCTGTATACAGTTAAGATATATATGTTCATTATAAATATTCAATAGTAGCAAGACCCTAATCAGGAACCAATTGGCACAGTCATGGGCAACCAAGAGCTATGAAGTAGCTTCTAAATAGTCCAGGCTTCTAACAGATTTTTTGGTCACTAGTCAAATAATGCTTGTTTTAAAATTATTCTGCATGTTACATGAGTTTTCTCAAATGTCTTCTATATATATACACACACATATGTAACATAAGTCTTTGTTTTATAAAATGCAAATATGGAGTAATTAATTGTAAATAGATTTCAAGTGAAGTTTTAACATGATGACTCAGTTGTGGCTTTTTTTTTTTTTTTTTTCCCAGTTGTGGCTTTTTAAAATATGTATTTAAAATAAAAGGTATTATTTATTCTACTTAACCAGAGTTATCTTAGTGGCAGTCAGGATGCATTAAAAGTGACATAACAAAGGAAACAGGAAATATATAATATAAAATTTATCAGGTAAATCCTTAGAGACTGCTGTTAAATTACAAAAAATAATGGTGTACTTGCATTTCCTATTATTTCTCTGTTTGATGATATGTGAGAAGAGATGAAGGAATGGTGGTAGTAGCAGGATTCAAAAGTCTTTTGATTTTATTCATATGCTTCAGATGCCCCTTTTTGGCCCTTTTAATTCTTATTATTTTTGTATGGCCACTTTCTCATCAGAAAAAAAATTATCTGAGCCTCCCTCTCCCATGTTTAGTTTTCATTATTAACATCTAATCTTTAGTTTAATTGAAAGTTTAATCTTTAATTCAATTATATGTTCTTTTGAAGAAGAATAGTCAGAAGTTTCTGGAATACTCCTGATTTTAGAACACAATTCCTAAATGAAATATCCAACAATTTAAATTTACTTTGAAGGTAAAACCAAATTCAGAACCTTTATTGTGATTTTCTTAGTTGGATAATTGTAGAAAGAAATCTATAGATCTCCTAGATATCTGTGATTCAGGTGAGCAGCTGGAAGATAGCAGGTGGTGAAGAACAGCACTCCCCTCCATTTATTCAGTGTGAAATCGTCGCTTGAATAGGAAATATATGTGTGTGTCTTACTAGTGAAAATTTTTATATGGGTATATCCCAGTTAATAGAAATAAAATGATATATATGGACAAAGATGAATATAAAGAGCTTTTACTTATTGTATGTGTGAATTTTTAACCTACTATCATTTTTCAACAACAACACAGAATGATGGTACCTTTTTATGGTATTTTAAACGGCTTGTGTCAAAGTCCACAACCCTTAAAAAAGGTAAACATGTAAATAATGTGATCAAAAAAATATTGAAGATATGGTTTTAGTGGTGGGCACGAGTCAGAGAGTATAAGCCAATTTAAAATGTCACTAAGTGGATTATTAGATGTCTAGAGAAGAATGATTTGATTTATCTTGCTTTTGCCAGTTCAGTCTCTGTTTTGTTAGCCCTGTTCTGGCCCTGAAATTTCTAATTTAGTCAAGTTCTGACTCCCAAAATATCTTTAAATATGGAAATGAGTAATAGAACTTTTATTTTTTAAGTTGAGTTTTTCACAGGCTTATACTTGTAAATTGAAGCTAAAGTAATACTTAAACCATGAATGATACCATTCTTGTTTTTAAAATAATTATGAAAAGGCATTTTTTTGGGTAGGTCCAAGCCTGTCCCACTCTTCATTTTTGAAACATTCAAATTGGTTATTTAAAGGTATGTTACTATGTGGCAGTGTATCCTGATACTGATAATACAAATTTGAATTTTGCCAAATCCATTTGTGTCTGTTTCAACTATAGAGACAGAAAAATAATGGGCATGCACAGAGTAGTCATGATATTAGTGACTAACCAAATATTTTCCTACTATTGGACATGAATGTCTGAAATCTTAAGACTTGCAACCATTTGAGCAACTCTTCACAGTTGTTCTCTATAC
This sequence comes from Chlorocebus sabaeus, assembly GCF_047675955.1. Taxonomy (NCBI): domain Eukaryota; kingdom Metazoa; phylum Chordata; class Mammalia; order Primates; family Cercopithecidae; genus Chlorocebus; species Chlorocebus sabaeus. The sequence continues at coordinate 69,449,339 of NC_132920.1, read as the reverse complement.
TTCGCAGAGGAAAAAGGAAGAAAATTAATAGTAAGTGCCACTTTGCATGGGGCTTTTGATATATATCTATCATATGATCTTTATAGGAATTCTGTGAGGAAAGATGGTGATATCCCCTTTTTATAAGTCCACAGGCTCCACAGTTCAGATCTGCCTGTACACATAGCAAAAAAGTGACCAAATGCTATTCACCTCCAAGTCTGTCAGAGTCCGGAGCCTGGGCTCTTCGTTCACCGTGCTGGACATTTTAGTTATGCTTTAATTCAATATATATTCAGTTTTGTCATTTTTATGCCCTTGGAATCTTGTCAGATTTTAATTTTAAAAAATTAGAAAATGGGCTATTTAACAATATGAATTTTAAATAAAATATCTGCTTTTAAATTTATTTTATGTCAACAGTCATTGAATATGAATGAATTTGAATACTCCAGTGGTACTTCAGGATACTCAGTGTATCTACTGAAAAAAAATGACACATTGAATAGCTGTATCACTGTGAAGTAAGTTCTATAATAAAAGAATAAAATGTGGTGGGAGCACAAAGTAAATGACAAATAAATTTTCTATCTAGGAGTCTCTTCTGTGAGTCTGAACTCCCAGCACCTAGTGTAAAGTTGTAATCATCTGTGGTAACTATAGGAGACAGAAATATGTTCAGCTAATGCTGCTTAAAGGCTATCTAGTTTTCTTAGAAAACTGAATATTCCTTCTAGACTTTTCTGTTGATAAAGAGAAGAAAGACTCTGAAGGGAGCCTTTGGGGTATCAATAGACAGGAATTACATTAGTAGTCCTTGCTCCTAAAAGGAAGAGGTTGCTTCTTTATTAAACTGTGTTTTTTGTTTTTGTTTTTTACCAGAAAGAGACAGGTTTGTTCAGTTTGGTATTAAGCAATTCAGAAGTAAATGTTGAAGTACAGTGGAAGGGTTTAGAGTAGATAAAATTTAGATTATCTAAATCTTTACATAACATATCTGAAGCTTTATATAACAAGTATTGTATGTTTATAAAATACAACTTTAATGCTATTTTCAGAAAACCATGTGATAGGAACAAAAAAAGTGTTATTAGATCCCTTATGTAATAAGCTGGACTGTGTAGCCCTCAGTTCAATTTTATGTTTTGAGAGAAAATAACACTTACTTATTGAAGCTAAGAAGAGAGCTCAGAAAAATAGAAATAAAAGGTGTATTTTCTTGATTAGCAATAGGATATGAGATTGGTCTCCTAATTGCATGTAGGATCTTTTTGCCATTGTCCATTTTGAATACAAATATGCAGAAATTATAATTTATTTTGTAATTAACAGACTGAAAAGAAATTGCTTTGTAAGATAAGGATTTTCTTCTGTAAAACATAAAGGGTTTCTGAAATTTGTGAGGTTGGTATCCTCCATTAGGTGCAGCATATATAATTTTTCACTCAATTACATAATATAGTTGACCCTTGAACAACACGAGTTTGAACTGCATGGGTTCACTTATGCTGGATTTTTTTTCAATAAAAGTTGCAGTTGCCTCTCCTGCCTTCTATTCTACCTCCTTCACCTCTTCCACCTCTACCACCTGAGACAGCAAGAGCAGCCCCTCCTCTTCCCCATCTTTCCCCTCCCCCTCAGCCAATTCAATGTAAAGAGAATGAGGATAAAGATCTGTATGATAATATACTTCCACTTAATGAATAGTAAATATATTTTCACTTTTTATGATTTTCTTAATAACATTTTCTTTTCTCTAGCTTACTTTATTGTAAGATCACAGTATGTAATACACATAACATACAAAATATGTGTCAATCAATAGTTCGTGTTATCAGTAAGGCCTCCAGAAAACACCAGGCTATTTAGTAGTTACGTTTTGGAGGAGTCAAAAGTTATATGTGGATTTTTGACTGTGTGTGGTGGTTGGCACCTCTAATCTGTTTTGTTTGAGGGTCAACTGTATTATGTTGCCACAGGCCTTTCTGAATGGCTTAAATAAATATTTCCTGAGACATCGTTTACTAGATATGTGTCAATATGTGTAGATGACTTTGTAACTAATGGAAATAATGTATTTGTGGAAACCTATTATGGGGTTTACACAAATATCAAATAACCAGTCTGCTACTTTCTCTTTAAGAGTTACATTTTATTTGAAGGGGAAAAATATGATTTATTTTTAATTACAGCTATAATGCTGTCTAAAGTTCAAACCGGAATCACATCAGTAAATAGTGATTTTCTTATTTCTTTATAAGAAGTAATCATCCATTCAATAGAAGTCATAAAAAGATAAAAGCTGAAAGAAACCTCTCAAGCTTTAGCTGCAGTGAGAATTGGTTTCTTAGAAAAGTGTGTTGGGGATGAGAAAATGATAGCACACACTGTAACATGTTAAGTACTTTGAACTGAAGGATATTGGAAGAGCCCCAGAAGCAAAGTATCCTTTCAACCTTCCCTTGCCCTTCTTTCTTCTGTTCCCCTTTCTCTCCCAAGCAGACCATAGAAACTAGAATTTCTCTTCCCCCAACCATGTCATAGAAATTAGAACCCCACTTTCCCAAAGCCAGCCATAAACCTAGAAATATTATTCTAACCTTCACCTGCCTTTCTGTGTAGGGGCTGGCCATAAAGAAATTCTGTGACCTACCTTGTCTGATAGTAGGTCGTAAGACCCTCATTCCAGAAGGAGTTCTGCCCTGTACCTTGAAGGAGGGGATGCTATGTAAAAGACCAAGAAGAATCTGAACATACAAACCTTGCTGGCTTTCCTCCCTCAGTCTGTTACCATTCACTTATACACCTTTGTCCAATTACTCTCTATTCTGAGCTCTCCATTCTTCATTGACTAAGCATGAAAATACAGTGTTCCCCTGAGTCTTCATTTCTGAAGCCTCCTGTGTCATGAAAAACTGATTAAATAAATTTGTTATGCTTTTCTCTTGTTAACCTGTCTTCTGTTATAGGAGTGTTGGCCATGAAACTTACAGGGGGTGAGGAAAGGTATTAGACCTTTCTGCTCCTACAAGTGCAACTTAATACTAACCACATCTGATTACTTTGTTCTTTTTTCTTGATGTTCATCAGGAAAACTTTTTTTTGTTTTAGGATATGTCTGACACTCCAAGTAAAAATGATTCTTCTATTTCCAATAAAGCAGACTAGCCAAAATAATTTTTTTATACTTAAGATCTGGGTTGCATTGGTGGCATTCATTTTTTTTTTAAATATGTCATATTAGTTGGCAGTTTTTAACACTACATTAAGGTGGTTGAAAGAGTAGGCTTTGGAGAGAGACCTAAGTTTCAGTCCCATCTCTGATACTTGTTAGCCATATGATCATGGTCATTAGCTTTGGTTAATAATCTTTTAGAGAAAGTATTAATCATCAGTTTTATAAAAGAACCTATTTCACCATAGTCTTTTATTTGCTTTTACAGATCAGTGTACTGTTACCCGGACATACCTATTCCTTCACAAGTTCTGGTTCTTCAGTGCTGCTTACTATTTTGGTAACTGGGCCTTTCTTGGGGTAAGTACAGATAGCCCAGGCATGATTTCACCTTCTTTTATAAATTATAGTTAAATGTATAAACTTTTTGTATCTTAGTAGTCCATTTGTATCATAGTACTGTCATTGAATTTTAAAGCATTACTTTCCAAATGATTTTAAATTTGAAAAGTAACACATAGCTTATTTAAATTTACAGGTATTCTTGATTGGATTAATTGTATCCTGTTGTAAAGGGAAGAAATCGGTTATTGAAGGAGTAGACGAAGATTCAGACATAAGTGATGATGAGCCCTCTGTTTATTCTGTTTGACAGCCTTCTCTGTCTTAAAGGTTTTATAACGCTGACTGAATATCTGTTATGCATTTTTAAAGTGTTAGACTGACATTAGGATGAGCTAACTAGCTTTCATCAAAAATGGGAGCATGGCTATAAAACAACTATATTTTATTATATGTTTTCAGAAGTAACATTGTATCATAGATTAACATTTTAAATTACCATAATAATGCTATGTAAATACAAAACTACTGGCTTTGTGAAGGAATGTTTGTGCAAAATTTTTTCCTCTAATGTATAATAGTGTTTAATTAAAAATCTTCCAGAATTAATATTCCCTTTTGTCACTTTTTAAAAACATAATACATCATTTATATCTGTGCCTTAGGTTCTCCAGAGTGATGTGGAATTTTAAAGTGTCTCTCTCTGATTGCCTCCAAATAAAATTTACAATATAGCTGATGAATGTTACTCCCATATGCAACTTGTTTTCAGTTTTCTGCCTAAAATCTTTAGCACCACTCAAGTAGATTTCATGAAAAGATTTCAAACTCTCCTTAGTGCTACAAGAGCATGGCATTCCAAGATGTGTTATATTGTTCAAATGTCAGTCCATTAGATATCTTACAACCTCTACAGTATTTAAGGCATACATATTGTTATTGGTAGCTTTCGTTTTGTATCTGACCTCAAAATTTGTATTCCAATATAAATGGGGTACTGTCAAGAATAATCCTGAAAAAATCAGTTTATGGATTAAGATAGATGGCATCATATTTTGGTTTTAGAGATAATTTTTCATTCTAAAGATTTGAAATTTGCAAAAGATATAATGAAAGCTGTATGACATCAGGGTATTTTGAACACATTCTGGATAGTGAGAAATAATTAAAAAAGGTATATATTCTAGTTTACTAGCATAAGCACATTAGAACTCACAAAAAAAGTATGTATCATGATCCTTGAGGTAAAATATCATTAGGTTTCTGAAAAAAGGTTTAGGAATTAACAACTATATCCGAGTTAATTCTTCTCTCCTTTAATTTTTGTGCCATTTTTCTCTGTTCTGATTCTTTGTCTCTCTTGATAAACCTTCACAGCTTTCATATTTGGCTTCTGCTTCTGCAACTACCCTTTAGCATTATTCACCAGGATTTCATTCCCTTCTGTTCTTATTTTACATTTTCTTTCTTTCTTTTTTTTAAGATGGAGTTTCGCTCTTGTCGCCCAAGCTGGAGTGCAGTGGCACGATCTCAACTCACTGCAACCTCCCCGTCCTGGGTTCAAGCAATTCTCCTGCCTCAGCCTCCTGAGTAGCTGGGATTACAGGCACGTGCCACCACGCCCAGCTAGTTTTTGTATTTTTAGCAGAGACGGGATTTCACCATCTTGGCCAGGCTAGTCTTGAACTCCTGACCTCATGATCCACCCACCTTGGCCTCCCAAAGTACTGGGATTGCAGGCGTAAGCCACCATGCCTGGCCTTGTTATACATTTCCTTTGTGGACAATCTCACATACCCTTGGCTTCTATCTATACTACGTGTTCTTAAGCTCTGAACTTTGACTTACCTTTTAGCTAGAAATTACTGCTTCAACTGCAATTTTTGAAAATTGAAGTATTCAATTTTGGGGGGCAAACTAAGCCGCCTTCTGCATTCATTTTTTTGACAAATGACACCAGCAGACACTTGATTGCCTAAACCAAAAAATCAGGTAGATCTCCATATCTCTTGTGTATAACTGACTCATCAAACAATCATGTCATGTTAATTTCTACTTCCTATCTTTCCATTTGTCCCCTCTTCTCCACTTTCTATGTTATAGGCTGAATTGTGTCCCCTTACAATTCATATGTTGAAGACTTGGACCCTGGCACTTCACAGAATAATACTGTATGTGGAGATAGGGCCTTTTAAAAGTAATTAAAATAAAATGAGGCTATTGGATGAAGCCCAAATCCAGTATGACTGGTGTTCTTATAAGAAGGGGGAGAGACATCTAGAATGTATATGTACAAAGAAGAGGCCATGTGAGGATACAATGAGAAGACAGTGGTCTGTAAGCCAACAGGAGAGGCCTCAGGAAAATCCAGTGTTGTCAATGCTTTAATCTTGAGTCTCCAGCTTCCAGATCTGTGAGAAAATAAATTTCTGTTGTTTAAGCCACTCGGTCTGTGGCATTTTGTTATGGCAGCCCAAGCAGACTGATAAACTCTGGTTCTTGCAATTCCTCACTGGACTTTCTGCAAAGTCTTGACTCCTTTCAGTCTTTTCTGAACATTTAAAATATAAACCTGATTATTTCTTTACTGCAAAATTCTTTCAGTGATTTTAGAATGAACTCCATAAGCCTTCATGAGATGGATAAGGCCTTTCTGGTGTGCATCTCTTCTGACTCCAAGTTCCCCTGCCATCCCCACACCAGTTATGGGAGGCAGCTAACAAATGGCTCCTATTACTCACATGGCTGTGAGTCTTCACATCCCCACTCTGTTGAACTATTCCTTCTGCTTGTGATGCCTGTCCCTTCCTTTTGTCTCCTAAGAAAATCCTTATTCTTCAAGTCTCAGCCTTAGAATTATCTCCCTAGGTCCCTCCTCCCCTAAGTTGCCCAGACACAGGTGCTAGCTTTTCCCTATCCACATGGCACCCTGTACGGTATATTGTGATTTATTGCCTTCATGTCTGCCTCCACTAGACTCTAAGTACTTAAACGCAATGTCTGGTTTTTCAACTTTGTCCTTGGTGCCTAGAATAGCTTCTTACACATGGAAGGTATTCAATTGACAGGTGAATTTGTTAGAAAGAAGCCTTAAGCTCGTCTACATGGTTTAAGCATACAAAAACTATTTTGATTAAGGAGGAATATATATTTAGCCTGTTTTTGAGGTTTATTTTGAAACCCTGAAGGTTAGAAGTATTATATTTGTCTTGAATACTCTATATACTTTACTTTTAGGAATGTTTGGTTGGTTTCTGTCAGACCAACTTCTTAGCTTTTGATTTTGCTAGTTGTATTTTTTTTAATATATTTTTTTTGCCCTAGATTCTATAAACTTTCTACATATTTAGAAGCTTACTTTTATTCTAACACTAAGGGTTTTTTTTCTCCCAGTCATATGGAATGCCTTTATTAACTTTGTATTTTCATGAAGCTGATTTGTGTTATAAATTCCACTAATGAAGAACATGTTTCCTTTGAAGTCCTTCTGAAAAATACCTAAATTAGAGATCATCTAGAGTGACAACTTTCCAAAAGGCCAAGACTGTCATGTTCCATGTAAACTTCAAACAAGTGATTATTCATCCATGCAACGTTGGTCCTGGCAGAATGAGGACCCTGGAACTAACTTCTAGCTCAGTGCTACCATACCAAAGGAAGTAGAAAATGCATATTGCAAAAGAAAAGGAAACAGGAGCTTCAGGAAAGCAAAAAGCAATACAGAAAATAATGTTTTCAAAATATACTACTGAGCTCTTCAGTGAAAGATATGTACATAGTTCAGTAATATACTGTTTTAGAATCATTTCATAGGCGAAGCACAGTAAACATCGATTACGGCACATAATTTAAGTATTGACCTTGACCACATAAAAAGATAGTTGTTAAAACCTGGAAGATTGAAAAAGAGGGGTGGAGAGAGACCTAAGGGGAAAAGAGTCATGTTGATATCCTCATTTTATGAGAGGGATGATGGGGAGAAGAGAGAAATTAAGAAATAGTCTCTGGTACAGGGAGTATATATATTGAAGGGTAGCAGAATATGCCACCCCAAAATATGCCATTTTGGCATAAGAATTATTTTGAGCTTAGCAGATACAAGAAGGATGCTTTGACCACCCCTTTTTCTTCCTAAAACCAGGACATAAAACTCCCATGTGGAAGATGTCCTGCCTATACCAGAAGGAAAGTAACATTTTTGTCACAAGGGCTGAAAAAAACCTGTATAAACAAACCTTGGTAAAGTAACCTTTATTGTATTAGTCCATTTGCATTGCTATAAAGTAATACCTGAGGCTGAGTAATTTACAAAGAAAAAAGTTTATTTGGCTTACTGTTCTTCAGGCTGTACAAGCAACCTGATGCCAGCATCTGCTTCTGGTGAGGCCTCAGGAAACTTAGAATTACGGCCTAAGCAGAAGAGGGAATGTACGTATCACATGGTGAGAGTGAGCAGAGGAGGTTCCAGGCTCTTTCAAACAACCAGCTCTAGCATGAATTGATAGAGGACTCACTACCACTAGGACAGCACCAAACCATTCATGAGGGATCTGCGTCTATGACCCAAACACCTCCCGCCAGGCCCCTCCTCCAACACCGGGGATCACAATGAGATTTGAAGGGGACAAACATGCAAAATACATCTCTTATCGTCCTAGTTACTGTTCCACCATTTTCTGCCCTAGCCCTGGCCTCTGTCTTGTCACATTTTCATAATTTACTACTATTTGTCCAATTCAGTGTATAAGTATTCAACTCTTACTGATTTGTATGCTTTTCTCCTGTTAATCTGTCTTTTATTACAGAGCCCCAGCTGGGGCTCCTAAAATGGACAGAGAAAAGATTTTTTTCCTCCCCTACAATTGATTAAAGCTATGGAGGTAATCAATACAGCATCTAAAATGGTAATCCTTTATCCAAAATGTTTGGGAACAGAAGTATTTGGGTTTTGAGTTTTTTTATCTTAGAATATGTGCAGAACACATACCAGTTGAGCATTCCTAATCAAAAAATACGAAATCTGTAATGCTTCAATGAGCATTTCCTTCAAGCATCATGTTGATGCTAAAGAAGTTTCAGATTTTGGAGTATTTCAGGTTTCAGATTTTCAAATTAGAGTTGCTCAATGTGTATGACAATGTTAGGAGATGGAATAAAAGGGAAGGAAGAAAAGAATGTCTCGAGAAATTCTCTTTCTATAGGAAGTCAGTAGACAATATTGAAATATATTAAAGATAAAAAGTGTTTAAAGGAGAAATTTTATCAGAAGATAAAATAATAGCCATTGTGATTATATGTAAATATGTCTTGGAATTTTCTGGCAGCTGAGAAAAAAGATGATGGATAATGAGGATTTTACATTTAATAGAAGGAAGCACTCACTTTTCCTCCTGATAGTTTTTTCTGGCACTAAACTTTAGAAGGAAGTTACACTGTGAATTCTTATATAAAGAATGTTAGTGAACAAATGTCTTTGCTAAGGTTTAAATAGAAAGACTATATGCAAGGAGACAGAATTTGGGATCTCCAGGAAAATCATGTTGGCTATCAAGAAGTCTCAACATGGATTAGCTTTGTGTGTATGTAATTTATTCACTCAGCAAACATCTAAACTTGTAGTTATTTCAGGCACTGGATTGTGGCTACGGAATTTCTGCAATTAGAGAAGATAAGACCCATCATTTCAGAACTTGATCTAGGAATTAATAGCCGAATGGCCTTTGGCAGTAACTGGACATTGTCAATATCTACTAAGATTGTATGTGTCTGATATTATGAATAAATATACATAAAAGACATCACTTTGTCAAATTACAGTTACAATCAAAGATACTCCAATTACCGGAATTTTCATCTCTCCAAACCACAATACATCCTCTCCTGGTAGCCTAATCAGAAGGTTACTTGATGACTGTGGGATTGAAGTGATGTGAGATAGGTAGCAAGGGGCATTTCAGATATTTTGTGATGAAGACTGAATAAATATCCACTCTTCTTCAGCAGAGACCACTCTAAGGGGACCAGATTGCCCAGGTTGCCCGGATTGTGTTGTGCTGCCTTGGACAGTTCTCAAAACATACTGGCTATGTTTAAATCTCAGCTGACATACTTTATTAGATTTGTACATATAGATTAAGCTACACCTTGGTTCTAGGAAAGTCACTCTTCTGACCTTTTTGCCTCTCCACGCTTATTTTAATTTGGTAAATTTTATTGGGGGCTACCTTATTCCTCTCATTGGCAAAATCACAAGAAGCACTTCTAATATCACCCATAATCTTCACCTGCGATTTCACAGGGAAGTTGAACACTTTCTTTGTAGAACAAAGCCCATAAACAAAGATTAAGTTGTAACCTAGGGATAGGATAGCATTTCTCTGGAGAACTAAGCTTTTATGGTCAGGAATATAGTTTCTTGTGTGGTTCCCCCATAGGCTCCTATCTGCTTCAGCTCTACACTGAAGCTGCTGGATAGTACTCAAGACAAGTATGTGTGTAAAGCAGTGTCTTCTGTTGGCCTAGAAGACACTTTCGATAGCAGATGAGCAGATAACAAAGTTAACACTTGGGGAAATTAGGAAGCACTCAGAGTTCCTCATTTCCACATCAAGTGATGTTTCTGTTGACCAAAACAAAATTTGTATCTAAAGGACATTTTTTTTTTTACTTATACAGAGTTCATTCAGTGGCTCCCCAGGAGCATCTGTGATATACTAGATTCTGTTCTGGACCTTATTCTAACATTAATGAAAAGCACTTCCAAACTTGATATCTACCACCCTTACCAGTTCAAGTTCCACTTTTCACTATATTTACCTGACGCTTTTTGAAAACCTCAAGTGTGTGTATAAGTAAATATTTATACACACACAAAATCTCCATTGATGTAAGGGAAGACCAGTCTTCCCACAGTAAAAGAGTATTTTAAAGGAAATGCAAGTTCATCCCTGATGCATACAATAATTCCAATGCTGGCAAAACTAAAATCAAGCCTTCAAAGACTCCTGTAATGAATTTAGTGACTCATTCACTTGATACTGGAGTGCCTAGTATGTATCAGAAACTGCTATAAAATGGAGAAACAAATGAAAACACAAAATGGTGCCTATTTTCAAAGGTGTTTAGAAGCCAGGGGGCAAATAGACTCAGAAAATTATAATGTCATAAATGCTATAAATGAGAATGCAGTAAGGCTAACAGTGATACTCTCTTGAGCTTAGGAAAGGCTCAAAACTCTTGAGATAAGCAAGTGCTAACCAAATTACAGGCAATAAATTGCCTTAAGCAGAAAGAATCTGGCTTTGGTTTAGTGAGTCTGTAATGGCTTTAGACAGTGGCAAGGAAGTAACGGTGGGGAAACACGTCCTGAAGGGGCTGTGACTAGGGACTGTGTGACTAGGGACTGTGTGACTAGGGGGCTGTGTGATAGGGGGCTGTGTGACAAGGGGCTGTGTGACTTAGGCTGCTGTGTGATAGGGGGCTGTGTGACTAGGGACTGTGTGACTAGGGACTGTGTGACTAGGGGGCTGTGTGACAAGGGGCTGTGTGACTAGGGACTGTGTGATAGGGGACTGTGTGATAGGGGGCTGTGTGATAGGGGACTGTGTGATAGGGGGCTGTGTGACTAGGGACTGTGTGATGGGGGCTGTGTGACTAGGGACTGTGTGATGGGGGCTGTGTGACTAGGGACTGTGTGATGGGGGCTGTGTGACTAGGGACTGTGTGATGGGGGCTGTGTGACTAGCGGGCTGTGTGACAAGGGGCTGTGTGACTAGGGACTGTGATAAGGGGCTGTGTGACTAGGGACTGTGTGATAGGGGGCTGTGTGATAGGGGGCTGTGTGATAGGGGGCTGTGTGACTAGGGACTGTGTGATAGGGGGCTGTGTGACTAGGGACTGTGTGATAGGGACTGTGTGATAGGGGGCTGTGTGACTAGGGACTGTGTGATAGGGGGCTGTGTGACTAGGGACTGTGTGATAGGGGACTCTGTGACTAGGGGGCTGTGTGACTAGGGACTGTGTGATAGGAGGCTGTGTGACTAGGGACTGTGTGATAGGGGGCTGTGTGATAGGGGGCTGTGTGATAGGGGGCTGTGTGACAAGGGGACTGTGTGATAGGGGGCTGTGTGATAGGGGACTGTGTGATAGGGGGCTGTGTGACAAGGGGCTGTGTGACTAGGGACTGTGTGATAGGGGACTGTGTGATAGGGGGCTGTGTGACTAGGGACTGTGTGATAGGGGACTGTGTGATAGGGGACTGTGTGATAGGGGACTGTGTGATAGGGGGCTGTGTGACTAGGGACTGTGTGATAGGGGGCTGTGTGACAAGGGGCTGTGTGACTAGGGACTGTGTGATAGGGGACTCTGTGATAGGGGGACTGTGTGATAGGGGGCTGTGTGATAGGGACTGTGTGATAGGGGACTGTGTGACTAGGGGACTGTGTGACTAGGGACTGTGTGATAGGGGGCTGTGTGATAGGGGACTGTGTGATAGGGGGCTGTGTGACTAGGGACTGTGTGATAGGGGGCTGTGTGACTAGGGACTGTGTGACTAGGGACTGTGTGATAGGGGGCTGTGTGACTAGGGACTGTGTGACCAGGGACTGTGTGATAGGGGGCTGTGTGACTAGGGACTGTGTGATAGGGGACTGTGTGACTAGGGGGCTGTGTGATAGGGACTGTGTGATAGGGGACTGTGTGACTAGGGACTGTGTGATAGGGGGCTGTGTGACAAGGGGCTGTGTGACTAGGGGACTGTGTGACTAGGGACTGTGTGATGGGGGACTCTGTGACTAGGGACTGTGTGATAGGGGGCTGTGTGACTAGGGGGCTGTGTGACAAGGGGCTGTGTGTTAGGGACTGTGTGATAGGGGACTGTGTGATGGGGGCTGTGTGACTAGGGACTGTGTGACTAGGGACTGTGTGACTAGGGACTGTGTGATAGGGGGCTGTGTGACTAGGGACTGTGTGACCAGGGACTGTGTGATAGGGGGCTGTGTGACTAGGGACTGTGTGATAGGGGACTGTGTGACTAGGGGGCTGTGTGATAGGGACTGTGTGATAGGGGACTGTGTGACTAGGGACTGTGTGATAGGGGGCTGTGTGACAAGGGGCTGTGTGACTAGGGGGCTGTGTGACTAGGGACTGTGTGACTAGGGGGCTGTGTGACTAGGGACTGTGTGACTAGGGGGCTGTGTGACTAGGGACTGTGTGACTAGGGGGCTGTGTGACAAGGGGCTGTGTGACAAGGGACTGTGTGACTAGGGACTGTGTGACTAGGGACTGTGTGACTAGGGACTGTGTGATAGGGGGCTGTGTGACTAGGGGGCTGTGTGACTAGGGACTGTGTGACTAGGGGACTGTGTGACAAGGGGCTGTGTGACTAGGGGGCTGTGTGACAAGGGGCTGTGTGACTAGGGACTGTGTGACTAGGGACTGTGTGATAGGGGGCTGTGTGATAGGGGGCTGTGTGATAGGGGGCTGTGTGATAGGGACTGTGTGATAGGGGGACTGTGTGATAGGGGGCTGTGTGACTAGGGACTGTGTGATGGGGGCTGTGTGACTAGGGACTGTGTGATAGGGGGCTGTGTGACTAGGGACTGTGTGACTAGGGGGCTGTGTGATAGGGGGCTGTGTGACTAGGGACTGTGTGACTAGGGACTGTGTGACTAGGGACTGTGTGATAGGGGACTGTGTGATGGGGGCTGTGTGACTAGGGACTGTGTGACTAGGGACTGTGTGATAGGGGGCTGTGTGACTAGGGACTGTGTGACCAGGGACTGTGTGATAGGGGGCTGTGTGACAAGGGGCTGTGTGACTAGGGGGCTGTGTGACTAGGGACTGTGTGACTAGGGGGCTGTGTGACTAGGGACTGTGTGACTAGGGGGCTGTGTGACTAGGGACTGTGTGACTAGGGGGCTGTGTGACAAGGGGCTGTGTGACAAGGGACTGTGTGACTAGGGACTGTGTGATAGGGGGCTGTGTGACTAGGGACTGTGTGACCAGGGACTGTGTGATAGGGGGCTGTGTGACTAGGGACTGTGTGATAGGGGACTGTGTGACTAGGGGGCTGTGTGATAGGGACTGTGTGATAGGGGACTGTGTGACTAGGGACTGTGTGATAGGGGGCTGTGTGACAAGGGGCTGTGTGACTAGGGGACTGTGTGACTAGGGACTGTGTGATGGGGGACTCTGTGACTAGGGACTGTGTGATAGGGGGCTGTGTGACTAGGGGGCTGTGTGACAAGGGGCTGTGTGTTAGGGACTGTGTGATAGGGGGCTGTGTGACTAGGGGGCTGTGTGACTAGGGACTGTGTGATAGGGGGCTGTGTGACTAGGGGACTGTGTGATAGGGGACTGTGTGATAGGGGACTGTGTGATGGGGGCTGTGTGACTAGGGACTGTGTGACTAGGGACTGTGTGATAGGGGGCTGTGTGACTAGGGACTGTGTGACCAGGGACTGTGTGATAGGGGGCTGTGTGACAAGGGGCTGTGTGACTAGGGGGCTGTGTGACTAGGGACTGTGTGACTAGGGGGCTGTGTGACTAGGGACTGTGTGACTAGGGGGCTGTGTGACTAGGGACTGTGTGACTAGGGGGCTGTGTGACAAGGGGCTGTGTGACAAGGGACTGTGTGACTAGGGACTGTGTGACTAGGGACTGTGTGACTAGGGACTGTGTGATAGGGGGCTGTGTGACTAGGGGGCTGTGTGACTAGGGACTGTGTGACTAGGGGACTGTGTGACAAGGGGCTGTGTGACTAGGGGGCTGTGTGACAAGGGGCTGTGTGACTAGGGACTGTGTGACTAGGGACTGTGTGATAGGGGGCTGTGTGATAGGGGGCTGTGTGATAGGGACTGTGTGATAGGGGGACTGTGTGATAGGGGGCTGTGTGACTAGGGACTGTGTGATGGGGGCTGTGTGACTAGGGACTGTGTGATAGGGGGCTGTGTGACTAGGGACTGTGTGACTAGGGGGCTGTGTGATAGGGGGCTGTGTGACTAGGGACTGTGTGACTAGGGACTGTGTGATAGGGGGCTGTGTGACTAGGGGGCTGTGTGACAAGGGGCTGTGTGACTAGGGACTGTGTGATAGGGGGCTGTGTGACTAGGGACTGTGTGATAGGGGGCTGTGTGACAAGGGGCTGTGTGACTAGGGACTGTGTGACTAGGGACTGTGTGATAGGGGACTGTGTGACAAGGGGCTGTGTGACAAGGGGCTGTGTGACTAGGGACTGTGTGATAGGGGGCTGTGTGACAAGGGGCTGTGTGACTAGGGACTGTGTGATAGGGGGCTGTGTGACTAGGGACTGTGTGACTAGGGGGCTGTGAGATAGGGGGCTGTGTGACTAGGGACTGTGTGATAGGGGGCTGTGTGACTAGGGGGCTGTGTGATAGGGACTGTGTGATAGGGGACTGTGTGACTAGGGACTGTGTGATAGGGGGCTGTGTGACAAGGGGCTGTGTGACTAGGGGGCTGTGTGACAAGGGGCTGTGTGACAAGGGACTGTGTGACTAGGGACTGTGTGACTAGGGACTGTGTGACTAGGGACTGTGTGATAGGGGGCTGTGTGACTAGGGGGCTGTGTGACTAGGGACTGTGTGACTAGGGGACTGTGTGACAAGGGGCTGTGTGACTAGGGGGCTGTGTGACAAGGGGCTGTGTGACTAGGGACTGTGTGACTAGGGACTGTGTGATAGGGGACTGTGTGATAGGGACTGTGTGATAGGGGGACTGTGTGATAGGGGGCTGTGTGATAGGGACTGTGTGATAGGGGGACTGTGTGATAGGGGGCTGTGTGACTAGGGACTGTGTGATGGGGGCTGTGTGACTAGGGACTGTGTGACTAGGGGGCTGTGTGATAGGGGGCTGTGTGACTAGGGACTGTGTGATAGGGGGCTGTGTGATAGGGGACTGTGTGACTAGGGACTGTGTGACTAGGGGACTGTGTGACAAGGGGCTGTGTGACTAGGGACTGTGTGATAGGGGGTTGTGTGACTAGGGACTGTGTGACTAGGGGGCTGTGTGATAGGGGGCTGTGTGACTAGGGACTGTGTGATAGGGGGCTGTGTGACTAGGGACTGTGTGACTAGGGGACTGTGTGACAAGGGGCTGTGTGACTAGGGGGCTGTGTGACAAGGGGCTGTGTGACTAGGGACTGTGTGACTAGGGACTGTGTGATAGGGGACTGTGTGATAGGGACTGTGTGATAGGGGGACTGTGTGATAGGGGGCTGTGTGATAGGGACTGTGTGATAGGGGGACTGTGTGATAGGGGGCTGTGTGACTAGGGACTGTGTGATGGGGGCTGTGTGACTAGGGACTGTGTGACTAGGGGGCTGTGTGATAGGGGGCTGTGTGACTAGGGACTGTGTGATAGGGGGCTGTGTGATAGGGGACTGTGTGACTAGGGACTGTGTGACTAGGGGACTGTGTGACAAGGGGCTGTGTGACAAGGGGCTGTGTGATAGGGGGCTGTGTGACTAGGGACTGTGTGATGGGGGCTGTGTGACAAGGGGCTGTGTGACTAGGGACTGTGTGATAGGGGGTTGTGTGACTAGGGACTGTGTGACTAGGGGGCTGTGTGATAGGGGGCTGTGTGACTAGGGACTGTGTGATAGGGGGCTGTGTGACTAGGGACTGTGTGATGGGGGCTGTGTGACTAGGGACTGTGTGATAGGGGGCTGTGTGACTAGGGGCTGTGTGACAAGGGACTGTGTGACTAGGGACTGTGTGACTAGGGACTGTGTGATAGGGGGCTGTGTGACTAGGGACTGTGTGACAAGGGGCTGTGTGACAAGGGACTGTGTGACTAGGGACTGTGTGATAGGGGACTGTGTGACAAGGGGCTGTGTGACAAGGGACTGTGTGACTAGGGACTGTGTGATAGGGGGCTGTGTGACAAGGGGCTGTGTGACAAGGGACTGTGTGACTAGGGACTGTGTGATAGGGGGCTGTGTGATAGGGGACTGTGTGACTAGGGACTGTGTGACTAGGGGACTGTGTGACAAGGGACTGTGTGACAAGGGGCTGTGTGACAAGGGACTGTGTGACTAGGGACTGTGTGATAGGGGACTGTGTGACAAGGGGCTGTGTGACTAGGGACTGTGTGACAGGGGGCTGTGTGACTAGGGACTGTGTGACAAGGGACTGTGTGACTAGGGACTGTGTGATAGGGGGCTGTGTGACTAGGGACTGTGTGATGGGGGCTGTGTGACTAGGGACTGTGTGATAGGGGACTGTGTGACTAGGGACTGTGTGATGGGGGCTGTGTGACTGGGAAGCAGGGCTGCTGCATGAGAAGTGAGACCGACAGGAAGGCCAGGAGAAGAGTAGGGCCTGTTTCAGCAGTACAAACACGTGAAACGTGGTAACCAGATGTCTCCCTCAAAATTACAGTCAACCCTGGGTGAAAGGGAAACCCCAAATCAGCTGACATTAAGTTTCTGCTCCCTAAGTGGTATGAGAAACAAATTAAGTCACTACAGACATAAATTCTGTTTCTCCCATGCCTAAGTTTGCAAAATAAAGTTGTTCATAACCAAAGCTAAATATTCTTAGTTACATCACTAGTAAATATTCTGATTTTAACTTGCCACTTAATTGTTCTGTAAATAGTGGAATACAGAAAACATTTTTATACTTACATTGTCAAAGTAAAACCTCCTTAAGTTGTACTTATTATTTCAGAATGTTTGATTATTCTCAAGGTTGATGAACTTTTTCTATGAAGGGCCAGATAGATAGTAAATAGGCTTTTCAGGACCACACAAAGACCCTGTCTTTTTTTTTTTTTTTTTTCCTTTTTACAACCCTTTAAAAATAAAAGTAAATAAATAAATAAAATGCTTGGATTTGTTCTCCTGGCTGTAGTATGCCAACCCCTGAATTATTCCATTAATCACTTTGCTTAAGGGAGTTTGAGCTTGATGGAACAAAGACAAGTAGGCTAAAGACTAATACAAACTTAGAAGGGAGATTGCTAATGAGAAAGAACTTTTTTCAAACACTTTTAGCACATTTCACAATTTTTTAAAGGCTAAACAACTTGTATTCTGAGTTTAAAGGTGATATGAACTTGTAAAATAATTCAAACAACTCAGAAATTGTGGCTGAACAAGAAAGTGAGTGAGCAGAATGTGCAGTGATCTTCAAATTTATTTGGGGATCCATTCATCCCACATCTTCTCGTATGGAACCCAGTTGGAGAAATGATGGACAAATTGATCTCTAAGTGACCTTCACGTCTAATATTTATGAGCGATTTCTTTCTTTTGATTAAAGAGAATTATTAGCGAGACTCCAGGGTTAAAAATCGTTGAGTACAAGGGATTTTTCTCTTTGTGCTACAGTTTCCTCATCTGCAAAATTGGGATAATAATACTAACCTGTTCATGGGACTACTGAGGGCACTAAATTTGTATAAAATGCTTAGTATAGTGCCTGTGAAGTGGTAAACTCAATATTTATTAGCTACTATTGTTACTATTTCTAAGATACTTTATTTCATAATGCTCTTTAACACTCAGGGCTTCAAACCCTTTAAGAAATGCACCTTAACCCCTTTTTCACTTTGCTTCATTGCTTGTCTTCCTGTACCTTAACCCTAGGTTAAGTAACTAATGAGTCAAAAACAAGCACTTAGTTGTATTATGAGGGCTCAAAGCATAAAGAACCCTAAAGACTAAATATTTTTAAGACTGAAAAAACAGGTTTTTGTAATGTAAATCATGCCTATTATCATCTCTATGTTTTTTGTTTAATGATCTTATTTTCTTCAAACTGTATTTCAAAACTCCAAATAATGAAATGCAAGAATGACACATTACAATTATTTCAAGCGTTGAAGCGGTCAGAGCACTTAATTACCTAGAACAAGCCATTGTGTTCCACATTTTTCACACTGCTGTCTTGAAAAGACTACCGTGTATTCTTTGCCTACCAGTTTTGTTGTTCTGTTTAATATACAGAAGGAAAGCTTTCTCTTCAATTCTTCGTTGGAACATTGTGAATTCACAACTAACATTTTTAAACCTTTTTGTTTTTTGAGACAGAGTTTTGCTCTTATTGCCCAGGCTGGAGTGCAATGACGTGATCTCGGCTTACTGCAACCTCTGCCTCCCGGGTTCAAGTGATTCTCTTGCCTCAGCCTCCTGAGTAGCTGGGATTACAGGCACCTGCCATCATGCCTGGCTAATTTTTTTGTATTTTTGGTGGAGATGGAGTTTCTCCATGTTGGTCAGGCTGGTCTCAAGCTCCTGACCTCAGGTTACCGCCCGCCTTGGCCTCCCAAAGTGCTGGGATTACAGGAACGAGCCACCGTGCCTGGCCTTGTAAAACTTACTTTTTTTAAAGGAATGAATAAAAAAATTGTGTACATACCATCATTGCAGAGTACAAAAAGGAAAACGGAATGAAACATTTGCTGTCACTGACAGGCTAAAATATGCAATTTAGTACACATAAGCATCTGTTTCCTCATACACTTCCAGTAAGCTTACTGCCCTCAATAGGGTGGTGAAAGTAGAAAGAGAAGACTTACCTGTGACTAATGTCTATCCTCATACTGCTGTGAAGAAATACCCAAGACTGGGTAATTTATAAAGAAAAGAGGTTTAATTGACATAGTTCTGCATGGCTGAGAAGGTCTCATGAAACTTACAATTTGGTGGAAGGGAAAGCAAACCCAACCTTCTTCACATGGCGTCAGGAGAGAGAAGTGCAAAGTGAAGGGGAGAAAAGCCTCTTATAAAACCATCAGACCTCCTGAGAACTCATCATCACAAGAACAGCATGGGGGAGCCGTCCCCACCATCTAATCACCTCCCACACTGTCCCTCCTTCAACAATGGGGATTACAATTCGGATTGCAATCCAAGATGAGATTTGGGTCAGGACACAGCCAAACCATATCGGTATCTAACATGGGTTGTTTAATAACTGAGTGATTCTTGGCAAGTTATTTTGCTTCTGTAAGTCTCTTTCTTCATCTGTAAAATGGAGTCACGTTACCTACTCTGCTGCATTATCGAAAGGATGTACAGCACTCAGAACGTAGTAGACACTCAACCAGTATCACCAAGAACCACTCTCAACACATAAAGTTGGAGACCTAAAATGGAAAAAATTGGAAAGCACCAAGTTGGAAAGCACAAAGTCGGAGGCTAAAATGAAATTGACAGCTTTTAGGTAGGGTGTATAAACTCCAGTTGGCCACTCTCCCCACCCAGTAGTATCATACATTTGCAAATATGTACTCCATACTCCTAGAAGGCTTTTGCCTTGGACCTTGGGCCCTTGGTTCTGTCCCTGGAATTCAAATGGATAAGCCTCCCAGAGGAGTAGTTAAACCAAAAATACTCTGAGATCTCATAATACCAAAAACACAGACACATATAAAAACACAGATTTTTCCCCATCTAGCATTTTCTGTGAGCTGACTGAACAGAAGAGAGCTACGAAGACATATAAAGCATGGGCCCTGCCCAATAGAGAACTTTTCCATTCAATGATTTGTTTTTTTTCCCTGAAACTTGGAATTAAAATTACATACTATAAAGCTCACAAAAACAGAAAGTAGAAGGGTGGTTACCAGGGGCCAAGGGGTGGGAAAAATAGATATTAATCAAAGGGTACAAACTCTCGGTTATAAGATGAATACGTTCTGGAGACCTAGTGACTATAGTTAATAATACTGTAAATTTTCTAGATTGTAAGTATTCTCGCCACGAAAACACACACAAAAAAACCCTGTGAGGTAGTAGATACATTAATTAGTTTGATTGTAATAATCATCTGACAATGTATATGTATATCGAAACATCACATTACACAACTTATATATGATTTTTGTCAATTATACCCCGATAAACTAAAGAAAATAAATTTTAAAAGTTACATAGTATATTATGGCTAGGACGGAATTACATAGTATATTATGGCCAAGGCAAATAAATACAGTAAAATGTAAAGGCAAAATATAATGAATTAATTCTGTCTTATCTTTAATTCTTCCCAGTCCTAATCTTTTTCCTCTTTCTCCTAACGCTGTAAAAACTGAACCCCTCCTTTTTCATCTATTAAGGTGTCAATTTTCTGTGTAAAAAATATGGTTTCACAGGAATCAAAGATGAACAACCCCCAATAGCCTTTCTCAATGTGGTAGCTGTCTGTCATCTCAACCTCTCCCAATTTAGTTGTTGAAGTAATTTCCCTGGGGGATTTTTGGCTTCTCTCTTTCAAAACTGTCTTTCTCTTCCCTTTGGTTTGACAGAAAAAGAAGAAATTTCAACTATGGAAGTCCCACATTTCCCAGCATGACTCTCTTTTTCTACTCAGTAAAAGCAGTTTCTCACCTTTTCTAAGCCACAGTCAACTCGCTCTCTACTGGATTTCTTTATGCCTATTGCAAATTTTTGCCTTGATCCAGGCTGCTCATATGTAAAAGGGCCATACTTTTCACTCAATATATATTAAAGCAATATTGAAAAATCTATGTACCTACTCAGCATATTTAACCTATGTATGAATTTGTCCCCCAATCATAAATTTTTAAATGAAATAAAAACCAACCAAACGAAAAACGGGGTTTGCTCTCACTACCAAAAAATTGCAGCAACTTCAAAGTGACATTTTCTGTTCTGATTGTCCTTTCGAAATAGAGATATAAAAATGTATGTATTTATAAAATTAAGCACTTTTAGAATCATCAAAGAAGATGAAAGTCATTAGGGGACACAGAAATTTCTAAAGCTTCCATAAAAGAAAGCCAGGGGCAATGCCCTGGCTGTAACCTCAGAAGCCCCATGAGAGGGGTTTCCAGCTCTGCAGTAGCAATTTAAACTATTGGCCCAGGAGCTTGACTGGTTTTTAACAACTAGCATGAGCAAGCTTGCCTTTGTCATTTCTCTTTGTAGTATGCCTTTGTCATACCTGGTTTTTGCTTAGTCCTCCATCTCAGTCTCCGAGTCTCATTTCCACCCATTCTCAGCACCTTACCTCCATCCCCCTTTCGTTTGCTGCTGCTCAGCAACCTCGCTTGATCCCTTTCTCCACCTTGGCTTTACTGGAACAGCCCCTAGAGAACTACACCAACCTGTAAGACTGTGGAGCCTGGCTGACCCTGGGCCTGGATGCAGCTCAGTTGCTTATTAACTCTGTGATGTGGGGCAATTTGCTGTCAGAATTCTCAATAGTGTATACAAATCACCTACTGTAATGCCTTGGCTTTTAGTAGGCATTCAATAAAAGGTAGTTGCAATTACTTTGCACTTTGGTATTTCTCCAAACAGAACTAATTCTGCCCAACCATCTCTCTATCTTAGTGGTTGGAACAACAGTTTGCTAATTTATTTCATCCAAGCCTCCCCTCTCCCCACCATCCTTGTATAAAAATTATGTCTGTTGGAAATGTTTAGTCATTTAGGCACAGCAGATGTTTTCTATGAAAATAAACGTTGGCAATTGTTTCAAGAGTCATAATTTTTGAGAGTGTAGAGACCTTAAGGAGTCTCTTGTCTGATCTTCAATTAATAGATACTGAAGAGGTAATCTAGCTGTGATATATGAATCTTTCAGGATAAATCTTTCTTTATATTTATAGTAGCATTCCTATGATATTATTTTCCTGAGAACAACAATTCCTACAAGGAGTTAGAGTCACTTATCAAATGCAGAGCTCTCCTTCACTCAGAAACATGTGGTGAGCTTTTACTGCGTGCCAGATTCTGGATGAAGCTGGGATTACAAAGACTAATAAGGACCACAAAACAGAATCCTGTCACACCTCTGAGGAAGTAACATTTCATAAGTGGGCTCACTCAAGAGCTCTCAGAAAAGCACAGATGTGATGACTCTAAATGATGGTGTGAGGCCAATAATATCAACAACGTTCGTTGTGAAACCTTCTGTCCACATTTGGTTGGTGACATTGTTTCCAGAATCTCTCATCTTCACTGCAAATAATTTGTGACCTTCCCTCAAAAGAAGCTCTTTATATCATTATGAGTTATTTGATCTGTGATGGTGTTTCCCAGTCATCAGCAGGTGTCCTAGACCCCACCTCGTGAGACATATGTATATTGTTTATTTAAACTCATAGCTGTACCCAACAAGCAAGTAATCAGTATTCCTAAATTTTTTCTGACCAGAATGCCAAGTAGGGCTGTTTATTCCACCTCATCGAGAATCAGGCATGAAAGAATTAAGGATTTTTACAAACAAGCAAGAATCCTTTTAAGTACAAAAAACTCTGGATAAACACTGTCAAAGATAAAGGATTAGGAAATATTAATACTGAGCTTTGACTTACAATGCTAGGATTTTAAAAATAAATATTTACAGGCAGTAAATAGATTCCTTCATACTAGAGAGAAGCACACTGCTCCATTAGCTTACCTGCTGAAATTACTAACAGAGCTTCCACCCGTCTCTCTAAGGCTTTACAGTTTGGGTATAGTGTAGTTAGTGTATTATTATAAATAATGCTAAAAGTATTACATAAATCTATTTTATGAAAACATCCTTTTTACCTGAATGTTTAATCTTATTTTTCCATTTTTATTAAGATTTGGAATCAACAATTTTAAAAGAAAAGCATCTATAGTTAAAAGGGTCAAAGTAGGGGAAGGATATGCCTTAGTGTTTTAGAAATTCACTATGAAAACAACGTTTTGGAAATTTAAGTTGTTCAGGGAGACACATCTGGGGTATACATAAGCATCAGTTTATGCTTTTGATGACTTGAAAAGTAATGGAATCTTGCAAACTTGGATAATACTTTCATGTTAGACTTGTACTGTGTCCTCACTTTTGGAAAAAAGGGAAAGGCTGATTGTTATGGTGATTTGATGTTTCTGTGATCTTTCTCATTCTAAATATCCTCAAGTTTTTACTTATGTATGGGATATTTGTGTGTGTGTGTGAAGTTTCTATCATTAAAACTAAGTTACATTTACAAGACAAAGAGGCAGCCTTTGTACTAACTTTTTTGGTACTTTGAGTTCTGTAGCCTTGTGGTTTCCAAGTTTGTGCCCTAGATCAGCAGCACAAGAAAAGTGAAGAAAGAAGGAAACTAATGGAGATTATTTATTCGGATGGCTCC
Organism: Chlorocebus sabaeus; assembly: GCF_047675955.1. NCBI lineage: Eukaryota > Metazoa > Chordata > Mammalia > Primates > Cercopithecidae > Chlorocebus > Chlorocebus sabaeus. The sequence continues at coordinate 69,425,743 of NC_132920.1, read as the reverse complement.
GTGAAAAGTCTCCATATTTTCCAGGTTTTTAGAACAGCCCTTTCTTTGTCCTTTCTATTCTATTCAACTCTCTCTGTTTAGTTCTGTGTTTTTGACTCTTTTCCAGAGTGATAAGACTGTTCTCTGATTTGACCATCTTCTCTTTTAGTTTTTCTGTTGAAATTTTTAATTGCTTATTATACATATATGTATATATTTAAATTTTAATTAAATGATTATGAGTTATACATGATTATTTGGTAAATATATTAAAATCAATTAAATTGCAAGTACTTTTTTTCAGAAAGTCCATTTTGTGTTCTCATTTCATCTCCTTATGATTTATTTATTTTTTAAACTTTTAGGTTTGGGAGTACATGTGAAGGTTTGTTACACAGGCAAACACGTGGCATGGCGGTTTCTTGAACATATTATTTCCTCACTCAGGTATTAAGCCAATATTCAATAGTTATCTTTTCTGCTGCTCTCCCTCCTCCCAGCCTCCCCCCTCAAGTAGACACCAGTGTCTATTGTTTCCTTCTTTGTGTGAGAGCAGGCAGTATTTGGTTTTCTGTTCATGTGTTAGTTTGCTAAGGATAATAACCTTCAGCTCCACCCATGTTCCCACAAAAGCCATGATTTAGTTCCTTTTTATGGCTGCATAGTATTTCATGGTGTATATGTACCACACTTTCTTTATCCAATCTGTCATTGATGGAAATTTAGGTTGACTCTATGTCTTTGCTATTGGGAATAGGGCTGTAATGAACATTCCCATGCATGTGTCTTTACGGTGGAAAGATTTACATTCCTCTGGGTATGTACCCAGTAATGGGATTGCTGGTCTAATGATAGTTCTGCTTTTAGCTCTTTGAGGAATTGCCATACTGCTTTCCACAATGTTAGAGCTAATTTACACTCTCACCAACCGTGTATTAGCGTTCCTTTTTCTCTGCAACCTTGCTAGCACCTGTTATTTTTTGACTTTTTAATAATAGCCATTCTGACTGGTGTGAGATGGTATCTCATTGTGGTTTTGATTTACATTTCTCTAATGATCAGTGATGTTGAACTTTTTTTCATAAGATTATTGGCCGTATGTATGTCTTCTTTCGAGAAGTGTCTGTTCACGTGCTCTGCTCACTTTTTTATGGGGTTGTTTTTCTCTTGTAAATTTAAGTTCCTTATAGATGCCAGATATTAGACCTTTGTCAGATGCATACTTTGCAAATGATTTCCCCACTCTGTAGGTTGTCTGTTTACTCTGTTGATAGTTTCTTTTGCTGTGCAGAAGCTCTTAAGTTTAATTAGATCCCACTTGTCAATTTTTGCTTTTGTCGTGATTGCTTTCGGTGTCTTTCTCATAACATCTTTGCCTGTTTCTATGTCCAGGATGGTATTTCCTAGGTTGTCTTCCAGGGATTTTATAGTTGTAAGTCTTTAATCCATCTTCAATTGATTTTGTGTGTGTGGTGTAAAGAAGTGGTCCAGCTTTAATCTTCTGCATATGGCTAGCCAGTTATCCCAGCACCATTTATTGAATAGGGAATATTTTCACCATTGCTTATTTTGGTTTACAAGTGTCTTTTGAGGATTTTTGCATTGATCTTCATTAAGGATATTAACCTGAAGGTTTTCTTGTTGACATTGTTGTGTCTCTGCCAGGTTTTAGGTATCAAGATGATGCTGGCCTCATAGAATGAGTTGGGGAGGAATCCCTCCTCCTCCATATTTTGTAATAGTGTCTGTAAGAATAGTACTAGTTCTTTTTTGTACATCTGGTAGAATTTGGCTGTGAATCCATCAGGTCCCAAGCTTTTTTTGGTTGCTAAGCTATTTATCACTGATGCAATTTTGCAGTTCATTATTGATCTGTTCAGGGAATCAATTATTTTCTGCCTCAGTCTTGGGAGGGTGAACGTGTCCATAAATTAACCCATCTTTTCTAGGTTTTCTAGTTTGTATGTGTAGAGGTGTTCAGAGTAGCTTCTTCTGGTCGTTTTTATTTCTGTAGGATCAGTAGTCACATTCCCTTTGTCATTTCTAATCATGTTTATTTGATTTTCTTCTCTTTTCTTCTTTGTTATTCTAACTAGTGGCCTGTTTTATTTTTTCAAAAAACAAACTCCTGGATTCGTTGATATTTTGAATGGTTTTTAGTGTCCCGTTTTCCTTCATTTCGGCTCTAATTTTTTTTATTTCTCATCTTCTGCTGACTTTAATTATTTTCTTAAAGTCAGCAGTTCTTGCTGCTTTAATTATTTCAGTTGTGATGTTAGGTTGTTAATTTGAGATCATTCTAAATTTTTGATTTGGGCATTTAGTGCTGTGAATTTTCCTCTTAACATTGCCTCAGCTGTGTCTGAGAGATTCTGGTATGTTATATCATTGTTCTCATTAGTTTTAAAGAACTTTTTGATTTCTGTCTTAATTTAATTATTTACCCAAAAGTCATTCAGAAGCATGTTGTTTAATTTCAATGTAATTGCATTGTTTTGAGCAATTTTCATAGTCTTGAACTCTATTTTCATTGCACTGTGGTCCAAGAGTGGGTTTGGTATAATTTTAGTTCTTTTACATTTGTTGAAGATTGTTTTATGTCCAATTTTGTGGTAGATTTTAGAGTATTTGCCATATGGTGATTAGAAGAATGTTTATTCTGGATTTTTTGTTTGGTTTTTCTTTTTTGGGGAGGGTGGCAGTGGAGAGTTGTGTAAAGGCTTATCGGATCTATTTGGGGCTATGTTGAGTTTAGGTCCTGAATATCTTTGTTAATTTTCTGCCTCAATTATCTGTATAATAGTGTCAGTGGAATGTGGAAGTCTCCCACTATTATTGTGTAGGAGTCTATGTCTCTTGGTAGGTCTCTGCTGTTTCCTTGATTAGTCCCAATGTGAGTACCTGGATATTTCAGTTGCAGATGTATTTACTTGCCCCTTCCATTCCTCACTGTGAGAGCCACACACACTAGCTCCTTCTAGTCACCCATCTTGTCCACTCCCATCAAGATTTATTTTTAATTTCTTTATGTCTTCACTTATTCTTCAAAAGGAAGTCCTTGTCCTATATAATCAGTTTGCCTTACTTTTTTGGATTACATGGTCCAAGCGTATTCTGATTTTGCTCTTCTTGCTGAGGAGGTTATATTCCTTTAACATTCAAATTGTTTTGGACCCTCCATTACCAGCAGCAGTGAATGTCTATTCTTGTGGGCCAGTGGTGAATGAACTGGGCAATCATTGTACTTCTGCTGAGATTCTGAGAGAGGGAGTTTGCTAATGACTAATGATGGTGAGCAGCTTTTCATATGTTGATTTGCCATCTGAGAGTCCTTTATCTATTCTAGGTACAAGTTCTTTATGTGATTGACAAATACTTTCCCTGTTTGTGTCTTCACTTTTTTTCTTCTGTTGTACCTTTTAAAGATCAGTACTTCCTAATTTTGATGAAATCTCATTTATAAATCTATTCTTTTATGTTTGATGTGTCATGTCTAAGAAACTTTGCCTAAATATTTTTCAAAAATTTCCCCTAAAGTTTCTTCTTAAAGTTTCAGTAGTAAAGTTTACTTTCAAGTTATTTTTGTATATGGTACAACTTATACATCGAGGCTTATTATTCTGAATAAATACAGTCAATTGTTTCAGCAGCATTTGTTGAAAAGACAATCCTTGATTCACTGAATTGCCTTTGCACTTCTGCAGGAAATCAGTTATCCAATACTTGGCTATATTTCAGAACACTATTCTATTGAACTATTTTTCTGTCTTTATGCCAATATTACACTGTTTTGATTACTTTGTACTATTAAAGTATCATAAGTTCTACAGCTTTTATTCTCTCTCTCTCTCTTTTTTTGAGACGGAGTCTCGCTCTATCGCCCAGGCTGGAGTGCAGTGGCATGATCTCGGCTCACTGCAACCTCTGCCTCCCAGGTTCAAGCAATTCTCCTGTCTCAGCCTCCTAGTAGGTTGGATTACAGGTGCCCGTCACCACACCTGGCTATTTTTTTTTGTATTTTTTAGTTGAGACAGGTTTTGCCATGTTGACCAGACTCCTGACCTCAAGTGATCCACTCACCTCAGCCTCCCAAAGTGCTGGGATTATAGGTATGAGCCACTGCCCCTGGCCTACAAGTGACATTTAAATGTTGAATCTAAGTATTTCCTATTTTTAATGGCATTTTAAAATGATACTTAGTTCTATTTAAATTTCTGATAGTTTGTTGCTACTATAGGGGAATTCAATTGATGTTTTTCTTGACTTTGAATTGTTCAACCTTATTTAACCCACTTACTTGTCCCAAGAGTTTTTTTTAGATTCTATCTACAAAGATTGTTTTATATTTCCTTTTCCAATCTGGATGCCTTTAATTTCTTTTTACTGTCTTTGCAGTCTCTCCTTTGAAGTGCAATTCAGAGGTCAGCCAATTACTTAAAAAAAGGTTTTGCTGTTCTTGTTGTTGTTTTTTATCTTACTAATTTGGGGGCTTCTTCCAAAGAATGACTTTCTTATTTCAGATTTTTTTTCCCTCTCAATTTTTAGCCATTCTGGTAGCCCCCAATTCTGTCCTTTGGCAACTTAAACCAAGATGTTTTCTTCTTGAGTTCTAGTGGCTCCGCTAAAGTGGGCTGAAGAGGGTCCTCAGAAAAAGTCTGTCTAAACTTGGGTCTTACCCAATGTGCATCTTTTAAAAAAAAAAAAAAACAAAAAAACACTTGAATTCTTTCAAAATTTTGCCTGCTTTTGAGCTCTCTCTAATGCCCTTAAATATTTTGTTTAATTTTTTACATTTTGTTTAGAATGTGTAATTGTTCTTTTCAGAAGGATGTTGGAGAATAATTCTCCATGATGTTCCTATACATCTTATGGTAGCTTTTGTTCCAGAAAGCCTTTACTAGGATGTTTGAGTAGAAAATGGCCTATTGTGCCATGAATAAGAAAGTTGGTTTCTGTTTTTGTTTTTGTTTTTGTTTTCTTAGATTCTTGTTTCTTCTGCTAGTATCTATGAAACTGTGGCGGGCTAACTTGTTACCTTGCAAGTAGAATAAGGTTAAGAGCCTCTGCAGCCCTTGATAGAGGGCCATTCATACATCTGTTACTTCTCTATTACCAGAACCTAGACCAATTTCGTTTTTATGTAGTGGATATGATATCCATGATGTGATGGTTGTGTAAATATATTTCACTGGATCATTCCCATACTTATGGGCCTTCTATTTATTATTGGTTATTTTTTTCTCTCTTCCACCTTCTGCCACTGTAACCAAACCTAGGTTTGGCTGATAGCCTCTCAAAAGCCAGGCACGAGAGATGAGAGTTGGTGGGAGGAAAAGCAGGTTTATCCAGAAAGGCAGCAAAACTGAGAAGATAGTGAAATTGTGTTCTAAAGTACCATCTTAAATTTTTTTCAGTCTGGCTGGAGGGTTTTTATGGGAGAGAAAATATGAGAAAACTAAGTTCAAGAGTTGGGCTCAAAAGGGACCAAGGACCACAGACAACTGAGTGCCAGTGAGAGTTTGTGGAGATTGGGAACTTTTTTGTCCTTGGTCAGGTCACATTGCTCCTGTAAATCTTTAACAAAACCCAGTTAGTTGTTTATATCCTTCCTTTTAATCCCAGAGTTCATTTCAAAACTACATGATTGCTGTTTTTGAGTTTTATCTCAGTGCTTTAAAATTATCCTAGCCTATGTGCAGGAATGGGTAAAAGCCACTTAAACAAAAATGGAGTTAGTTATGTTAGCTCTTTTGCTCTGCACTGTCACACAACTACAAATAAGGTGGCAATAAATATACCCTTATTAAAAAAAATACGGTTTTTTTTTCAGTTGTATAGATTGCCAAGAATATAATGATTTTGTCCTTATTCCAGTTCTGTTGTTTGTCTATTGACCATGTGTACGTTCTTTTTGGCCATACAAAGCATTTTTATGCCGTCAATTAAATCTATCTGAGCTGGTTATTAAATGATTTTTTTTCAGTTCTGAAGTCACTCAAAATGCTAGAGCTGAAACTCTATAAGTCACTTTTCTTCCTTGCAACTCACTTCGTATTGGATCTGAGGCTCGGGTTTGCAAGACTCCTAAGTTCCTATGTTTTGATAACGTCAACCTCTTCGCTGTGCTCTTCCAGGCCTGGTTATGGAGTTGCAGTAGTAGTGGTGGTGATAGTGGTAGAGAAACTGCTTTCTGCAATTACTAATTCTGGGTTACCTCCCTCTATCCTTTCCTTTTCTCTTTTACTTCCCTATTTTTCATTGGGAGTTACATTTTCTGTTCCTGTTATTTTACTTCATACTCTGGAAATTTAAAGTCTAGATATAGTCAACATATTTATGCTTCTCTTAAACCAGAGACTGGAAAAATAATGTTCTGTAAATAGCCAGATAGTAAGTATTTTAGGCTTTTCAGGCTACAGGGTCTTTTTGCAACTACACTACATAAACAAATAGATGCAGCAGTGTTCCAATAAATATTTATAGAAATAGATGAGAAGCTGCCAGGAGGGCCCTCAGGGTGGGTCCTCCACTACTGAGGGCCCAGGAGGTGAAGTAGGAAGCCATGGACTTCTGCAAGTACAAAAAGACCTGTTGATGTCCTAAGTTTCAGGACCTGTGAATGTAGCCTTACTTGGAAATAGGGTCTTTGCAGATGTCATCAACTTAAGATGAGGTCACACTGCATTAGGGTGGGTCCTAAATCTGATGACTAGCTTTTTTTTTTTTTTATGAAAAGGTCATACAAACACACAGAGGAAAGATAGCCATGGGAAGACTGAGGCAGAAATTGGAGTGATGCAGCCGTAAGCTATGTAACACTGGAATTGCTGGTAACCACTAGATGCTAAGACAACATAAGAAGGGATTCTTCCCTAGAAACTTCAGAGGGAGCATGGCCTTGACAATGCCTTGATTTTTTAATTTCTAGCCTCCAGAATTTTGAAAGAATAAATTTCTGTTGTCAAAATATAAAAGGAAATGGATAATGGGTAAGGTTTTGTCTAAGGCCCGGAGTTTGCCAATCCCTGTGTTAAACATCAATGACTTTAGAATGGTTCAATTCTAGCCATACCACCTGTTTCTGACTTACATTCAAATGTTGCTAAGCAACTTAGCTATATTCTTTATATTTCTACAAATTGGGCATAATTTTATTTTAATTAATTTTTTTCTATATATATGTATATTTTTAGACAGGTTCTCACTCTGTTGCCCAGGCTGGAGTACAGTGGCATGATCTCAGCACACTGCAATCTCCACTTCCTAGGTTCAAGTAATTCTCTTGCCTCAGCCTCCCGAGTAGCTGGGACTATAGCTGTGTGCCACCATGCCCAGCTAATTTTTGTATTTATTGTAGAGACTGTGTTTTGCCATGTTGCCCAGGCTTGTCTCAAACTCCTGGCCTCAAGGGATCTGCCCACCTCAGCCTCTCAAAGTGCTGGGATAACAGATGTGAGCCACTACACCCAGTCCATAATTTTATTATTAATTTGTTGTTTTCATTTATCTATTTGTTGTTTTAAATTAACATTCAGATATATCCACATGTTTATTATTTTCTTTACTCACTGTTATTTATTTCCCAGATCTTACTTGTGAATTATTTTCTTTATCTTGAATTACAAACTTCTGATTTTCTTTTACTGAATATTTTTTGGTGAAAACACATTTTACCTGCAAATGTTTTGATTTTGCTATCATTCTCAGAAAGTAGTTTCACTGAGTATAAATTTATAGGTTAAAAGTTAAAAATTACTCTGCTGCCTTCTGGTTTCTATCACTGATGTTGAGAACTCAACTGTCTATCAGTGCCCTTTCTCTCTAGCTGCTTAGAATGTCTTTGGCCATTTCACTATGATGTGTCTTGATGTGGATTTCATTTATTTAATAAATATGTACTGTACCTACTCTTTGTTGAGAACTCTTAGGAATTTGGGATAAATCAGGGAATAATAATAATAAGACATTAAAAAACGTACTCTGTGAGAGTAGAGGGAGACAAAAAATAAAAAACAGCATGTCAGAAAAGTGCAATGGAAGGAAAAAAGTAGATCATAGTAAAGAAGACCAGGAATGCTGAGAGGATGGGTCAGAGGCAGTCGGAGTATGCTTCATTCAGAAGGTCATAATTAATGAAGACATAAATGAAGGCATTGGATAAATAAACATGTAGGGGGGAATCATTCTGGGCAAAAGAAAGAACTAGACGAAGGCCTCAGGCCAAAACATCCCTACTCTATTGAAGTAACAACAATGAGGTCAATGTGGCTGGAGTCAAGCAAATACGGGATGGCGTAATAGGAGATGAGGTTCAAGAAGTGCAAAGGGCAGAGTATGTAGGGCCGTTATAAGAATCTGAGACTTGGGCCTGGCGTGGTGGCTCACACCTGTAATCCCAGCACTTTGAGAGGCCAAGGTGGGCGGGTCACCTGAGGTCGGGAGTTCGAGACCATCCTGACCAACATGGAGAAACCCCTTCTCTACTAAAAATACAAAATTAGCCGGGCATGGTGGTGCATGCCTGTAATTCCTGCTACTCGGGCGGCTGAGGCAGGGGAATCGCTTGAACCCGGAAGGTGGAGGTTGCAGTGAGCCGAGATCTTGCCACTGCACTCCAGCCTGGGCAATAAGAGCGAAACTCCATCTTAAAAAAAAAAAAAAGAATTTGACACTTATTCAAGGTTTTAAACAAAGGAGTGACAAGAAGTGATCTGTTCTAAAAGAATCACTGTGGTTGTGGTGTTGAAAAATGGTGTTGGGGCTGAGGGTAGAAGTAGGAAGAACTGTAATAATTTAGTACAGTAATTAGGTGAGAGAGGCTGGTAGTTGCAGCAGTGATAATGATGAAATGTGGTCAGATTCTGGATATATTTTGAAGGTAGGGCCAATAGGATTTCTATCATATTATAAATGGAGTGTGAGAAAGAGAGAAGAGTTGAGGATCTAAGTAATCAATCAGTGGGATGGAGTAGTATATCAATCTCCCTTGGAATTCATGGACTTCTTCAAGCTGACTAACATTGGAAAATAGTTCTGGTACATCCTCAACCTTTACCTTATTTCTTCTTTCTGGAAGTCCAATAAAAGGTATTTTAGAACTTTCTAACTGTTCTCCACATTTTTACATCTCTTTGTTCATATTTTTAATCTGTTTGAGCTTCATTCTGGATAATTTCTTCAGATTCATTATTTACCTTTGTTAATTTTGTCTTCATCCAGGTGTAATTTATTCGACTTACACACTGAGTTTTAATTTCATTTAAAAATTTTCATTCCTTGTTTTTTGAAACTCCAGGAAGTGAGATGGGACAATTTCAGTTGTCTCCATTTGTTTTCTGGTTCTCAGGGATAGCTGTCTTTTATTACCTAATGTCCTATACCTTAAAAACCAATGTTAATATTTTGTCTGTTTTGATGTTTAGGCATCTAGGTAGAAGGGTAAATCTGGTCCCTGTTAGTATGACTTAGAAGCAGAAGTGACCTCAAAAATGACATTTAACCTCCCTTAACAGTAAGTGAAAGCACGTTAAAGACAGAGGGTACAGCTTGGGATGGAAAGGAACTTGATGTGTTCTAATGACTAATAGAGGAGGTGTTCTAATAACTAAGCAACCAGTGAATAAGTGGAGAAGTGGCTTCTGATGAGGGTGAAAAGGAATGCAGGGCCCCAATCACACAAGGATTTTCTTCTGCTTGCATTTTTAGAACTGTATATAAATTGGCATGTATAGGTTTGTGATTATTGTATCATCTTTATAAATTGTGCCTTTTACTTTTTTATAGTGTCCTTTGATTCTGCTTGGTCCTTTAAACTTTAGTTCTACCTAGTCTGAAATTTTTGTTGCATATGATGGGGATCTCTTTACGTACCTCTTTATTTGTAATACAGTCATACATTGGCCAATGATAGACCTCATATGATGATGATCCCATAAGATTATAATACTGTATTTTTACCATATTTTCTATGTATAGTTATGTTTAGATACACAAATACTTACCATTGTGTCACAATGGCCTACAGGATTCAATACAATAACATGCTGTACAGGCTTGTAGCTGCAATAGGCTGTACAGCCAGGTGTGTAGTACACGATACCATCTAGGTTTGTGTAAGTATATTCTGTGATGTTCACACAATGACAAAATCACCTAATGACATGTTTCTCAGAATGTGTCTCTCTCATTCAGTGACATATGACTGTGTATCTTTCTCATTTTGTTTTTACTGTGGTTTTTATAAATCATACTTTGCCTGGGTTTGTTTTTTAAATAAATCTGACAATTCCTTTATTTTTAAAGGCAGTTTATTTGATTTGCGTTTTCTCTAAGAATGGATATATTTTATTTGATGATTTGTTCTGTTTTATGATTTGTTTTCCCTTGCTTCTCCCTCAGTTTTTCTTTGCTTTATTTTTGTAATTGGATCATTTACTGTTTGATTCATTTCTTTTTCATTTGCTAATTTGGAAAAGCATCTATACTTTTCCATTCCATTAATTATTAACTTACTTTTTAAATATACTTAAAATCTTCCATCTATTTTTCTGCCATTATTTAAAAATACATTAGCAATTATTTAGTCTAAGATGTTCTATTACCCCCCAAGTTATTCTATTTTCCCCTGCTCCCACTCTTATTAAGTGAGACCTTTAGAATATCTTCATTTCTAAATTAAGAAACTTAATTTCTGTCTACCTCATTCTATAGGTAGATGTCTACCTCACTCCCAACTGCATGTGGAAAAATTTTACCTTCCTCCTTCCATCTCCGCTGGATCAATTGTTAGATTTTGCTAAACTAATTTAGTATTTTTTAGGTATAGATCATTATTGGAATTTCCATTGAGATTATCAGAAACTACTCTGTTTTAGATACTTGTTTTACATTTAAATAACATTAACAATAATGTCATTATTGAATATAATATACAATGACATTACATACATTTAAACAACACTTTCTCAGAAAATCTAAGAGACAAATCCATTCAGACTTACCTATCTTCTCCACTGTTTCCTTCCTTCTCATCGACGCCCACTTTGAGGTCTCTGTTTTGCATCATTTTTTAGTTTGAGTGAAGTCTTTTCTGGTATTTTTTTTTAGTTGGGGTATGTGATCTGTTCTCTGAATTTTTGTATATCTAAAATATCTTTCAAGCTCTCTGGTGAATAATTTTTTGGCTAGGTATAGAATTTTGGATTGCAATACTTTTCTCTCATTAGTCTCCCATAGTCTGTTTAAAACTCACTTTATGTTGAGTTCTTTTAAGCGCCACTGGTGATAGGAAAGATGTGGACTCTCAGAATCAAGATTTATTTTATTGCCTTCTCCCACTACCAATGTTATACATGAAAGTCTGATGCTAACATGAGTCTTTTCTAAGTAACTTACTATTGTGTTTAAAGGTTTTTATTTGTTGTTCCTAATAGCTTAAAAGTTACCAAAATACGGCTAGCTGTGTCTTTTTCACCATCCTGCTGGAACTCATCAAGTCATTTGAATTTGCAAGTTCAAAATCTCTTCAGTTTAGATAATTATTTTCTTATTACATGTTTAATCAATTTCTTATCCTCCATGTGTTTTTTTTTTCTCTTACTGGAAACTCTTATTATTTTCATGTTATATCTCCTGACTCTATCATCCAACTCTCTTATCTTTCCCATCGCTCCTCTCAAAGATGTCCAGGTCCTAATCCCTGGAACCTGAGAATATGCTACCTTGTGGATTTAATAAAATCAAGGATCTTGAGATGGGAGAATTATCTTGTATTATCTAGGTAGGCTGAGGTGATAACAAAGGTCCTTTTGTAGGGATGTTTCCTTTTACAAGAGAAGCAGGATATCAGGGAAGAGAGGGAAGATGCTATGCTACCTGCTTTGAAGATGTAGGAAGGGGCCGTGAGCCAAGGAGTGTAGGTGGCTTCTAGAAGCTGAAAACGGCAAGAAACACATTTCCCCTCAGAGCCTCCAGAAGGAACACAGTCTTTCATACTAATTTTAGACCTCTGACTTCTAGAACTGTAAAATACATTTGTGTGTCCTTAAGCCACTATGTTTGCAGTAATTTGTTACAGCAGCAATAGGAAATTGATACACCATCTTTTTATATTTTTAAACGGTGGCTTGAAAGCTTTTTATGTACTGATCACCCATGCCTCTAATTTGAGTATCAAAAATGTTAGCCTCTTCTTCATGTCTCCTACTAAAGTGATTTTTTTTAACTCCAGAATTTTTTTTCTGTGTATTCTTGAGTCTCTGAGTGTGCTCATGGTTGTTTATTATGTTGTTGTATGCCTTTTTTACTGAGTATCCAGTCTTGCCTAATATTCCTCTTTCTGGTTGCTTGGCCCTATGGAATGTGGTACTATTGTTCTTTACCAGTCCACTGGGAATCTTGCAGGGTATGGGAAGTACAGCTGTCTCTCTCCCTGGTCCAGCTGTTTGGAAGCAGGAAAGTTGTTCTAGCCAAGACACCTGGAGGAAGCCTCTCTACTTTCTGGTCTCCTTATACTCTTCCAGACTCCAGGGCAAGAAGGACCCAGTCCACCATTGCAGCTTCTCCTTGGTCTCTTTGGAGCCAGAGAAATTCTTCACATGCTCATCCAGGGTTGTGTCAAACTTTCCACCAGGCATTCAGAAACAACTTTGGTTATGATCGTCTCCCTGGGGCTTGCTGATGCTGGTTTCCAGATATAACTCAGTCTCCAGGTGTTAGCTCCATACCACTTCTTCCACCTAGAATATCTGCTGAGCACAAGGCTTCACTTGGATTTGGTTTTCTCTTGGCACCAGCAGCTATTTGACTCTAGTGGGCCAGAATGATTGGAATTAGTATAGGAGACGAAGAATGCTACATTATCTTCCTGGAACCCTGGGGTCTAGTATTATTTTTTTATCCTTTTGAATAATTATAATTTATGTGTCCCACTTTTTCCCATTAAGTTTAATTTATATAAGCACAATTATAATTTTTCAGTGGTGTCATCTTCATTCAAAAATTAATCTTTACTCTGAGATCTCTCTTCACTTGGCTCCTCGGAGAAGGTTAATACATTTTCAGATATTTTGGAGATCTGGGAATTTCATTTAAGTGATGTTCCACATAATCAATGTCTTGAATCATCCTTCTTCACTGTTTATAAGAGAGATTGCTTCAGATATAACTCCTTCGTTCTGGCCTTGATTCATCCAGAGGAGAAAAAATGTCTCTGATTGTTCATTTTCTCTACCTTTAAATATAATGCTCATTTCAGATTGTAAGTTTGCAAAATTGTTTTTACTTGTTGCCAATTATTTTTTAAAACCTGATACATGGTGATGCCTATTTTTAATCTTAGTTGCTATTTTATATATGTTTAGAGCTTTATTCTATTTTACCTTTTTATCAGTGATCCTAACATCTGTTCATTCTGTGTTCTTCGAAATGTTGTTATTTGTAGGCTAGATTACTACGATTTACCCTCCTTGATTGATAATCTTTTGCAAATTTTTAATATTTATATTTATTCCTTCAGTGACCAGAATATGATTGTCACTTTTGTCTTCTATTTGCTGATTCAGTGTTTTCTCATAAGGCCTGCGTTTTCATGGTTTCAAGTGAAATGAACATGTTTGAAGGGCCTACTATGTGCTAGGAATAGGTATATAATAGATTTTTTTTTCATGGTAGGACTTTAGCCTATTGTGTCATTCAACTCGAGAGCACCATCTACTTTATATTTCTCAGGGTTGTACAATGGGATGTTTCTGATCAGCCTGGAACGTACCATTAACCTCATTTTACATATGAAGAAGTTTATACTCTAGAGGTTGACGGACTTTCTCATGATCATATAGTGAATAAATAACCAAATCAGTTTTAATTCAAGCGTTTCAGACTTCGACTTCCACACTCTTTCCAGGCCATCATCTAACAGCTTCCCATAATAACCAGCTCTTGGCTGCTTTCAACAACAATTTTATTGGGTCTATTGTGGATTTCATTTTGTTTTTGTTTTATCCTGAACTGTTCTTGTTTAATAGCCTGTCCCATTTTATCTTTTTGAGAATAGATTTTGTACCTTTTCTAAAATTTTCTTGCAGCAGACCTGTATCTGGGTTGTGCTTATCTCTGAGCTCCTGCACTTATTTTCGGCTTTAGTATAGAGAAAACACTGCAGTGAAAAACAAGTTTTTTGATAATCCAGATTATTTTTTTCTGTTTACTCATACTACCTTGAATTTAATTGATGGAGCTTTGTGTTTCTGTTGAAAATGGTCTTTGTGTGAGCTATTTCACAGTCATATACATTTTTTAAAGGCAAGAATTGAGATGTAGCTATCTCTATCTCTAGTTTTTGCGTGCTTATTTATTTATTTTGAGAAATCCACATCTGCATAACATGACAATTCCCCAATCTTATATTAATATTTCAATATTTTGAAAAGGATGGTTGCCCCTTGAAGAAACAATATTCTTTTTGATGTGTATCCCTGAAATTTCCCAACCCCATGTAAGGTTGGGCTACTTTCCTACAGGACAATCAGCGTCCTGTGACTTCCAACAATTTCTCCTAATATTATTATTTATTATGATCATTTTTTGAATTCTGTATTTTAAAAAATACCCTTTCAATAATGAAGGTTGACTTATTTTGGAAACTAGATTATTCTCAGTAGATGTTCTCAAGTTACCATACATAAAAACCTGCTCTGTACCTGCAAAATGTCCACTTAATTGACTTTTCTTCAAAATGGATATGGGTTTATTTTATTAAATTTCCTGCTTGTCTGATAATACCAGAGGAATATTCTATTTGTTCATTTAAACAACTTTGTTCTTAAGTGTTTGGCTTGGAGCAAAGAAACTAAATTAATCAGGGTTGCATGTTCCTGTCCAGTGACTTACATAAAATGAAATTGATGGCCTGGTCTTAAGTTATACAGGTGGTTCTTGCTATTAAAATAAATTCCACATATAAAAATTTACTTTAGCCAGACATATAAGGAAAGGAAACATTTGTCTGTTGTTTCCAAACCCAGTTTGGTTTTTAAGGTGTCTTTAGTCCAGCCTTACTTCTGTTGTTAAACTGTTCTGCTAAAAATAGTTCTGAATAGTTCAAAGCCACATCTTTGCTGTTCTCATTTATAATCTGTTGAATTTATATCATTGAGGAATAAATGGATTAAATTTTAGGGGTGAGTACTTTTCAACAAAGTAATTCAAGTGTGATTAAGCCCTTTCTAATTATATTTGTGACTTCAAACAACATTTCAATGTTTCATTTAAATAAGTTTTTAACCAAGATCAAATTTTGGTGTTTAGATTCCTCTTTCTTTCCTTCCAGGAACAATGAAATACAGGCTTACTAAATCTACTAAGCTACATTATCTGCTAAATACCTGAATCAGGTCACCTAAAAATGTCAACTAGATGACCAGGCATGACAGGGATCTTGAATAGATCTATTAAAAGATGTGGTGAGTAGTAAAGGCAAAATAGCAAAAAAGGTATGAAGAGCTGAGAGATAGAGAGTG
This sequence comes from Chlorocebus sabaeus, assembly GCF_047675955.1. Lineage (NCBI taxonomy): Eukaryota > Metazoa > Chordata > Mammalia > Primates > Cercopithecidae > Chlorocebus > Chlorocebus sabaeus. The sequence goes on along the minus strand of NC_132920.1, from coordinate 69,410,246 downwards.
ACAAACCTCAGAATGGCAGGTGTTTTTTTTTTTTTTTTTTGAGATGGAGTCACACTGTCACCCAGGCTGGCGTCCAGTGGTGCAATCTCCGCTCACTGCAATCTCTGCCTCCTGGGTTCAAGTAATCCTCTTATCTCAGCCTCCGAGTACCTGGGACTACAGGCATAAACCACTATGCTCAGCTAATTTTTGCATTTTAGTAGAGATGGGGTTTCACCATGTTGGCCAGGCTGGTCTCAAACTCCTGACTTCAGATGATCCACCTACATTTGCTCCCAAAGCGCTGGGATTACAGGCATGAGCCATCGCTCCTGGCCAGAATGGGAGTTAAGTGATTGATAATGTGTTCATTATAATAATGATGTCTGTAAGAGGCTGCACCTATCTCAACCTCAGCTGACCTTACCTTGTGAATCACTGCACTGGGCCCAAGCAAATGGGTCTCATAGAAATGAATGTGCACATCAAAGACAACAAGTATCAATAAGTTAGGAAAACTCTGGTACTTACATATATTGGTAGAGGCAGCTTAGATAGAATGGAAAGAGTATACAAAATTGAGGAATTCCTAAATGTGGAATTAATTGGGAAGAAGATTTCCGTTTTTTTTTTTTTTTTTTTTTTTTTGAGACAGAGTCTCACTCTGTCGCCCAGGCTGGACTGCAGTGGCCAGATCTCAGCTCACTGCAAGCTCCGCCTCCCGGGTTTACGCCATTCTCCTGCCTCAGCCTCCCGAGTAGCTGGGACTACAGGCGCCCGCCACCGCGCCCGGCTAGTTTTTTGTATTTTTTAGTAGAGACGGGGTTTCACCGTGTTAGCCAGGATGGTCTCTATCTCCCGACCTCGTGATTCGCCCGTCTCGGCCTCCCAAAGTGCTGGGATTACAGGCTTGAGCCACCGCGCCCGGCCCGGGAAGAAGATTTCTTATAGGAAATTTTAGTTTATCATTTGTAAGAAGCTATAAACCACCTTCCTTACAGCAGTGGGTTTCCTTATGCAAAACTACACTTTGTGCAGCTTTAATAAATCATGCCCCTTAACAGCACTGGCTACAGTTCATCACTCTTTGGGGATAAACAGAAAAAAAAAATGGAAATTTGTGAATAGGAAATGGAAATAAAGCAAATGGTAAGAAGAAAAAATATTCCCTTAACAAAATATTGGCAAGACGAAGGAAGCTGAAGGTCTTAGAACTTAGATTTAACAATACTGCTAGGATGCTTTCATGGAGACAGCTTAAGCTACATAACCTTGGGATTTAGAGAAGACCCTAAAGAAATAACTCTTAAAATATCCTGAATATCTAAAATGTTACCCCAATAATCTCACTGTTTGTTCATTCTCCCAGTGGTACCTATATTTGACCATTGGGACAGGCACTCCTCACCCCTAAAGATGTCAGTAAATGAATAAAAAATCATGCAGGTAGCAAAATTCCCGTAGGCCCTTTCAAACCGTGACCACTTTTGCTTTTAAATTTCCCATCCCAGTTCCTGCTCTCATTAGGTTTTGGTCAACCACTCTCAGTTTTGGCAACATCCTTATTCCTTTACACCAGAACTTCAGCCAGAAACCTCCCTCTTCCTGGTCTTTATCTTGGCTGCTAAATTTGTGTAGAGGAAAAGCAAGTTCACAACTAAGACATCAAATCAGAAAGAAATTGCAAGTTTGTATGTAGAACCAGACACAGAAGAATATGTCTCAGTATGCATTTTATTTTAAATTAAAAGTCCTACCTGTCTTAGATACAAAATGTAAAAAAAAAAAAAAGGTTCGGGAGAAATGAGTTGTATAGTTCTATGTCTCCCAGATGGCCAGAGCCACATATACAACTCTCAGGACCATGAGGCGATACTTTTGGAGGAAACCATTGCTCTCATCCTTCCAAATCTCCATGATCAGTTCTGGTCTATAACACACTAAAAACAAAATCTTTGCTTGTTTTTGGGGGAAAATAAAAACAAAACAAAACAAAACCTAATTTTTTCTGCTTAGAGTTCTCTGGCAAAATTTCTCTTGAATGACTCCCCTTAGCTGGGTTCTTTCTGGGGGTGTTTCTTCACAGCCTCTTATGTAAAATTGATGATAGAGGATCTCAATTTTGCCTAGAGTGAAAGACTTGACATTCGTTATAGAATTAAAAGCCCTACATGATTATGCTCCTGCCTGTGTCTCCCACCTCATCACTTACCTTGCTTGGGTCACATTAGCCAACTTTCCTTTCCTCAAAAATGTCACTTTTCCGCATGGATCTTGTACTTGCTGTCCCTTTGCTTGGAATGCTGACTCCAGCTCTTCACATGACTACATCCTTCCCATCATGTTGTCACCTCTTCAAAGAAGCCTTTCCTTATCACCCTATGGAAAGCAGCATTTCCTCACCCAGCAGCGAGTTGTTATCTGTAGCCACTATCTTAATTTATAGTCTTCATAGCAGTTATCAAAATTACTAGGCTTATTGATTATTTTCTGTCTCTGCCCATTACATTGTAAGCTTAATGAGAGCAGGGCTCTAATCTTTCTTGTTTATGGCTGTATCCCCAGCACATAGCACAATGCCCAACACATATTAAGTGTTCAGAAAATATTTTTGCATGAATAAATAAATAAGTGAACAAATGAGGACAGTTGCAACCTTTCTGTCCCACCTCATACAAGGTGAGGTCTTATATGCTGGAGAACTCAGATGATCCTGAGGGCCTGGAGATACAGCCCAGAAAGAGCATCAACACGACCCTTTACTGAAGATAAACACTTAGATGCTGTGTCTCCGCACTGCTGCCTCACAAATGGTAAACACACACAGAAGTGGGCTGCTGGCGCTCCATCCATCAAAAGGTGCCTGCATCTGTCTGGGTACTTGTAGCAACCTGATGAAAATGGCTTAATAAAGGGAATTCTTCACAAAGGAGGGGGCCATATGTAAGAGGAGCAACAGGAGTGGTAGAACCTCAGGGATTGAGAACCATACCAGTCATTACCACCCCAGGCATGAAGGCACAAAGATGTGGTCATTGAAACCTGACAGCACCTGAGACCTTCAGTAGAGAGAAGTAGCTGACCTCCAGGGACATGGCGAGGGGGGCATGAAGGTGGTGGAGGAGAATACCTTACCCTTCTTTCCTTGACTCCTGATCTCAGGACGGCAGGGGAGCCGGTTGAGGTATCAGACAGGATAAAGTGCATCTGGAGGAGCTAATGAAAGATCCAGCAGAGCACCCCTCACTCAGAGTGTCAGTGAAAGTCAGGAACTCTGATATGCTCACAGGATATCTGGCTTCCTTATTAGACACATAATTTTTCTGGCAAAATCGAGGGAAACACAGTATACTGACCAAAAGCCTGGGCATTGAAGCTGGACAACTGTTGAGTGTTGGTTCCTTTACAAACTAGTTGTGTAACTGAATGTGTCAATTCCCTCACAGGTAAAATGGAATCAGAGAGATTTGTTGTGAGGATTAAACACCTTGAGTAACTTCATATGTATGGATGCTTAGAAGAGTGCCTGACAAATAGGAAGTCTTTCATAAATGTTCATTTGGTTTTTGTTGTTGTTGTTGTTGTTTTTATTTTTAGAGACAACATCTTGCTCTGTCACCCAGGCTAGACGGTGCAGTGGCACAATCATAGCTCACTGCAGCCTCTAACTCCTGGACTCAAGCAATCCTCCAGCTCAGCCCCCAGAGTAGCTGGGATTACAAGTGTATACCACCAGGCCTGCCAGTTTTCCTATAGGCTTCTTGACTTCAATGTCTTGACATAGTCTAGTCCCTAAGCTCTCAGAACTAGCATCAAGATATATAGTAAGGCTGGGCACAGTAATCCCAGCAATTTGGGAGGCCGAGGCAGGCAGATCACCTGAGGTCGGGAGTTCGAGACCAGCTTGAATAACATGGAGAAGCCCTGTCTTTATTAAGAATACAAAACTGGCCGGGCATGATGGCACATGCCTATAATCTCAGCTACTAGGGAGGCTGAGGCAGGAGAATTGCTTGAACCTGGGAGGCAGAGGTTGTGGTGAGCCGAGATTGTACCACTGCACTCCAGCCTGGGCAACAAGAGTGAAACTCCGTCTCAAAAAAAAAAAAAAAGATATATAATAAATTGTTTGGCTGAGTTGGTAGCTTAGTTATAGGACTTTAAACTGAACATTTGTGAGATCCTTCAGTTTGGGGTCCTGATTTGGGATTTCCTCTTTATTAATGCCTGTCTTACACTGTACAACATTACATTTGATAAAAACAGTGATTGACTCTCTTGGAATGTTTTTTTTTTTTTTTTTTTTTTTTTTTTACAAACCACCTATGAACACTGAATCCAGGACTACCTTTGGTTATCTAAATTGGATTCCATTTTTCCAGAATTGAAATTCATTTCTTGTAACTCCCTAATGTCCTGTAGATTTTCCTCGAGGCTTAGCAGAATGAGCATTTTTCAAAGGCCAAATCCAAGGAAGCCCAGTGCCTTGAGGAGAGGATGGTCAGGCTCTTCCAAGGTCCTGATGGGGACACTGATGTTATCTAAATTAATTAGCACTCCCATGAATTAATGTCCAAGGTCTCCTTTTTCATTAACAACTAGAAGCTAGCAGAGTTCTCTAGGATACTTTGTAGCATTCTTTCATATTCCCCAAAGAGAGACGAAAGCTGTCTTTTCTTGGCCTCTTCTACTCTAGACATTTGCTAATGACTAATGACTTCTCATCAGGTTGAGCACTAAATCCACTAAATTTGCAGCAGCCTAGCATACATTGTAGAATGCCATTCCAGTGATCAATGATGCACACATACATAGATTGTATCCATTTTTCTCAATTGTAAAATAAAAGCACTTGAGCGTATCATTTTAAAAAAACACTATAGTTTCTGATATGTGTGTATATATCTACACTGCGCAGCCAGCCCCAAATACCACTTTGCTTAACATCACATTGGAAGAAGGTTAAAATTTAACAACGGATGGTAAATTGAATGTCAGTTGTACAGATCTATTGTTAATTTGTGTGAAGGGTCTGTTTTGCCTTTTTAGTTAATAAAAATATTTAGTTAAAACAAATATTTCTTGAATTCAGTTCCAATGTCAGACCGCTGATGTTGAATTCAATTCCAAAATCAGTTCAAGAGACTGATGTTGAAAGTGAATTCAAGAAAACCCTATTATTGCTGTCTTCTAATTTAGGGGTTTTCAGGAGTCTATTTGGGTACTGGGATTACTGTACTTTCACTGGATAAACACAAGAAACCATCCTTCATAATTGATGGCTATAGGCTATAAGGACAATAGCCACAGAAGCCAAGAATCACGTGTTCATCAAGCTGTGGGATCACCTGAGATAAGCATGGGAGGTGGAATGGAGCAAAGAGGATTAAAAATTCTTGAAGTCAGAGTAAGACAAAAACAAAGATAATGATCCAAAAATATCATTAATTATCAATATTTTAAACCCCATGAGTTACAAAAAAATAGAACCAAATGTTCATTATCTAGCCAAGGTATTGAAACATAATGTAATGTGAATAGAACAGGAAATCTTGAGAAACCAAAAATGTCAAATATAAATGAAACTTTGGTATAAATGTGCTCAGTATTTATATCTTAAGAACTGACCATATACATGGTATTTTTAAATGACACATGAATACATTTCTTACCCCAAAATACAAGACCATAGTTCAATAAATACAAAAGTGTACATGTTACTCTACTTGCAATTTGTATACAATACATATTTTTAAATGTCAGCCTACAATTTGACTCAACTTTCTAAAATTCACAATTATGCAAACAGTAGGTACATTTAATTCTCTATATACAGTGTAAAAATACTTTTTAAAAATATAAAATTTATTTTTATTATATAGGACAGATTTATTACTTTGGATTTAAAATGTAAGATCACAGTTCCTTTATAAAAATACCAGGTTTCAATTTTACAAGTTATTCTATTGTCTGGAAGTAAGTAAAAGTTTCTCTTTAATGAGATGTTTTAAAATTCTTCTTAAGGCTTCAAGAAGCTACCCTTCTACAATACAAAACAATATATTATTTTGATAGATTCTGAGAAAATAAGAAGATAGAGATTAAAAGCTGAATAGTTTCTTTTCCCAGGCCTTAACATTTGCCAAGCAACTGCTCTCTGTTATTGACAACGATTTTGAGAAAACTACATCTTCCTTTATATTTCTTTTCATCATAGAGATCCTATACACTTTTCTGAGTTGTTAGAAATTCTTTTTTGATCAGGGGCTTATTTTCTATTCTGCTATTAGCAGGAATAACAGACATCTACTATTCTCTAGAATAATTAGAGTCATTTGCTAGCTGGTAGTTTCAGCTGGGCTTTAGAGTAGTGACTTAGGACACATTTTATTGTTATCTAATTAGTTGGCTGCAAATTAAAGCATGGATTTGGGTAGTCTTGCTTGGACTTCCTATACTTTTCCTATAATGTGAGAATTCATTAATTTTCCTCTTTGAACATAGGGTCTGGTCATTTCCAGCAGGGGCAATTATTTTTATGTGTTCAGTTTGCTAGAAAAATGCAATGCAAGCATGGGTCCATTTAATGCATCTTTTTATTCTAATTGTTGAACTGGGGTGCACTGAAAGTGGTGAGCCTGTATACAGTTAGTCAGAAATAGTCTAAACCTAGAATGTGTTACTAGAGAAGAGGAAATTCAAGTTGACATTTATATCACCTTTTTAGGATTTAGGTATTTAAAGATATAAGGTAGTAGTTAGTGTCTTCTTCACATTATGACCTCCTAATGCCTACTTCCAAAAGAAAAGGAAAGGAAAGAAGGAGAAAGAGGAGGAGGAGGAGGACAATGAAGAGAAGGAGAAGAAGAAGAAAAAGCACTGCCTCCTATTTGGGATGAGAATCAGCACAGAAAAGTAGGAGTAAGTGATTTTGGGTTAAGAAAACCCACCTGCTGAGGGCAACATTTCCCAAAGTGTGTCTGCCTTTTGAGTTCATTGGTGTTCAGAGAAAAAAAGATTTCATGTCAATTTAATGACCTTGGAATCCAGGCAATTTGCTTGACTTCTCTAAGCCTCAATTTCCTAATCTGAGCGTTCTGGGGATCAGATGAGATAAGGGGCTGAGCATGAGCCCCACACAGCATCAGCTTGAAAAATGGTAGAATTTTCAGGATCCTTGATATCCAGTGTGCACTATGAACTTTCAGTAGACTGATGTATAATTTGCAGTATGTCTCTACTGTATCTGACAATAGCATTTCCTTTTTTTTTTAATTTGAGATGGAGTTTCGCTCTGTCACCCAGGCTGGAGTGCAGTGGCGCGATCTGGGCTCACTGCAGGCTCTGCTTCCCGGGTTTACGCCATTCTCCTGCCTCAGCCTCCCTAGTAGCTGGGACTACAGGCGCTTGCCACCACACCTGGCTAATTTTTTGTATTTTTTAGTAGAAATGGGGATTCACCGTGTTAGCCAGGATGGTCTCCATCTCCTGACCTCGTGATTCGCCCACCTCGACCTCCCAAAGTGTTGGGATTACAGTCATGAGCCACCGTGCCCGGCCAACAATTGCATATCTTAATTTATATCATGCATTTGTGGGATTATTATCTTGTGTAAAAGTCTTTAGAAGATGCTTCTCAAATAAGTGTTTTATATACAACATATTCCAATAAAAGAAAGTAACTTACAGATAAAACAAATACATTTAAAAATAAGTTATAAAACATTTAACAATAATGTCAATTTACCTTAAACCTATTCCCAGTTATTTTAAACACTTACAGTACAACCACTAAAGTAACATATTAGTATTTATTTGCCAAGTCATCAGACAACATTCTCTCTTGCTTTGATTCCTTCTTGCTTCTCATAGCCCTAATCTCTATCAAATACTAACTCTCATTCTTAGCCACTGACAAAATTGAGTATGAAATTCCTTTTCAAAAAGGTCTACAAATCTAGATTTTTTTGACATTATCTCCAAGGTTGTACAAATAGTCAATGTGATTTTGTGTTTGTGTTTATGAAAAGCATTAATTTATCATATAACGTTAAACTATGTTCTGTTTTGATATTTGTCCATGTTGTAATATACTAGCAAATGGGGAGGGGGCGTGGAAGTGCTCAGCTCTGTGTCCCTCTGAGTGGCTCTGTGCCTTCAATCAATTGTGCTAGTATGCTAGCCCTGATGAGATTTCACCATGTTGCCTTCTAAACCTAACCTTCCTCCTGAGAGCCAATGGTGACTCCATCATCCTCTTATTCACTTTTCCTCTGGGATTAAACAGAGACCAAATGCTGTTGAGTCTGTCCTCCTATCTGCCTTTCCGTCTGCATTGCTACAGTCACTGGGCTAATCTACAGCCTTTTCCACCCCTCACCTAGCAATAACTCTCTATCTGCTTTCCTTGTCTCTAATCTCTTTCTACTATTGCCCTGTGTAGTGCTGATAGATTAAGATCTGAAAACATGGCCCTAAGCTTGCTGCTTGCCCTGCTTAAAAGCTACCTGTGGCTCCTCACTCACTACAAAACAAAACTCTTACAAAGTCAATGGAAGTCTCAGTACTTCATCATGAATATCGTTTCTCCCATATCTCCACAGATTGAAAAAAATTCATCCCCCATTATCCTGCTAAAAGTCATTTCCTCTATAAAAACCACTTTGGTTCTCTTTTCTTCTGCCACAAATACTGTATCTTTAGCTGGAAACACACACACACACCCACACACACTATATATATATATATACATACACACACACACACACGTATATATTTACCTGGCACATGCTGGTTTATTCTTACCTTTATGTATTTACCTGGTGTGTGTATACATATGTGTGTATATGTATTTACTAGATGAAAAATACATATATAAATATATATTTATACTATTCACACAATACATATACTATATATGGTGTATATATAGATAATATATATAAGATACATATATAAGATACATATATATGATGCATGTATATAAATATGTATCTTCTTAACTATAAGCATCTTAAAGGCAAGCTCTTATCTAAATCACTTTTGGTCTCCTCCACAGTAAGGTAAAATCTATTCTCAAGTAATTATATAAGGGAGAATGGACAGGCAAGGGAGTAAGCAAACTGGAGTGCTGTATTACCTGATTAAAGGAACTAACATAAAAATATTTAATATGACTTTTCCAGTGTTGTCAGTGCCAGGCCTCTGAGCCCAAGCTAAGCCATCATATCCCCTGTGACCTGCACGTATACATCCAAATGGCCTGAAGCAAGTGAAGAGTCACAAAAGAAGTGAAAATGGCCTGTTCCTGCCTTAACTGATGACATTACCTTGTGAAATTCCTTCTCCTGGCTCATCCTGGCTCAAAAGTTCCCCCACTGAGCACCTTGTGTCCCCCGCCCCCGCACACCAGAGAACAACCCCCTTTGACCGTAATTTTCCACTATCTACCCAAATCCTATAAAACAGCCCCACCCCTGTCTCCCTTCGCTGACTCCCTTTGTGGACTCAGCCCACCTGCACCCGGGTGAAATAAACAGCCTTGTTGCACACACAAAGCCTGTTTGGTGGTCTCTTCACACGGACACGAGTGAAACCAATCAAAGCACCAAAGAGAAAATGTTAGAAACTAGACCAAAAGGGTTTTATTTTAGCTATATGAGGAAAGGAAGATTATTGAGTCTACGTGGTAACTGGCTAGATCTGCTTTAATTATGAATTTTGAATCACCTTCTATGCCAGTCCAACCTCTGATTGATGAACTAAATGGCACAAAATTAATTTGCCTATATTGAACATGGCTTAATGAGATTTCTTTATGTAAAAAGATATTACTGGTCTCCCTCTTCTAAGAATTTAAAGAAAATCTTGAAGTCATATGATCAGTAGCTATAGTCTGTTTTTTTGTTTGTTAAAAAATTGCCTGGTTTCTTTTTTATATTCCTTCATTTATAATCTATTGAGCACCTACTATGTAACAGCTACTCTTTAAAGAAGCACACATCATCCTTTTAATCAAAATTATGACTGAACCGCTGCATTCGAGCTGATGTCTGCTATTTACTGACAAACTAAAAACAGTCACATCACTTCAAAGCTGGTTTATTTTCCTGCGTCTCCATGGGTGACACAAGTAAGCCTGCATCTTTCCTCTTTTTCCATCTTAACTTCTTTTCATGGTCTGCTGTGTTTTCTCTGTATCCCTTGCTGCTTTTTGTTCCAGGCCCTTCTTTCTTAAGATAAAGTTTCTGAATCACCGCTATCAGCAGGGAGTCAGGCAGCATGCAGAATAGTCAGAGGCAGATCGTGGCTTTTTAATTTAAAGGTTGACTAGGTTACCCTGTAGCAAAGAGGTGTGTTTTTTCATTTGTTTGTTTGTTTCATGATTTTTCTTTTCATAGGTTCACAAAAAGGAGGTGAGCCAGATGGTTCCTGGAAAGAAAAGAACAAGGAAATTGCAGCAATCACAAGCTCTGGGCAGAGATAACCACAAAACCTCACCTTGAGAAGCAGGTCTGAGGAGTGAGGTTTTTCTTTTCTTGGATGATTTGGCAAGCCTCTCCCTGCAGAGCTTGTACTGCAGCCACAAATGTTTGCAGATTGGCCTCCAGCCCTCAGTGAGCAAGTGAGAACCTGGGTCATCACCCTTCCCATTTCTGCTCCACTTTCTGCTTCCCAGGAGTTCAGGCTGGGCTCACATTCTCCTTCAGCAAGGACTCAATTAGTCCTCTTCCTTCTAAATGTGGTGCCTTGTATGCAAGGCTGAAAAAGGATAGCTCTCTGTAGGGACTGATGGGGCATTGCCCTCGAGCCTGCCCTAGGCCCAGGATCTAGTGACTGTATGGTGAAATGTGTGTGGGAATAAAGGAAAGAAGGAAGTCATTGAAGAGAGGAAATAAAGTGGTGGTGAGTGGGGAGTGGGGCTTTGGGAGGCAGGTATGGGTGACAAAACCTACTGCATTAATTAACATATTACTTGTTGCGACAACAGATAAATCCAAACATTTCAGTTGCTTAATCCTAAGAAAACTTAGTTCTTGCTCACAGGAAGTCAAAACAAGTATTTCTGATGGGCAAGCAGCTGTCTTCCTAAGCTATAATTCAGGAACCTAGATTCCTTGAATCGTGTGTTCTACCACCTTTAATGTGTGGCTTCTAAGTTCCTCTCCATCAAGCTAGAGGAAGGGCAAGAACCTGGACAGTCAAGTGTAAGGGCTTTTTTGGTTCTGTACTAGAAGTGTCACACATCACATTTTCTTACATTCTGTTCGCTAGAACCCAGTCACATGGCATGCACAATGGACAGAGAGGCTGGGAAATGTAGTGTAGTTGAGTGCCCAAGAGAAGAAAAGGGGTTGGTGAGCAACTAGCTAATTTAACATTGCCTATTTAATTTTGCACAAGGAAAACCCTGAAGATAGTTCTAAAGTACAGATCTACAGGTTGGAATTGTCGTATTCTTGGAATTAAAGGAATTCTCAAAAGTGGAATACAATATGGAGAATCCTTGGATTGTATAGTTGCCATTGATGTCTTTTGATTATCTTAGTGTTTTATGCCAAGGTATTTTGGCTTCAACTACTGGTCATCAAAATGTTGCTGAATCAAAGACCTGAACTTATTATATTGAAATTTGTTTGTGTTGTTTGCTAAGAGGACCAAACACCCTCTTTAAGTATGAGCAACAATGGACTTTTAAATATTTCCCCTTCAAGACAAACTATCACCACATATCTTTACAAAATTTTGACTTTATTATGTTGCCCTGCTTCCAGCAAGATATACATGTTACCAGTGTATATCTTTTTAAAGTTACTTTAAAGATAAAATGGTAAAAAGTTCTGATGCTGTACCCGAGAACTTAAAGTATAATAAAAAAAAGTTCTGATGCCCTAGAAAAATTAATTCATCATCAGATTTAAAGATGTGCCTCATTATGTGCCAAGAATTGTGTTAATAGAGAGATGTTTCTCTGTCATTCAGTAAGTTTGCTTAGTCCAGGACAGAACTCAGGAGTCTATTTCTAACTAGACATTTTTACTGAATGTAGAATTTTGGGTTGAAATGTCTTTTCTTTCAGCACTTGAAAAATGTGTCACTTCCGAATGGTCTTCATGGTTACTGATGAGAAATCTGTCATTTATTCAATTTTTTTTTTTTCTCCTGTAAGGTGTTATTATTCTCTGGCTGCTTTCAGGATGTTTTTCTTCATCTTTAGTTTTCAGAAGTTTAATTTTGATGTGTCTTGGTATGGATTTCTTTGGACTTATTCTTCTAGCGTTTTCTCAACTTGAATCTGTAGGTTAATGTCCCTTGCCAACTTTAAGAGGGTTTCAGCCATTATTTGTTTGAGTAGTTTTTTTTAGTCCCCTCTTTCTTTACTTCTTCGAGGACTCTGATGACACAAATGTTAGATAAATTTAAAGATAAATTTTATCTTTAAATCTTTTATTTGTGCAATAGTCACACAGTTCTCTGAGGATCAGTTTACTTATTTATTTATTTATTTATTTATTTATTTTTTGAGATGGAGTCTTGCTCTGTTTCCCAGACTGGAGTGCAGTGGTACAATCTTGGCTCACTGCAAGCTCTACCTCCTGGGTTCACGCCATTCTCCTGCCTCAGCCTCCCAAGTAGCTGGGACCACAGGCGCCCGCCACCATGCCCAGCTAATTTTTTGTATTTTTAGTAGAGACAGGGTTTCACCATGTTAGACAGGGTGGTCTTGATCTCCTGACCTCGTGATCTGCCCACCTCGGCCTCCCAAAGTGCTGGGATTACAGGCATGAGCCACTGCACCCGGCCCAGTTTACTTTTTTTTAATGTCTTCTCTTTGTTGTTCAGATTGAGTGATTTTTATTGTTCTATCCTCTAGCTCACTGATTCTTTCCTCTCCCCTCCACTCTGCTGTTGTGCTCATCCTCTGACCTTTTTATCTTGGTTATTATATCTTCCATTCCTAAAATTTCTATTTGGTTATTCTTTATGTCTTCTAGATATCTTTCTATTTGTTGTTACAAGTGAGTTTTCATTGAAACTGGGACATTTTCATAGTAAGTTATGAGACTCTCAATCTCATTTGAGCTGGCTTTCTTTGATACTGCTATGGCAGAGGAAGTGGGTGGTGGGAGAGTGGGGGAGAATGGTGTCACCAAATGTGATCACAAGTCCAGGTATCCCATTCAGTCTCCACTGACACCTGAAGCAGGAGCTCCTCATTACTGTTGGACAAGGGTAAGAGTTCCAGCCTCCCACATAGTTCCCACTGATGCCATGTTGGCATTGGCTGCACTATCAGTGGGCAATGCTGAAGTTCCTGACTCTCCTACAAGCCTCCTCTGCACCCCCCTCTCCCAGCAAGGATACCTCCCAGAAGGGAGGGATGAACCCTCATTACTGCTGGGTGGCAGTGGAATCCAAGCTGCTAAGTGTTCTCCATGGATACCATGGAATTGGGGTTGTTACCAGATGATGAGGTTAAAAGTTCTAGCTCCCTAGTAGGCTTTCTCTATAAAACCTTAGTGGGGGTATTGAGAAGCCTTGTTAATAGCCTTTCAAGGGTAGAAGTCTAGGCTCCCATTTTGTTCTAGCTGAGTGAGTAGAGGTAGGGAGATAAAAATATATACATGTTTTAACCTGTGGTATTTGTCTGAAGTAGAACAATTATCGTCTGAAAGCTTTCTGTCTTCCTAGACTGGCTCTTTGAAACAGGCTTTTGTTTTTTTGTTTGTTTGTTGTTGTTGTTGTTGTTGTTTTGGTTTGCAATTTTTGGCATTTCTGAGTTACCAGCTTCTTCAGCACCGAGTGTAGGATATATGAGGCAAAGGGAAAATCCAGGGAACTTACCACTAAGTCATTTTTCAAATCAAGGCCCCTAACCTTTCTACCTCTTCTCTCCATCTTTTGCAGTCTTAAGTTTTAATATATATAACATACAGGGGTTTTAGTTGTACTTAGTAGGGGAATAGGAAAAAAAATGTGTTTACTGCATTTTCCCAGAAGTGCAAGTACAATTTTTATGCACCTTTTAAACACGATCAGATTTATGCTAAAAGGACCACTCTGGTTTTTCTTATGGAGAATTGACCAGGAAGTGGATGGGGGTTGGGGGAGAGGAGTGGGGAGCAGTAGAAACAGGGAGACTAGGAAGAAGGCTATCATGGGCTTTTGGTCTAGGGATGATAGTGTCTCCTATTAGGATGCTCATGAAGAAGGTGGTGAGAAGTAGTCAGATTAAAGATATACTATATTTCAAATGAAGAGCCAATATGGAAAAGCTGGCACAGCCACACAGAGTGAGAGACTGTATGTCCAAGTTCCTACAATTCCTGGGTTTACATGGAATACTTTGGAATATGTCTAACAAGTTACAATTCCTGGGTTTACATGGAATACTTTGGAATATGTCTAACAAGTTACAATTCCTGGGTTTACATGGAATACTTTGGAATATGTCTAACAAGTTACAATTCCTGGGTTTACATGGAATACTTTGGAATATGTCTAACAAGTTACAATTCCTGGGTTTACATGGAATACTTTGGAATATGTCTAACAAGTTACAATTCCTGGGTTTACATGGAATACTTTGGAATATGTCTAACAAGTTACAATTCCTGGGTTTACATGGAATACTTTGGAATATGTCTAACAAGTTACAATTCCTGGGTTTACATGGAATACTTTGGAATATGTCTAACAAGCTACAATTCCTGGGTTTACATGGAATACTTTGGAATATGTCTAACAAGCTACAATTCCTGGGTTTACATGGAATACTTTGGAATATGTCTAACAAGTTACAATTCCTGGGTTTACATGGAATACTTTGGAATATGTCTAACAAGTTACAATTCCTGGGTTTACATGGAATACTTTGGAATATGTCTAACAAGTTACAATTCCTGGGTTTACATGGAATACTTTGGAATATGTCTAACAAGTTACAATTCCTGGGTTTACATGGAATACTTTGGAATATGTCTAACAAGTTACAATTCCTGGGTTTACATGGAATACTTTGGAATATGTCTAACAAGTTACATTTTTGGCACATGTGGCAGGATGGGGTTTTCTTTCCTCCCCCTTCTTCATTCAGTCTCTAGAAGAGTTTTAGTGTGATAGAAAATAGACATGAAAACCTTGTTTACAAAATGATGCAACAGTTATGCATTGAAAAGCAGGTCAACATTAGCAAGAAGAATTTGACTTGTCTTGTAGATGCTTCTTCTCAAAATTTGGAGAGATTCAAGGGCCCCCTTTGATTGACAGGAGAGACAAAATCACGGTTCCGTCAGCTGCATTTCCAGTCTGGGTCTGGAACATGATGAAGACTTGCTGTCTCGCTTTTAGGATGTAGAGCCAGGTTGTGAGATGGGGAAGAGGACTGAGAGACGGAAAAGAAGGGAGTAGAAAAAAAAAGTCAAAAGAAACACCAGTGATACATACCCTTTTGAGGTATGTTTTGGACAAGTGTCTGGAAGCGTAATAATATGAAAGGTTTTGCAACATTTTCTGAATTCCATGTAATATGTTATCTTCATATAGTAAGAGTGTCCCTGTTCACTCTTCTAATATTGTAAGCAAATTGAAGAGACATTCATAATTTGAAGTGGTCTTCTATAATTTGCAATCAAAGAGTTTTAAACTACAACAGTGCTTTGAAGTAAGACCAAAAAGTGTAATCCAAAGAAGGAAATAGAATACAAATATAAAGATCAAGACCTCCTAATGAGATACAATAATTGAATCACAAATTTGGCTCTAAACTTTCTGGTAACAGAAGTAAAAGGGTAAACATAATCTGTTATAGAGATCTTATTTCCCATTAGGATATAGTATAACTGGTCCTCAAGAGAAATAAATGTTACCATACAGTTTAACTCTGAAGAATATTTCTTACATATGTTCACAGAAGGTAGACCATTTTATTGGAAGTCAATTTGTCAAGTGGCCAGTGTATTCTTGAATATAGTCTTTTTTTTATTGAGACAAAATTTTGCTCTTGTCACCCAGGCTGGAGTGCAGTGGCATGATCTCAGCTTATTGCAACCTCTGCAATCTGGGTTCAAGCGATTCTCCTGCCTCAGCCTTCTAAGTAGCTGGGATTACAGGTGCCCATCACCACACCTGGCTAATTTTTGTATTTTTAGTAGAGACAGGAGTTTCGTCATGTTGTCCAGGCTGGTCTCGAACTCCTGACCTTAGGTGATCCACCAGCCTTGACTTCCCAAAATGCTGGGATTACAGGTGTGAGCCATGGTGCCCAGCCGAATATAGTCTTAAATGCATTTTTGACTATGAGGCAGTCTTAGGAATGAATGAAATGGTATATTCGTAAGTGTTCTGCAACATTTTCTGAGAACATTTTTAAAGAACATTTAAAATGCTAATGTTTAAATGTAACATTTAAACATTAATGTTTCTAAGAACATTTTTAAGAATATATTCCAAGAACATAGTCTTTAAAAAATTATTTGTAATAGACAAATAAAAATTGTATTTATGGTATACAACATGATGTTTTGAAATATGTGTACACTGTGGAATGGCTAAATGAAGTTAATTAACACGTGTGTTAGAGTGGGCAGATACCCAGACATGGGCAGGAGAAAGGAGCCCCTGAGAAGGGAAAAGTCTGGGAAGGCTAACGCCTGAGGGACCACCCAGAATTCGCACACTAGTAGCTTCTCTAATTCTAGAGTGGGTGGGCTCTTAGTCAAATGTGAGTAGGAAGGAGAGAAGGTACCTACACAGAAAGGGATGCCTCTTAAGATGCCCCAGTAATCATTCCTCAGCAGTTAAAATGTTAGAATATTGCTAGCTACAGGCCGGGCACAGTGGCTCACACCTGTAATCCCAGCAATTTGGGAGGCTGAGGTGGAGAGATCACGAGGTCAAGAGATCGAGACCATCTTGGCTAACATGGTGAAACCCTGTCTCTACTAAAAATACGAAAACAGTTAGCGGGGTGTAGTGGTGGGCGCCTGTAGTCCCAGCTACTCTGGAGGCTGAGGCAGGAGAATTGCTTGAACCTGGGAGGTGGAGGTAGCAGTGAGCCGAAATTGCGCCACTGCACTCCAGCCTGGTGAGGGAGCGAGACTCCACCAAAAAAAAAAAAAAAAAAAAAGAAAAGAATATCACTAGCTACATGCTGATAAGAAGGGCAAAGGGTAACATTCCTAAGAAAAACCTGGTTCCATTAAGTACAGATTAGGGCAGAAAAATTCCAAAGAAAGATGCAGCACAATAGATACAGACTTGGCTGCAATACAACCTTGCTGAGTTGATGGTAATGAGCAGGACTGCCATCGGGCAGGATTTGTATCCAGCACGGGATGCACACATGTACACCAACTAGTGATAAAGCAGGGTCCCACAAGCCTGGGATGAGAGCTAGGTGGAGACAGGGCAGGGACTTAAGACAGGCGTGGGAAAACTAGACAAGAAAGAAAGGTGGAGACTTGAGGAACCTCAAGAAAGGCAGGAACCTCAAGAGAGTCCGACACAATAAAAACCCGAGGCAGAACTCTCGAGCTGCTGCTGGCTCACCTTCTTCAGCTGCCCACTCTGCTTCATCTTTGCAGAATGTACTGTCTCTTTAAGTAACCCTCTGCTCTCTATTTTGCTTCAGTCAATTCTCTTTTTGGCTAAATCAGTTGCTTGGCAGAATGCTTTCTCCAAATAAGACAAAGAACTGAGGATCCCTGCACTTCCCAGTAACGTGCCTTATCTTACATACTTCTATCGTCTATTTGTGGTGAGAATACTTAAAATCTACTCCCAGCAATTTTCAAGTATACAGTACATTGCTGTTAACTATAGTCGCCATGTTGTGCAGGATGTCTCTTTGAATTTATTCCTCCTGTCTAAATGAAATATTGTATGTTTGCCTCCAAACCCTGGTAACTATCATTCTACTCTTTGCTTCTGTGAGTTCAACTTTTTTAGATTCCCCATATAAGTGAGATCATATGGTATTTATCTTTCTGTGCCTGGCTTATTTCCCTTATCATAATGTCCTCCAGGTTCATCCATGTTGTCACAAATGACAGGATTTCATTCTTTCTCATGGCTGAATAGTATTCCACTGTATCTATCTACCACATTTCCTTTATCCATTTATCCATTGTTGGACATTTAGGTTGATTCCATGCCTTGACTGTTATGAATCGTGCTACAATGAACATGAAAATACAGATTTCTCTTCAGCATACGATTTCATTTCTTTTGGATATACATTCGGCAGTGGAAGTTCTGTATCACATGACAGTTTTATTTTCGCTTTTTAAAAGTAAACTCCCTTCTGTTTGTTTTCCATAGCGGCTGTACTAAGATGTGAAGTAAAGGGAAGCCCTTTATTTTCTCAACATTTACCATCTTTTGTCTTTTTGATGATAGTCATTCTAACAGGTGTGAGGTAATATCTCATTGTGGTTTTAATTTGCATTTCTTTGATGGTTACTGATGTTGAACATTTTTTCATGTAATTCTTGGTATTTGTCTTCTTTGGAGAAATGTCTATTCAAGTTTGCTCAGTTTTTAATAATATTGTTTTCTTTCTACTGAAATGTTGGAGCTTCTTATATATTTTGCATAGTAACCTCTTACCAGATGTATGGTTTGCAAACATTTTCTCCCATTCCATAATTGTCTTTTCATTTTGTCGGTTGTTTCATTTGCTGTGCAGAAACTTTTAAATTTGATATAATCCCATTTTTGTTTTTGTTTGCCTGTGTTTTTGGGGTCATGCTAAAAAAGTCATCGCTAAGACCAATGCCATATAGCTTCCCCTTATGTTTTTTTAAAGTAGCTTTGCAGTTCTAAGGATGTATTTGTGTGCCCTACATTCTCCGCTCTCCTTGTTCCTCAGTCTTCCTCCCTCCAAACTTGAATGTTTCCACTCTTTGATCCTCAAACCCTCTACAAGAGTGGGAGCTAAGCTGAAGACAATAAAAATATTTCTTATAATAATTTTGTAAACACACATGAAATAAAACCTGGTAAATGAAAGCTAAACAGTTAAGTAAGTTAGATGGCAAATTAGACATTTCTTGACTTGACTTTCAGTGAATTGATCTATAACTGTTTTATGTAGGCTAAACAGTGAAATTTAATAGCTACGATCTTTAGAAAAAATCCAATAACTGATTTCGTGAGACTCTTTCTTGTCAATTCTCAGTACAATTTGATATCTTCACTCTAAAATTTAACTCATGGAAAGCAATTTTGAAAAAATAATACTAACAACCAAACAGTGATAACACTCATCAATCACTAAATATGTTTAGTTACTGAAGTGCATGGGTTTCCATTGTCTGATATGATCCATTGACAACTGTGTGGTTCAGGACGTTTTCTGGGTCACTGACTCCTTTGAGAATCTGATGAAAGTTAAACTCTGTAGGAAACAGGCTCATAATATTTCGCTGGGGCACATCATGTTTGCATAATGGCTGTCAGTTGATTAGATTGATCAGACATACATTCTGATTGGATGATATCTGAGCCATACTGGTTGTTACATATTTTAAAAATCAGCCCTGCATTATTGTTACGGACCACAGGCTGTTAGGCTCCTCATGTAATGGAAATTAACGCAGGGGGCCTAGTGGATTTTCCAGACAAGGCTTTACTGTGGGGCTTGTGCTCAAGCACAAGGAGGACAGCAGAGGTACAAGGAGTTTTTTTTTTTTTGGCTGGCTCTTCAAAAAGAGCCAGCATGAATTTTTCATTAGGCAAAGTGAGGGAATTGACATCAGGAGTAAGGTATACCGGCTGGGCTTGGCTGCAATGGTTATCTTGCGTAATGGGCCACCTGGTGGTCTGACCAGACGCAATAAGGCTGTATATCAATTGCAGCATTCTTTCCTGAGGTGGGACCCTGAAACCTTGCTTCAATATTTGGATCTCCTAAGGCCAGTTTCTGGAATTCTTTAAGTAAAAAGGCATAGCTAAACATTATGAAAGCAAAGAAAAATGACTATTTGTGTAACTAGAGCCTCAGGGTCAGCACGTGTAGTGTCAGTTAGGTAGTAGTGTGGGTTTTGTGAAGAGAAGGAAAAAAAATGTGGAGGAGACACGTTCCACTCTTATTCTATCTCATTATTAGCACCCAATTTTGTGTAAAGTGTCAGGAGATTATTGAGCTTCTCCAGAAATCTATGTGGGGACCATTCAGGCACAATGGGCCTCAAGACAAGGGCTCCTGATCCATAGTCTGAGATAAGTGTGTGGGCTACTTGACTTTCAAACTGATATAGGAGCTAAGAAGAAATTACTTGGGCAGAGAGTGAGGGTTTGGGAGTTCTCGGTAAAGTTTTCCTTTTAATGAAAAGCAGCCCCCAAAATATTTTCTTTTCTAACAAAAAGCAGCCTGTAAAATTGAGCTGCAAACATAGACAAGCAAGTTGGAACCTTGCCTGGGTGAATGCGGGCAGTTGTGCCAATAGGAAAAGGCTACCTGGGACTAGGCATGCTCAAAATGGCAGATCCATCTTCCCTTTTCTTTGCCAGCCATGTGTACAGTAAGGAGCAGGTAATGGCACCAGCAGGCAAAGACTCCATTTGCATAACAAGATTAGGGTAGGGACAGCCAGCTTCCCTGTGCATTATATAAATGTCACACCTGGTCCAACCAATCTTTGGGGCCTATGTAAATCAGACCCTGCCTCCTCAAGTCTGTCTACAAAATCCAGTGAACTCTGCTGCAGGCTTGAATTCCCATTTGGGCACCCCTTTCTCTTGCAAGAGAGAAGGTGTTCTCCTTTCTCTTTCTTTTGCCTATTAAACCTCCGCTCCTAAACCCACTTCTTGTGTCCATGTACTCCTCAGGTATTTACCCCTGACGACAGTGCTGCTTCAAAACCTTTTTTTTTTCCTTTTTCTTTTCTTTCTTTTTTTCCTTTTCTTTTTTTTTTTTTTTTTTTTTTTGAGATGGAGTCTTGGTCTGTCACCCAGGCTGGAGTGTAGTGGCGCGATCTCGGTTCACTGCAAGCTCTGCCTCCCGGGTTCACACCATTCTCCTGCCTCAGCCTCCCGAGTAGCTGGGACTACAGGTACCCGTCACCATGCCCGGCTAATTTTTTTTGTTTTTTTTTAGTAGAGACGGAGTTTCACCCTGTTAGCCAGGATGGTTTCGATTTCCTGACCTCGTGATCCGCCCGCCTTAGCCTCCCAAAGTGCTCGGATTACAGGCGTGAGCCACTGCGCCCAGACTCAAAACCATTTTCTATAAATACCAATATTTTGACCTAGGTTTTTATTACTTATTTATGTGACTTATTTCAGGCAAAGGTTATGTACAATTAGAAACAGTTTCATATATTCTCAGTGTTCAATCAAATTTTGGCTATATTTCCAGTTTAAGCATAATTCATTTACGTGATTCTCAAGGCCCTTCTGAGACTTGAGTCCTTGACATTCAACAACTTTTCTTGGTATCAAACGTTGCACAGATTCACTAATATGGATTGCTTTACTCCAGTTCCTTGCTTATCAAAGAGTGGTATATGGACCACAGCAGTATTGGAATCATCTGGGAGCTTGTTTGAAATGCAGAATTCATTGCTACTTAACCAGAATCTGCATTTTTAACAAGATCTTAAAGTGATTTGCATACTTTTAAAGTTTGAAAAGCAATTCTCTCGTAAAAGTTACTTTGATTTTTTTTTCAGCAAGATCGTGGTTGCCCCAAGACACAGAGAAAAGTTAGTGACACACTTTGAAATAGGATGTCAAGTTTCCCAATGCCTTTCTTCCCAAATAAATCTACTTATAACATCAACTAAGCTGTTCTGTCTGTTGATTTTGCTTTTCAGGTGAAAATTTGTTCTTGAGCTCGATGTTGGAGAATGTATGTAGCTGAGTATCTCCTAACAACAATCCCCTTGAGACACTGCGTGAAACGATTGCAGTTTTCCATCTGGCAAAAATAGAAGTAACTGAAATGGTGTAAAAAGGCTCAGCTCTTTTGTAAGCTTCAAAAGCAGTGTCTCTAATGCTGATGTTGGAGAGGGCTAAGGTGTACAGGTAACGTACAGGACACCCAATTAAAACTGAATGTCAGATAATTAACAAATGTTTTTAGTGTGTGTCAGGAGGTTCTTGAACACCCCCAATTATTGCATGAGACATATTTACCCTAAATAGCCAAGGACATACCTATACTCAAAACCAAACCAAACCAAACCAA
The DNA here is from genome assembly GCF_047675955.1 of Chlorocebus sabaeus. NCBI lineage: Eukaryota > Metazoa > Chordata > Mammalia > Primates > Cercopithecidae > Chlorocebus > Chlorocebus sabaeus. Next base: position 69,388,075 of record NC_132920.1, on the reverse strand, counting down.
ACAAAAATAAAGGAAAAACCATTCATTGTTTGCCTAAAGTTCAAGTTTACTGGGTGCACTATATTTTTATTTACTTCACCTGGCAGCCACAGGGAGAGCAAAACTTGGATGAGGCATAATTAATGGGAAATCAGAAGATAGTATTTAAATATTAGTACTTACACTTTGAAATAAAACATAAAGGTAACTTTTGAGACTTCTGAAATCATTTTCTGGGTGTTGGGACAGCCAAATTTATTCCTATCAAACTGAGAAAGAAAGCAAATGAAAAACGACTTTGCTTCTGCATTAATACAGGTTTTACTTTTCAAGAATGCATATACCCTTGATGCAAATACATCAAGCACCAGTCCAAATCTCAAAGCAATTGCTGTGATGTTAGAAAATCAGGTATGCCACCAGGCAATTAGCTGTTGACAGCTGCTAAGTTCAGCAGATATTTTTGCAGCTATGTCCTTCGAGATGTTAAATTTTGGTAGCTTTGACGGCACAGCTGGAGAGGGTAGGATTACTCCAACACGTTTAAAATCTACTGTCCTGTAGAAGACACACTTGTGGCTCTAGGCATAAGAAACAGGAAAATGCTTGTTAATTTTGCCTTACAGTTCAACCAAATTAAATTTGACAAGTATTCAAAAAATACATAATTTTCCAGGTAACCAGTTTCTTCAGCCGCTTAGATGATATGAGGAGTAATAAATTGAATGGTAATTAATTCCTTGGGTAATTTATTCCTATGAATTTAGACTAGCTTGGGCTATGAAGTGCTCCTGCGTAATTGTGAAATGAATTATGCCAGAGCAGTGTTTCGCATCAGCAGTTTTTTTATATATATATAAAATTAAATGCTGCAAGCAAACTGTTAAAGACACTAATTCATTTCAGTGGACTGTGTTTTGCATCATCTAAAAATGGGGAAGTTTTGTCTATTATAGATGGTAGAGTTGAATACTTAATTGAGAAATCCATATTTCAGTGTGTATTTCCCCTTAGGAATTCCTTTTTATTTCATCATCATCATTCATTGAAAAAAATTTACTCCTGTTTTTAAAAACCCTTTAGTGTGAAAAATACAAAACAATCACAAAAGTAGAGGATTACATAATAAAGCCACATATACCCATGACCAATTATCACGACTTGCTCTCTGTCTTTATTCCTCTTCCAGTGTGGGATTACTTGGAAAACAATTCCAGACATCGTACTTCACCTCTTTATATTTCAGAATGAAGCCAAAAGACAAGACTTTCCCTTTAAAACGGTCACTACATTCTCATTACACCTTCTGACAAATAAAAACTCTTTAATATCAAGTATCTAGTGGTCTTATTTCCTCTACTCTATATAGATAAATTTGTTTTTGCAGTTTGTTCAAGTTGGTATCAAAATGGTGTTTCATTTAATGTGCAGGTTCTGTATGACAGACGTACCTGACAGCAATAACTTAAGCAGACCCTGAAAATGACTCTATGGTCTAAAGAGGATGTATGTTCATATCTCTGGGCTAAGGAATCTGGGAATGACCAACCTGGAGATTAATTCCTTATCTCTGAGGAACTCTTGAACCCTTGGCCCATCCCATTGTAGTCAGTCCATAGAAAAGGAGAACAAGGCCTTTTGTTTTGAGTTAAATGGGGGTTTCCAGGTAGACGTTGCTAGGGGGAGGGAGGAGTGTCAAAAGCCAGGAGGTTGGAGAAGACCTTGTGAGTTCCAAGATGATGGGATCGAGGAAGTGGACACCCGGGGGGAGCAAATCTCAGGCTGGCCAGCCATGTCTATGTGCGGCCCAGTCAGTTGCTATCCTTGATGGCTGGGGCCCAACACGTGAGTACAGGGATGCCTCTAAAACACTGAAGGGTCTGGAAGAGTTGTTGCAGGGGGTGGATCGAACTAAGTGAAAGTCAGACACCTGAGCCACTTTAGCCTCAATTGGCTGGCCACTCCTGCTGCACTCAGCAGTCACCAAGGCTGCACTCACAGCACAGACGAGGGTTCATCAGTTACAGGATGAAACTGAGTGTAAGGGAGAAAGGAAATAAGGGGTTAACAAAGAGAGATAAATAGAAGAAAAAATAGCAAAAGATTGATTAGAAAAGACAAATATCAAAGAGAAACACAAAAGATGAAACTGGGGAAAGAGATAATGTAAAAAGGAAGAAAGAGCACAAGAGGAAGTGAGAGGATGCAGAGCTGGACAAAGGTTCTGGGGCTCAAACAACAAGGAGGTGGTGCAGGGAAAGGGTGCAGTGAGGCCACCGAGGAGGGACAGAGCCCGGAACCTGGGGGATGCAAGTGAGAAAGGGACGTAGAGGAGAGTTTAGGATCAGACTGCTTAAGGAGTAGTGGGTTGCCTACAGCAAAGACTAGATGGCTGGTTGTTAGGAGGCGGTAGAAAGGATTCAAGTTATGGAAGGGCAAATGGATGAGATAACCGTTAAGGTTTTGCTGTTTTACTGAGAGGCCGTAAGTCCGCCAGGGGCAGCTGTCAGTAAGACTGCAAAAGGGATTGGGGGGCTAACATAAGGAAAATCAAAACTAGGGTTGTAAACACAAATGACTACAGGGCCAGCAAATAATAAGGAGGGCTGCAGGGCTGCGTGGGGGAGGATCCTTGCAGCTGAGGAGGAGGAAAAGCCACTGAGTCTCCTCCCAGAGCAGGACAAACTGAAGATCCTTCGCAGTTGCTGGGATCTTGTTTGTTTCTATTAATGACAGCATGGCCAGTATATATATATACACACACATATACACGCGCGCACACACACACACACACACATATATATGTACTAATTCCAAATATGTCTATGGAATAGTACACATCTTTGGAAAAATCTGGACAAATCGGGGCCTAATAAATAGCAGGTGGAAAACATTGGTACATGGGAAACTGGTCAACAAGTTTTATAAAACCTCCTGCTTCCAGCAGAGATAGCCATAGTTCAAGTAAACGGCCTTCAGAAAGGAAACACTATACAAACTGTAGGGAACAGGCTTGCAGATAAAGCTGCTAAGCAAGGCCTCTTGGAGGAAGAAGTTAAACTGTTTAGCCCAATCCCAGATATCCCTAAGGTGATATTAAGACCCCAATTTTCTAAAGAGGAGGAGGAAAAACTGGGCAAGATAGGGGCCGCTCAAACTGAGGATGGGAGGTGGGTGCTCCCCGATGGGAGATACATAATCACCAAACCTGGGCCGGGTACAGTGGCTCACATCTGTAATCCCAGCACTTTGGGAGGCTGAGGCGGGTGGATCATGAGGTCAGGAGATTGAGACCATCCTGGCTAACATAGTGAAATCCTGTCTCTACTAAAAATACAAAATAATAATAATAATAATAATAACATAAAAAAATTAGCCAGGCATGGTGGCAGGCGCCTGTGGTCCCAGCTGCTTGGGAGGCTGAGTCAGGAGAATGGCATGAACCTGGGAGGCGGAGCTTGCAGTGAGCAGAGATCACGCCACTGTACTCCAGCCTGGGCGACAGAGTAAGACCCTGTCTGAAAAAAAAATAATAATAATAATAATAAATAAGCAAACCCATAATGAGAGAACCGATGTACATATCACATAAGGGAAGTCATTGGGGTCCCCAGGTCATGTGTGATGCAATACTGGAAAATTATGGCCGTAAAGGAGCTTACACCCTTGATAAACAAATGTATGGGGGTTGTGTAACCTGCCAGAAAGAAACGAAAAGATAGTTAAAAAAACAAACTACGGGAGGAAAACCTCCTGGGCTAAGGCCATTTCAAAGCATTCCCGTATTTAGGCAGGGCTACTGACCTTCCTACTATAAAAACCAAAGATCAGTTTCTAGGAAATTATATATTGGCCATATCCTCCACCCTGTCATCCCTTAGGTTAAAAGGACTTCTAACTCAAACTCTGCCTCTTGAGTTCATAGGTCACCACTTCCGGCCTGGCGACTTAATTAAAACTTGGAAAGAAGACAAGCTTTACCCAAGCTGGGAAGGTTCATATCACTGAAATAGTCATAGGAACAGCTAAAGGGGGGTGGACACATTACACTTGGGTCAAGAGACTGGGAAAAGAGCCCCCAGAAGGAAGCAAAAAGGGTGAATGGGAGCGATACGGGTAACCTAGGGAGCCCCTAAAACTAACCCTAAAAGAGTAGAAATTGTTAAAATAAAAGATTTAAAACAAACATTAGAAATTAAAACAGAATATGGAGGTATGAATGCCTGGGTTAAATTTTCAGTACAAACCCTTAATAAGAGTAATGGTTATGTGTGCACTGCTGGTCAACCTCAGGCACAGGTGGTTCCATTTCCCCTTGGGAAATGGGGATATCCCCTTGGATGGGATACTAATCCCAAAGGAAAACACTGTATGTTGGCTCTATTCCAAAACACAAATGCACAGGCAAATGAAACTTGTAAGAGTCTGTCATTGCTCTTTCCTGCCTTGTGGAGAGCAGATCCCAGAGCAATCCCCTCGTTCTCTGTAGGGAGTATAAATCACTCTTCTTGTCTCTCTAGACAGAGAGTGGGGTTCAATAAGCCCGTGGGGGAACTCTCAACCTGCACCCACATCCTAAATGTCACCAGTAAGCCAAACTGTGACAACTACTCAGCTCTTCATATACCCCTGGCAGATGTTTGGTGGTACTACTGGAAAGGGAATCTCTGTAACTTGTTACTATCCAATTGGACCAGGACTTGTGCCTTAGTGCAGTTAGCCATTCCATTCACCCTGGCATTCCATAAAATACCTAAAGAAACTCATGGTCATCAAGACCAGAGATATTTAACAAGTTATTCTAACCCATATATATACGTGGGTTTTACTTCTCCTTCCTGCTTTACTTTCAGGTGCTTTACTTTACAGCTGCCAGGTGCCTATAGGTCAGGTCCCTCTTAACTACCCTCTCCCCACCCCACTGAAGAATTTAGTTAGGCTAGCTTGTAACATAAATAATTGTACCCTTTCTTTTCTTTTTTTTTTTTTTTTTTTGAGATGGAGTCTCGTCCTGTTGCCCAGGTTGGAGTGCAATGGCACGATCTTGGCTCACTGCAACCTCTGCCTCCCGATTTCAAGTGATTCTCCTGCCTCAGCCTCCTGAGTAGCTGGGATTACAGGTGTCTGCCATCACACCCAGCTAATTTTTGTATTTTTAGTAGAGACAGGGTTTCACCATGTTGGCCAGGTTGGTCTTGAACTCCTGACCTCGTGATCTGCCTGCCTCGGCCTCCCAAAGCGTTGGGATTACAGGCATGAACCACAGCATCCAGTCAACTCTACCCTTTCTTATCAGTTACGTGCAGCTACTCTGGCCAGAAGTCAAATATTTGGAAAGTCCTAAGACAGTCACAGTGCATGGTGGGCTGCAATAAAATGCAGCAGAGAGACCCTAAAGAACATAAAATCTTAATCCAACTACCAAAAGGCGATGTCCAGGAAGATTGTGACCCCTTAGTACTCAGCTAGCAAGGAACTGGGGGAAGGACCTGTGCACTAGGGAATATAAATTCATTGTTAAAACTGTGCTAGGTGTGCCTGCACGTCAAACAGCCAATCTTGTAAGACTGTAATTAAAAGTCTCACTTTCACTGTTCTCTGGGTCTCCAAGTCCATTCTTTGGGTTTGGATAGGTGAGTTCGTTTCTCACAAGCCCTCCACCCCTCCTGCAGATGGACAACCAGAACCAACCCCTTTAGACTAAGATAAAAACCAAGGCCTTGGAATTCCCATAAGAGCAGTGGTGGTCAGGGTAGCCAGGACTAGAAGTTACATGTATGGCTAACTATTTATTGATACTCGTCACCAAGGAATAAACAGACTATGCTTGCTCTAGTGGACACTGGAGCCAAATGCACTGTCATATATAGTGACCTTCATATGTCCCAAGGATCTATAACAGCAATAGATAGTTATGGGGAGGTGGGGCACGAAAGTCAGACAGGTTGGACTGGTGTTTCAAGCTGGAAGACTGCCACCAAAACCCTGGTTAGAAAACATAGCTCCCATCCTGCAATACATCTTGGGAATGAATTTGTTATCAGGCCTGAGCCACCAGATAACTTGCTGGGGAACTTCAACAGGGTTAGGCTGTTGAAACTTGTCATCAGGGGAATGCAAAATGGCCGCTGGTACCGTTACCCACGGGTCTTCGTTCTTAGAGCTCCCAAGATGGTGGCTGACTACTCCCAGGATGGCAGCAAGACTTTTGTTCTCTGACTTGGGGTTCTTGGCCTCACAAATTCCAAGGAATGGAACCTTGGGCTATGCGGTGAGTGTTATAGCTCTATTAGAAGCTGTGGGTCACGGAAGAGAACCATGGAACCAGTTACTAGTGTTCAGCTCCATTAGGATGAACCCGGGCACTTAGCCATGCAGGAACAATGGCGGGCCTCTAGCCTGATCAGGAGCAGCAACGGGTACCTCCCTGCATCAGAAAGCAGTGGAGCCCTGCTGGATCTGGAGGGGTCGAAGTCAGCAGCGGGTCTACAATGAGGGCGATCAGCAGTGGTGGATGGTGAGCGAAAGCTCAGCTCGAGCTGTAACAAACACGGACCAGAAGAGTGTGTAGTTGCAAGATTTAGTAGAGTGAAAACAGAGCTCCCATACAATGGGAGGGGACCCAAAGCAGGTTGCCCACTCCCAGCTCGAATGCCTGGGGTTTATATCCCAATCATTGTCCCTCCCCCTATGCTCTCAGGCAATAGATGATTTGACTATTTCTTTACCACCTACTTTTAGCCTAATTGGTATTTTAGTAAGCTCTCTTTGCTACCTGATTGATTGGGTGTGAGCTGAGTTACAAGCCCCGTGTTTAAAGGTGGGTGCAGTTACCTTGCCCAATTGACTTAGGAATTCTTAGTTGGCCTAGGAAATCCAGCTAGTCCTGTCTCTCAGTACTGTTGCCAGCCCCACAGTGAGTAGTAGTACTGGAGCAATACTGAATGCTGGGGGTGCTTGATGAAATAAATCATGAGACTATTAAGGAGTTAGCCAGGGTAGGCAGCGTAGGATCATATCCTATACCATGGTCCTGTGTGGTTCATGCAGAAACCTGATGGGACATGGAGAATGACAGTAGATTACCAGTAATTAAATGAGATAGTCTCCTTAATGTATGTAGCTATTCCCAGTGTAACCATTTGCTTATACTGAGCTATAGTACATATAGAGGAAAGCAGGAAAATGCGAGATTCTTTCACTTTACTTACCAATTTTCAAAATATTTTTTGCCATACTCCAAAGGTGATCAATAAGATTTTTTAACTTTATCATTATGTACTCATAGATTTAAACATATATCATATGTTTTAATCCATTGTGGTTAGTATCCTTATTGATGTTCTAACTGTCCCTCCAGTGGGAGTCTATGAAAATTGACTCTGGGGTCCTTTTGACATGATTCTAGTAGTTTTTATTTACTTCTTTTTTTTTTTCCCTTCTAGGATACCAAGATGTTCCAACACCATTCTAATACATTTCAAGCCCCATACCCGAAACAATCCATTTCCCCAGGGATCCCTGATTTATTTTAGTGGAAATGTTATGTAGAGACAACAAGATGGGCACTAGAGTTATTCTTTGCTATCGTATTTCTTAAGACATTTTTAAGATTTGTGAAAGGTCTGATATTTTACCCATCTGAAAGGTATTAATAATAAGTTAGTCTTCCACAGTCTCATAGATATTGGTGGAAGACAAGAAACTCCTGGTCAAAGAGGAACAATTTATTACTGTGAAAGTACCCAAGAGTGTCGGCATTTTTGCCTCAGTATCTCAAACCTCATTTCCCAGAAGTATTATGAAGAGGGCCAGTGATACCTGCATGTGAAGTATGTGTGGGACAGGAGAGGAACCCTGAGTTTAGAGAATCTGAATGTTTTCCCATGGGCAATAAGCATGCCTGCCCTTTGCTCTGAAGGGAGACCATGTCTATCTTCTAAGGCTGTTCTCTGTACAAATATCCTTGAAATGACAGTTGGGTATAAAAGGCAGTCAGGGGCCGGGCGAAGTGGCTCACGCCTGTAATCCCAGCACTTTGGGAGGCCGAGGTGGGCGGATCACGAGGTCAGGAGATCCAGACCGTCCTGGCTAACACGGTGAAACCCCATCTCTACTGAAAAAATACAAAAAAGTTAGCTGGGCGCGGTAGCGGGCGCCTGTATTCCCAGCTACTCGGGAGGCTGAGGCAGGAGAATGGTGTGAACTCGGCAGGCGGAGCTTGCGGTGAGCCAAGATCGCGCCACTGCACTTCAACCTGGGCCACAGAGCAAAACTCCATCTCAAAAAAAAAAAAAAAAAAAAAAAAAAAGGCAGTCAGTTCCTCTGCTCCTAAGATGTGCAGATGTGCAGAACCATGAGATACCTACACCAACAGGGGTTTTCAGTGGACATATAAAATGTTAATAATACATTGGCACTGACATTTCCAATTCAAATTCAGAATGACAAGATTTTAACTTTACTTTGTTGATGCTGTATCTGCATTTTCTTTTTTTCCATGGCCCATTTCCCAGTTCTCATTGTCACCAACATAATTATCCATTTTCTTTATCCAACACAATAGTCTCAGGGTAAAAACAGTAACACTACCATGGAAATATAATTAAATATGATTACCATAAGAGTTAAACTATTTTTTTTTTTCATTCAAAAAGGTATATCCTACAAGGGATATACAGTCAAATTACTACACACTAAAGTCATTTGGATTAGCTCCTCTTAGTATGGTTATTACAGTGACTGGATACACAGTATGTTTTTTTGTTACTTTCAGGTTTTAGGGATTGCTCTTTTGAAATTTAATTTGGACTTTTAAATATGCAAAACATTTACATGGCTTCAAAGTAAAATGTACCCACAAGGTACATTCAAAGATGTCTAGCTTGTATTCCTATTTCCTTTGCAACAAATGTAACTGACATAGAAAGGCCTGTAGATTCATCTTTTCAGATTTTTGCCAGACTAAGTTTAGGATAGACATCTTGAAGTGGGATTGCTGAGTCAATGGGCAAATGTATATACAAAGCATCCCACAAAGCTTAGTATGTTTTAAGCTTCAATGTCAACCATAGAAATGTTAAAAATTTACAAAACCATACCATTTGCCAGTTTAATTATTTAATTTTGTGAGTTTGAAATGAATACATTTAATTTAAATTTTTAAGCCAACACTCACCTTATTCAGAGGGCTTAAAAAGTAAATAAAAATTATTTAAATTTTATAACACTAAGTGGTTATATAAGAAATACAAACTTTCAAATTATTTTGTAATCTTTTGCATGTATACTTCTGAAACTGTCAACACTTTAACTGCCCTAACACTTCTGGAACATCCTTGTAATTTTGTTTGTGTAATAGTTTACTAGGGATGCCATAACAAAATACCATAGACTGGATGGGTTTAAACAACAGAAATGTGTCTTCTCACAGTTCTAGAGGCTGGAAGTCCAGGATCAAGGTGTCTGCAGGTTTGTTTTCTTCTGAGGCCTCTCGTTGACTTACAGATGGCTACTTTCTCTCTATGTTCTCCCATGGTCTTTCCCCTTTGGGCATATCCCCCTAGTGTTTCTCAAATTTTCTCTTCTTAGAAGGATACCATTCAAATGGGATTAGGGCCCACCCTGTTCACTTCTTTAAAGATCCTATCTCTAAATACAAACATTCTGGGGTACTAGGGGTTAGGGCTTTAGCCAATGAATTTGGATGTATGTAGGGGGGTGCCCAATTTATCCCACAACAGATCGTGTCAAATTCTCCTCTATGGGGGTTGAGACATATAGCATTCCCACCAGCACTGCTTGGGAAGGCCCCTTTCTCCACAGCCTCACCAACATAGTACATTGTCAATCTTCTGAATGTTGACAAACCATAGGAGAAAAACAATATTTCAGTGTAGTTATTTCTTTAAATTATTTTATTGAAGTATGACGTGCATACAGAAAAGTATACAAATCTAATGTACAGAACCCCACTATTTTTTCCAAAGTAAACACACATATATATTCACTACCCAGATCAAGACAGAATATTCCATTTTCCCAGAAATCTCCCCTGTTCTCCCACTCATTTACGTCTCCCTGAAATGATACTCATCTGACTTCTGTCATCACAGATTCTTTTTGCCGTTTTTTTGTACTTTATATAAATAATATCATATGGCAGGCACTCTTTTGTGTCTGGCTCATTTTGTTTATTTCTGTGAGATTCATTCACATGTTTAGGTAGCAAAAAAAATTATCTTCATTGTTCTATAATATCTCATGATGTGGATATGCAGAAAGTTATTTATCCATTTTATTTGTTAATGGCATTTAGGTTGTTTCTACTTTGGGGCTATTATGAATAACACTGATCTTAAAATACAAGGATGTTTAGCTTTAATAGATAATAATTAATTTTCCAAAGTAGTTGTACCGATATACTGTTGGGACAACAGCAGTGATGATGACTTCCAGTATGTGTACATCCCCACCAACACTCTGTACTTCTAGTTTTTAAAATTATATCCATGTGGGTGATTGTGAGATGGTTTCTTATTATAGTTTCAATTTACTTTCTCTTGATGAATAATAATGTTGAGCACATTTTATACGATTATTCACCATTATCCTCTGTGTGAAATACTCAATTAAATTGACCATTTTTCCTCAGCAAGTTGTCTTTTTCATTACATATTCTGGATGCCAGTCTGTTCTTTACATATTCTTTATGAGTTCTTTCCTGAATATAGGTCCTGCAAATATTTGTCTCTGTCCTGTGCTATAAATTATTTTTTAAATAAACTTTTATTTTAGAAGCATTTTAAGATTACCGAAAAATTGCAGAACACAGAGAGTTCTCATATATTCCTACATGGAGTTTCCTCTATTATTAACATCCTACAATAGTACAGTACATTTGTTATAATGAATGAATAAATATTGATACATTAACTAATGTCCATGTTTCATTCAAATTTCCTTGGTTTTTACCTAATGTTCTTTTTCTGTTCCAGAGTCCCATCTGGATTATAACATTACATTTAACTGTCTTGTCTCCTTGAGCTCCTCCTGGTTCTGACAGTCTTTGTGTTTGATGACCCAGGCAGTCGAATACTACTGGTTACATATATTGCAGGATGCTCCTGTGCTGGAATTTGTCTGATGTTTTTCTCATAGTTAGACAAGGAGGAAGACTACACAGATAGTGCCATTTTCCACACATCATATCAAGAACATCTACTATTAACATGACTTACTGTTGTTGACGTTGACCTTAATCACCCATCACCTGGTTGAGGTAGTGTTTGTCAGGTCTCTCCACTGTAAAGTTTTGTCCCTTAGGAAGGAGGACACCATGGAAGGAGGTCACTAGGTGCAGTCCACACTTAAGGAGTGGAGAGTTATGCTTCCATCTTTGAGGGTAAGTATCAACATAAATTATTTGGAATTCTTCTGCATGGAATAATTGTCTCTCGTCTCTCATTTATTAATTTATTCAATCAATTTATATCAATATGAACTTAAAGATATTTATCTCACACTTTGGATTACAATTCAATAGTATTTAAATTTTTTATTCATAAATTGCTGCAGCTTTGGCGATTGGGAGCCTTTCAGCTGGCTCCTGTGTCCCTTTGAAGCACCCCCAGTTGTATGAGTTTTGTTGTTGTTTGAGCACTCCCTTAATTTCTGGCACTGCAAAGATGCTCCAGTTTCAGCTCGTATATTTCCTGCCCAAGTCCTGGAATTGCTCATTTCTCCAGGACCTTTTATTAGAGAATAGAATTAGAAACCAAGATCTGGACACTACCTATGCTTGCTCCCAGGCCCTCTCAGCTGACAGAGCAAGTAAATATATATGTATATAGTAATCTATCACATTAGTTCATTCTCACACTGCTATAAAAAAACTGACTGAGATTGGGCAATTATAAAGAAAAGAGGTTTAATTGACTCACAGTTCTGCATGGCTGGGGAGGCCTCAGGAATTTAATCATAGTGGAAGGTGAAGCAGGCACCTTCCTCACAAGGTAGCAGGAGAGACAGCATGTGAAGGAGGAACCGTCAAACACAGAACCATCAGATCCCATGAGAACTCACTCATTAGCATGAGAACAGCATGGGGGAAACCACCTCCACGATCCAATCACCTCCCACCAGATCCCTCTCAACACATGGCGATTATGGGGATTACAATTTGAGATGAGATTTGGGTGGGAACACAAAGCCAAACCATATCACTTATGTGTACACAATTATTCACAAGTATTCCCATGTGTAAACATTTGTACCTGTGAAGTGAAAGACTTCATACCAATTAGTTCACACTCATCTAAATGAGTTTATTCTCACACTTGAATTTATTACCACATTGATCATTCTAGCCTCTTCCACCGGGTTATCAGTAACTTCCTATTCCAGCAGTGAGAAAGCAGGCTCCGCCACCTGCCATCCATTTATTTAATTGTTCAGTTCCAATATACATGTTAAATGATATCAGAGTTGTTAACTTGTTACCCCTGTGCCATACACTTTATCAAATACAGCACAATTTCTTTTGCCTTTAGTATTACAGACTTCACTCATTCCAAAGATACTTATTTCAGCACCCAGTTCCTTCACTGAGGCTGTTTCATATATGGGTAATACAGTTAAATTGTTTGGTGACAGTCTGCAATCCATCAGTTTGTCAAAATCACCATTTAAGTTTATGGCTCCAGTGACTTTTCTAATGACTTGTGCTCTAGGAAAACACATCTCAGGTGATGTATCTCTCTGCCTGGATCTGTTTATCCAGATTTTGGAGTGGCAATTTGCCCTGCTATCCAATTTCTCTGATGGGTTCAAGAAAATTTGGTGATATACAGTTCATTCGCCTTTTTCTTGTTTAAGGATGGAGATGATGACTTCCAAGTTCTTTACACGTTGGAACTTTGCTTTGACTTTTTACACTCTCAGTAATATCTTTTGATGAATTAGTGTATTTTTAAATGAAATCTGAATGATCAATATTTCACTTTATTGTTATTGCTTTTTTCTTAATAAAACATTACTTTTCCAAGCTTATAAAGCCATTTTTTTCCTGTGCTTTTGTCTAACAGCTTTACTATTTTGTCTTTCATATTGTGGTCTATGAGTCATTTGAGATGGATTTTTGTGTGTGGTTGAGGGGGGGTTAAGAGTCATTATATTTTTCATGTGGATTTCAGTACCATTTATTGAAAAGTCCTTCCTTTCCCTACTGCATTGCAGTAGCAACTTTGTTGAAAATTAGGTGATGATTTATTTAAACTCTGTTTCTAGACTCCTTATTTCATTCCAATGGTTTGTTTAAACAATATCACATTGTTTAATTACTGAAGTTTTATAATGTCTTAATATTTAGTAGTGTAATGTCTTTATATTTAGTAGTAGAAGTTTTTTAATTTTATTTAAGTTATTTAATTTTATTTTTCATCACAATTGTCTTCTCCATACTTGCTCCTTTAAATTCCCATATAAAATTTAAAATCAGTTTGTCAATCTTCATAAAAATTTCCGGTGAAATTTTGAATAGAATTGCACAGAATCTACAGAGCAAATTAGGGGAAATTGATATTTTAAAAATACTGAATCTTGTATTCCATGAATATGGTATATCCTTTCACCTATTTTGGTCTTTAATTTGTTTTTATTTTTTTCTGTAGTTGTTCCGTGTATCGTATCTCTCAATAAATTAATTCCTAGGTGGTTAACATTTTTTATGTTAACATACATTTTTTAAAGTTCATTTGATAATTGTTTTTGGCTACTACAAGGAATAAAAATACCTTAATAGACCTTATTTTTAAAAGTAGTTTTATATTTACAACAGAACTGAGCAGAAGGTACAGATTTCTCACCAATTTTTTGTAATGCCCTTATATCTAGTCACATTGTTAATTTTACCTATTAATTTTAATAATTGATCATAGATCCTTTACATTTTTCCATCTACACAATCATATCATTTTTGAAAATGGCATTTATGTTTCTCACTTTCTAGTCCTTCTACATTCTCTTTACTTTTCTTGCCTTATACGGCAAAGAGGACGTCTATTATATTGTTGAATAAAGTCATAATAGCAGACGTCCTTTTCCTAATACCAGAGGATAAAACTACAATATTTTAACTTTAAGTAAGACGTTTGCTACATAGTCTTTTTTAATGAATGATATCATTGACTGTGTTAACTTAGGAATTTCTTTTCCATTTTTAATTTATTAAAATTATATGTAACCAATTTTAAGTTTTTATTAAATATTTTTATTTGATGATCCATATAGTTTTTCTCCTTATCTTGTTGATGTGGTTAATTATATTCATTAATTTTATATTTAGACATAATTATAATAAATCCAACTTGATCATGATATTTATTTATTATCGAATTTGATTTACTAATATTTTTAGATATTTTACATCTATGATGTAAGGAAAATTGTACTTGAATTTTCCTTTCTTGTTATATTCTTTCCAGTATTGGTATCAAGCCTATGTTGGCCCGAGAAAATAATTAGGAAGTATACAATCTTTTTAAAATCTCTAGAAGAGTTTGTTTAACATTGGTGTTATTTCTTTCTTAAATATTTGGGAGAATTCACCAAGGAATTCTCCTGGCCTTGGAGTTTTCCTTGTGAAAAGGTTTTAAATTATGGACTATAGTTCTTTAATAGATATAAGAGTATTTAGATTTTCTATTCACTATTTTGTTAGTTTTGGTAAATTGGCCTTGTAAAGAAATTTGTTCATCTAATGTTATCTTTTTAATATCTGTAGGCTCTTTAGTGATTCCTTTTTTAAAAAATTCCTAAAATCGGCAATTTATGTCTTCACATTCTCTTGTTTTGTCTTGATCAATTTTTCCAGGGGTTTACCAATTTCATTAGCTTTTCCAAAGATCTATTTTTTGCTTTTTAAAAATCTTTGATTTAAATAAATATTATATCTGCTTTTTTTTTTCTTTTAAATTCTTCTTTCTAAATTTTTGGGGGTCTTTCACTTTTTCTGTCTTTCTCTGTGTCCTTTTTCTTTCATTTGTTTGTTTAGCTTCTTGATTTAAGTCTACAAATAACTTTTTCTCATTATCAGGAACTCAATGAATCAATTCCCAATCAAGCATTAAAGAGTGATCTCGGCCATACACATACATACACATACACACACACTTACACGTACACATACATGCATACACATATGCATACACATACACGTACACACACACATACACATACACATCCATACTGAGACAGGTCTTGAGACCACAGCACTTAGGATCAATTGTCTTAGGATCATAGGGTTGATTACCTGTTAAATATTGTCATAAGAGAAACCTAAATATTTTAGGGTGAGAGGCAAATTTATAAAATGTTAATTTTTTTCACTTAATGATATATGTCAATAATTTTACATAACAATACGGTAATTTTTACAACACAATTTAAAAAAAATTATTATACTTTAAGTTCTGGGATACAGAATGTGCAGGTTTGTTACATAGGCATACATGTGCAATGGTGGTTTGCTGCACCCATCAACCTGTCATCTAGGTTTTAAGCCCCGCATGCATTAGGTATTAGTCCTAATGTTTTCCCTCCCCTTGTATCTCACCCCGCAACAGGCCCTGATGTGTGATGTTCCCTTCCCTGTGTCCATGTGCAACACAATTTTTAATGGTTGAATGGTGTCCTAGCATATGACGAAAACATAATCTATTGGTACATTTAATAAATAATTCTCTATTACTGGACATGTAATTGTTTCTAATTTTTACCACTATACATGAGTCTGATATCATTACAAAAACTAATTTGCATATTGATCTTATAGGAATGATGTACATATCATGAAATTACCTTTCAGATTTTTGTTTGTTTGTTGTTGTGGTTTTTTTTTTAGGGATGGAGTCTCGATATGTTGCCTAGGCTGGAATGCAGTGTCTATTTACAGACATGATAATAGTACATGATAGCCTCAGACTCCTGGGTTCAAGTAATCCTCCCATCTCAGCCTCCCAAGTAGCTAGGATTACAGTATTGCACCCCCATGCCCAGCTTCAGTTTTTAAAAAAATATCAGTTTTTAAATTGTAACTTGACTAATTATAGTTGTTGTGAAATAATTTAATCAAACAAATTAACATATCTATTACCTCAAATATTTACTTTTTGTGGCGAAAACAGGTAAAATTTACTCTCAGCAATTTTGAAGTGCACAAGACATTATTATTTACTATGTTCTTTATGTTGTGCAATATATCTCAAAGAAATAAAAATCTTTTTTCCTCCTCTCTAATTGAGGCTTTTTACCCTTTGACTATCTCCCCATTTGCCTCTCACCCCCTCAACCTCCGATTAGTACCAGTCTACTCTCCTTCAGATGCTTTCTTAAAAAGGAATTTAGAAAGCCACAAGCAATTTTAATGGAATATCTAGATTACGTTTCTTGGTCAACTGAATACATCCTTATTCTCTGACCTCAGAACAAAGCTGTTGGGTTCAACATTGCTTCCAGGGGAAAATGGGTTCAAGTGTTATAAAATTTAAACAAAGGGTTTAGTGTGCATGAAGCTCCTTAAGAGATATGTTGATGATAATATCATCTCTTTGATCAAAATGCCCACAAGTTTTTAGAAACACCTTTGTACACATTTAACTATAATACAAGGCAATGTCATAGACATTTAAAGGAGATACGGTGTTTAGCAAACTGTAGGTGTTCAATTAATGTTCAAATAAACTGTATTAAACATAATTCTATGATATCCTAGAGGTGTGAGTGAATAGGATAGGAGAGAACCGGGAAACTTTTTATGCAGCATCTGACCCTGAAGCTCTTCTGTTGCAAGAACCCCACAAGGGCAACAGTGTGACTGAAGCCAGAAGCGGAGGCTCCCAAGAAAAAGGATCTACTGCAGCTGTGGATTACGCCAAACACAAGCCCTGAGACACGCTGTGGATGTGTGAAGGATTCTGTTCGGGCAGGGAAACTTCTTCTTACAACCTATGTACAGATGTGTCTGAATTTAGTAAGTAGGTATGTTCCTAAAAAATTATGTGAAACCGAATTTTTTGTGAATTATATACTACAGGTAATATGGAGAGAAAAACCTTAGTGACTCCTTGTGTTAAAATGAATAATTTTTTTTAATATGTCTGTACAGAAATCTAAATGTTTGCATAATGGTTTGGCCTGAAGATGGCTACCTCTGTAATATTATGCTCTTCAGTGCACTGAACAAAGTTAGAGGTTTCTTGCTCTCTCTCTCTCTCGAATACAATGATATACATTAATTTATATTTTTGAATTTGGGATATTTACTTTATACACAATGATGCTACACTACAGAAGACTTGAATTATATTCTAGAATTTGTAAAAATTAGCACTTAGAAGTAGGGATAAAATGTCATCAATTCTAACAAGAAAAAAAAAATAAAAAAAACAGAAAAGAAAGTCTTTGCTTTTCATAATGTTTACCTCCTCCAACTCAGCCCCTCCTGTGGTGACTGGCAGGCCATTTGGTTTGGAGCCTGCTGGTTTCCTGCTTTTCCCTGTGCTTTGGGAAGCCTCTAACTTTGCCCCTTCATGGAAAGTTTCTGTAGTATTATTCCAAGGGGTATGAAATCATCACTCCGTTACCTGATACGACAAGGTCAGTGCCTTTGAAGGGTTAATTAGAGCATATTTATAAAGCACTTCAGAAATTAAAAAGTGCTCTACAAATGCCAATGTTATTAAGATTTTGGCAGAATATATCAAAAAGTAAAAATTTTTATGCTGGCTTAGGATTTGCTTCATCTTTAAAAACGAAGGTGTCAAGCACTCATCTCAATTTGTGTCACCAAATGTTTATTGAACACATATGATTTTCAAAGTTTGTAGAACGAAGATGAGTAAAACTTGTTCTTTCCCCTTGAGGAGTTTGTTTAGTAGCCGGATAAACAGATATACAGCTTATTATAGAAGCTCCTAAAGTTCCTCAGAGAGGCAAAACTGGGTACTGTGGAATATCAAAGTTAGAGGCTATTTCCAATTGGAATTAGAGATTGGGTCATGGAGGAGAGGATATTTGATCTGAGCTTTGGGGGATGATAAAATTGTAATAGAGCAGGATACTAGGAAAAGTGCATTTTAAGCAGAGGAAACTGTGAGTTGAAAAGTAGGAAAGACATTTCAAGGAAAATACAAGTAGCTTGGTTTTGTGCATCAAGAGCAAAGGTGAGGCTGAGAAGGCCGGATGGGGGTCAGACAAGAGAAGCCCTTTGTTACTAGGCTAAGGAGGCAGCGGAGAGCTGCTGAAGGCTTTTGAGACGGTGGGCTGGTGAGCAGTGCGATACACCTGGCTAGGCTGGACACAAAAAGTAGGTACTTAATAATTATTCATGGAGTAATCAATGAATTACATTTTCTTAGGTACATTTTAATGCTAACAATAATTTTGTTTTTAAAGATAATTCCTATTTTTCCTCAAAGCCTTAGGCCAAGTTTTACTCAAATTCAAATTTTGTCTTAAATATACCTATCTCTTTTGTGGAGAAATACCTCTTTTTATCTTATGGTACTCTCCAATTTTGATCCCTTCTAGTTTGATCTCCTGCTAGCTTCTCTTGGCCCTATCTCCTCCCAACCCCCTTGAAGTCTGGGCCAATTTCCTAGTCACTGAAGTGCTGGCATCTCTACTTAGGTCATTTTTCTTCCTGATTCTAGGTTCTATTATTTCCCTTCAGATAATAGAGAGCTAGATGTACATGTGCATGCGATTCTTTTCAAGTCTTCAATGCTTAGCATGAATCAGTGTGGAGAAAAGTGAGAAGTACTAGAGGAACAAAAACAAAGCCCTGAGGGAGAATAGAGTAGGAGAGATAACTTTGAAAGCATTTTTTCCCTGATTAGTTATTAAACAAGATAATATCACTCTGTCTCAGCTTCTTCATGTGTCAAAGGAGTATAATAATATTTATGGCACAGGTTTGTTAACAAAGATTAAATGAGTTAATATTTTGACAAAATGTTTGCAAAGTGACTGGTGCATTGTTACCACTCAGTAAAGGTTAACTTAAAAAAATGAAGACTAGACCGGGCACGGTGGCTCATGCCTATAATCCCAGCACTTTGGGAGGCCGAGGCAGGCAGATCACTTGAGGCCAGGAGTTTGAGACCAACCTGGCCAACATGATGAAACCCCGTTTCTACCAAAAATACAAAAAAAAAAAAAAATTAGCTGGCTGTGGTGGCACATACCTGTAATCCCAGCTACTCAGGAGGCTGAAGCAGGAGAATCGCTTGAATTCAGGAGGCGGAGGTTGCAGTGACTGAAGATCAGGCCACTGTGCCCCAGCCCAGGTGAGAGAGTGAGATTTTGTCTCAAAAAAAAAAAAAAAAAAAAAAAAAAAAGAAAGATTAACATCCCCTAGATACTCTAAAATAAACTCATTAAAAAAAAACAAGTTTACTATTTATACTGTCCCATTCTACTTCCCCTTGTTTTCTTTTTCCTCCACTTTGTTCCAGATCCTTCAAGTATTTGCAACCTTGAGAAAATAAAACGTAGCCTGCTGTGCAGAACCTCTCTACTCTCCCAGAAATCAGCTGGTGGACAAAAAAGGGACAAACCGCAGCAGAAGAGACAACCACCTAAATTAAATAATTGCATCCTACAGAAATCTTTTTTGCTCATCTCCAAATATCATTGATTACCTCTTTTAGATGAAGCATTGAACATCCCTGCGTATGTTTTATCTGATAAGGTTCATGTATTTTACTCAGCCAATTTTAGTCATAATATCTCAGATCAGTGGTCCTCAACCTAGGGTAATTTTGCACCCCAAGGAATATTTGGTAGTGTCTGGAGATCCATTTGCCACGGCTGGGAAGTTCTAGTGGCATCTCACGTGTGGAGGACAGAGAAGCTGCTCAACATCCTACGACTCACAGGATGGCCCTCTCCAACAAGGAATTATCCAACAGCAAATGCGCATAGTGCTGAGACAGAAAAACTGTGACTTAGATTGACTCAGTCTATTCCATTAGCTCCAGGTGACAGGGAGGTTTGGAGGAGATAGCCCTGGAGGATGAAGAGATGGAAAGGCCAGCTGACGACTGGGCACACCTGTGTGGGAAATTGGGGCCTGTGATCCAAGAAGAAGCGCTGGCTATCAGAGTCTGAAATAAACTTTGTTTACTTGACAATTTGGTCAAAGTAATGGGAACAGAATATTCAGGACATCACATGGCAACAGGGCAGGGCTCAGGCAAGAGACTATTTTTGTGTTTCTTCTGATGAGGAGCCTCACCATAGGGATGAATGATTACTTGGAAAAGCTGAGGCAGAACAGGGATGCCTCTTGGGGGCCTGCCGACCCCCTGGCCCAAGGATGAAAATAAAGGAAAATCTTGAGTTCCTTCAAGACAAATTCTGGGCACTTAACCCTGAGAAGTAAATAAGCAACTGAATAAGCAAGAAGGTAAGTAGCTTAAAACAACAGTCAAGGCCACAAGAAGTCTGGTTCCCTATAGAAACTAAAGATAACGTATGTCCCTGAGTTGTTTTTCAGAAACCTGGACCCCCACTAAATGGATTCACTGGCACGTAGACCTCAGATAAGGGGAACTGAAGACCACTGTTCTTTCTTTTAAGTTTCTTCCTGAGAGGCCCGGAGGAAGTCACACCCACGGGCTGGAGCTAACAGTCTTTTCTGCTGATTCCAAATTTTTAGACAAAGTTTTGCCTCCTTAACCAATCACAAATCAGGAAATCTTTGAGTCAACATGTGACCTGTGGGCCCCCACTTTGAGATGTCCCACCTTTTAAGTCAAACCAATGCATAGCCTCCATGTGTTGATTTATGACGCTGCCTGTAACCTCTGCCTGCCTGCTTTTAAAAGCTTTTACTGTGAGCCATTGGGGTGTTTGAGTCTAAGCCTTAGTTGCATGATTCTCCTTGCTTGGAGCCCTGTAGTAAAGGCCCTGTCTTCTCTCACTGCAATCCCAATGTCAGCATTTGATTTTACTATGCCAGGTAGGCAGACACAAGTTCAGTAACACAGCTGTAAGGTTCACAGATATACTTTGGTCAAAGAATAGACTGAGACGGATATCCAGGCCTATATGACTTAACAAGTTTGACACACAGACACACACCTCAACTTGTTACATAACCTGTTTGTGTAAGTTCATACTTGACTCTGAACCACTGTTGTGTGCCCTACTGACACTGTGCACCGGGCTCAACATGACTCTTGTACAGACACCAGTGCCCAGAGAAAGAAAGAAAGCCAGAACTGTTACAGATGGACAGAGGTGAACCACAGCACAACTCACACGAGTGCCCAGAGAGAGAAAGAGTTAAACTACCGACCCTGAAGACAAGGGAGAGCCGGCAGTGTGGCTACAGGCGTGGGGGCAGGCGGCGCCGCAGAGTCGGAGCAAACAGCTGAGATAAAAGGTGGACAGTGTGAAAGAACTGATGGGAGTAAACTACTAATGAGAAAACTACCGAATAAAACTACATTTCGCCTGCCTATGGACCCCCGAGTGTTCTATCTACCCATCCACTCAGTCCCCTCGGATTTCAACATGGGCTGAACCCGGACCCTGACATTTAGACCTAACGACAGCCAATCAGTTTCCAGCCCTGATTAGCTCAGCATGTTTGGGTACATTGTAGTGGAGTCAGAATAGCAGAAAGAAACGATGACATAAAGCCTGTAGGGTAAGATGAGATGTAAGTAAGTAGACAGTTTTGAGAATTATAAGATAAAATAAAAATTTGGTAATAGACAATTGGACAATGAAAAACAGAAATTCCTCCAGCTGAATTAGATTAAATGTTGTGGCAGGCTTAAAATATGTCCAAAAATCTTTGACACTCTTTTTTTTTTTTTTTTTTTTTTTTTGAGACGGAGTCTCGCTCTGTTGCCCAGGCTGGAGTGCAGTGGCCGGATCTCAGCTCACTGCAAGCTCCGCCTCCCGGGTTTACGCCATTCTCCTGCCTCAGCCTCCCGAGTAGCTGGGACTACAGGCGCCTGCCACCTCGCCCGGCTAATTTTTTGTATTTTTAGTAGAGATGGAGTTTCACCGTGTTCGCCAGGATGGTCTCCATCTCCTGACCTCATGATCCGCCCGCCTTAGCCTCCCAAAGTGCTGGGATTACAGGTGTGAGCTACCACGCCTGGCCGACACTCTTTTCAAGGATAGAGACTAATTTTCCTCCCTGAGATTGTTTTGGACTTAGTGACCCATTTATAATGAGCAGGATAAAACAGAACTAATTGTCTGTGATCTCTGAGGTTAGGTCACAAAAGACACAGGGCTCTGCCCTCTTCTCTCTCTCTCTCTCCTTCCTTCCTCTCTCTCTTTTCCTCTCTCTCTCTCTCCTTCTCTCTCTCTTTTCCTCTCTCTCTTTTCCTCTTCCTTCCTCTCTCTCTCTCTTTCTTTCTTTTTTCCTTCTTTTCTCTCGCTCTTGTTGCCCAGGCTGGAGTGCAGTGGCTGATCTTGGCTCACCGCAACCTCTGCCTTCTAGGTTCAAGCAATTCTCCTGCCTCAGCCTCCCCAGTAGCTGGGATTACAGGCATGCTCCACAACGCCTGGCTTATTTTGTATTTTTAGTAGAGATGGGGTTTCTCCATGTTGGTCAGGGTGGTCTCGAACTCCTGGTCTCAGGTTATCCACCCGCCTTGGCCTTCCAAAGTGCTGGGATTACAAGCGTGAGCCATCATGCCCAGACTTCCTTGCTGTCTTTTTCCATCAGTTGCCTTGGAGGAAATCAGCTGCTAGATGACTTAGTAGCCTTAGGAAGAGGTATGTGTGGCAAGAAACCAAGGTTGTGTGAATGAGCCAGTTTAGGAACAGATCTTCAGCCCCAATCAACCCTCCGGAAGACCTTGAGCCAGTTGTATATTACCAAAACCTGGTAATATACAACTAACATAAATATATAGGGGTGAACTGCTTATTAAGAATTGCTATGAACAGCATGGATGATGTTTGGGTGTCCATTTTAAGGACGGGAGGTCTCATTATCTGTGTTAGAAATAAGATTTTGACCACAATTGTGTGGTTAAGATATGGATCCTTGAAGGAGACTTCCAGGGTTTCAGTCCTTACTTTCTCACTAATTTTGCTACCCTGAACAATTTGCTCAAGTTCTCAGGCTTCACTCTCCCCATTTATTAAAACAAAGATAATTAGGCCGGGCACGGTGGCTCACGTCTGTAATCCCAGCACTTTGGGAGGCCGAGGCGGGTGGATCACCTGAGGTCAGGAGTTCGAGACCAACCTGGCTAACATGGTGAAACCCTGTCTCTACTAAGAATACAAAAATTAGCTGGGCATGGTGGCAGACACCTTGATCCCAGCTGCTTGGGAGGCTGAAGCAGGAGAGTCATTTAAACCAGTGAGTTGAGATCGAGCCATTGCACCCAAGCCTGGGGGACAAGAGTGAGACTTCTCTCAAAAAAAAAAAAAAAAAAAAAGATAATTAATAATTGCAAAATACTTATTAGAGTGTCTGGAACATAGGAAGCATGAAATAAGCAGTAGCTGTTATTGCTATTTCTGTAGTTATATCACCTTACACTCAGTGATCTAAGTTTACAAAACAGTGCATATATTATCAGAAAGCATGAAGCTTGGTTTGTAATGGGCTCAATGAATGAATTCTCAAATTAGACATTAAGGGTTATCTTCCTCTGGGCCCTTAGCACACACAACTCAGGGGCTGGTCTTGAGGTTGAATCCCTTGCGGCCAATTGTCTCAGGACCATGGTGGTGTTTGCTGTTAGATATTGCTAAAAGAACAACCTCAAATGTATTAGTGTGAGAGGCAAATTAACAAAATGTTCATATTTTTTGACATCTTAGCTCTCAATGTTATTTTCCCCTGAATTCAATGCAATTTTATAGAATTTTAGTACCAGATAAATTAACTTCTCTAAGAAGGAGATCTGGACTCAAATGTGATATGCCTTTGCCTACAATAAACTTTTACCTACTGCTTAATCCTGATGATAATTCCTATGTGAATGTTAAGCATCTGGTACATAGCTAGAACTTCAAATATGAAAACACAAAATAAAACTTAAATTTGCAAGACTTTTCTCAAAGCTACCTTTCTGCTCAGACAAGGAACATCAGTCCTGCTCCTGGCCCTTTTCTGTCTCTATCACTTGCACCCATGAACTTTCAGAACAAACCTAGGCATAGTTTACTAGACAGTATCACACTTGGGTTAATTGTGTGCCTTGCAAGGTGTGAATAAGGCAGAACAGTTTACCATTTTGGAGTATTTTTTCCAAGAAGTTTTTTGGCCTAACCTTGAAGTAGAAAAATAAATGAGAAATTTTAGAAAAATTTCCTGGAGAAATAAAGTGTGATAAAATATATCAAGAACATGTCTTTCCTGCTAAGAGTAGGGAATGGCACATTTTCATTATGTTTATTAGAAAGTGGTAAGACTAAAATCAAAGTATTTTTAACTATATACGCTTTGAAACTAGAGAAAAGAGCTATACTGTTCAAGAGACATAGTGAATCAAAAACAAAAAACTTGATGCCTTTTGCTTTGACGACAGAGAGCTTTCCTTCATTAAAACTTATGCTATTTAGAAATCACAAGGGCATCTCTGATCACAGAGCATTTTGTGTAGGGCTAATCCATTTGCTTCAAAGATTTGACTGAAATCAATCTGCTTTGTTGTTTTTACTAGGATAAAACCTTTAGCCATTACATTTCAAATTCTTTCTCGATGTAAACTGCAGAATGATGAAATAAAGAGAGGAAGCTATTTGGGGAACAAAAGCCCTATTTTGTTCTAGAAGAAAAATATTTTGAAATAAATTACTATAATTAGGTTTTTCTATAGATAGGAATAATAATAGTTTCAAATTTATAAGGTGTTATAAAGATGAGTTATCATTTTGAGTTAATATTGATAATGAATTTTGAACAGTACTTTGCACATATTTCATGTTGCATAAGTGCTTGTTAAGTGCACAAATAAAATAATTCTCACAGAAATAAATGTTAGTGATAATGCTCCGAGGGAAATAGTGGTTAGAAGTGTAATAGGAACGTAGTAGGTGCCTGAACACTTGTGAGATTACTTTTATTTGCTGAGCTAAACCATTCAGACAGTTCTGCAAAGATCTTCCAGGCAGAGTGTGACAACAGATGGCTTATTTTCTTGAGTGATGAAAATATTTTGTTTTTCTTTCCTTTGTTAGGGCCTCACTTCTTGTTGCTTGGTTCTAGGAGAGTCTTTTAGATTTTTCTCTAAGGTCTTGGTGTTAGATTCCTTTCATCAGAATGGGACCTTGCCATATGATGTTGCCCATTGAATTAGTATGACACAAGTTTTACATGGTGCATCCTCCTGAAACACACATTCATGCATATACAGGAATATCCCCTGGCAAGAATGCTGGATAAGCTTCTACTGGAGTTTGGATTTCTTGCTTGTCAGAATGCATTTTTCTCCCGGGGTAATTATTCTGTTGAAGGAAGGAGTAATTGGGTTCTCTGGTTCTTTCTGAAATAGAAACTTTCTGTGACAATTTTAGCATTTCACATTTGCTTTTGACTTTACAGCTTACAAAGCACTTTCTAGAAATTATCTCATTTGATTCTCATAACAGTCCTATAAAGCATTAATATTATTCACTTTTTATCTGATCATGACACAGGTAGGAGGGAAAATGAAGCCTCAGAGTGGCTGAATTACCTACCCCAACATCACCACTAATTGTGGAGTTAAGAGTCCCAGACCTAAATTCTTCCCATCTCAACTTTATTCCATCAGTTAAGGTTTTAATTTTAAAGCCAGAATCATGGCAAAAACATTTAAGATGGTTAGTGTATTTTTACTTTTTTTGGATAATGTTTTATCCTTTCTTCCTAGTTGCTTAAAATAATGTTTGAATATAACTTATCTACATATTAATGCCTTTAGTCTGAGGTTTTAGATCTTATGGTAGGCAGACTTCCAAAGATGCATCCCCCATCCCGCTGCCCCAAATTCCCATTCTTTGGTTATTCTAATAAACAATAATCTAATGACTGCTGTGAAGGGACTTTGCAGATGTAATTAAGGTTACTAATAAGCTGACTTTAAAATAGGAAGATTATCCTGTATTTTCTGGGTGGGCCTGGTGTAATCACATGAGTTCTTTAAAAGCCAAAAAGGAAATAGAAAAGGAAGCCAGAGGAATTCAAAGTGTGAGGATCCAATGCAGTGTTTCTGGCTTGCAGGTGGAGGGGGTCACGTGGAAAGTGTGAGAAGGAATTCTGCCAACAGCCACTGGGCCTCAGCCCCAGGTGGGGATTGTAGCCCTGGATGATACCTTGGGTTTAGTACATGTACAGTTTGAATATGCTTTGTTCCCACCGCATCTCATGCTGAAATTTCATCCCCAGTGTGGTGGTATAGGGAGGTGGGGACTAGTGAGAGGTGTTTGGGTTATTGGGGTGGATCTCTCGTGAAAGGCTTGGTGCCCAAGGTACTGAGTAAGTTCTCCATCTTGTGAGACTGGATTGGTTCGGGAGGAATGGATCAGTTCCTGAAAGAGTTAGTTGTTATAAACCCAGGACACCTGTCAGGTTTGGTCCCTCTTTGCACTTGTCCTTTGACCTTCTCTGCCATGATTTGATGCAGCACAAAAGCCATCATCAGAAGCTGAGCAGATGCCAGCAGGTGCCATGCATTCTGTATAGCCTGCAGAACCAGGAGCCAAATAAGCCTCTTTTCATTATAAATTACTCAGTCTCAGATATTCCTTTATAGCAACACAAAATGGATTAAGACAGTGTGATGAGATCCTAAGCAGCGAATCCAGTCATGCTGTGCTGGACTTTTGGCCGAGAGAACTGTGAGGCAGTAAATGAGTACTGTTTTAAGTCTCTAAGGCTGTGATAATTCGTTATGCAGCAATAGAAAACCAATACAGGTCTGTAAATTTAAAGTCTATGAAATTCAAAGAGAAATATTTGGTCTTTTTCTATATCACATTCTTGACCTCACTCATGAGATCATTTTCCTGGACACTGAGATGAGAGAGTGGCAGAAATCTCCATTTATCATTGTCAAACAAGTACAGGGCTCCAGGGGATCCTAAATGGCTTCTTCACATCTGTATCAGGAGACTTTTACCACTCCCTGTGCAACAATAACGTTTCTGTATTTGTAAATAAAAGGAGTCTGAACCACTTCAGAAGGGCATGCATTTGGGTACTTCTAATAATGATAATGGTATCTACCAAACTGTCTACCTACTCTTTCATCTGCCTGCACTTTGACCAGGTCCATGCATTTCTAACGATAGGGGCGCTGTGGCCTCAGAATCCTGTTTTGTTTTGTTTTTTTTCCCGTTTGTGTGACTATAGCTGGCTTCCTGACAGTAGGCCAATGATTCCTTCATGCAATTAAAAAGTACAGTCAGCATCCATGTTTTATGCATTAGACATTTTGTCTGGACCAGGAGTTCTATTCCTAGGTGTTATGGGTTGAATTGTGAAGGAATCTGAAGGAGAAGCTCTTGTATCCTGGTCCACTGTCGAGACAGACCTGTCACAGCCCCAAGGTTATAGACCCCAAGGAGCCTACATTATTTGGGATTGACTAATTGAACTAAATTTGGCAGCTAATTTTTTATATTTTTAGTAGAGATGGGGTTTCACCGTGTTAGCCAGGATGGTCTTGATCTCCTGACCTCGTGATCCGCCCACCTCCACCTCCCAAAGTGCTGGGATTACAGGCGTGAGCCACTGTGCCCGGCCCCTGACTGCCTTTTATTTCAAGTTCAGGGGTACATTTGCAGGTTTGTTACATAGGTAAACTTGTGTCATAGAGGTTTATTGTACAGATTATTTCATTACCCAGGTATGAAGCCTAATACCCACTAGTTATTTTTCCTGATCCTCTGCCTCCTCCCACCATCCACCCTCTGATAGGCCCCAGTGTGTGTTGTTCCCCTCTATATGTTCATGTGTGTTCTCATCATTTAGCTCCCACTTATAAGTGAGAACATGCGATATTTGGTTTTCTTTTCCTGTGTTAGTTTGCTAAGGATAGTGCCTTTCAGCTCCATCTATGTCCCTGGAAAGGAAATTACCTCATTTTTTTTAATGGCTGCATAGTATTCCATGGTGTATATTTACCACATTTTCTTTATACAGCCTATCACTGATGGGCTTTAAGTTTGATTTAATGTCTTTCCTATTGTGAATAGTATTGCAATGAACATGTGTTTGCATGTGTCTTTATAATATAATGATTTATATTCCTTTGGGTGTATATATCCAGTAATGGGATTGCTGGGTCAAATGGTATTTCTGTCTTTGGGTCTTTGAGGAATCACCACACTGTCTTCTGGCTAGCTGTATGCAGAAGATTAAAACTGGACCCCTTTCTTACACCATATACAAAAATTAACTCAAGATGGATTAAAGATTTAAATATAAAACCCACAACTATAAAAACCCTGGAAGACAACCTAGGCAATACCATTCAGGACATAGGCACAGGCAAAGATTTCATGATGAACACGCCAAAAGCAATTGTAAAAAAAGCAAAAATTGACAAATGAAATCTAGTTAAACTAAAGAGCTTCTGCACAGCAAAAGAAACTATCAACAGAGTAAACAGACAACCTACAGAGTGGGAGAAGAATTTTGCTCCCCCTTGAATATTACTTCAGTTTCAATGGCTTATTCCTCAGATACCCCATAAGGATAGGGGAGGAGGATTGCTTGATTTTAAATAAGAGTGTATTTAGGAGCAGAAAATGAGTCGGCTATATACAGAGAATATTTCTGGACTCAAATCCTAGAGGAAACGTGTTAGGATCTATTGATGTATTCAAATAAGGAAGGGTCACATGGATTTACTCTCGGGGGTATTTCCTGCCAGGGCACATGTTCTTGAAACTTGGTAAACATTTCATGTTCCTGACTTAGGCCAGGTCACTATGACTGTTAGTTACCCATGAGACAATTTTCTACCAGCCTAAAATCCAAGTCTGTCTCACCTGAGATAAAAAATATATATATATCTAAATTTCTTTCTCTGAGGGAAAAGGGTATAAGCAAGCTGTGAAACTGCTTCTTTAAGATCAAATATAGGTTCTGCTTTCGGGGCCAGTTCAGTACTCCTCAGAATTTACTGAATTATTTAAAATGCTATTACCAGGCCGGGCACGGTGGCTCACGCCTGTAATGCCAGCACTTCGGGAAGCCAAGGCAGGTGGATCATTTGAGGTCAGGAGTTCGAGACCAGCCTGGCCAACATCGTGAAATCCTGTCTCTACTAAAAATGCAAAAATTAGCTGGGGGTGGTGGTGGGCGCCTGTAATCCCAGCTACTCGGGAGGCTGAGGCAGGAGAATCACTTGAGTGTGGGAAGCAGAGGTTGAGGTGAGCTGAGATCGTGCCACTGCACTCCAGTCTGGGCAACAGAGTGAGACCGTGTCTCAAAAAAAGAAAAAAAAAAAAAAAAAAATGCTATTACCAATAGATAATTTTGCTTTACAATGAGATTGAAAGTGGCTTATGAAATTCTCAAATGCAAAATTTCATCGTTTTCATATAATTAAAAAATAATATATGTTGTATGAACATTAGAAGATATATGAAAGCACAAAGAAGATAACAAAAATTACTTACAAATATACTATACTAGATATTTTAGATATGTATAGATATGGCATTTACTGAGTCATTCTAATTATTGCTGTATTCTGAATTTGTGTCCCATTAAAAATTATGTGTTGAAACCTAAAATCCAATGTGTTGATATTTGGAGGTGGGGCCTTTAGCAAGTAATTAGGTCATGAGAGCAGAGTACTAATGAATGGGTTTACTGCTCTTCTAAAAGAAATTCAGACAGCTTTTCTGCCTCTTGTGCCATGTGAGAACACAGTGAGGAAACAGGCATCTGTGAACCAAGAAGCAGAACCTCACTCAACCCGGAATCTGCAGGCACCTTGATCTTGGACTTCTCAGTCTCCAAAACTGTGAGAAATAAATTTCTGTTGTTTATAAACTACTCAGTATGTGGTATTTTGTTATAGCAGCCTGAATAAACAAAGGCTGTATTACCATATGTATTATCTTATTTACTTCTCATGACATGTCCATGAGCTAAGTACAATTAGTCTTTCCATTTCACAGATTAAGAAAATGAGATTTAGAAAGGGTAAATGGCTTGATTAAATTCATATAGAAAATTGTGAAGCCTGAATTTGAACTCAGGCAGTCTGATTTGCAATTCTATTCTGCTAACCTGTATTATATGTGTGTGTATATGCATCTGTTAGGAATGTAGGGTCTTATATACTCTATGGATACCTGCTTTTTTCAGTTGGTTATAAATATTTCTTGGTGTCATTTTTTTTCTATGACATAATTTTGGAATATGGCATGGTTATCCACTGTACAGTGTAATTTGTTTATATAAAACCTTATGGTTCGACATTAAAGAAATTCTTTGATAATTATCATCACTCATAAGCATGAAGGTTTCTACAGAATATATTCCTAAAAGGGAATTGCTTGGTCAAATAATAAGCATTTGTTTTAAAGCTTTTAATATATATTGGACAAATCATTCTACCAAATTGTTGCAAGTTTTCCTCTAAATTAGGGGCATGTGACTATGGCCCACAGGCCAAATCTGGCTCACAGCTTATTTCTGCAAATAAAGTTTTATTGGAATACAGCCATGTCCTTTTGTCTATGGCTGCTTTTATGCTACAACAGCAGCATTTAGTAGTTGTGGCAGAGACTCATATGCCCACAATACTGGAAGTATTTACTAGTTAGTCTTTGACAGAAAAGATTCACAATACTCTTTCTAAATAGTAGATTATACAAGTATAAATTTCCTTCCATTCCTATAAATCTTGCATTTAGATAGATAGATGGACAGATGGATGGATAGATGGCTAGGTAGATATACAGCTGATCACAAATCTGATAGAGTAAATTAGTATTTCAGTGTTGAAAAAATTTATGTTTATTGGCCATTTACACTTCTACTTTTGTGTCCATGATCCCTTTTTAAAATGTATTTATTTGCTATTTTGTTTGTTGACTGTTCATAAATTAAATATTTACACTTTGGCTGATACACATGTCTCTTTTAGATGTCTGTCTTTTATATTATTTATGATGGTTCATAATATAAAGAAGATTTTGATTATTTTGTAGTGGAGTCTACAAATCTTTACTTTTAGGATTCCTTCCTTCAATTAAGTTACTGACAAAGTCCTGTGTTCTTTTGTGCTTTGTGCATATTCACATGCATTTTCACCTGGCTCTTGCATAGTTTATTTATTTGTTTATTCATTTATTTCTGCTAACTCTAATTAGTCTGGAGTATATTTTGGATAAGAGTGTAAAGTGAGGACCTAGTTTTTTGTTTTTTTTTTTTTTTTTTTTTTTTGCGGGGGGGACAGAGTCTCACTTTGTAGCCCAGACTGAAGTGCAGTGGCGTGATCTCGGCTCACTGCAAGCTCTGCCTCCCAGGTTCATGCCATTCTCCTGCCTCAGCCTCCCAAGTAGCTGGGACTGCAGGCACCTGCCACCATGCCTGGCTAATTTTTTGTATTTTTAGTAGAAACGGAGTTTCACCGTGTTAGCCAGGATGTTCTCGATCTGCTGACCCCGTGATCCACTCGCCTTGGCCTCCCAAAGTGCTGGGATTACAGGCGTGAGCCACTGCGTCTGGCCGAAGACCTAGTTTAAAATTTCTAGACACTTAGGCAATTATTCTAGCATAATCAACAAGACAATCTTTTTGCTGCTGATTCACAATTCTACTGTTATACTACTAAATTCTGATTTACATTAGTGTCTCTTTGTGCCTTTTCTGTGATAGTTCACTTATTCTGACTGTTCTCATGTTATTCCCTAAACCTTAATCAGTATTTTAGAAAATTTAAAAATTTTATTTTTATGATACGTGGCAGTTGTACATATTTAGAGGGTATATGTGAAATTGGATACAAACACACGATGTGTAATGACCAAATCAGGTTAAATGAGATACTGCTTCAAGCATTTATCATTTCTTTGTGTTGGAAACATTCCAAATCTACTCTTCTAGTTATTTTGAAATATACAATGAATTATTGTTAACTGCAGTCACCCTATTGTGCTACTGAACACTAGATCTTACATCCTTTCTAAGGAGATTTTTGTACCTTAATGATTGAGCATATTTTCAAATACCTGATGACCATTTGTATGTCTACCTTTGAGAAATGTCTATTCAGATCCTTTACCATTCTTAAATCAGGCTTTTTTATGTTTATTTTTTGCTATTGAGTAGCGGTTTGGGTTACTCATATATTCTGGTTATTAATCTCTTGTCAGTTGAATAGTTTGCAAATATTTTTTCCCATTCGGTGGTCGTCTCTTCACTTTGTTGATTGTGTTCTTTGCTGAGCAGAGGGTTTTAAGCTTAATGTAATCCCATTTTTAAATTTATTTCTTTGGTTGCCTGTGCTTTTGAGGGCTTACTCAAGAAATCTTTGCCCAGACTAATGTCCTAAAGTGTTTCCCCATTGTTTTATTCTAGTAGTTTCATAGTTTCAGGTGTTATATTGAAGTCTTTAATCCATTTGTATTTGACTTTTGTACATGGTAAGAGATAGGGATCTAGTTTTAGTCTTCCTCATATGGGTATCCAGTTTTCCCAGCACAATTCATTAAAGAGATTGTTTTTTTCCAAATGCGTGTTCTTTGCGCCTTTGTTGAAGATGAGTTGACTGTATATGTGTGGATTTATTTCTGGGTTCTCTATTCTCTCCCATTGCTATATGTGTCTATTTTTATGCTGGTACCATGCTATTTTGGTTATTATGCTTTGTAGTTTAAGTTACTCAGTTTTAACTGATGAGAACAATTCCCTTGTTATTTTATATAAACTTTTTTGACTTCTTCCATTCTATTTATTCTTTCAGCTATATGAACTTTAGAATCATTTTTACAGTCTTAAAAATCTTAATCTGTATTTAAATTGAAAGTCATTACAACAGTAATTAGCTTGAGAAGAATTGAAATGTTTACCATATTGTCTTCCTATTTAGTCAGGTTCTTTTCATGTTTCTGAGAAACGTTTTCTGTGTAGATCCTGCAGATATTTTCAAATGTTTATTCCTAGAGATAGTAAATTTTCTTGTGCTTAATAAACTCTCATCTCATTACATTTTCTAACTCGATATTCTTGGTATTTAAAAAAGCAAGCTATCATTTTTGTAACAGCCATATGTATGTATTCTGCTGATACTTTAAAATTATTCCCCAGTTGATTCATTTGAGTTTTCACTTGAATGATCTTTCAAATTACTATAATTTTGATTTAATTTTTTTATTGCATCAATCAGAAATTCCAGATGGTGTCAAGCAATAGCAATACCTATATGCATTTTATGTGTGCTTTGTTCCTCACTTCAGAATAATTCCTTTAATGTTTCTCAGTAATATATGAGATTGGATTTTGGTTAAAATACATTTTCTATAGTATGTTAAGAAAGTATTTTGCCATTTTTATTTTATTAGGGATTTTGTTAGTTTAAAATCTGGAGTATTTGTTGAAAATTAGCAAATAGTTTACAGATATCTGTTAACCCAATTCGATAATCTGAGGTGGTTTTTTGCCTATTAATAGTGCATGTTTTATTAATAAATTTCTTATTTTAAGCCATTTTTTGCTTTCCCCAAACCACCTCTACTTGCCATTGAATATCATTCAACAGAGGGCTGAATTTGATTTAATAGTATTTTATGATTATTTTATAAATATATTTATGGTGAAAATGAACTGTAGCTTTATTTTTATTTTGTATTTTGTAGGCATTGTTATTTAGTTTACACCAGCCTGGTAAGATAAACTCAAAAAACTGCATGCTTAAAAAAATCCAACAGTTTGGAATAATTTATTTGTGTAGCATGAGAGTCATCTTAATGTGTAAGAAAAGTTACTAATTAATTCTGTAGATCTAGTTTCTTTTTAGGATGACCTGTAAAGTTTTAAATTTGTTTTTCTCTGGTTATTGCGTTCTACCAATTTTTTTTTTTTTTTTTTTTTTTTTAAGTTTGGGTGGATTTTAAAAGTATACCTAATCAGAGTGTGATGAAGTGTCCTGGGCACATAACTTGAAGAAGAGAGAACTTGGTAGGCACATTTTTTTTTCTTAACCTTGTTTTCAGTACCATCTTCCCGTTCACAACAGTTCCTGGCACCTGACAGTCCAGTCCTCTACTTTACCCTCTCCAGTGGGGAAACCTCTAGTTTCCTGCTAGCTCAGAGAAAAGCAGGTGGTTGGCTGCAATTAAGGAAGGAAACGGGGGATTTGTTTCTTAAATAGTCTTACAACCAATTATTTTGCTTTACTCTTGTCTTCAGAGGTATGTGTATATAAGATACGGTATGAGCATCATCTTTTAGGTACTCTGGAACATTGAGTATTAAGCCAGTATGATAGAAGTAACTTAAAATAGTCTTTACAAATTAGGTATTCCTTGGCATAAAATGGAAACTTTATTATGAGCTATGAATGATTCTTTTAAAATGCTGTCTATTGAGCTATTTCTTTCCAAATCATTTACTAAATTAGAGAACTGATACTTAGTAAAATCTGATTAGGATGTCAACATGAAAGAATAATAGGCAAAATCAAATCAGGAAACAACAGGTGTAACATTTTATTTATGAATTACAAGAAGGATCAAAAATAACATTTAGAAACAATTTGCATTTATTTCCCCTGCCTTTTAAAAAGCACTTCTTGTCTTAGATTTTCTTTTTGACCCGAGAGCCTGATAATTTTTATGCTGTATAACATACTGTACCTTCTGCCATCATGGTGGTTTTGAGGTTTATGAGGCTGGGGCTGAGAGGAAGTGAGAGGGAAGTCTCGCGGTAATGACACAGCCTCACCACCCACCACATTGAGGAACCCAGCTCTTTGCTGATCATCTTTTATGCTATAATTAGGTTTAGAAGAATCTGATTGTCACCTGTGAATGCCAAACATGCTTCCACACCACGTTTCACATTTTATCTGCAGAGACAGTGCATCTAGGAAACAACCAGCTTTAAGAATGTGCAAATTCACACCACTGAACTGCTGAGAAATTCTTTAGCTCTAACTCTAACTGTCAGAGTGAGCTATATTTGCTCTCCCTGATTGAGATGTAACAGGAATTCAAGAAGTCACTTATTTTTCATTTCGTTATTACAAATGTGACTAAAAATAGAAGTAGAACTCCTGGTTTTCACTCTGCAGCTGAAGAAATCACAGTGAGGAGCACCTGCCACACAAGGCATGGTTAATGAGCTCAGAGATTCCAGCTGGCCTTTCCTGGACTTTTGAGGCCTTCCAGACAGCCAGTGAGGGTTATACTATCCCCTGAGCACGAAAACCAGTGAGAAAATGCTGTCCTTCAGCTAAGAGACTCAGCAGCCAACGTGGGTGTCCTGGATAATTTCATTAAGACAGGTCACTCTTCTGCACAATTTCAGTTCAGTCACCGTCTCCAAGATATCTCTTCTGGCTTTGACATTTCCTGGGAGTGATTTGAAAGAGTGGAGGCATGATCAAAGAAATGAAATATTTCTACTTCTCTGCTAACTTTAGAACTGCAGAAGGAATAAATGCCAAGGCTGAAACCTTGCAGAAAGGTGGAATGTTCCCAGAAAAGAGGTAGTTGCCACTTGATGAGAACAAGAGGGAGAGACTAAGGAGAATGTCATCTAACCACAGACATTACAAAATTGAGCACAGCATTAGAAATGTTGTGGGTCTCAGCACATAACTTCAACACTGAGTCTAGATTTATTTCATGGCATGCAACGTGGCCAGAATGTAGCCTACGATTTAGAGGTGAATGTGTATGGAAGCAGCTGGATCTTGCAAGATTACTCCTTTTCGTTTTATGAGTCTTACTATGTTGACAACTCATATCAGGCAACCAGACTCCAGCCTAAGTAATGGTGGGGGAAAGGAACCAGTGTAGTGAAGCCGAAAAGGACACAGGGAAGCAAGTATTGCTTCTGAAATAAATGGGTGTTTTTCATAGCACTTATATTGAATTCTGGCTGCTGGATTACATACTAAAGAAACATTTAAAATGTTGTTCTTCCTCGCTCCTTTCCTTTCTCCCTCCCTCCTTCCTTTCTTCCTTGCCTTCCTTCCTTCCATTGTTCTTCCATCTCTTCCTCTCTTTTGTTTCCCCTGCCTTTCTTCCTTTCTTCCTTGTCAGAAAAACCATGATTTGTACTGCTTCACTGCTAAGTGGTGATGTGTGTGGGTTGATCATTTGTTTAGTATTAAATTGAGGTCATGCTGGTTTCATTCTGCTGATAAAGGATGTGTCTGCAAGCATCATATTCCATTCTTTCTACCCTGTCCCTTCCAAATGCAGAATGGTCTACTTTCTTTACTCTTTACCTCCTCCACAGGCTTCATCACTTTCCTTATTAACTGTGACACTGTGCTCTAGATCAATCTCTCTAGAGCTGTGGTTTTCAAACTGCAGGTCCTGACCTATTAGTGGGTCTTGAAATCAATTTAGCAGGTTGCAATCAGCATAAAAAAAAAAAGAAGTAGAAGAGGACATATGATATTAGAATGCATTGCACATAGAAATGAGTCTTGCTTTATTTAATGGCATTGGTTTAGTAAAACGTGTACCTGTACTCTGACTACTATGCAAAATATATTACTTAATGTGGGGAAAAAAAAGAAAATTTGAAAAACACTGCTGAGGGATGGTAGAGATTCATTGGTGGCCACTGCAAGAATCTTCAGTGACAGTGGCTATCGTGTCCCACAGACATTTTTTTTCTGGATGATTTGAAGTGGTATCTTATTCAGATGTTCTGCTTCCTGACCCTCAACATTCTTAAAGAAAATAATTTTCAACCCAGAATTCCATATCCAGCCAAACTAAGCTTCATAAGTGAAGGAGAAATAAAATACTTTGCAGACAAACAAATGCTGAGACCCTCCAAGGGGACCCTCTTGGAGTTGCATTAGTTTCCATCTGTTTTCTAAGCCTTGTGTCTAGACTTTTTTTTTTTTTGAGATGGAGTCTCACCCTGTTGCCAGGCTGGAGTGCAGTGGTGCGATCTCAGCTCACTGCAACCTCCGACTCCCTGGTTCCAGTGATTTTCCTGCCTCAGCCCTCTGAGTAGCTGCTGGGATTATAGGCAGGCGCCACCACACCCAGCTAATTTTTGTATTTTTAGTAGACCCTGGAGCTTGTTACTTTTCAGGGTGAAATTTGGCCCTTGTTACTTGGATCAAGTATATTTTGGCATATTGTGAGATGGCAGTGACATCTGTTTTATTATTTTGCATAGAGTATGACCATTTGTAAGTGTTTCTACAAATGGTGTATATTTAAAACATAAAGTGTGCACAAATAAAAATCCCCAGTGATGGGGACTCAGTTGTTGTCATAATTCATTGGGGCTTCTGGCATGTTGACCAGGATGGTCTCCATCTCCTGACCTCATGAGCCGCCTGCCTCGGCCTCCCAAAGTGCTGGGATTACTGGCGTGATCCGCCGTGCCCGACAGTCCCTAGACATTTTTTATCAGCTCCCAATATCCTTCTAGTAATTATTTTGCTGCCTAAGTGAACCATAGTTGAACCATTATAGTTTGCAAAGGTCTCTGAAATATGCTCTCAAATAGAGAAGTTAAGTGTTAATCTGCCTAATATTGAGGCTGCAAGAGTTCTGAAATAGGAAAGGTCATAAGTGATACCACAAATCTATAATTAAAGTGGTTTACTCCCTTCCGCTTTTTTTCCCCCCCTAAAAAGACAAAGAAAGCCAAGTTGAGTTCACTAATTAGGGTCAAACAGATCCTCAAATAAAGGCAATATTCTGAATAGTGGTAATGTCATTTAGAATTTTAATGAAATTTAATATGCCACATCACCCTTAATTATACTTCACCAAGAGCCTACTATAATGCTTGGCAATTGGAGTTGGAAAGGATTGTAAGGGGTAAAATCACCAGATGAAACGGTCTCAAGTATGACAATGTGCTTCTGTGCTATTTCAACCACTATATTAAATCATTAGAGGGTTTAGGATCTAAGCAGAGTTCTAGGCTAGAAGTATTTATATATATATGTGTGTGTGTGTGTGTGTGTGTGTGTATACACATATATATAGCTTTGTTTGTTTATAATAGTACAAGATGGGAAGCAATCTAAATATTCATCAATTATGAATTTTAACAATTAATTGGATACCTATATAACTGACTGTTATGCAACAAAAAAGATTTTCCCTATGTACTGACATGAAACAATCTCTGAGATAAACTGAGAAGAGCAAGGTGTAGAATTATGCATTTAGTGAGCCTTATTTATTTTAAAAAAAGGAGAGAGAAGCATACATTTGCTTGCTTATGCATAGAAATGTCTTGGGAGTGATTCACAAGAAACTGATGCCTTTGTCAAAGGAAACCTGCTAGGGGACTGGGGAGGATATTTTTTCCTATTACCTTTTGAATATTTTGAATTTTGTATTAAAAAAGTAAATTTAAAATGAAAAGCACCTTTTAACATGATGATCTTTAACCCTGAGTATCTGTTTTTTTTAAAGCTCCATTTACTCTTTCTTTTCTTTCCTTTTTTTTTTTTTTTTTTTTTTTTTTTACCTGAGTCTTAACATGATGAGAATTATAATCTCCAAAACTCCTCATCTGGGAGAATGTGGAATTGAAGTGGTCTTAGCCTTGATGATTACTGAAATACTAGAGACCCTGCAGCTTGTTACTTTCCAGGGTGAAATTTGGCCCTTGTTACTTGGATCAAGTATATTTTGGCATATTGCGAGATGGCAGCGACATCTGTTTTATTATTTTGCATAGAGTATGACCATTTGTAAGGGTTTCTACAAATGGTGTATATTTAAAACATAAAATGTGCACAAATAAAAATCCCCAGTGATGGGGACTCAGTTGTTGTCATAATTCATTGGTGCTTCTGAAATAGACCATTTTGTGACATCCAGGATATCATTTGGGAGTATTAAACTGTTGCTACTATTGTCCACTTCTTGTCACAGATATTGCTATGAATCTATGCAGTGAGAAAACTGTATTTCATATTTATAAAAAATGAAAAATTCTGGTGCAATATACTTTTTTTTTTTTAAAGGCACTGTAACCTAGAGCTAGGCCAACAGCACTTGGACTACGAGCTTTTCAAGAACTTAAGAGAAAAGAAAATACTTATGTGACTTTTAGTGAGATGCATATCTGTGCATTAGATGAGTGATTAAAATGCCTATGCTCCCCATAATGTCTATGTTTCCATTTTTAAAAACTTTTCTAGTACCCAGAGTAATAATAAATACAATATGGCTCTCTGTTTTTTGAGCTCTTATTTAGATGATATTAACATATTTGTTCCACAGAAATAAATGTCATACTCATTCACGGTATATTTCAGGAGCCTGAGCTAAAGTGGTCTAAGTGGGTGCATTAATAATATTCTATATTCTGCAGAGTTTTATTACTAGAGGTATGAGTGTAAGATAAAACCAGTTAAACTTTCAGTTTCAACCTTATAACATCTAATTCATTATATGCATTTTAAAGAAGTGTCATATTTTCCACTGATACAACTTGCATGCCATCTGTTTGATGAGGGGATATTTGAAGTCATGCCAATTGGCAGCAATGCTTATTGTTGAAGCTGAAATTTGGCACTTAACACCCTCCTATTCCCCACCCCTCCCATTTATACATGCATCCACAAATAAATGTACCTGAACTATAGTGGATAGGTTTAAACAGTTCAACCAACCATAGTTTTTCTCCCTTCCATCCTCTCTCTCGTTTCCACCACCACCTTCTTCCACCCCACCCCACTCACCTCTCTCTCTCTCTCTGTCTCTTTCTCTTGCTTGTAGGTAGTGATTCTGTAGACTCTGGAGTAAAGATAATTACACCTCTCAACACTGCCTATAAATTCTGGAATAGAAGATGTTGTATTATTATGGGGTGAGGCTTCAGAAGAAAGCAATAAGAGACATAAAGCATTAATGTTAGGATTAATGAAAATTCTCAGTTGAAGGAAACTGGTGACCCTAGAAAAATGAGGGAGGGAGACGGAGGAGAGAGGCCATTTGCAGAGTAACAGATGTCTTAAAACTGAAATAGATCTTGGATTTGGCAAGAATTTATAAAAGCTTCAGAGTTAACCTCTTCTACCAAAGTGACATTCTCTTTCCTTCTCTAGCAGTTGGTTAACTCCAGTTAACTTCAGCAGTAATAGCACTTTGGGCCTACAAGTTGATGAGGAATCTGATTTAACTAGAATATAGATATTAACTTTTAAATAGAAACATCTTTAGATTTTATATGGTTATAACATTATTTTAAATAATATGCAAACAATTAAAAGTTCAAATTAGAT
Source organism: Chlorocebus sabaeus (assembly GCF_047675955.1). Taxonomy (NCBI): domain Eukaryota; kingdom Metazoa; phylum Chordata; class Mammalia; order Primates; family Cercopithecidae; genus Chlorocebus; species Chlorocebus sabaeus. Next base: position 69,347,651 of record NC_132920.1, on the reverse strand, counting down.
TATTATAATTTCAATTTCTTCTTGGTAGTAATACAGGCCTAGTAGTACTTTCACGAGTTCAGAATTTTTTTTTTCTTTTTTTTTTGAGATGGAGTTTTGCTTTTGTTGCCCGGGCTGGAGTGCAGCGGCACAATCTCAGCTCACTGCAACCTCCGTGTCTCCGGTTGAAGTGATTCTGTTGCCTCAGCCTCCCGAGTAGCTGGGATTATAGGCATGCACCACCAAACCCAGCTAAGTTTTGTATTTTTAGTAGAGATGGGACTTCTCCATGTTGGTCAGGCTGGTCTCGAACTCCGATGTCAGGTGATCCAACCTGCCTCAGCCTCCCAAAGTGCTGGGATTACAGGCATGAGCCACCACACCTGGCCTGAGTTCAGAATTCTTTAGGTGGTTATTGCTACTTGATTTCTGGCTTCCTGATAAACTGTGCTGTATAGGATACAACAATATTCCAATGCAATAATGCATTTAGTCTTTTCCCACGGAGATATTTACATTTGTTTTTCCATTTGCACTCCCAAAACATGAACTCTCATATAGGTAACATTGGACTATTTCACTAGCAAAAAGTGGTAAAAATATGCTCGGAACTAATGAGGTAGAATGACCTAATCTAGAAAGGAGACTCAGAAAAATGCTATACCAATTCATCAGTTACATGCATAAAACAGAGTTTTCTTCAATTTTACTTTTGGTAGTGACATACGCTTTCTGCTATATTATATATTTATGTAGAGATGCACAACAATATCTAAAATTACATAAGGCTGGGAGTAAAATAAACTTTCAGTTTAGATCTCAGCTCACTACTTATTGGCTTTTTGATCTTGGGCAATCTGATTTTCTCTGAGTGTCAGTTTTCATCTCTAAATTGGGGAAAAATTATAAATGCATCAAAGATATAATTAAATGAGTTATGTGTGCTTTATCTTTTTCTCCTCTGGTCCATACATTTCTTTTGCTGTTTTTCATTTAACATCTTAATGTTTTACTTAATGATTTGTAATTGCGTTTTGTACATAGAGCTAATAACTCCTTGTTTTATTTGTTGTTGATGATTATTCAAAACTCATGGTCTTGCATTTTGCTTATATTTTAAAAGTGGACTTTTAGAATTTTAACGCTGACAAAATTGCACCATCCTCCCCAGATTATTTCCTCCATCGTGCCTTGTGTGAAAAAAGTCCTTCCTTAACCAGGAATCAGGTCCTCCCAGACACACACACACACACACACACACACACACGAACACACAGACACGCAGACACACACAGATATGTATTTGTTTTTCTGTTTTTATTCTTCAGTTTTACATCTCTTTCTTCAATGTAATTGTCATATATTTAGCATATGATGTCAGATAACATCTTAAATAAATGTTATTCCAAATAATTAGCTTACAATTTACTCAATGGCATTAATGAATAATCCCTTTACTTTTGCATGTTTTTGATATCATATATTATTTTGCTCGGATTGAATCTTAAGTGATTTTTTCTGTTGCACTGATCGCTCTGTTCTTCTGTCAGTTCTTCACTTTTTCTACGTTTATAGCAGGTTTCACCATCTGGTAGGGTCAATCCTTCTGCATTAGTCATTATCAAAATGTTGAGCATTTTGTCCTCCTGTTTTTCCAGATAACACTTTGGAATTTATGGAGTATTTGAACATTTTTTATTTGCATGTTTTAAAAAACGAATACATGCACATGGTAAAAAGGAAAAAAATAAAGTAGAAAGTAAATATTTCTCTCAATCCTGATCCCTAGTTTTCCCTTCCCAAAGGTGAACTACTTGGTGGTTAAAAACACTGGCTCTTGAAACAGAATGACTGGATTCAAATTACAGCTTGCAACTGCTAGCTGTGGAACCCTAGGAAAATCACTTATAAACGCTCCATGCCTCAGTTTCCCTATCTGGAAGATGAGGATAATAATTACACCTAACAAATGAATTGTTTCCATAATAGAATAAGTAAACCACTTAGAACAATGCCTAGTTCATTGTAAGTGTGCTGTAAAACTTAGCTATTGCTATAACTAGAAAAAGTTTCATGTAAATACTTCTAGAGATAGTCTATGCAGACAAAAGCACATGTGCTTTATGCAAACAAATGGAAGCAAAGTGTGTATATTTCTCTGTACCACTTTAAAGACATTAATAATGATGTAGATAATTCTGTATCAGTTTATATCGATCTTTCTTATTTTTTTCAAATTACTTCATAATAGATCATTGTATAGATATATTATTGTTTATGTTAAAGGCCTTGCTAGTGAATATTTAGGTTGTTTCCAGTATTTTACTACTACAAACAATTTCGCAATGAATAATTTTGTCTTTATTTACCTGTATATTTGTTGAACAATTCCTAGAAATAGAATTGCTAAATCAAAGCATTTTTCACTGGACCTCCCTAGATATTGTAGCAACTTGTACAACCATCAATGATGTGGAATAGATTTTGCATCAACACACTATTATTAGCACAAAAGATTGTCAAACTCTGTCTTTGTGAGTCTAAGATAGGAAAAATGTTTCATGATTTTAATTTGCATTTACTTCACTATGAGTAAGGTCTTTTTCTTTGGATATGCTTTAAAAGGTATTTTTTATTTGAAGAGTCAACGAATGTCTTTTATCCATTTTTAATTGGGGTTTGGTCTTTTTCATATTGATTTGTAAGAGCTTTTGGATATTACAAATATTGGGTCTTTGACACATGTGTGGTAAACATATTTTCTCCAGTTCTTCATTTGTCTGTTACATCTTTTATACATTTTGTTTGTGTGATCTAGACATTTAAAGTTGCTACGTGGTTAATTTCTTCTGGATTTTGTTACTGGCTTCTGATTTCTTTTTTGCGTCACGGACTTGAGAGTAGGTCACATCTGTTGTTCTCTGGATCTTTTGTGTGATATTGAGGAATGTGCTTAAGAGAATCGAGGGTTAGAAGAAAGATGTTCAAGTTCTGATTGTGATCCATCCCAATTTAATAGTTTTTAAGGCAACTAACCAGGAGATTAAAGGTTATTAAAGGTTAAAGAGGAAGGCAATCATTGTCACATCTGTCACGGGAGTGAACTTGCAGCTTTTCTCTCTAGACCAAGGATGCTTGCTGGTGGCCTGTCTAAGTCATGGGCCATTAGGTGTAACCTCCCATTTCGGTCTTCATCATTATAATTTATTTCTAAGTTTGCCATGGCATACCAGGGACTTTCAGTAAAATGTGAAAATCTTTTTTTTGGAGTGTATGTATTGAAAATACTTGTATATCTTTAATTTATATTATCGTTGTAGATATAGGCAAAAATAGATACTGTCTCTCACTTTGCTTATCAAATAAAGTGTCTTTTTAGTGCATTGGTACCATTAGTGTTCTTGAGATTTAGTGATGTTTATTGCTCACTTTACTGAAGAGAATACTGGAAAAGAAAATACAGAGTATTGGATGAGATTTCTGCAGTACTGAGCAAGTATATCAAAGAAGATAGATTTATATGTTTTATACAGGAAAAAAGGTTCATGTCTCTTTTCTACCCCAGTAGACCTAATGTGAGCACTAAGTTTATTTTATTTTATTTTATTTTATTTTATTTTATTTTATTTTATTTTATTTTTTTAAATCTATGGACACTGTGTTCTTGGAACTGCTTCATTGAGCTATAAGCAAGTTTTTTCCCTGCTCAAATTTTCTCATATTTCTGTCCCCAACTCCTTTGTTCTTTCCTGTGATATTTTACAAAAAAACCATTCAACTTAATAAAAGTTAAACTCATTTAAAATAATCCTAGGAAATTGAAAATCAAAAAAGCTCCAATAATATCATAAATACATTATTAGCTCATTTCCCCTGGCACCATCTACCATTTGTATAGTGTAACTTCATATGGTCTTTTATGACTTAATTAACCAATCTCTTTATTTAAATATTTATGTTGTTTTCTTTTTTTGCTTTTACAATCAATAATGGAGATGTTTGTACATATAAGATGTTTGTACATACAATATTTTCCCCACTCGGTGGCTGATTTTCTTCAGGCAAATTATTAAAAGTAGAATTTTGGATCAAAGAATAGGCATATTTTTGGGGCATTTGATACCTATTCATATTGTGTCCTCCATAACTTATGAAAACTGATACCAACAATAGATGACATCCTCTTTCCTAGAGCCCTTATTAATACTGAGCATTCACATTGAAAGATCTCTATCAATTTCTAGATGAAAGATATTATCCCATTGGTGATATAATTTGCATTTATTGGTTATGAATGAGGCTAAACTGTTTTTGCTTATTGTATTTTTTTTTTAGAAAATGTGCACTTAAATAATTAAAATTTTGTGTTGTTTGATTTTTTATTATTGATTTATAAGAGCTCATTGTATATAAAGGGTATTTATCTTTTGAATGTCATGTAGCACACTGAATATTCAATAATCCAAACGTCCTTCTGAAGTTTGTTTATATATGTATATACTGACACATGTATATATAGTACTTTTACTTGATTTTTACATATGTACGTACACACACATCATTTTGCTTTCGTACATGTCAATGCTTATTCATGTATATAGAATATATGATATATTAATATATATCATAAAAACTCTGTAAAGTAAGTTATACTATTAATAGTTTTATATTATATATGATATGTAATATATGGTATTTAATTATAATATAATTGTATAATATATTAATATAATAATATAATTATAATTATAATTGCATATCATATATAATCTAATCTAACAATACATTTTTAATCCTGTTTTATATTGTATGCAAGGAGTTTAGAGATGGAGAGGACAACTTGCCCAAGGTCATTCAGCTAGAGGAGGCTGAAATTAGACCTTCAGAACCCCAAGAGAATCAGAAAATTGTATTTTTACATAGAATCTCTAGATTTGTTAATGTTGCCAACTAATTCAGATACATTTTATATATTGTGTGACTCAACAAAATGCAGTCCAAAGACAAAATAGCCACACACTGAATGCAGCCCATTGCTACCATTTTGTGACTTTGGACTTACAGGATCTTTTATTCATGTACGTCTTTTCAGTACTGCTGGCTTTGTTCACCACTGCTGTCTTTTTTGGATCTTTCTATGAGGCATTTTATCATTCTCTGATCTCTACACTGTTAAATAGGGTTTATTTACTGGTTTCTTCTTATATTCTTGCAAGCAATTAAAAAGGACAAATAGGCCCATCCAAAGAAGAAAGAGAGAGCGGGAGAAAGAGAGAGAGAGAGAGAGAGAGAAGCTGTGTTCATTTGAGGTACAATATACTAAAATGAAAAAACTCTTGATGAGTTTAGGAAAATTAAAATATTGTTTTGAGAAGAATCAGGTAATCTTATAAAGAAGTTGTTCTTTACCTCTATCCTCATTGAAAATCTTTCACCCTAAATACTGCAATGCTCTGTTTCATTAGTGGAGTACATTGTGTCGATTGCAGGGTTATGTTACCTCTCATCATCATCCTGTTGTCTATACACTGCTTTTTTTTTTTTTTTTTTTTTTTTTGCCTCCAAACTCCTTATTTGAATTTTTTTCCTCATTCACGAAATTGTTTTTTTGTGTGACATTGGTCCCATTTATGCCCTTTTCTCTTTTCTTGGTGTACATATGTAGCTAGTGGTACTGGTCTTTGCATTTCAACTGCACTTTAATTGGTTGGGATATTTCGTTTGAATCCTTAAGCTTGGAGTACGCTGTCTTACAACATCCAGCAGAGAAATCAGTCCTAGCAGCCCTTTCCTTGCAGAGTTGACATGGTTGAAGTGCTCTACAGGCAATGGAAGCTTTTATTCCGGAAATAGAGAGAAACTTCATGAACTGAAGGACTGGTGTGTGATCTGCAAAACAGAAAATGAGATTGACTAAACTGGGACATTTCTGCCTCCTCCTGCTGAACTAAAACAGAATATATTCAGCCAATCCCATTTGCAGTCTGGCATTGGAGTGCTCCTGTGATAAGGGCTACATAATAACATGGAATAAAATCTAAACAATTGCTAGGATTACATATATATGTATATATACACATATGTACATACCTGTGTTTATATGTATATATATTTCCTTTAAAGAGATATCTGTTGTTATGCTATAATTTTTAAAAAGATATCATGATTGAAGATATACTTTTTTGAAGTTAAAAACCTTCCCCTTCAATTTTTGTAAAAGACCCCTTTTGCCTCTTATACAATGTTAAGAAAACAGATAGATAATACGAATTATATATTTTTCTGATTATTTAAACTTTTCATTTATATTTGTATCAGGTTTGAAAAAAAGACCTTTAAGGGCAAAGAAAAAGAGCTGGGGGCAGAGCAGAAACGAGATTAAGTATCCTCATCTATTGTCCCTATAGCAGGTCTTCCCAGACAGCCAAATTACAAATTGCACAGGAGGTAAGAAATTTTATTCCCTTTTTAAATTGCTAAAAAACAAACAAAAGAAGAAGAATATTTTGTGGCATTTAAAAGTTATATGTAATTCAAATTGTAATGTCCATAAATCGAGTCATATTGGATTTAAGTGTGGTCTGTGGCTGCTTTTCTGCTGTAATGGCAGAGCTGTGTAGTTGCAAAAGAGACCATATGTGTCTCAAAGTCTAAAATATTTACTACCTGGCTATTTACAGAAAAGTTTGCTGACCCCTGAGTCACAGTAATAATTGTTTAAATTGTAGTATCTTGTTCTTAATTTAGAAAAATAACTGTTGTGGATTGCCGCTTGCTCTCTTCTAGTTCAGCTGGAGTTTTTCCTCCAAATTATTAATCTGCATATATCTGTTCTGCAATGTTTTTTCAGTTTTGTCTTAACTTTATTAAGATATGCCCATCACTCTTATTTCTATTTGTTTCAAAACAATATTGAGGGTGCACTCAGACTTTAATCAAGCGTAAAGGAAGAATTGGAAGTGAGATTGGTCCCAGTAAATGTACTCCTCAGCATGTATCAATACCTTTAACTCTTGTATTGGGTCACATTACCACCTGATCAAAACCACTTGAAATGCCAACTTGTTGTCCAGGAATATTAAACAGCATTGTGATGTATAATATGTATTTCATATTCCTTGCATTAGCATACAACGCCTTTCACAATGTTGCCGCAACAAGCCCTTCTTAGTCATTTTTAAATCCTCTCCTGTTTATGTGTCCTCTTCTGCCACAATGATCCTCACACTCTTCCCCACCAGCTTTGTCTAATTTCTATACATTAGTTTTACCTGGAACTCCCTATTCACCATCATTAATCTCTTGTTTTTAATCTGCTCCAAATTTGAGGTGACACCGCTCTATGGCCCAAATTGTATATCACTTTAATTAATCTATTTTCAATGCTCTGAAAATTTTAGGTGTTCAAGATCAGAAATTCTTTAAAGTCAATGAGTTTTTACCATTTGTCCATTTGTTTTTCATTAATGTCCATTGTTCATTATTTGTTTTTCATTAAGGTCCATTTGTCCATTTGTTTGTCTTTAACTAAATGCCCTCACCGTATTTAGACATTACTCTCATGTTCCTGGTTTTCCATCTAGGAGTAGAAAATGAAACCATCCTAGGTCTAGATCTGTTGTTGCTTCAGTGTATATAGTGAAGCAGGGTGTATTAGTCAGGGTTCTCTAGAGGGACAGAACTAATAGGATAAATGTATATATGAAAGGGAGTTATTAAGGAGAATTGACTCACACAGTCGCAAGGTAAAGCCCTGAGACAGGCTGTCTGCGAGTTGAGGAGGAAGGAAGCCAGCAGGGGATCAGTCTGAGTCCCAAAACCTCAAAAGTAGGGAAGCCGACAGTGTAGCCTTTAGTCTGTGGCCAAAGGCCTGAGAGCCCCTGGCAAACCACTGGTATAAGTCTGAGTCCAAAAGCTGAAGAACTTACAGTCTGATGTTCCAGGGCAGGAAGAATCCAGCATAGGAGAAAGACGAAGCCTGGAAGACTCAGCAAGTCTAGTCCTTCTACGTTCTTCTGTCTGCTTTTATCCTGGCTGCACTGGCAGCTAAGTAGGTGGTGACCACCCAGACTGAGCATGGGTCTGCCTCTCCCAGTCCGCTGACTCAAATGTTAATCTCCTTGGGCAACACTTTCACAGACATACCCAGGAACAATACTTTGTGTCCTTCAATCCAATCAAGTTGACACTCAGTATTAACCATCTCAGAGGGAATTACAGACCCTCAACCTCAGCAAATGAAGGTGATGTCATGGTTCTCTCTCTCCAAATTTTTTTTTTTTTTTTCAGGGGATAAAAGGGCCAATGTTGTGACTGCCAATGAATTATGTACATCCTTCTTGAGGGTTAATCCCATTAATTCCTACCAGGAGGCAAAGATTTAAGTGAATCCTTAAACTGCCTAAGGGGTACTTGACACGAAGTTCCCGGAAAAAGGAACCTTAGGCAGAGGAATTATATGTATTAGTCTTCCTTCTTTAGTGCAAGCATGCAAACACCTCAGAAGACAATGGGTGAATAAATCTTTGGCATGCCCTGCTTTGGAATGATGGTCATCTATTTATTATTATTTAATCTAATAAGAATAAAAAACTCATATAGCAGGGTGACAGAAAATTTGACATTTTCTTTAAGATTTCACATAGCGATTTGGCAAATTCTACTTGTATTTTAATTTCAGCTTTTATTATACTCCCTGACTCTGCCAGGCAGAATTACTTATTTTTTCTGCACCATAGCATTTTGTTTAGTCATAGCGCTTACTGTGATGTTTTGTAATTTATATTTCTATCTCCTCAAATAGACTGTGAACTTCTTGAGGAATCAGAAGAAAAGGATCTCACTAAAAATGTTAACAATGATCACTTTTGATAGTGAGGTTATTTGTGATCCTTCAAAAAAATACTTTTTGCTTCTGCTTATTTAATTTTCTATTCTTTTTCTAACTTTAAAAAATTTGTTCGGCAAGTAAGTATTGACTTTGTGCCAGTTTACATTCTAAGCATTGGGTAATATGCAGTAATCAAAATAGAGCAGAATCCCTGTTCTTATGCAGCTTACATTCTTGTGAGAAGACAGAACAAAAGAAAAGTAGGGAAGAAAAGAAGGAGGAGGAGGAAAAAATAAAAAGATGGTGAGACAAAAGGAAGAGGAAGAGAGAAGAAGGAGAAGAGAAGGAAGACAAAGTAATAGTAGTAGTAGAGGGTGAGCAATGACTCTTGATCATTTGGAGGTAAATGCGAGGTAAAGGATAGCTCCTAATGGGTAAAATCTTGTTAAGTAGAGAATATATAGAAGATACAAACATGTTAGTATGCCAGGAGTTTCTTTAACATCATTTCTAACAGTGAAAATTTCTTTTAAAAAAAAGTGCTGGAAATTCCAAACTCAAGATGTATAAAATCCTGTCTACTGTTGTGGAGAGTGTTGATGGATGAGGAGTTAGATGGAACCCTTTCAGTCACCTTCTGACACACCTACTAATTGCCTCTGCCTCTACGGAAACTTCAAGAAGACAATTATGTGTAGGTTTACCAGAGGAGGTTACTGTACTATGTTTAAAGTTATATATTTAAAGTATGAGAGAGGGGACAATTTATGGGTCAAATTCTTTGTAGAGATAGGATAGGATGTTAAGAACACAACTTTGGAAAGCACAATATAGCTCATTGGGAGAGAAACAAGTAAGAGAAAGGGGGAGGCCTACAAAAATGTTAGGATGATGGCAACAGTGGGTTGGAATAGTTTTAACCTCATCCCCCAACCCCCAGACATACCACCAAAAGCAACATAAATGATAATAATAACAAATCTTTAAAATGATTAATTGCTTTTGTTAATATTATGTAAAATTTGTGTAAATAGACTTTTACGAAGTTCTGTGATTATAGATCCAAAATGTTATGATATAATTGAAATCAATGTGCTTGCTTGCAAAGGCAGTTTCAAGATTTGTCCCTTAGTCCTCCCTTTTAGCTGGATTACCATGCCAGGCCACTCCTGTTCAGTGATCAAAAGGAGTGAGAAAAGAGAAGGCACATTGGTTGGCTTCATTTTTTCTCAGGAAAATAGAAGGTTGACTCACAGCTTAAGATGTGTAAACTTGGGAAAAAAGGAAGCAGTATCTGGAGTAGCAATGAAAGGCATGGCATAAATAAAATAAATTAGAATAATGTGGATTATAGACATTCTCAGCTCTCGCTGTTATGAATAGGTGCTCTTTTTATTGCTTTTCTTCCTTATCAGTAGTAACAATAATTAACAATTTGCTACTCCACTGTAAAACTCAAACTGTTTTAACTTTTGAGATATTGCTATTATTACCTGTGTTGTTGCTATTTGCACCTATGTAACTATTTTAAATTTACAACACCAGCAGAAGCAGTCAGAGTAGAACTACCTAGATGGATACCAGAATTCTGATAAAAGGAATATTTACATGTAGGGTAGAGATAATGTGGCCCCTTGAGTTCTTGGAAAAAACTCAAGAGTTGGACCTGACAAATAATCCAATGTACTAGGTAGGTTTTTGCTGCTAGCATTGATTCTGTACTGGGACTAAAATGATAATAAACTATTACCCCTCCATCCAAGGAAGGTAATTGTTAAATCTAATGATGGCTTTAGGGAAGAATAGGATGGCAAATTCTTAGGTGAAATTGATGCTTCTATTCTAATGCAGGTCTGGGACAAGGAATTTGGTGGGTGTGACAGATGCTTTGCCATAGCACACTACTTAGCCCAGGAGTCAGGAGGTAGTTAAAAGAAACAGGTAACATTTGAGTTCTACTTTTTTTCACTCTATGTGAGAGAAAAATTGCTTTTATGTGAGGAGAAGATGATGTTATTTAGTCAATTATGGAAAAAGGAAATAATAAAACAGTCAGGCCTGAAATAAGAGAAAACTATATATAATGGTAAGGTTCATCCCACATAAAGTCTCATCATATTCAGAGTTAAACATCAGCCTTTCCCACCTCTTGGTTATTCTCCTCCTTATTTCCAGCGAAGCTTCCTTCCACTGTGACCCAAGGTGCTAGAATTTCTCACTGAAATGCTTATCTTTAGATCTGCCATTTATAAGAAGTTTCTAGAACGAGTCTGCAACACTTTCCTTATCAAATAACTAAACTTTCTTCTTTCTCATCACGATGACGTACTGAGTGGCATGTGCTGAATTGTGTAACCTCTAATTCATATGTGGAAGTCATAACCCCCAGTGCCTAAGAATGTGACCTTATTTGGAAACAGGGTCGTTGGAGATACTCAAGTTAAGATGAGGCTGATAGGATGGGCTTTAATTCAATATGACTGTGGGCTTACAAATAGGAGAAATATGGACACAGGGAGAATGAGGTGTGAAGATGTAGGCCGAGGTTGTGATGATGTTTCCGCAAGCTAATGAACACCAAGGACCACCAGAAAACCACTAGAAACTAGGAAAGAAGCCTGGAACAGAGTCTCCCTTACAGACCTTAGGAAAAAAACCAATCTTGATGACATCTTGATCTCAGCCTTCTAGTTTTCAGAGCTTGAGCTACTCAATTCATGATACATTCTTATATCAGCCCTAACTAACTAATACACTTGGGAAAGCAATTCCTCTCTAAAGTATTAACAACATATAACAAAGGCATTACCAACTCAGAACTTTCAGTTGTTGACAATTTAAGATACTATATACATTTGAAAGTGCGGGAGAAAGATGGAGTAGAAAACAGGCACTTTGTTTGAAAAATCTGTACAAAAGCCATTAGACTCACCAGGCGACCTCTACCACTCACATAGATGTGCAACTATTCCAGCTAAAGCCAGGCCACTAGTTCTCTAAGCAATTGACCCAGAGAAGCCCTGGACTAAGGGGCAGAAAGCACAACTAAGGGGAAAGAGAGACACTGAACAGAAAATCTGAAGTGTCAGTGAAAGTATAGGTGTTGAATGGGTGAGACAATCCCATCCACAACAAAATTCTCCCCTTTCTCAGCAACCAGAATACCAGGCTTTTTGTATCCATCTCCTTCCAAGTAAGAGACAATCTGACTGCCTTTGGAATCTCTTCATTCCAAGAGAAAATATCTACTTTCTTGTAGCTGGGTTTCCCCAACGAAATGACTAGGTTCCCATCAGATTACTCTACAGAGAATTGACAATAGATAATTTTTTAAAATTATATTTTAAGTTCTGAGAATCATGCAGAACATGCAGGATTGTTCCATAGGTATACACGTGCCATGGTGGTTTGCTGCACCCATCAACCTGTCATCTACATCGGGTATTTGTCTTAATACTATCCCTCCCCAACCCCTGACCCCCGACAGGCCTCAGTGTGTGATGTTCCCATCTCTGTGTCCATGTGTTCTCATTGTTCAACTCCCACTTATGAGGGAGAACATGCAGTGTTTGGCTTTCTATTCCTGTGTTAGTTTGCTGAGAATGATGGTTTCCGGCTTCATCCATGTCCCTGCAAAAGACATGAACTCATCCCTTTTTATGGCTGCATAGTGTTCCATGGTGTATATGTGCCACATTTTCTTTATCCAGGCCATCATTGATGGGCATTTGGTTGGTTCCAAGTCTTTGCTATTGTGAACAGTGCCACAATAAATATACATGTGCATGTGTCTTTATACTAGAAGAATTTATAATCTTTTGGGTATATACCCAGTAATGGGATTGCTGGGTCAAATGGTATTTCTGGTTCTAGATCCTTGAGGAATCACCACACTGTCTTCCACAATTGTTGAACTAATTTACACTCCCACCAACAGTGTAAAAGTGTTCCTATTTCTACACATCCTCTCCAGCATCTGTTGTTTCCTGACTTTTTAATGATCACCATTTTAACTGGCACGAGATGGTATCTCATTGTGGTTTTGATTTGCAATTCTCCAATGACCAGTGATGATGAGCTTTTTTTTCCATATGTTTGTTGGCTGTATGAATGTCGTCTTTTGAGAAGGGTCTGTTCATATCCTTCGCTCACTTTTTGTTGGGGTTGGTTGTTTATTTCTTGTAAATTTATTTAAGTGCCTCATAGATTCTGGATATTAGCCCTTTGTCAGATGGATAGATTACAAATATTTTCTCCCATTCTGTAGGTTGCCTGTTCACTCTGATGATAGTTTCTTTTGCTGTGTAGAAGCTCTTTAGTTTAATTAGATCCCATTTGTCAATTTTGGTTTTTGTTTTCATTGCTTTTTGTGTTTTAGTCTTGAAGTCTTTGCCCATGCCTATGTCCTAAATGGTATCGCCTTGGTTTTCTTCTAGTGTTTTTATGGTTTTAGGTCTTAGGTTTACGTCTTTAATCTACCTTGAGTCAATTTTTGTATAAGATGTAAGGGAGGGTTCCAGTTTCAGTTTTCTGCATATGGCTAGCCAGTTTTCCATATACCATTTATTAAATAGGGAATCCTTTCCCCGTTGTTTTTGTCAGGTTTGTCAAAGATCCGATGGTTGATGTGTGGAGTTATTTTTGAGTGCTCTGTTTTGTTCCATTGGTCTATATATCTGTTTTGGTAGCAGTGCCATGCTGTTTGGTACCAGTACCATGCTGTTTTGGTTACTGTAGCCTCGTAGTATAGTTTGAAGTCAGTAGCGTGATGCCTCCAGCTTTGTTCTTTTTGCTTAGGATTGTCTTGGCTATAAGGGTTCTTTTTTGTTTCCATATGAAATTTAAAGTAGTTTTTTCCTAATTCTGTGAAGACAGTCAATGGTAGCTTGATGGAGATAGCACTGAATCTATAAATTACTTTGGACAGTATGGCCATTTTCACAATACTGATTCTCCTATCCGTAAGCATGGAATATTTGCTTATTTCCTTGAGCAGTGCTTGGTAGTTCTCCTTGAAGAGGTCCTTCACATCCCTTATAAGTTGGATTCCTAGGTATTTTATTCTCTTTGTAGCAGTTGTGAATGGGAGTTCACTCATGATTTGGCTGTTTGTCTGTTATTGGTGTATAGGAATGCTTGTGATTTTTGCAGGTTGATTTTGTATCCTGAGAATTTGCTGAAGTTGCTTATCAGCTTAAGGAGATTTTGGGTTGAGATGATGGGGTTTTCTAAATATACAATCATGTCATCTGCAAAGAGAGACAATTTGACTTCCTCTCTTCCTATTTGAATGCCTTTATTTCTTTCTCTTGCCTGATTGCCCTGGCCAAAACTTCCAATACTATGTTAAATAGGAGTGGTGAGAGAGGTCATCCCTGTCTTGTGCCAGTTTTCAAAGGGCATGCTTCCAGTTTTTGCCCATTCAATGTGATATTGGCTGTGGGATTGTCAAAAATAGCCCTTATTATTTTGAGATATATTCCATCAGTACCTAGTTTATTGAGAGTTTTTAACATGAAGGGCTGTTGAATTTTATCAAAGCCTTTTCTGCATCTATTGAGATAATCATGTGGTTTTTGTCATTGGTTCTGTTTATGTGGTGGATTACATTTATTGATTTGCATATGTTGAACCAACCTTGCATCCCAGGGATGAAGCCAACTTGATCATGGTGGATAAGCTTTTTGATGTGCTGCTGGATTTGGTTTACCAATATTTTATTGAGGATTTTTGCATCAATGTTCATCAGGGATATTGGCCTGAAATTTTCTTTTATTGTTGTGTCTCTGCCAGGTTTTGGTATCAGGATGATGCTGGCCTCACAAAATGAGTTAGGGAGGAGTCCCTCTTTTTCTATTGTTTGGAATAGTTTCAGAAGGAATGGTACCATCTCCTCTTTGTACCTCTGGTAGAACTCGGCTGTGAATCCATCTGGTCCTGGCTTTTTTTGGTTGGTAGACTATTAATTATTAATTACTACCTCAATTTCAGAACTTCTTATTGGTGTATTCAGGGATTCAACTTCTTCTTGGTTTAGTCTTAGGAGGGTATATGTGCCTAGGAATTTATCAATTTATTCTAGATTTTCTAATTTATTTGCTTAGAGGTATTTACAGTACTATCTGATGGTAGTTTGTATTTCTGTGGGATCAGTGGTGATATCCCCTTTATCATTTTTTATTGCATCTATTTGATTCTTCTTTCTTTTCTTCTTTATATTCTGGCTAGTGGTCCATCTATTTTGTTAATCTTTTCAAAAAACCAGCTCCTGGATTCATGAAGGGATTTTTGTGTCTCTATCTCCTTCAGTTCTGCTCTGATTGTAATTATTTCTTGCCTTCTGCTAGCTTTTGAATTTATTTGCTCTTGCTTCTCTAGTGTTTTTAATTGTGATGTTAGGGTGTCAATTTTAGATCTTTCCCACTTTCTCTTCTGGACATTTAGTGCTATAAATTTCCTTCTAAACACTGCTTTAGCTTTGTCCCAGAGATTCTGGTACATTCTGTCTTTGTTCTCATTGGTTTCAAATAACTTATTAATTTCTGCCTTAGTTTTGTTATTTACCCAGTAGTCATTCGGGAGTTGTTCAGTTTCCATGTAGTTTTGTGGTTTTGAGTGAGTTTCTTAATCCTGAGTTCTAATTTGACTACACTGTGGTCTGAGAGATGGTTTGTTATGATTTACATTCTTTTGCATTTGCTGAGGAGTGCTTTACTTCCAATTATGTGGTCAATTTTAGAATAAGCAATGTGGTGCTGAGAAGAATGTATATTCTGTTGATTTGGGGTGGAGAGTTCTGTAGATGTCTATTAGGTCTGCTTGGTCCAGAGCTGAGTTCAAGTCCTGAGTATCCTTGTTAATTTTCTGTCTCGTTGATCTGTCTAATATTGACAGTGAGGTGTTAAAGTCTCCCACTATTATTGTGTGGGAGCCTGAGTCTCTTTGTAGTTCTCTAAGAACTTGCTCTATGAATCTGGGTGCTCCTGTACTGGGTGCATATATATTCAGGATAGTTAGCTCTTCTTCTTGCATTGATCCCTTTACCATTATTTAATGCCCTTCTTTGTCTTTTTTGATCTTTGTTGGTTTAAAATCTGTTTTATCAGAGACTAGCATTGCAAACCCTGCTTTTTTTTTGTTTTCCATTTCCTTGGTAAATATTTCTCCATCCCTTTATTTTGAGCCTGTGTATGTCTTTGCATGTGAGATGGGTCTCCTGAATACAGCACACTGATGGGTCTTGACTCTTTATCCAATTTGCCAGTCTGTGTCTTTTAATTGGGGCATTTAGCCTGTTTACATTTAAGGTTAATGTTGTTATGTGTGAACTTGATCCTGTCATTATGATGCTAACTGGTTCTTTTGTGCATCAGTTGATGCAGTTTCTTCATAGTGCTGTTGGTCTTTACAATTTGGTATGTTTTTGCAGTGGCTGGTACCAGTTTTTCCTTTCCATATTTAGTGCTTCCTTCAGGAGCTCTTGTAAGGCAGGGCTGCTGGTGACAAAATCTCTCAACATTTGCTTATCTGTAAAGGATTTTATTTCTCCTTTGCTTGTGAAGGTTAGTTTGGCTGGATATGAAATTCTGGGTTGAAAATTCGTTTATTTAAGAATGTTGAATATTGGCCCGTCATTCTCTTCTGGCTTGTAGGGTTTCTGCAGAGAGTCCACTGTTAGTTTGATGGGCTACCTTTTGTGGGTAACCTCACCTTTCTCTCTGGCTGCTCTTAACATTTTTTCCTTCATTTCAACCTTGGTGAATATGATGATTCTGTGTCTTGGGGTTGTTATTCTTGAGGAGTATCTACGTGGTGTTCTCTGTATTTCCTGGATTTGAATGTTGTCCTGTCTTGCTAGGTTGGGGAAGTTCTCCTGGATAATATTTTGAGGAGTGCTTTCCAACTTGGTTCCATTCTCCCCATCACTTTCAAGTACACCAAATAAACGTAGGTTTTGTCTTTTCACATAGTCCCATGTTTCTTGGAGACTTGGTTCATTCTTTTTTTCTCTAATCTTGTCTTTACACTTTATTTGATTAAGTTGATCTTCAATCTCTCATATCCTTTCTTCTGCTTGGTCTATTTAGCTGCTGATACTTGTTTATGCTTCACAAAGTTCTCATGCTTTGTTTTTCAGCTCCATCAGGTCATTTATGTTCTTCTTCAAACTGGCCATTTTAGTTAAAAATTCCTCTAACCTTTTTTCAAGGTTCTTAGCTTCCTTGCATTGGGTTAAAACATGCTCCTTTAGCTTGGAGGAGTTTGTTATTACCCACCTTCTGAAGCCTACTTCTGTCAATTCTTCAAACTCATTCTCCATCCAGTTTTATTCCCTTGCTGGCGAGGAGTTGTGATCCTTTGGAGGAGAAGAGGCATTCTGGTTTTTGGAATTTTCAGCCTATTTGTGCTGGTTTTTCTTCATCTTCATGGATTTATCTATCTTTGATCTTTGATGTTGGTGACCTTCGGATGGGGTTTCTGTGTGGATGTCCTTTTTGTTGATGTTGATGCTATTCCTTTATGTTTGTTAGTTTTGCTTCAAACAGTCAGGGCCTTCTGCTGCAGGTCTGCTGGATTTTGCTGAAGGTCCACTCCAGACCTTGTTTGCCTGGGTATTACCAGTGGAAGCTGCAGAACATCAAAGATTGCTGCCTGTTTCTTCCTCTGGAAGCTTCATCCCAGAGGGGCACCCACCAGATGCCAGCCAGAACTCTTCTGTATGAGGTGTCTGTTGACCCCTGCTGGGAGGTGTCTCCCAGTCAGGAGGCGTGGAGTTAGGGCCCCACTTGAAGTGGCAGTTTATCTCTTAGCAGAGCTCTAGTGCTGTGCTGGGAGATCTGCTGCTCTCTTCAGAGCTGGCATGCAGGAATGTTTAAGTCTGCTGAAGCTGCACCTACAGTTGCCCCTTCCCCTACATGCTCTGTCTCTGGGAGATGGGAGTTTTATCTATAAGCCCCTGACTGGGGCAGCTGCTTTTCTTCCAGAGATACCCTGCCCAGAGAGGAGGAATCTAGAGAGGCAGTCTGGCTATAGTGGATTTGCTGAGCTGTGGTGGGCTCTGCCCAGTTCGAACTTCCCAGTGATTTTATTTACACAGTGAGGTGAAAATTGCCTACTCAAGCCTCAGTAATTGTGGACGCCCCTTCCGCTACCAAGCTCGAGCACCCCAGGTTGACTTCAGACTGCTGTGCTGGCAGCAAGAATTTAAAACCAGTGGATCTTAGCTTGCTGGGATCCGTGGGGGTGGGATCCACTGACCTAGACCACTTGGCTCCCTGGCTTCAGCTCCCTTTCCAGGGGAGTGAATGGTTCTGTCTCGCTGGCATTCCAGGAACCACTGAGGTATGGAAAAAACCAAAAAAACAAACAAAAAAACAAACTCCTGCAGCTAGCTCGGTGTCTGCCCAAAGGGCTGCCCAGTTTTTTGCTTGAAACCTAGGGCCCTGCTGGTGTAGCCACCCGAGGGAATCTCCTCATCTATGGGTTGCGAAGACCATGGGAAAAGTGTAATATCTGGGCCAAAATGCACTGTTCCTCACGGCACAGTCCCTCATGGCTTCCCTTAGCTAGGGAAGGGAGTTCCCTGATCCCTTGCACTTCCCAAGTGACACGATGCCCCACCCTGCTTCTGCTCGCCCTCTGTGGGCTGCACCCACTGTCTAACCAGTCCCAGTGAGATGAGCTGGGTACCTCAGTTGGAAATGCAGAAATCAACCACCTTCTCTGTTGATCTCACTGGGAGCTGCAGACCGGAGCTGTTTTTATTCGATCATCTTGCCAGCCACCTAGATAATTTAAAGATATTTCAAGTATCTCTTTAAGGCATCACTCTTCATGGTTAATAATGTTCATTATGTCCAATGATACTTTTTTCTTAACTTTAACACTGTTTTTTTGTTTTGTTTTGCTGTAAGACTTATTAGTATTTGGATTTAAAAATGTATACATTTACTATTTTGAAACCAAAATAAGGAAGGAAAGAAGGAAGGAAAAGGGGAACAAAGGAAGGAAGATAAGAAAGGAGAGAAAAAAGCAGCACTTTGGGAGGCCGAGACGGGTGGATCACGAGGTCAGGAGATCGAGACCATCCTGGCTAATACGGCAAAACCCCGTCTCTACTAAAAATACAAAAAACTAGCCGGGTGAGTTGGCGGGCGCCTGTAGTCCCAGCTACTCAGGAGGCTGAGGCAGGAGAATGGCGTGAACCCAGGAGGCGGAGCTTGCAGTGAGCTGAGATCTGGCCACTGCACTCCAGCCTGGGCGACAGAGCGAGACTCCGTCTCAAAAAAAAAAAAAAAAAAAAAAAGAAAGGAGAGAAAAAAGAAAAGAAAGAAAAAAGTTTTTAAAAAAAGAGAAAAAAATTTAAAAAAGCAGGCAGGGGGGAAAAGAAGGAAAGAGAGAGAGAATGAGGGAAGGGAGGCAGGAAGGAGAAGGACAAGGAAGTGAAGGAAGAAAGAAAGGAAGAAGCAAGCTAGCTCTAAGCAAATAATAGAGTGATATGTACTTTAGACCTGCAGGATCACCTATTTGTGCATGTTGAGGGTCTATGGGTAGAGAAGAAGGAGTGGTCAATTATGTATTTTTTCCTTTTAGGAACTATTAATTCCCAAATTCTTGTGATTATGTTAAAAGAGTTCAACACCCAGCCACCTTCACTGAAACAGAGGAAGCATATACCATAGGCTAACCAGTGTATCTCATGATCTCAGACAAAGTAATTGGCTCAATGACAAAGACGTAATTGATATAGATTGATAAGAATACTGGGGGAGAGAGTGTGTCTCATTCTTTTCTCTGGGTTTCTTAGCTGTAACCCTGAAGCTGCTGAGGATCATCTTTGCAATTATATAATTGGAGTCTTCCTGGACTAAAACAAACACAGAGGAAATCAGAGTGTAGAAATAGATACAGCTTCAGATATATGAAGATATTGCACATGGATTCAGCCATACCTAAAATGGGTCTAATATTTCTTGGTTATCTTTGCCAACATATATCTTTTGCACTTTGGCTAGTTTGAGTTGGTTTTTGTTAACCTGGCACCAAGAGTTCTAAGTAATACAGAGCCTTATCTCCATTTCCCAGTCCCTTTTCTCTTTGTCCCTGCCTTGTTTGCAACACTAACTCCAGGCACCCACAGTTCTCCTCTATAAAAATCTATGTTAAAACATCATAAACTTTGTTTCGAAGGTCAGTTAATATGTTATCTGGGAATATTTGAATGTTGACTTGACATGAAAGAGAAGGTGAATAATAGGATATTCTTTTGTATTTGGTTTTATTTCCTTTTGACTATTTTAATGAACAATCCAGGTGATCATTGTTCAAGCTTTATCTGTTAAATTGCAATTTTATGCAATTCTTTATAAAAGAGACAGTTATCGCAAAATAATTAAAATAAATTAGCAAAAATGCAGATGATCTTTAAACAATTGGCCTCATCATTTCAGTTAAAGACAATTTAATTCAGCCAGTTATTTGTACTTTTTCAGAAACAATATTATATGACTAAAAATTTGCAAATAACAGTCTAATTGGTTTTTAAAAATTCAGATATACATACATATAGTGTACATAACTATATTTTTCAAACACTTTCCTTCTCAATCATTCTTTAACCCCTCTTATCATTGCTACAAATTTTAAGCCAGGTGAGATACATTTTTTTTTGTTGCTTTACTTTCTCTTTTTTCGCCCCCCTTTCCTCCAGGATGAGGACCGACCCCGATTTTGAGAGAAGGTGATGGTGATGAGGATGTGGGTGGCATTAGCTTTTTGGATTGTTACAATGTTTGACCTACAGGTCAGTTTCCTGAGTGAACTTTTCTGGCTAAAAGCAAGCAGAAAGAACACTTAAAGAAACATTAACAAAGAAGCAAACAACAAAGTTGAAAAGCTTAACTAGATAAATGCATTTATTTTATTTTACCCATTCTGATTATAATTTTGAAATACCAATTTTAAATAGGGTAAAATTTTTGGAAACAGCCTAATTATACATGATTATGCTGACAGAGCCTTTATTTAGATTTTATATGAAATTTATAATACTTAGTGACTTAGCCTGAAACAACATTTTTGTTTGTGTGTATGGATGAGAGATTTATCAACTCAGAACTCACAACGAGAGGTTTATCAATATTTTTGCAAATAGTACTCTTACAATCTCCTTCCTGTGATAGGTAAAGGTCAAGCTCAGGAACTTCCTGTTGCTATTACAGATGTAATTTTGTGTGTTCCATTACAGGAAAGACAAAGGTCAAAATGAAATGGAGCCATCACACACTTTATGTGGAGGAAAAATGTCAGAACCAGATAGAGAATAGTGTAATTTATATCCATGATATAGGGGTGACACCATCACTCTTGAATGATACTACAAATTGGTAATGAGGACACCTCTGTGGGTAATGGATGCCAATTTCTCAGCATACAATATTTGTGACACATCCAATTTACGAAGTTCTCCATCTTTAAGTTTCCCCAGAGTTTAAACTTAGTGATAGCTGCTCCTAACTACTCACTCTTGAAATCCAGTATTGTGTGAGAATTGACCTTCAGAATTACAGAGGAAAGAATGAGAAAGAGACGGGCTTTTTTCAAATTAAACTGTAAACATAGAAAAGTTACTTACTTTTATCAATGCTTTGGTTTCATATCTTGCTCTCCCTTCACATCATAGTTTTTAAATAATAAACACTTGTTTCTTAAAATAGCCAATATTCCATACACTGTTGAAATATAAAGTTGTTATTAATAAGAAAAAAGCTTCCCAGAGTCACTGAAAGTAGAATTAGAAAATCTTAATTCTTAAGGGATCCCTTATGTGCAAACTGCTTGGACAATTTGCTTTGATATCAAAGCAACTTCAGATAGATTACCATGCATCCTATTCTAAGGCCTCACCCTCTCTGAAGGTGGAGATTGTATTCATTTCTGCAGAAGCCTCTTTCTGAATATTAGAATCTCTAAGCAAACCTCCTTTATCTTTAGTGTAAATCTCCTTTCAATCACAACTTAAACCTATTTTCCCACCTCATGTAGCTCTCAGAGTATGAGAAAAGCTGGGAAGTACCCTTTTTATAAAAACTTTCTACTTTTTAAATTAGTTGTCATTTAATAACCTTCATTTCAGAAGATTGAATAACCTCAATTTCTTTATTCTTTCTTAATACTTTTTACTACCATTCTACTCATCGTTTTGGCCTGCCTTTTCCAGGGTCTTTTTAAAAATTCTCCAAACTGCTCCTAAAATATGGAAATCAACATTAAACTTATACATAAATACGTAACGTATGCATACACGTAAACATAAATAGGCTATATGGTATAGCCTATTGCTGTTAGGCTACAAACCTATGTAACATGTTACTGTACTGAATACTGTAAGCAATTGTAACACAATGGAAAACCTTCGTATATGTAAACATATCTAACATAGAAAAGATACAGTAAAATACAATCTTATAATATTAGGGGACTACCACTATACATGTGTCTGTTTTTGACTGAAACATTGTTATGTGGTGCATGATTGTAAAGGGCATCATTGCTGGTTCTCATCTAGCCAACTGCTGCTTAAAATAACCTATTACTGACTCATAACAAACTCATGATCTGTTATCATTTCCCACTTTAAAAAAATGTGGTCTCAAGGTCTAGCTAGTGTCTTCCACAATTATAGTTGAGTTTGATTTAGGACACAAATGATTAGAGATAACTGGCAAGAAATCTTCCTTTTCTTCCAGCCTAACATCAATAACATATTGTACCCCTGTTGGAGAACTGTCAAATTTCTTTATTTTACTTTGGTGAAGATGGCCTCATTAAGAACATTACATCTTTCAATACTTCAGGAAAAGGAAAGCTGTATTTCAGTCCACTTGATGTTGTGATGTAAAGATACTTTATTAGTCAGAGTTAGACAGAACCAATGATGGGGTGAGGGTGGGAGCTGGGCAGAAAGAGAGAGAGAAGAGATAGGATTTATTAGGGGAATTGACTCATACAATTATGGAGGCTAAGTCCCACAGTAGACCTCTGTAAGTTCAAGATCCAGGGAAGCCAGGAGCAAGACTCAGTCCAAGTCTGAAAGCCTCAGAACCAGGGGACCTAATAGCACTAGGTCTGAAGCCAAAGGCCCGAGAACCTAGAGGCCACTGGTTCAAGTCCAAAGGCCAGAGAGCCTGGGGTTCTGATATCTAAAGGCAGGAGAATACAGTTGTCCAAGCTCCAGGAGACAGAGAAAGAATTTTTCTTTCCTCTGAATTTTTGTTCTACTCGATCCTCAACTGATTGAACAGTGCTTGCCTACGTTGAGGGTAGATCTTCCTCACTCAGTCCACCAACTCACATACCAATCTCCTCTGTAAACAGCCTCACAGATGTACCCAGAAATAATGCTTTCCAACTTTGTAGGTATACCTTAATTCAGTCAAATGGACCCCTAAAATTAACCATCACAGATACCTTCTCAATAAGTAGAAGAAAGCCAGTGGTTATGTTCAAAAACTTCTAGCCTGAAACTCTTTTCAAACTTCATATATATATTATATTATGTACATATATGCACAGATAATTTGTACACAACTGTATCAATACATTTGCCAATACATTTGCGTGCTTATTGCGCATCTTTGGATTGCTAGGCATTGTGTAGAAGGAAAGTATATCCCTTTGATGTCCTATCACTTTGCCACATTGCAGCATGAAACAAATAGAATATGGATCTATACAGTCATATGTATTTTAAATATATAAATATCATTATTTTGCTTTTTCTATTCTGGACTTGACTTTTCAAGTTATTTTTATTAAGGAAATCCAGGTAGATATACAGAGCATTGTATGTCTTAGACACATGAATCTACATGTAAGATATCTCACTCCTTTCCGAGCTCCTGTTTTTTTCTAAATGAGCTTGAATTTAGGAAGATTTTTAATGAAGGAGAAATGATGGTTTAACAGATGGCAGATGGGAGCTTGTTCTGGCTTTCTGAAATAGCATAAATTGTCCTGTAAAACATCTATAGAAGGAGAGAGGCAGAAGGAAAGATGAGTGGTATTTCTTGATTAGCGTGTTGGAAGCAGGTGGGAAAAATGGTGGAGGTGATATTGGTAGGCAGGGTGGGGAGAGTAACATGGACAGTCAGACTGATTGGCAATATAGGATGGAGTACCACGGAACTTTTGAGGAGGAAGATAGTTTCTGCAGCAGCAAAGGAAGAAGAACTAATTATTTAGTAAGTGAAAAGAGAACTACAGAAAGTAAAAAGGAGACTTAGCGTATGGTGAATATTCAGCCCACAAGAAAGCATGCCAGCAACCCTTTCTAACTTCCCATTGTTACTTTTCCCACCTAGGAGTAGGCCTCTGATTTAAGTGCAATGAAAAGCAAGTTAACAGAAGAGTCTATACTTTTTAAAATCAAATATTCATCAGCATTCCAACACATGCATTCTACAACTACGTGGTACTGTGTTTACAATTGTGAACAAAATAGTGATGGTCCCAGTCCTTGTGGAGCTTCTAGTTTAACTGGGGTGGAATACAAAAAGAAAAGTAAGTAAACAAGTAAGTACTTTACAAACTGTGCTAGATGCTATGAAGGGGAAATAGCAATGTGCAGCAAGAGACTACATGGAAATGTAGAGGGGCGAGAAAACTGCTTTAGAAAGAATGATAAGAGAAGCTTTTAGGAGGAGGTGATACTTGAGATTAGACATGAAATTAGAGAAGCTGGTGTTCAGGGAAAGGAGTTCTAGTTAGAAAGAAGAGCCTTTGTGATCATTTTAAGGAAGGAAAAAGCTTAGTGTGTTTCAGAGGTTAACAAAAATCAGTGTGTCTGGAACATAGGGCTTAAGGAGAAGGGTGAGACATGAAACTTGGCCAGATCACACTGGGCCTTCTAGACCATATTTTTTAAAAAAAGTTATTTTATTCTAAGTGAAACAAGAGGTGACTGGCAGGTTTTTAGCAGGCATCTGGCATGGCCAGAATTATATTTTTAAATGAGTGTTTTGGCCATTGCATTAAAATGGATGAGGTAAAATAGGCAGGATTATAAATAGATATGATTATTTAGGCAAAAAGTGATGATGGATTTCATTATGGCAATGGCAGTTGAGATAAAGAGAAGTGAATGAAATCAAGATATGCTTGTAGTTAAATTGACAGGACTTGGAAATGGATTAGATATAAGCGATAAGCAAAAAATGAGGAATCAAAAACAATTCTCAGATTTGAGCAACTGGATAAATGGGAAAAAGTTGGGGGATTGAGAATTATAGGCAGTATTTTTTAGAAAAATGAAATTTGAAATACCTGTAAGACATCCAATTGGAGATGTCAAATAGCTGCTTAATATGTGAGTTCAGAGGAAATGTCTGAGTTATAGATAGAAATTATTGACATATAGAGGGTATATAAGACATTTATAAAGACATACATAACACAGCATACACTTATTCTGTGAATATGAAATATGCAGGATATAAAATCAAATATATTTTACCATAAAGTTAAATTGGCCATCTTTGATGTCCCAGGTAATGTAAGCTTTAGTTTTTACTCTAGAATGGGCATTAGTACCTAGTCAGATTTCACTTAAACAGATATTTGTGGAGATATCAGAATACATTTGAAGACAGAAGACTTAACAGGTTTTTAAGATGATATTCTGCCTGGCCTGGTAAAAAGTGAGAGAGAATTCAAGTAGCATTCTCCAATGCAAAGTTTTAGCCCTCATCAATTTTTCATTTGCTTCCTTACCTCTGCTGTTGGGCCCAGAGGGTGTGGTGTGTGTGTGTGTGTGTGTGTGTGTGTGTTTTCTTCTTTACCCCTTTCCTGGTTAAGGACGTGTTCTCTATTATTAAGTCACCAATTAGGATCACTGCATTATTTTTCGTTTCTCTTGGCTATTATAATAGTAATCACAATTGTATTTTAGAGCAATCTTTTATCCCTTCAAATTATTTTTGAAAACACTATTTCTTAGTACACTTCTGTGCAAAATAATACTTTTATGGATGCAAGAATGAAAGAGCAGGTAAATTGATGGCATTGTGACAGCTGCTGTTTATTTAAACAATCACTTAAATGATTTGATAGGTAGAATATCTTAGCTGGTGAGTTCATTGCATTTTTTTTTTTTAAGAATAGAATGGCAAATAATGAGTTCATGGTCAGAGGAAAGTTAAACTTCATTTATTCTAAAGGCTGACAGACTGAACCCTAGATAGCTGGACTTCAGTCTATTTAACTATATAACTAGGTAAGTATATAACTATATAAATAAATATATATAACTAAATATTACTGTATATAAACTGCATAAATAGCTATATAATTATATATAACTTCATATATAAAGCTACATGTTTGCCTGTCTATTAGTCTTAGAATGTCAACCATTTTACATAAAATATTTTGAAACAAATCTTTCATCTTAATCAGATCAAACCAAGTATAATTTGATCTTTTCTAGATGATTTAGGATCAGCATTATAAGCATTTATTATTGTACTACACTAGAGTAATGTGAGGTCTACCTGCCGGAAGCTATGAAAAGTTTGCATTCTGACCTCTCCACAAGAAGGCCACAGGGGAGTGCACTCTTGCCTTTGTCTGCTTTCAATATTCCTTATTACCCTGTTCCTCACCACAACTTTTTTCTTAACTTCTTCATTTGCTTATTTCTCATTGTTCTCAGCAGCCTAAGTCAATGCTTAAGGAACTTAATTTTATTAAACCCACAGATTCCTCAGGGCGCAGTGGCTCACACCTGAAATCCTAGCACTTTGGGAGGCCAAGGTGGGCAGATCATTTGAGGATAGGAGTTGGAGACCAGCCTGGCCAACAAGGTGAAACCCCATCTCTACAAAAAATACAAAAATTAGCCAGGTATGGTGGAATGCGCCTGTCATCCCAGTTACTTGGGAGGCTGAGGCTGAGGCAGGAGAATTGCTTGAGCCTGGGAGGCAGAGGCTGCAGTGAGCCAAGATTGTGCCATTGCATTCTAGCCTGGGTGACAGAGTGAGATTGTCACAAAAAACAAAAACAAAACAAAACAACAACAGCAAATTCATAGATTTGAGTACATTTAAATCTATTTTGGTTGCTTTTTTGTCTATTTGGTTTTATTGAGCTCCTTACCTTTGTTTAGAGAAGTTAGTTATAAGAGTAATATAAATTCATCACATTACTCACTTATCTACTTGCAGAATAATTCTAGGTTATTTATATCTAGATTCTTACTTGGACTCTCCTCATGGTGTCAAAATCCTAAGCTGAGATAGTAATATAAAAACTGAAAATATGAAACTGAAAATATGAAACTCTAGAAGGCTATGAACAGAGCTAATTTTTTGCCAGTATGGGTTGCCATATGGGTTGATTCCAGGAATGCAAGTGTGATTTAATATATTTTTAAAATCAATAAATAGAATTCACCAAAGTAACAGATTAAAGGATAAAAATAGCACAACCATTTCAATAGGTGTAGATAAATATTTGCTAAAACTCAACACATGTTCATGGTAAAAATTCTCAGAAAACTAGAAATAAAGGATAATTTTCTAAATTTTATAAAGAGTATCTATTTAAGATCCTACAGAACACAACATGCTTAATGGTGAGATAGTGAATGTTTTCTTCTGATGTTGGAAAAATGTCAAAGATGTCAACTCTTATAACTTCTATTTAGCATTTACATTAGAAATGCAATAAAACAAATATAAAAGGAAACGTATAATGATTCAAAAGGAAGAAGGAAAACAGTGACATGATTACGTTCTTAGAAAATCTTTAAAAACTACAAAAATAATATAAATAAATAAAGTTAGCAGGCTCCTGAATACAAGGTCAATATACAAGGACAATTACATTTCTATTTACAAGCAAAAAACAATTAAAAATTAAATTGAAAGCAGTATCATTTATAATGGCACCAAAAAATCATATAGCTTGAAATAAATTAGTAAAGGTGTACAAAACACTACAAAATATTGCTGAGAGAAATTAAGAAAAGCCAATATAAATAAAATGACATTCTATGTTAATGGATTAAAAATGTAATATTGATAAGATACTGTAATATTGATAAGGTACAAATTTTCCCAGATTGATCTGCACATTTTGATTGTGATTGAATTTGATCTGTAGGTCAATTTTGAGAAAACTGAAATTGATCTGTAGATTAGGTTCAATCACCATTAATATGCTCATAAACTTTTCTATGGTAGAAGTTGCCAAGTTGACCCTAAAATTTATATGGAAATTTAAAGGACCCAGAATAGGAAAGATAATCTTTTCTAAAAAGGAAAACAACTGAAAAACATACTACCAAATATAAAAACTTACAGCATTTACCTTTCAGTGGATAAACCGACTAGGAGGAGGCAGGAGAGTGCTGGAAATATTATGTATCTTTGTCTGTATGTTGGTTACATAGGCATATACATATGCAAAAATTAGTCAAGCTGAACACTTCACATTTGTGTATTTTACTGTATATACATTGTACCTTAACCTAAAAATAGCATAAAATTGGTAATAGGGATGCCTCCATAATCTGGAATGTGCATTTTGTTACAGAGAAGTTCACAGACAAAATTACAAAGCACACACGTAAACCACCACCATGACAGGAAGAATGTACTCCCAAAGAACAGAAAATAATAGAGCAATAGGAAAAGATGGACAGGGTATGGTGGCTCATACCTGTAATCCCAGCACTTTGGGAGACCGAGGTGGGCGGATAATGAGGTTAGGAGATCGAGATCATCCTGGCTATCACAGTGAAACGCCGTCTCTACTAAAAACACAAAAAAAGAAAAAAAAATTAGGGAGCATGGTGACGGGCACCTGTAGTCCCAGCTACTAGGGAGGCTGAGGCAGGAGAATGGCGTGAACCCAGGAGGCAGAGCTTGCAGTGAGCCGAGATTGCGCCACTGCACTCCAGCCTGGGCGACAGAATGAGACTCCGTCTCAAAAACAAAACAAAACAAAAAAATAAATAAAAATAAAAATGTTAGTATAACTATGTTTAAACTGAGAAGAATAAATCATAAATCAAAGGTCTATCAAAGAGATAAATGAAGACATAGAATCCATAAAATAATGACAAAATATATTCTGTCTATGTATTTATCCATCCATCATCTATTTATACCTATCTCTTCCCTCCAGGTCTGTTTAAATCTAAAATTTATGATCTGTTTCTTTATCCCACTAAGTTGCCCTCATGAACTATTAAAGAGATTAAAGAATTTTAATTTCCATGTTGTTGGTGTTTAAGTTTTTAGAGTTAGATCTTAATGAAAGAAAGAGTAAGTATAAATCAGAAAGTTGAATCCTTTTTATTATCAAGTCTAAGAAATTTACTTTATATTTTTATTTCAAACTCTTTCATGTCTTTTTTCTTTAAGAAAATGGTCCTATATGTCTTATTATAAAATATTGTGCCTATAAAATTGAAAGCGTCTATAAAGTGCAAATATTCTTGCATATATTATTTCTAAAAGTATCAAGATATTGGCTGAGATACAAACTAATGACATAGTAGCTATCAAATGTTTTCAAATATGAATAGTTGAATCCAAATATATTATAAAATTAGACTCTTTTTATCTTAAATTATAATCCTTTGGTATCAGTTGACAATTACAATCTTATTTTTAAAACTGTATCTTTTTAAATATAAATATTAATCTTTTCCTGGAAAATAATAATATAATAAGTAAAACATATGAACATAGTCAACACAGTATTTTGCTGTTTCTGGTACATGTACCCCAAAATATTTTACTTTATTGTGGCATTCTAATTTGGAATGTGTGACCTGAACTGTACAAAGAAAGGTTGTAGAATTAGCACCTTGTAGTTATTCTGAAGGAAGAGAAATAAAATATTTACAAGGTCCCAAAAGAGTTTATTCTTCTTATACCAGTATGCAGGATCCTAGGTCATAAGAATCCAGTAATGTAGCTATAAAAATAAATCAAAATGCAAATATTGGCCTTATACCCAGAAGATAAATCACTTGAAAGGCTCAGCAGTATAATGAACTGAAAATTCAAGAACTTGTCAGGATACATTCTTGTCTTATGACACTGACAAACCATAGATTCAGACTAGAGGATATAGTTGCCTTTTGTTTTTGTTTTGGAAATTGTTACTAAGGGTTATTTATGAAGAATATTAAAACTAGATGAATTTTTTTCATTAGTGATGAATGCTATAATTTGAAAATGTTGAATATAGTTTAGTTCCTTTCTTTTGTATCCTGAAGATTGTTGGTAAAGCTGCTCTCAGATCCAGAGAATATAGTTAATCCATGAGAGATAGCATCAATGTTTTCATATATTTTCCTTAACAGTTCATCTATGATCAGTGTTAACTACTCTGCAAGGTAGACTGTGGTACATTGCAGTAGAGACAGCCAGGATTCACCCAGGGAGACCCAGGAGGTGAGTTACCTAGGATGGGGATATACTCCTAAGAAATTTCATTCCTAGGTTTGGGAAAATTAGTCCAGTATTAGGAGCACTGAGGGAAGCAAAGGCCTCCTTGCATTTACAGCTGACATTGTCCTATCTGGCTATCTCATAGTAAAGAATGATGATTGATTTTATTAATTTTAGGTTTTACACGTATTTTGAAGGACAATCAGGGTTGGATAACTTCTAGATACCTAGTTTTATCCATTAGGAAGGAAAAATCATGGATTTTGGATCTGAGGCTTGGGTTTAAGACAAAAAGAATAACACCTAATCATGAAGCCCTTCTGTCCTCACTTTCCATATTGTTCAAAAACCCCTTAATGTACAGGTAGAGGAATAATGATAATAATAGTATCTATTATTGAACACTGACTAGCAAAACCTTGTCTTAACTTAGCTGATCAAATAAAGTTGATCGATGTGGACTTATTTCAGGCTGAGTTTTTTGTTTTTTGCTTTTGTTGTTTTATTTTTGCGTAAAGCTATAAAGCATGTTTATATTTATGTTCACATATTTGATATAAATCCACATAAACTTTACATTTTAATGTAAAGTTTAAAGTGTACAGTAGTTGTGCCATGTCTTTTATGGTCCAATGTGAAGCCCGGGGTAATGTCATTTAAATTATTTTTGAAACTGGTGTCACTTATTACTAGTTTTGTAATTTGGGGCCCATTCCCTATCTCTCTGACTGTGCTTCTTCATTTGCAGAATGAAGGTAATAATTTTGCCTACTTCATTGGGTTGTTGCAACACATTTAGTACAATCTGTGACAAGGAATAATACACAGCAATAGACAGCTGTTTAAGATTACTCTTTCTCGTTTCAAAATTTTAGCAAGGTCTTATTTTTGCAAACAAAATTTCCAGAGGTCAGGGATCATATTTAAAGAGAAGTCTCTTGGTAAAATTTCCAACATTACACAATGTGCTTGAAGACTTCTGATAAATGCTGTTCGATTGCGTGATTCTGAATGATCGGGTAAGAAGGATTCAGAAATGAGCTTTCCGGTACATTAGATGAATGAGTCAGTAGAAAGTACAGCAGTAATAAATTCAATGATTCCATGGCATAATTTAGCAGGCTTTCAATGATCTGCTAACTGTTCTTTAGTAATGGTGTTGCCTTTCCTTAGCCACATTTACTGCTGACATTAAGCGGGGGAATTAAATTCCTGTGATTATCAACGTCGTATTACTTAGTATCAAAAGAATGTGTGCTAGAAAGGGACTTCTGAGAACAGAACAGCAAGGGGCTCTCACTTTTAGGGGGCAGCAGGGAGACCCTTTGTTGAACATAAAATGTTATTGGCAGCTATTCAGACATGTCGATTCTATCTTTCCTTTGCAAAATAAATAGGCTCTCTGCAAACTTGTACAGAAATTTGTGCTTCTCATATAAAAAATAAAAAAAAAAGAAGAAACCCAAAACATTGGGATGGTATGAGAGAGAAGGTCATGATAATGTATTAAGTTTTAGTTTTGCAGAAGTAGAAGACCTTCACATTCTAATTTTGAGCATTTTCTAATTGTTCTCTTTAGAATAAACATTGTGGTTCCATTTTAGATCCAGGCATCTAATTCTCTTAAGATATTTTTATCATCCTGTTCAATTAGAAACACTAAAGTCTTGCAATGAGCTAATCTATAATTTACCTGGGAAGTTCCTGTATTTTTTTTTTTACTTCTTCAGCTATCTAGCTGTATACAGCAGGATAATTCCTTATGCTTACTTGATTCTAAGGCTTTCTGTTACTTCCTATGCTCCAACTTTTCCAAAATCACATTCCTGATATAAAGCTTAGCTATTATATTCCAAATGAATAGAAAATTCTTTTGTTTTGATCATTTCATATAAGCCCTTGAGAATAAGCCCTCCTTGAGATTATTGTAGAGAATGACTCATTATGGCTAAAGAACATACATCTATATCTCTAATCTTAAGATCGCACATACATTTCAATATTACTTATGTTTATGTAGCACATCCATACACAAAGCAAGAAATGTATTTAGCAGCAAGTATTATATAGACATATTAACTTCATGGAGTAGGAGAACAGATGTCTTCTGGATATACATCACACATTAAGGAAATTCTAGCCTTTCCTGTTTTACATGGGGAGAAACAGAAGGACCATACTCCAATTGCCAATATCTATTCTGTTTACTAGTTTCACTTTAACTCCTGGTATTCCTGGAAATAGATAAGAAAGAATGAATAACGTGTTGGATTTCTAGTCCATTTTAAAATTCTCTCTTTTTCAACTCATTATTATTTAAATGTATTTCTGGAAAGTGGAATGGGGTCTATTTGAAACCTTGCTTTGCTTATAATTGAATCTTTTGTGGAGCCCTCTTTTCCTCCTCTTATGAGAGTCACCACAATATTTTATTTCTGTGATTCTTAACTTTTACCTGCATCTCCTGTTTTCTCTTTCATTCTTTTTGTCTCATCCAGATTTTTTGTTGTTACTGTTCTGCCACCATTACACTTTAAAGAAAAAAATTAAAGTTAGTTTTATTATTATAAGTACAACACTGCCCGCTAATTTCCTACTCAGATGCCATTCTTTCTTACTTCCACAGAAGAAAACCTGAAATTTACTTCAACTAAAGACTCCAGTTCTCAGCTTGCGGATGGTGGTGGCCATGATATGTTGGGTGGGGCTTCCGGGAAAGCTCCTCAAAAGGGCTGAGTCAACTAGGAAGGAGATGTGCCCTTCACCTACCTTCTACCATCCTTTTCCTGCTACAAATGCAGATAGAATGGACTATGAGGTGACCCCTCAGGGAGAAAGCCATATTCTACTGGTGGAGCTGGGTCACTCTTGTCTCTGATGTTGCCATATCTCCTCTGAACCTTTTTTAAGTAAGAGAAATAAACTTTTGCCTTGCTTAGCCCGTGTAGTTGGGTTTTCAGTGAACTCAAACACTACACATATATTCAGAATTTGTTTTGAGTGCATATTGGCTCACTGCATCTTCCACCTCCTGGGCTCAACTGATCTCCCACATTGGCCTCCTGAGTAGCTGGGGTGACTGGTGCACATAACCTCATTTTAAAATTTTTTTGTAGAAATGAGGTCTCATTATATTGCCCAGGATGGCCTCGAATTCCTGGCCTCAAATGACCTTCTTGCATCAGCCTCCCAAAGTCCTGGGATTGCAGGTATTAGCCCAATGTCGATCAAGTTTTCTTGATTGTTGGCATTTTTCTTTTAATGTTAAAAGATAGGGACACAGGAAAAAGGATGAATATTGGGTTTTAATAGAAAATAAAGAGAGGCATTCTGTTTTGCATAAGTTGTTTTGGGGGTGTTGGTAGTGCATCTGATTGAAGTTGTACACTATTTCTTGGTCTCCCAAGAGAGGTGTGGGCCCTCTTTATGCTGAGAGAAGAAAATGTTAGAACTACTATTTGTATTTAATTTTATTTTTTAGAAAACAAGCTTTACCAAACATCACCTGTGGATGAGCGGGTCTGGCTGGCTCATGTGGTTCCTGTGTCTTGTACCAGAATGTATTCTGTACAGTAAAGGAGGTTTCCTGTATCAAGAGTTTAATTTTGCACCAAGTATGGGCTGACAGTGGTAGCTTATGTGTCTAATCAGGGCTCTGCTAGACAATGACATTACTGGATAAATGAATTTACAGGATTTATTATTGAGTTTTAACTAAAGAAGGTAGCTCGGGAAATGGACAAGAGGCCTAAAACATTAATATGGAGATTATAGTTCAAAATATTTATAAGCACACATGCACCATAAGAAAGTGTTAGAGCTGACACTTCTCCTATTAGGAGCTTTTTCAGCCACATTGCATGGTTAAAATGATGATTATCTACTCAGATCTGACAGAGTTTGCCAAATACATTCACAATTATCCACCTGTAAGTTTTGTATTAATGGCTAATGACAAAATAACAATGCAAAGACTATAATGAAAAAATAAACATTAGGTACTAGGCTTAGTACCTGGGTGACGAAATAATCTCTACAACAAACCCCTATGACAGCAGTTTACCTATATATTAAATAACAAACCTGCGCATGTACCCCCAAACCTAAAATAAAAGTAAAAAGAAAGAAAATGGACATTTGGAAATCTTTTCATTGTTTCAATAATGAATGTATTAAGTGTGCCTTTGTTAAAGAGTCCCACACACACACATACATGTAAGAACCTTGAAAACAGAATTTTCTAAACAGGTGAAAAATATTTCATACAACAACCCACTTGTTAAAAATACAATCAAGCAACATGGTCTAATCTATTTTCAGTGACAACTGTTTGACATCAGAGAAAATGGGTATTTACTAGCTGAACATTTGCTTTTAATGATGGTCATAACCAAGTGAAAGACACCTCATATAGCTATCAAAATAAACTGAACTTAGAATCTGGTCTAGAACCAATTATATAACAAGATATCAAATAAAAATTTAAAAAGGCAGCATATTCAACCATATTGTACTCAATATTGCATTTAAATAGTATTCATTTCATATTATTCTATTTTGAATTAAATTGTAAGCAATACAGTCACATAAAATTATACATAAATAAATATACATGTATTAGGACTATGTGATGAAGATTTTTGTGCTAATAGAAGAATATTATAGAAAAAGCTTGAAGACTGTTGAGTCAGTAGAAAATTGGAGGTTAGAATGAGAGATTCCCTTTTGGTGGATAATTGGAGGATTAGAGTCATTCAGGAATGGCATGTTAAATGACAAAAGGACTGATCAAAGTGCTCCTCTGTCTCATGACTATTTGGAATCTAATTATACAGTAGAAGCATATGAGAAACATAATCCACAGACTCTATAGTAGAAACCAGTATGAAAATGCAAAGGGCTCTGTGTCCAGCAGTCCTCAGTTTCAATTCTGCTTCCACCGTTTCCTAGTTTATACTCTGGGCAATTTATTTCTCAGAAACTCAGGCTCCATATACATAAAATGTAAATAATAACTAATTCTTTGAATTATTTTGAGCATTTCTGAGATGTTATGTGTGGGATACTTAGCTTCCTGCCTGGCACGCAGTAGGTAACCAACAAATGACAGTATTTGTTATGGCATTTACTCAGTATGATGTCATTGAGAAACTGAATTTGCTAATAGTTATCATATGAGGCTGAATTTCATTTGAGAATAGGAGTCATTCTCATTTCTTTTGTTTTATTTTCATTATCACAGTGATGTGAGCTGGCATTTGCTCAAATTTTGTGGTTTTGGATGGATATATTTCTCTTCTGTAGGTAGGGATCTAAAAGATTCATATTATCTGTGGTATTATCCCAAAAGCTTATGTTTAATTTTATGTCTGATCCCAGTCCATCTTGCATCTTAAATCCTTTTACTAGACATCACATCCCTTTTATTGTTCCCCTTTGCTATTTATTAAATTATATTGCTTTATAAAAATATTCAAGTGCACTTTTATCTTGCGCTTTAATCTCTCCATCCATCCCCATTGTGCTTAAGACACCACTTTTATACCAGCTGTTGTTCTTTGGACAGAACCCTGCTGCCAAACAGTGCTGCCCACCTACCAGGAAATCTTGAAAACATCTTTTGTAGGCTTTCCAGTTTATGTGCAGATGCTAAGAAATTCATATTTTCTCAGCCCCAAGGGTCCTGATGCTATTCAGAAAACCCAGTCCTCAGCCAAGCTCTGTGCTTAATTATTTCTGTCAGTTACTTGTCAGCAGAAGTGGTGCACTCACCTTTGGCTTTTCATCTATAAACCTGAGTCTGAAAGAAGATAGTCAGGAGGTTGAAGTTAAGTGTAATGGCAGGCTGATCTGAGTCTCTAGAGATCTCCAGATGTCCGCTTCCCATTCCCATCTCCTGGAAGTATCCTCCCCTTGTGAGACTCCTGTAGTTATTATCTTCATCTCCCCTGAAGCCCTGGAGCCTTTTCTGACACCCAACTCTCAAATCCCGTGTCATAGGTGGGAGGGAGGGAGGAATTGTCTGCAGCAGCTGCTCTTTTTTCAACGGTAGGAGATTTTAAAATTCCTTTTTAAAAAATTCAAATGGAATAGCCTTTGCTTATTTATTTGTTTACAAGCTATTGGTATTACCTATTTTATTTATTTCTATTTTCTTTTCACTAAGATCTTAGGCCAGACTCTCTAGGACTAACTCAAGGGAAAATTAGACAGATGCTCACATCATGACATCCTGTCAGTGTTTCCTAAACTTGGCTGCACAGGAAAATCATTTGGGAAAGTTTTTATTCTTTAATTATATCTTCTGAAACTGAAACTGAAGTTCTTAGAAATTACTGAGTGAGATGTCTGAGATGGGGCCTAAGAATCCTCACCAAGTGTTATCACCCCTTAGTTACAATCAGTAAGTGCTTCTGAATTGTATCCAAGAACTGTATTTATCTCCTACTTGAGAGAAAAGTCTATGCCTGTGTTTTTCCTGATTTCTCCCCACTTCCCCCTGTTTAGAGCTTTTTCATTACTGGTCTCCAGACCTTTCTTTCCTCCTGCCCCATGACACATCATTATACTAGGTAGAACAAGGATACTGAAGTTAATGTATTGTAAAATCAAACACAAATGAAAACTAAGAGCATAATTCTCCCTATAGAAATTAGGGGAAGAAACTTCTACCCTGTCCTTTTTCTAAGAACATTTACTTTAGAGAACTTGAAATTTTAAGTTATTTCTGCTCTCTTTAAAACATACATGCGTCCTTCTGAAAACTAGATAGGGCTTTTCTCAGCTTTCTGATCCAGCAATGTCTTTCTCAAGGACCTCGGTGCCATCTCTCTGAAATGTAAACGTTAAGGAAGAGAGCACCTCTGTCTCCCAGATTTTTTGAGAGGGTAGGAGGCTTAGTGGGTGCCTTGCTCCAAGTTGCAAAACTGCCTCTTGTCATATGGATATTAGAAGTTTATTTTTCCTCTGAATAGAGCCAATTAGCTAAAACAAATGGTCACTCCAATTACCCATTAAAGTTAGGATGAGCTATGTGGGACAAATTGTGCTGTCAAGTCCTCTTACTTAAAGGCTGGGTATTGTTTATTTTGAAACATACATGGAACAGGTTGTATCTACTTGAATAAAAAAAGGGAGATTTATTTCTGTCTTCACAATCTCTTAGCACATTGCCTATAATATACATCACATTCTGGGCCGGGCGCAGTGGCTCATGCCTGTAATCCCAGTACTTTGGGAGGCTGAGGCGGGTGGATCACGACGTCAGGAAATTGAGACCATCCTGACCAATATAGTGAAACTCCGACTCTACTAAAATACAAAAATTAGCCGGGTATAGTGGCGCGTGCCTGTAATCCCAGCTACTCAGGAGGATGAGGCAGGAGAATCGCTTGAACCAGGGAGTTTCAGTGAGCTAAGATCGCACCACAGCACTCCAGTCTGGTGACAGAGTGAGACACCATCTCCAAAAAAATAAATAAATAAAACATTTTTTATAAATATAACCCCTCCCCACACACACACATCACAATCTGGTTTAATCCTTTGTCACCAAAAAATAATATTATTTTCTCTTTCTCTACTATCTTTGTGAAGGATTTCTGGGTTGGGAGATTTTGTTTTTAATTGTATTTCCCTGACATAATCAGTTAAGGAGGATTTGTGAAGGAAGAAACAGTGTTTACTATAAATAAGAGAAATTTAACTGGAGAAAGGCCTGTAGAAGACGGGGAGGAGAAATGGGGTAGAATGGACTGGGTTTGAATATAGGAGTGGATAGGGCAGCCATTTAGAGGTGAACTAAGACACCTAAGAACCATCTTAAAATAAAAGGCACTGCCTTTTCTTTCCCTTTTCGTATTTCCTTTCCGTTTGAGGGAAATGTAAGAGATTTCTGTGGGATACGGCTTTCCTAACGCAGGCAGGGCTGGGCTGAAGGCATGAAGCAAGGTGAAGGGGTAAGATTTCTTTCCCAAACCAATACCAGTGAAAACAAAGCAGACACACATAACTTAATGACATATTCACTTTAAGGGAAAGAAAAATTCTGAAAAAGACTTCAAAACAGAAACAATAACTGACAAAGAGATCAAGGAGACAAACAAAATGTTCAGTAAAGCTGGAAGAATAAGCTTTTGCAGATATGCACAGGAAAAATATGGCTAAAACAAACAAAAAACTCAAGAACCACCCTCTGTTCCCATGCCATCGGACAAGTTTCTCTTGTTCCACGATCTCACTTTCCTCTGCAGATAGGCAACTGTCTGCCTCCCCAAGGGAGGTTGGTCGTGGAGTTACCTCAAATTGTAAGTGCAAGGAACTGGGGGCAAGCAACCTTCATGCTCTCAAAAATATCAGTGCCTGTATGACTCTAACTCAATTTTCTCTTCAGCAGCTCCTGGCACTTGTCTCTAGATAGACTTTGGCTGACACTGTAATCAATTCGTTTGTAAGAATGTTCTAAGAACTCTGCCATAAGCTAATATGAATAGACAGAGTACACATCAACATTTAAGAACTGCAGGCTGGGCTTATACAAATGGCCCTATGCCTTGTAGATAAACAAGATGTACCATTCCACAGGGGGCAAACTGCTTGGATGTAGATTTAGGAAATGTTTGAGCATTGACATTCAAGCTCTTGACAAGCCACTATATTTCTGTTTGCTTCACGAACTGGGACAAGTAGAAACAGTATCTTACTAGCTTTTTGACCTTAGTTTAAATTTATCTGTGGCTGGCTGGCTTCCAGGGCTACAAAGCATCTCATAAATAACAAAGGAGAAAACTAAATGTGGAATTATACCCACTTACTGCAATGAGAGTGCTATGGTTTGAATGTATGTGCCCTTCCAAATTCCATACCTTGGAACCTAATACCCAATGTGACAGTATTAAGAGGTGGGGCTTTTTGAAAAGTGATTAAGTCATGAGGGCTCTGCCTTTATAAGCAAATCAGAACTCTTATAAAAGAGATTGAAGGAAGTGCCTTCCTACCTTTTGCTGTTCCATTCCTTCTACTTTGTGAGGACACAGCCTTTGTCCCCTACAGAGAATGTGGCCATTGTGGAAAAATAAAGTAGCCTTCACCTTCAGGGAAATGCAAATCAAAACCACAATGTGATATGACCTTCCTCCTGCAAAAATGGCCATAATCAAAGAATCAAAGAAGAGTAGATGTTGGCGGGTATGCGGTGAACAGGGAACACTTCCACACTGCTGTTGGGAATGTAAACTAATACAGCCACTGTGGAAAACAGTGTGGAGTTTCCTTAAAGAGCTGAAAGTAGAATTACCATTTGATCCAGCAATCCCACTACTTGGTATCTACCCAGAGGGAAAGGAGTCATTATTTGAAAAAGATACTTGCACATGCATGTTTACAGCAGCACAATTCACAATTGCAAAATTGTGAAACCAACCCAAATGCCCATCAATCAATGAGTGGATAAAGAAACTGTGGTATATATATGTACAATGGAATACTATGCAGCCATAAAAAGGAATGAATTAACAGCATTTGCAGTGACCTGGATAAGACTGAAGACTCTCATTCTGAGTGATGTAACTGAGGAATGGAAAACCAAATATCGTATGTTCTCACTGAATCATGAGAGCTAAGATATGAGGATGCAAAGGCTTAAGAATGATACAATGGACTTTGGGGACTTGGGTGGAAGAGTGGGAGGTGGGTGAGGGAGAAAAAACTATAAATACGGTGCAGTGTATACTGCTCTGGTGATGGGTGTGCCAAAATCACCACTAAAAGAACTTATTCATGTAACCGAATACCACCTGTACCCCAATAACTTATGGAAAAATATAGAAAAAAGTAAAAAAAAAGAAAAAAAAAAAAGAAAGTAGCCTTCACTAGACACCAAATCTACTGGCACTTTGATCTTGGACTTCCCAGCCTCCAGAATTGTGAGAAATAAATTTCTATTATTTACAAATTACCCATTTTATGGTGTTTTGTTTTAGCAGCAGGAATGGACTAAAACAGAATATGTGGCATATTTGTCTAATTTACCATATGAGACAGTAGTATGAATTATCTCATGGTGGCTTTATTAGGCAGCACATAATTATTTTTGCCTAAATGTCCCTCATATGCCATTTTGAATGGCCTCATCTGGGACAAACCTCCCTTTGGCTGATTTACACATTATGACTCAGATGTTGAAAATATA
The DNA here is from genome assembly GCF_047675955.1 of Chlorocebus sabaeus. NCBI lineage: Eukaryota > Metazoa > Chordata > Mammalia > Primates > Cercopithecidae > Chlorocebus > Chlorocebus sabaeus. The sequence goes on along the minus strand of NC_132920.1, from coordinate 69,307,189 downwards.
TCTGAGTTTACAGTATGAGAACCCGTGAACTCATGGCTATATTTGGCTTACTTTTCCCCAAATTTATTAAAATAAATTCAACAAGTATTTTGTGGTTAACTATAGTATTGGGGCACTGGAAACAAAAATAAAACAAATGATCCCAATCCTATAAAAGTATACATTGTCATTGGGCATAAAAAACCAAAACACATAACTCAAATAATGTAATTCAGTGTGCAGTCTCCGTTGTTCAAACATATTGTGCTTAGCTCTAAATGAGAAAAGAGGAGTAAAGTGCTTCAGAGTGGAGGTACGACTTCAACTGCTTTGAAGAATTAGTAAAATGTAGCCAAAGAAAGCAGGAAAGTGTGGGCAGTCCAGCATGAGCTAGCAGCATGAACAAACGAATGGAGGTGTGGGAATAAGCATTGCCAATTCCGCAAACTGTAAAGCTATTGGCTTGTCTGGAAGAAAAAATTTCTATTATGAAATGTATCACTTAGGATTAAATACAAATGACAGAAAAATCCTAATTGGCAGAGGTTTTTTTAACACAGAATTGTATTTCTCGCTCATATGAAAACCCAGATGTATGTGGTCTGAGGATGATAGAAACACTCTGGTGTCAAGGATCCAGGATCTTTCCATCTTGTTGCTCTACCATGTATTAATTCTAGGTCCAAGATCATCCATATGTGAGATGACTTTTCAGTTATATTGTCATCATTCTAGCTAGAGAGAAGGATACCAAAGAGAAGAGTATACTTTCTTTAAGGTGTTCCTATAAGGACATTTCTGGGAAGTTGCAGGTACAAGTCCGCTGACGTCCCATTTATTCCACTGACCACACCAAGATTCAAAAGGAGCTGAGAAATGTAGTCTTCAGTTCAGTCTGCTATGTACTTGGTTAAAATAATCAGGGGTTTCATTACTATAGAAAGTAAGAGTAGATATAGAAAACAACAAACCATCAGTGCCACAGAAAGTGATAAGGAATGAGATAGAATACTTTGAGTGGTCTAGGTGAGGGTTCTTGATCAGAGAGGCAAATGTTTTCCAGAAAGAACTGACTAGTCAACATTTTAGGCTTTGTGAGCCATACAGTCTCTGGTGCAACTACTCAACTTTGTCATTGTAGTGCAAAAGCAGACATAGATAATAAGTAAGTAAATGATTGTGGTTGTGTTTCAGTAAAACTTTATTTGCACAAGCAGGTAGCCAGCAAAGTTTGTCCCACAGTCTATAGTTCTCTGATTCACAGCTTAGATTATAAACTTGACTTGATCAATAGGAATCTTTGAAAATTTCATAATGCATACAACATGGAGAGAGTATGCTATGCATATGACAGAAGAATCACTGAGCTATTTTTTGGGAGAGAGTCTAGTTCTAGTTGATCAAAAATTCGATTTGCAAACTGGAGAAAGTAATTTGCCTCACAAAGTTATAGGTTTCCTCATTTTGCTAATGAGGGGATTGAACAGAAATTCTCTAAAGTTATTTTCAATTCTAAAAGACTATAGAGATGTGAGAATTAAAACATCTAATAGTGGGAGGCTGAGATGGCAGGATCCCTTGAGCACGGGAGTTCGAGGCTGCAGTGAGCCTTGATCGCGCCACTGCACTCCAGCCTGTGCAAGAGTGAGACCCAGTCTCAAAAAAAGAAAAAAAGAAGAAGAAAACTAACTAATTGGAAAATTGTTGTTGGGATCCTGGTGTGATTTGAAGACTTTTTAAGGAACAAATAAACAGAAAACAAATTATAATGAATTAAATAAGGGGTTAAGGAAAGTCATAAAATTCCTGCCTGGTTTTGAGTGAGGGCGAGGGGTAGGGAGCTGAGAGAATGGTGGTCCTACATCAAAGACAAAATGATAAAGGGAGATTCTGTCTCCAGAATAATCCCAGGGAGAACGCTTCTTCCTCAACCCAGGTGTTTCTTTTACGTAGGTGTCAGCAAACTTTTTCTGTAAAGGGTCAAATAGCAAACATTTTAGGCTTTGTGGGCCATAGAGTCTTTGACACAACTACTCATCTCAATCATTGTAGTGAGAAAGTAGCCATAAACAATATATAAACAAGTGAGTATGTCTGTGCTCTCATAAAACTTTATTTATGGGCACTGGAATTTGAATTTCATATAATGTTCATGTGTCATGAAATCTTTTTCTTTTGATCGTTTTCAACCATTAAAAAATGTAAAAACCATTCTTGGTTTGTGGGCTGTACAAAAACATGTAATGGGCCAAATTTTTCATAAAATGATCCATTTTATGGCCTAAAGTGGACCATAATTTGCTCATTCCTGCTCTGTGTGCAAGCAATTCTCTTGCAATAAGACTTCTGACCTCTCTTGACATTCTTACCCTGTTTGGGAATCTGGAGAGAGAAACAGGGCATATGTAGCTCTAGCCCTTTTGCTTCCTTATCGTTAGGAGAAAGGAGCACATTCCATTCTATTCCCCTGAGGCTCTGCCAATTTGAGGGTCAGGAACAGGAAGCAATCTCTGGTTCAACACGGGTTATGTCTGTTGATTTCTGGGATTCAGTTTGTGGAAAAGTTACTTGTCCACAGACATAAATTACATCCACCAACCCAGTTTTATCTGAGTGATATTTTGCAACAGACAATCTTATGATTTAGAATTTGCACAGTAAAAGGAGAGCTATTTATCAGGCCACCTCAGTGACCTTGGGGAGTGCTAGCTGTTTCCAGAGTTGGACAAGTCATTGTTTCAGAGACTTGAGTGCCTGAAAGCACACCTGGAGACTCACTAGCCATAGACATTAGAGACTGGAAGAGTGCTTAGAACATATTAGTTAATGGGTGAATTAACGAATATGTAATTACTAAAGCATGGGAATAGGGTTCTGAAATGGTGGTGGAAGACAGAGGTAGGTTGACTTCATCTACACTGGGGCTACATTCCTGCAATTTTGACTGCCTATCAGCTGACAATTGTCAATGGTTTTTACTCAAGTTATTAGGGTTAATAAGATATACTGACACAACTGAAAATTTAATGTATACCATGAATCTCTTTGTCTTATAGAAATATTGAATTTATTTGAGAAAGAAGAAGCATAACTAAGGTATATATATGTATATATATATTTTTTAACTTCTGAGGAGCTGCTTGAGATAAATGAAGTTAAATTCTTTTTAATAAAAGGTGCTCTGTTGCTTGTCTCAGAAACAGAGTGAGAGAAAAATCCATGAAAAAGACATTTGGTTTCCTAATTAATGCATGTAAATACAATAGACAAATCGTCAGCAATTACTGAAAGCTGCCATGTAGATTTAAAACCAGTACTAAAGGATTTTACATTGTAGTTTTGTCAGCAAGTTGGCATCACCTTTTCATTTACTCCTTCTTAAGATCTCTCCTCTGTTCTAGTTAAATTGGTCCATAAAAGAAACTGGGCCTGTATCCCAACGTGTGGTATCTATCTGTGTGTGTTATTTCCCTTATTTGGTAAACACTGAACCTTGTCAATTACCAAATGCCACTCTTCAATTGTAGCCAAAGGTCCAAGTATATCTTCCTACCCCAACTCCCATTCATTTTCCCCTTCTCCAGATCCTTTTGGCACAAAAAAACCTATTCTTTCTGTTCAGCAAGATGGATATTATTAACATTCAAGACCACTCAGATTTTGACAAAACTACAGAGGCATTTTCTGGATCTGCAAGCTTACTGTGTTACATAGTATTTGTATAATCATTTTATGTGTATTGAATAACTATAAATGGCACACTGGTACAATTACTGTTAGTGAAATTGGGCCTAATTAAGACAGGTCGTGGATTATGTTCATTTTCCAGGATGTTAATGTAACTCCATCCTTTTCTCTCCTATTTAAGAATGCCTAGCTTAATACAAGTAAAAGTGAAGTTTGTCATGTTGGGGTGTTCTAGTGACCTATTGCTGAGAAACAAACTAGCCAAAATTTAGTGGGTTAAAAAAGACATTTATTTTGCTCACGAATCTGCAAGTTGGACATGGCTTGTAGCGGGGGCGAGAGGATCCCATTCAAAGAGGGATCACTCACATCCATCGATGTAAAGTGGTGCTGGCTTCTAGCTGGAAGCTCAGCCAGGGCTGGGGATTGCTGGCTGTAGGCTGAGGGCTTGATGGGTAGGGGTCTTGCCTTTTTTCTATGTAGGTCTCTCTACAGGCTGCTTGGGTTTCTTCATAACTTGTTTCCAAGAGGAAACATCCCAGGGAAACAAGGCTAAAATACATGACACTTTTATGACCTTGCTTCAGAAATCACATAGTGTGACTCTGTCCTACTTATTGGTTGAGGCAGTGTCAAAGCCTGCCCAGGTTTAAGGGCAGGGATATAAATGCTACCTCTGGATAGTCATTGGCAATTCTCAAAGAGCTTATGGGATAGGCGGTATTGCTGCCGTCATCTTTAGAAAATATAATCTGTCAAAATCGAGTTTACTTTGAATGAAATTAGTAATTGATTGCAACATACTGTTACTTTAACCACACTTTGGTGGAGGGTCTCCTGGTTTATAGTTCAGTGTTTTGTGTTTAATATTAAATTGGTCATAAATGATTTTCTCACTGTCTCATGCTGTGCACGCTTTATACTCCACACTAGATTAAAGGGAAAAGACCATGTCTTACAGTGTTTTAACCACTCACAATGAGTGTCAGAATGCTGGACATCTAAGTGAACAAGGAATTGTTCATTGGGATGTGAACAGAGAAGAGTTTGCGCTGTAAATTCTGTCTAGACAAAGAAAGGAGACTGGTGTTTTAAACAAAACCCTGAAGTAAACATCCTGTTGTGTATTGTCCTACAAGGCAGCCATCTCAGAAGGTTCCACACCTTTTCCAAAGAGGCTGCTCTTGCTGATAACATTAAAAAAATTCACATTAATACTTGCTTCTTGGGCTTTAGCAGGTGGTTAGAGATGTCTGTGGTTTCAGGGTAAGGGACTGTTACAGTAGTACAAGGTGGAGGAAGTTCACTGAAAATCAATCACAACTTTGCCTACAGCCTGGGCCAGATGCACTACTGTTGACCATCCAAGACACACACACATACACACACACACACACACACACACACACACACACACACACAGAGAGAGAGAGAGAGAGAGAGAGAGAGAGAGAGAGAGAGAGAGAGAGAGCTAAGTAGACAGATCCCAAATCTGGTCTTTCTCATCATTGCTGCTGGTGCCATCTCACCAGGTTACAGCGTTCTGTCTCATTCTTTCTGTTTTGACTGTTGTGCTATGTGTTCTTAGCATAACAGCAACAGCAAGAATCATCTTTTAAAAATGTAAATTGAAATTCTGATTAATAATGTAACATAGGTAAAACTTGAAACATTGTGCTAAGTTAAAGAAGTCAGACACAAAAGGACTAATGATTTCACTTATCTGCGGTGCCTAGAATAGGTAAATTCATAGAGCTAGAAAGTAGATTAGTGGTAACCAGTGCGAAGGCAGGGAAGGATGCAGAGTTATTGTTCAATGGTTCTGAGCTTCGGTTTGGAATAGTGAAAATGTTCTGAAAGTAGTAATGTTGATTGCCCCACATTGTGACCTTACTTAGTGCCACTGAATTGTACACTTAAATGGTTAACATGCTAAGTTTTATGTTATATATTTTTTGCTACAACACAAATGTAAATCAAATTATTTGGTTTGTCATAAAGACTCTTTAATGGTCTTCTTGTGCTCTTAGGAAAGATTCAAACTTTTTACCATGTCCCACAGCGTGATGCGTGGGCTCTCCTCCCACCACTCTCTGCTCTTGCTCCGAGGGCTCTGCTTTGCCTCCATGATGTCTTTTGAGTAGGTTCACATGGTTCTTCAGGGGCATTTGCCGTGTGGTTCCTTCATCCAGAAAGTTTTCCCCACCCCGGAATTTCCTATCACTCACTCCCTTATTTCTTTAATCTCTGCTCAGTTGTTGTCTTCCTTGAAAGACCCATCTTGCCCGTCTCCTCTAAAGTAGATGCCTCCCACCCCCAACTTTATAGTTGTATGTCTCCCTGCCTGGCTGAAATGATCACTAATGACATCATATTACAAATGCTTTATATCTATTGTCTGTTGCCCCCATTAGTGTGCAATCTTTCTGTGGTCAGTGGCCTGTGTGTCTGGCTCACTGCTGTGTCTCTAGTGCCCAGAACAGCACTCAAATGAATGAAGGAATAAAATTAAAATATGCCCTTATATTTATGTGGTACTTGATTAATTTAAAACGTGCTATAACATATATCCTCAAAACAATCTAGGAAGATATCCTACAAATAAACCTGGAAAGTTGACAGGGAAATATTATGTACTTGAATAGATTCAGTGATGACCAATATTTCATGTTTATTATGTTTTAACGCATGGCTATAATTATTAACACAGCTCACCTTATTATGTGTTTACAATGTTTCAGGCATTGAGATAAAAGCTTTATAGATATTACTGTATTCACTTCCAATAACAGATGTTATTATGTATAAGTTACATAAAATAATTTTATTTTACAGATGAGAAAATTAAGGCTTAAAACAATAACTTGCCGAGTGTTACTCAGCTAGTGACACTGATCTGAACCCAAATGGCTGCCCACTACATTAGCTACAGAATAGGTGCTGAAAGTCAGGGATTCCCAAGCATGACTGTGAATCAGAATCACTTGGAGAGTTTAAAAATGATCTTAACATTTCAAACCAAAACCTATGTGCCAGATTTAAAAAATGTACTGATGTCATTTTAAAAAAATTTTCCTTGACCATGGTGTGGACTTTGCTGCAGGTGAGCACCAACAGATCTCAGAACAAAGAAGTCATTTGAAGCCCTACATGGATTGTTTGAATTCAAAGCAGATACAGTAATTCAAAAAACAAAATTGTGGTTTTGAATTCCAAAACAAACCACTAAATAAACAAACCTCAAACCCTTGATTGAGAATACTGGGGTCCATATTTGTGAAAGAAAGGTTATCAGATTCCACTCTGTGGATTCCACTATTCCACAGAACAACAGACTGGAAAAAAAAAAAAAAAAATAGACCAGGAGCCTTTTCCACTTGGAGAAGAGATCAAAAACTCTTTAGGATTGGCCAGAAAAACACTTCGGCCAACATCCTTGCTCTCTCACCTCACCCCCATCATGGAGTTGCCTTGTACCCTGGGGAATGTAAAGCTCTGAGAATTTGGGAAGCAACTATGATGAGGCAACCATGGAGATCAATCACGGCGTGACTACACCCCCTGAAACAGTTGATGACCATACCTGGCTGGGGCAGAGGGAAGCAGTTACAAAAGTCAGACAGCTCCTATTTCTGTCCTAAGTGTCATTAAAAATTTTTTAAACAGCTTTATTCTGCCCTTATCTTAGAACTCTAAATTCCAAGTTAATCTCTCTCCGTTTCCCTCTCTGTGTGTAATATCTTAGAATCACTGTACACTGTTGATAAAAGTTACTTTCAAAATGGAAACAAGCCAAATAAAGATTTGGTTTGTAATACTTCTCAATCCGAGTATGCTTCTAATTCACAATGTGTTACTGTGTATGGTAGGCAGACTTCTAAAATGGTGTTCATGCCTTTGTGTCATCCTCTCCTCTTGAGTGTGGGTTGGACCTTGTGACTTGTTTCTAAAGAGTAGAATACATCAAAAGTGATGGGACTTAACTTCCATGATTAAGTTACCAAAGACTTCGACTTTCATCTTTGTAGGATGCTCTCTCGTGCTAGAAGACTCTCTTGCTTTCTTGGCTTTCTCACTTTGATGAAGCAGGTTACTATGTGAGAGAGACCAACGTGGCAAGAAATTAAGGGCGGCCTCTGGCCAACAGTCAGCAAGGAACTGAACCCCTCAGTCCAACAACCCACAAGGATTAAATCCTACCATCAACCACATAAATTAGCTTGGAAGTGGTTCTTCCCCAGGAGTGCCTTAAGATGAGCGCAGTCAGCCAACGCTTTGACTGCAGCCTGTGAGCAACACTGAAGCAGGGAATCCAGCTCAATTGTATCTGGTTTCCTGACCCATAGAAGCTATAAAGATAATAAATTTTGTTGTTTTAAGACACTACATATTGGGATTAATTTGTTACACAGCAATAGATAACTATGATAATTAAAGCAAGTTAATTTTAACATGTATAACAAATTAAGAAATGAAATACAACCTTACTCTGGAAAATATAATAACCACCTTGAGTAAGGTATTAATAAGCAACCTAGATATTTATTTTCCTTTGTATGACATTTCACTCCTTTCTTTTTCAATATTAAAGAAAAGAACACTTTTTCCTGGAAAAGGAAATGAAAACCTAGCACTGGATTGAAAAACAAAATGTAGTGACTGTACAAGTTTTCAGTGTAAATTATTTCAAGCTTTATGCACTGCGCCTTCTGCTCAGTGTGTGTCAGGTGGCAAGTTTTGGTAAATGTTTCCATTAGTGTTTTCTTTCTCTTCTGCCCCAAATGATATGAATTTGTGTTTGTCCTTAATGATAATTCTGTCGGTAGGTTTATACTACAGGCAAATGGCAGTTAAGCAGAAAGCAATAAACGTAAGAACAAGAGTGTAGATGGTTTTGGGCCTAAGTACCTTGAGCTGGTGATCCATCTTGTGGGCAGCTATGCATGCAAGTGTGTGGGAAATCCTCATGGCAACAAGGATTTATATTTTATGAAGATTTCACTGTAATTGTCCTTGGAAATTTTTCCTCACATCTCATGTTGGAAGAAAAGCAACAAAGGGGATTCTCCCACCTCCAATCCAGAATTATAGCCTGGTGATACTACAATGATGATTGTCTAATTACCCCTATTTCTCACAAATCTTGGGTCTTATAAATAAAAATTTCGGTTGGCCAATTAGCTTTTACTTAGCTTTCTAGGGTATGATGAAACATAATTTCTAGTATGACAAGCTGCATATAGAGGAGTAAAAAGTCCACAAAAAGAAGGAATAATTTAATTTTCCACCAACAATAGGCAGTAGCTTGCAGTGGTCTTTGCCTTGTATCGATTTTTAATAAATATGAACTCTTCATGGTTGGAAACATTTATCCTGTGCTATTTGTACCAGATTCATATGGTTTAACAGTCTTACTCTATGAACTAGATGTTTCCTAGGAGATAACTGTTATGAGTGAGTTATTAAGATAACCTCACAGGAAAAATAAAAAAGAATAATTGCTTTTCAATGATGACACTTTGTTTAATGGGGCAATATTTTTTCTTACAGAGCCCAGTGATTTCTGGCTCAGGGTAATGAGTGTACACAGCAGAGATGGAGTCTGACATCAGTTATTTTCAAGGTATAAGGGGTGGGAAATTTCTCCCCAACATCAAACATAACTGACAGTGGGAACAAAGCTGCTACATGGGGATGGCTCACTGTTTTTTACTTTTGTTTTTGCAGAACTAATCTGCACAACAAAACACATATCAATAGGGAAGCTGAGCTAAGTGTCCAGAATTTGGTACAAAAATATACATATGTGGAGGATTAATACACCTTTGCCTTACTTAAGACTAAGTAGGCATTTTTCCTTCTGCTGTCACAAGAAACATTAATATTTATCTTAACAATTATATATTTTATTGGATTTGTTAATATTTGCTCATTTCAGGAAATTTGGAGAACACAAAACATACATAGATTTGTAAATAAAAACAACCCATAAACCCATTGCTCACAGATAACTATTGTATTATTTTCTGGCATAAAACTGTGTGTGTATGTGTCCAGCTTTGCCATTTACTGTCTAATTTTAGGCAAATTACTGAATTTCCCTGTGCCTTCACTGCTTGAGCTATAAAATGGTGAAAATAGTAGCAAATAGGATTGTTGTAAAGATTAAATAAATGTATACACCTGTTTGCCTGGCAAATGATAAGTAAAAGCTATTATTTTTCTTATTATGTACGTGCAGTTTGATCAAAATTGAAATTGTATTATATATATGGGATTTTAAACTTCATCGGTATTTCAGGAAAATTATTTCTAGTTCATAAAATAATATTCTACAATATGGTTTTCAATGGCTAGATAGAATTTGTCACATGAATGTATCACAATTTATTTAACAAATTATCTTTTTTATTAGATGTGTATTTTCTCTCACTATAAATAATGCCATAATCAACCTCCTTTTATCTCCATTTTTACCACAGATGCTACTCATTCTTTAAAATAAAGTTTACAGTGAAAATTCTTTAGTCAAATGGCATTTATGATTTAAAGATTTTTTGTAATTATTGCCAAATTGCTCACCAATTTATACATCTCATTGGAAATCTATGAAAGTACATCTTTCTTAAATCCAAACAATTACACACACACACACACACACACACACACTCTCTCTCTCTCTTATTTTTCTTTCTCCTCAAAAAACCAAAACCAAAACCAACATCCAAACTAAAATCCTGTAACAATTTTATATGGGTAAAAATTCTATTTATTTTTTATTACTAGTGAAGCTGATTTTTGTGTGTCTATTGATAATTTGAATTCCTTTATTTTGGTCTGGGTGACCATTTTTGAAATCTTTCTTTAGTTGCCTTTAGATAGAATGTAGAGACACTGATGAATAAGAAAAAAGGAAGTATTCTCTTTCTGTATCTTTGTTTAAGTACAAATAGCCAATGCCACAGCAACCTGCTACTCTGTTACAACATAGGTAAATTAAGTTTCAGAAGTTGTCAGTTTAACTACAAGCTGACAAGGGTGATTAAATCAGTTGATGTCTGAGCTGATCTAGTTAAAAAAAAAAAGTAAGTAGAAGCTTTACTTGACTTGCTTCCACACGAGGGCTCTCAATGCTGCTAAACTTCATTTCTAAAACTTATCTTTTTAGAGTAGATGTGAGCATGAATGTTTCCTTAGTACTTAGTGAATTCCATTTTCATGATTAACTACCTTAGTCTTTAGGAGTGTTCCAATATTCCATGAGAAATATAATGTAAAGCAAAATGTCATAGATGATGTGATTGACAACATAGAAAATCCAAGAGAATCTGCAGGCAGACTATTAGAATTTAGATCAGTAATCTTGCTGAATATAGCAATCATTACACAAAAATCAATAGCATTTATATATACCATTAAAATCAATTAGAATATGTGATTTTAGAAACTCATTCAATAGAGAAAAACATCTATATATCTAGAAATAAATATCACAAAAGTCATTCTTTATTTTGAGAAAATCTTATATTTTTACTGAAGATAAACCTAAGTAAATGGAGAGAAATACAGTGTTGTGGGTAGAAAGACAACATAGAAAATATTTCTATTTTGCCCAAACTTATTAATAAATTCAATACTATTCTAATAAATCTAAAAGTGCTTTTCTTAGACCTTACTAAGAATGAAAGAGTGAAGGGCAAAGAATAGTCAAGACAAATTTAAAGGAGAAGAAAAAAAAGGAAAAGGAGTATCTATTTACCCTGCAAGATTTCAATACTTATAAAACTATCATAATTAAAACAGAGGATATTGGTACTAGGTTAGGTTGATAGGCCAAATTGAATAGGATAAAAAATCCAGAAAAAGTTCCATGTTTATAAAAAAGTTCCATGTAGAAGGATAAGTTAGCACAATAAAGTAGTGGAGAAAAGTTGACTATTAAATATATGGTGCTCAGAAAAAAATCACTATTTATATGGAAAACAGTAAAATAATATTCCCAGCTTATACTTTATTTATGCAAAAATTCCAGGTGTGTTAAATGTAAATATTAAAAAGCCAAAATTCTAAAGCTTCCATGAGAAAAATGGAAGATAATCTTTATGACATCAGAATAATGAAAACTTTCTTAAATAAGACACAAATGTACAAACCACAAATAAAAATACTGCTTAATTTCTTTGTGACAGAAGACATCATTGAGCGTGAAGAAAGTCACAGGTTTGAAGAAGATATTTGCTAGGAATAGATCTGATAAAGGTTTAGTACCCAAAACACAAACAAAATCTACACCTTCATTAAAAGAAGCATATCTATCTATCTATCTATCTATCTATCTATCTATCCATCCATCCATCTATCTAAGTATCTATCTATCATCTATATCATCTATCTAATCTTGTCATCCATCCATCTATCCATCAATCTATCTATCCATCCATCCATCTATCTAAGTATCTATCTATCATCTATATCATCTATCTAATCTTGTCATCCATCCATCTATCCATCAATCTATCTATCCATCCATCCATCCACGAATCCATCCACTCTCCCACCTCCTCACCTATGATTTGGGAAAGAAAGCTGAATATACACATGAAAATATGTTAAGCCTCACTGGTTGTTCCAGTCAGGATCCACTCAGGAGACAATAATCATACAGATAATTTTAACTGGAAAACTTCAACATAAAGAATTAACTAGTAAAAAGTGGTTAACTACAAAAAGAAGTTAAAAAGGACCCTTAAGGATACAGAAGTAGCAAATACAGAAAATAGCTACTACTTCTAGGCTGCAGGGGAATAAACAAGAAAAGAATTAAGAATGTAGAATACTCTGGTATCCCCCTCCCCTAAATCTACCAGTGGGAAGAAGAAACTCACCAGAAGGCATGGGCTGGAGCTGGCCCATAGATGCATTCAGCCAGGTGGCTGAGAAATTTGCCAGAGGGCATGGGCAGGTTGGAGAAGGACCATGCATACCGCTGAGGTGAATTTGCTACCAGGCCTCTTGCACATCAATTTCTTGGCTACTGTGCTGAACAGGAAAAGCACTATGTGTTGAGGAAAGGAAACCCCTTTATGCTATGGTTTTGAACTTCATTCAGTAGCCTCTGTTGACAGAGCCTAACATAAAAGGACAGATGTTTATGGAGTCTTGTTCCAGTATCACTGGATAAAGAAGGGTGGATTTGGAGCCCAAGAATCAGTAAATTGATAACTTTAATCAAATTAACACTGTTAATCAGAAAAATGCAAACGAAATAAGAAAAGGATATCTATGAAAAAAATTAAACAAGTGATAATACCAAGTATGTGAGTAAGTAAGAACAATCATACATTTCTGGTGATAATGAAATCAACAAAGCTATCTTGAATAACAATTTGACAACCCTGAGCAAAGCTGAAGATGTGCATACTTTATAGCTAGCAATGCTACTTCTAGGTACAAGGGAAGAAATCTGGCACATGAGCACAGGAGATGTGTATGAGGATATTTATCACAGATTTATTTTTAATGACCAAATATTGGACACAACCGAAATGTCTATTGATAGGCACATTATAAAATAAATTGTGACTTTTCCATTGGTATTTTAACTATGCAGCAGTTTGTAAAAATGAATTTGACCTACAGGTATCAACATTGATAATTCTCAAAAACAGCGTTGAGTGAAAAATGAAAAGTTACATGAGGCTTTTTTATTAAGAGACCATTTATATAAATTTTGAAAACAGATAAAATAACACTCGGTATCAGGGATCAATAAAGTATCCTGTAGATGGCCTGATGATGTTCTGGGCTTTGTAGCCCACATATATTCTTCTTTGTTTAAAGACTTTAAAAATATAAATCAATCCTGACTTACGGGCCATATGAAACAGGACATGGCTGGATTTGGCACACAGGTTATAGTTTGCCAACTTCTGCTTTCTATTGTTTATGCAAACGTAAGTATATAGATAGTAAGGCTGTATAACAACTTCACAGTGGTGGCAACTTCTCAGAAGGCAGGAAGATAATCAGACTGGGAAATTATGATAGAATATTAACATTTTCTGGCTTTGGGAAGTGAGTACATACATATCTCCGGTTATTTTTCTCTTTGTTTTTATGTATATTTAATGTATTTCATAATTAGACATAATTTGAAAATGGTATAATAAAAAACCGTGGGCATGCATAATTTGCAGATTAAGGCTAGTAAATTGCAGGTATTGTCTAGTTGACTTAAACAATAGAATTATTTTCTAATTAATTTTTAGTACTATTAATATTCTTTCTCTAAATTATTTTTACTCTTTTTTTCTTCTTCTATTTTCATTTTACATTGCAGAGGTACATGTATAGGTTTGTTACATGGACAAATTGCATATCTCTGAGGCTTGGTGTATAAATGATCCCATCACCCAGGTAGCGAGCATACTAATCAACAGCCTTCAAAACCATGTCCCTCTTATAACCTCCCCTCTTAAGTAATTCCCAGTGTCTATTGTTCTCATCTTTGTGCCCATGTGTATTCAATGTTTAACTCCCACTTATAAGTGAGAACATGCAGTACTTGGTTTTCTGTTTCTGTGTTAGTTTGCTTAGAATTATGGCTTCCAGAAACATTCATGTTGCTGAAAAGAACATGATTTTGTTCTTATTTATGTCTGTGGAGTATTTTTTATAGTGTATGTGTACCACTTTTTCTTTATCCAGTCCACCATTGATAGGAAGCCAGGTTGATTTCAAATCTTTGCTATTGTAAATAGTGCTGTGATGAACATACGAATGTGTGTGTCTTTTTGGTAGAACAATTTATTTTCTGTTGGGTATATACCCAGTAGAAGGATGACTAGGCTGAATGGTAGTTCTAAGTTCTTTGAGAAATCTCCAAACTGCTGTCTACAGTGGCTGAACTAATTTACATTCCGACCAACAGTGTATAAGTGTATGCTTTTCTCCACAACCTCACCAGCATCTGTTGCTTTTTGACTTTTAATAATTGCTATTCTGACTAATGTGAGGTGGTATCTTGTGGTTTTGATCTGCATTTCTCTAATGATTAGTGATGATGAGCATTTTTTCACATATATGTTGGCTGCATGTATGTCTTCTTTTTAGAAGTGTCTGTTCATGTCCTTTGCCCATTTTTTAATGAGGTTGTTGGTTTTTTTGTTTGTTGAATTGTTTAATTTCTTATAGATCCCAGATGTTAGACATTTGTTGGAAACCTAGTTTGTGAACATTTTCACCCACTCTGTAGGCTGTCTGTTTAATGTGCTGATAGTTTATTTTCCTGTGCAGAAGCTAGTTAAATTAGGTTTCACTTGTCAATTATTGCTCAGTTGCAATCGCTTATGGATACTTACTCATAAATTATTTGCCAAGGATGATATCTATGATGGTATTTCCTAGATTTTCTTCTAGGGTTTTTCTTGTTTTAGGTCTTTAAGCAATTTTTGTTTATGATAAAAGGAAAGGGTACTGTTCCAATCTGCAGATGCTAGCCTGTTGGTATAACATTTCAATAAATACACTATTTATTGAATAGTGAATTGTTTCTCTCATTGTTTGTTATTATCAACTTTGTTGAAGATCAGGTAGTTGTAGGTGAGTAGCTTAATTTCTGGGTTCCTAATTCTATTCCATTGGTCTATGTGTCTGCTGTTGTACCTATAGCCTGTTTTAGTTACTGTTGTCTTGTAGTGTAGTTTGAGGTTCAGTAGTGAAGTATCTCTGGCTTTGTACATTTTGCTTAGGATTGTTTGGGTGATTTGGGCTCTTTTTTGGTTCCATATGAATTTTAGAGTAGTTTTTTTTCTACTTCTGTGAAAAATGACATTGGTAGTTTGATAGGAATAGCATTGAATCTACAAATTGGTTTAAATAGAGTGGCTATTTTAATAATATTGACTCTTCCTATCCATGAACATGGAATGTTTTTCCATTTGTTTGTATTGTCTCTGATTTCTTTCAGCAATGTTTTGTAATTCTTGCTGTAGAGATTTTTTACCTCCTTGGTAAGATGTATTCCTAGGCATTTTATTCTTTTTGTGGCTATTATAAATGAGATTGTGTTCTTGATTTGACTCTCGGCTTGGTTGTTATTGGTGTGTAGAAATGCTACTGATTTTTGTACATTGATTTTGTATCCTGAAACTTTACAAGGTTCAGGTTTATAGGTTTTTGTCATTTGTCAGATCTAGATGCCTTCCAGTGGAGTCTATGGGGTTTTTCTAGGTATAGAATCATACTCTCTGCAAACAGAGATAGTTTGACATCCTCTCTTCCTATTTATAGTTTTTCTTTCTTTCTCTCACTTGAGTGCTCTAGCAGGGACTTCTAGTACTATGTTGAACAGGAGTGATAAGAATGGACTTACTTGTCTTGTTCCAGTTCTCAAGGGAAATGCTTCCAGCTTTTGCCTGTTCAGTGCAGTGTTGGCTGTGGCTTTGTTATGTATGGCTCTAACTATTCTGAGGTATGTTCATTCAGTGCCTAATTTGTTGAGAGTTTTTATCATGAAGGGACATTGAATTTTAACAAAAGCCATTTCTGCATGTCTTGAGATGATTATGTGTTTTTTTTTTTTTATTTTAATTCTGTTTGTGTGGTGAATCACGTTCATTCATTTGTATATGTTGAACCAAAAGCCAATTTGGTCATGGTGAATTAACTTTTTGCTGTGCTGTTGGATTCAGTTTGCTAGTATTTTGTTTAGAAATTTTGCATCTATATTCATCTGGAATAGTGACCTACAGTTTTGTTTTATCCATTGTGTCTCTGACAGATTTTGGTATCAGAATGTTGTTATTTTCATAGAATGAGCTGAGAAGGAGTCCCTCCTCCTTGATTTTTTATTCTTGAATAATTTCAGTAAGATTGGTACTAGCTCTTTTTTTTTTTTACATCTGGTAGAATTTGTCTGTGAACCCATCTGGTCCAGGGCTTTGGAGGCTTTTTGTAGCAGATTAATTTTATAACTCATTATTGGTCTGTTCAGGATTTAGTTTTCTTCCTGGTTCAATCTTGGGAGGCTGTGTATTTCCAGGCATTTACTCATTTCTTCTAAGTTTTCTAGTTTGTATGCAGAGAGGTGTTCATATTAGTCTTTAAGGACTTTTTTTTTGTTTTTGTGTTTTGTTTTGTTTTGTTTTGTTTTGTTTTTTGTATTTCTGTGGGGTTGATTACAATGTCACCTTTGCCATTTCTGATTGTGTTTATTTGGATCTTCTCTCTTTTTTCTTTACTAATCTAGCTCACAGTATATATACCTAGTTTAATCTTTCAAAAAACAACTTGTGGTTTTGTTGATTTTTTGTATGCATTTTTGCATCTCAATTTCATTTGGTTCAGCTCTAATTTTGGCTATTTTTTTTTCATCTACTGTCTTTGGGGTTGGTTTGCTCTTGTTTTTCTAGTTCCTCTAGGTGTAACATTAGGTTGTTAATTTGGGATCTTTCTAACTTCTTGAGGTAGATATTCAGTGCCATAAACTTTCCTCTTAATATTGCTTTAGCTGGGTCTCAAGGATTCTGATATGTTATGCCTCTGTTTTCATTAGGTCCAAAGAATTTTTTTGATTTGTGCCTTAATTTTATTCTTTACTCAAAAGTCATTCAGGATCAAGTTGTTTAACTTCCATGTAATTGTACGGTTTTGATAGATCTTCTTGGTATTAATTTCTATTTTATTGTTCTGTGGTCAAAGAGTGTGATTGGTATGATTTTGATATTCTTGAATTTGTTGAGATTTGCTTTATGGCTGAGCGTGTGGTTAATCTTAGAGTATCTGCCATGTGCAGATAAGAATGCGTATTCTGTTGTTTTTGGATGGAGTATTCTGTAGATGTCTTTCAAGTCTGATTCATCAATTGTAGAGTTTAAGTCCTAGATATTTTTGGTTAGTTTTCTGCCTCAATAATCTGTCTAATGCAGTCAGTGGGATGTTGAGGTTCCCCATTATTATTTTGTGGTTGTCTAACCTCTACTCTCTAAGAATTTGTTTTATGAATCTGGGTGCTCTAACATTGGGGGTATGTTTGTGTATTTCAGCCATTTCAATCTGGTTAAGAATCATTGCTGAGGAGCTAGTGTGATCATATGAAGGTAAGAAGACACTTTGGTTTTTAGAGTTGTCAGAGTTCTTGGACTGGTTCTTTCTCATTTGTGAGGGCTGATGTTCCTTTGCTCTTTGAAATTACTATCCTTTGGATAGGGCTTTTGTTTTTATGTTCTTTATTGCCCTTGAGTGTTTGACTGTGGTACAAGTTGGGTATAGTTGAATACTTTTGTTTCTGGATTGCGTATACATATACATGTACATATATATACACACATACACAAATGCAGGAAATGTGTGTGCATATATATACACACACACACACACATACATACACTGGGGGTCTTTTGGGGTCTCTCTCTCTCTCTCATATTTAATGTTAGACTACATTAGAGTACATGTTTAAGGAGGTCAAAAGCTCTTTAAAAACATTAATTAAAATTTGTTGCTCTCTAGAGAAGTAAATAGATAATATTTTTCTTCTGGAGCAGTAATCTTGACCAAGTAGAGGGTTGTGTTGGTTGGAACCTTAGCTCAAAGTCAAATGGTGAGTCATTATCTAGGATGCACAGAAAACTCAAGGTTCTTTTTCCTGTTCTCTTGCTAGGCTACTGCACAACTAAGAGAGAGAGTTGGGTATAGTTGAAAACTTTTGTTTCTGGATGCTTTCAGAGGGCCAAGGCTTAGCTCTGCATTCTTAGGCTGTATGCTCTAATCCTGGGTGACTGAGACCAGGCCCATAACTTTGTGTTCTTGTCTCTCGAAGTTTAGCCCCAGCTGAGATGGAGGAGCCAAGGTCCTACCAGACTACTGGCAACAGTGCTCTATCAGGAGTGGCAGAGGCACTGTGGGCAAAAAGTGCTCTGGCAGGGGCAACGGGGCTTTGCAGATGAGAAGCACGGTGGTAGGGAGGTTGCAGAGTCACAGGCAAACACACTCTGGTGGGAGTGAGTGGAAGTCTCTGGAGAAAGTGCTGTGGTGGTAGCCACTGGCAAAAGCACTCTGGTGGAGTAACTGAGGCTATGTTGCATTTAATATTACTAATATATATATACACACATATATTTAAAATTAAAACTACATTTTATATTTGTAATTTTAGTCTGTAGTTGTGTTTCATAATATTTAGGAAGAGATAAGAGACAAGCTATTTAAGAAAACAAAACATGAAGTAGTAATTATGTGAGGTTTAGAGATAAAAGAAAATTATTTGAGGTAGATATTGCCTTTGAAATGAAAACAGATGAGGAAGGCATAATTTTAGGGAAACCAATCTTTTAAAATGATGGGCTTACATTTTGGAACATGAGCTCCAAAACCAATGCTCACATCATGAATTTGTAGGATAAGGAATTTGTTTCAATTTTAAATTCTTACAGGGAAGCAGCAATAGTTAAGACTAAACTTCATGACAGATTTTAGCTAACTGGTAGTAGCTGTGTGCATTTAAAAATACCTTGGGACTCAGTTGTTTCTGTTATTGGTTTGGTAATGATAAAATTCTTGTCACAGAGAGCAGTGCTCTGCAGAAATGCCAAGGTGATAACCGTGTTCTCTTTTCAAATGGATGGAATTCTTAGGTTTCTATTATGTCTTCATTGAACGTTGCAGAGCATCTTTCCCTTATGTGCAATGTAATGTAATCTAACATTAAATATGAGTAGTCTTCTTTTAATTTTAATTTACCTAACATTTTATTCCAATATCTGTTGTGGAAGTCATTTTAAAGGTGATTCAAAAAATAATGACCAAACCAAAAATAGAGATCATTATACAAAGGCTAGTACATGTTTAAGGAGGTCAAAAGCTCTTTAAAAACATTAATTAAAATTTGTTGCTCTCTAGAGAAGTAAATAAATATTATTTTTCTTCTGGAGCAGTAATCTTGACCAAGTAGAGGGTTGTGCTGGTTGGAACCTTAGCTCAAAGTCAAATGGTGAGTCATTATCTAGGATGCACAGAAAACTCAAGGTTCTTTTTCCTGTTCTCTTGCTAGGCTACTGCACAACTAAGTCTCTAAGTGCTAATTAAGTAAATGAACCAAAAAATTCAAGTAGAAAACAAGCAAAGAAACAAAAAGGTGAATGAACTCTAGAACTATGATGTTAATCTTTACAAAGCATTTACTTTATCATAAGTAAGGATGTTCACCTAGTTTAACCATGATTGTCTTATTACCCCTAGCTTTGATTTACCTGAGTGTAGTTCAATGATGATGGTTATTGCTAAGTAACTTTTAGGCGTTCTTAGTTTATAATATGACACATATAAAATATCTTTAGCTTTGGGGGAAAGTGCTCTAGAAATATGAAGTTCATTTAGGATGATGAAGTGGGTAATACAGCTACCAGTGCAAATGTATTGCTCATTAACAGTGTGTGCATGGTTATGTTAACAGTGAAGTAAAAACCATTCTTAATAATGAAGTTTACCGATTTGCATAAAGACTTGAAAAATATGTTTTTTAAGAACATTTTAAAATACATATCACATTTCAGAAGAAAATGATGATTTTTTTCAGGTTCTATGATATACAGTCAATAATCATTCAGCAACATTGCAACTCAGGGAGATATATAAGAAGTATGTTTAAAAATTATAGGGTTTGCAACATAGATAAAGGAAAATATTAATAAAACATTTTTGGTTGGCAATGGAAGATTTCATGAGACTGATAAATGATGATCACCCTCTAAAGTTGATGAGCCAGATGAGTTGATTATTAATATATTAAATATTAAATCAATAGGTTTTCATGTAGGGACTTCATTCGGGGTTTGTTTTCTTAAATATGTGTTACTACTGCTCCAAACAATTTTAAAACAAACCCTAAAATCCAAAGAGTAAATCCAAGAAAAACATCTGTGTTAGAGTACAATTTAACAAATTTCCCTTGGTAATCAATTTCATGGAATATTGCTGGGCTGGCATATTTGTTCTTCTAGTGCCCCTGAGTATATTGTAAAGACAGGAAAGCTACACTTAGTGAATGGTTGTAATAATAAGTTTAATTAAGATAAAACAACATTAATTATATGTTTTGGCTATGGCATTGGCAACAACTCTTCCTTTATCCTGCCAAAATCATAATCTCATGAATGCGTCTGTCAACTAGCTTAGAAGAGCTGACTGTGGGGAGTTTTCCTTTCAGGTTTCCTTGAGGGAGATGTGCTTTCCTCTTGTTCAGGCAATTTTTCTATTTATTTAAGACAATCACTCCTAAACCTCTTGAGACTGGTAAAGTCCCACAGTAACCATCTCAACTTCATTCCTATGTTGCTTATCCTAAACCTAGGCTCATGTGACACTAAACATTTCACAATTTTTCCACAGGATGGAGAGCTTCTTACTTTTGACCTGAAGTCTTCTGAAGACTTTTTATTGTATGTGTCTAAAGTGTACCACATAATGTTTTGATATACACAGAGTGAAATAGTCACTATAGTTAAGCAAATTAACATATCCATCATTTCATATCGTTACCCTTTTATTGTGTGTAGCCAGAGTACCTCAAATCTACTCTTTTACCACTCTGAACATGACTTATCTGAAGTCCTTATTTTTATCCTCCCTCTCCCAGGGCTATATTCTGAATCTCTCTCACCCTAAACCTTTAGTAACTGGCTGAAAATGTTATTTAAAGGTGGAAGGGGGCATTTCCCCCTAACTAAACATCAACCTCCTTTCCCTAAGGCACTTTCCATGGTGTTGGAAAATTTAGCTTCATGATTACTATTCACCCAAGTGCATTTTCTGTTTGAACTGCTAAGAGGCCTTCAAATGTTCAAATATATCAGCTAAATATGGGAGTGAAAAATGTCAGCCCCAATATTTTATTAAGGTTTTGATGGTTGGTGCACATAAACCTGTTCAAACTATAGTCTATGAATGGTTTGCACAAGTGTAACCATCTTTACCAGTAGTATGAGCCAGAATTCACAAATGTAGATTCTAGATTTGTAAAGACACATGGAATTAATTAAGTACACATGAATTCTCATTTCAAGAACGCCCTCTATGAGACTGCTCAGAGATGGATCTTGTATTAGTCAACCTCGCTAAAATACAAATAATCCCCAAACATATATTTCCTGTTTATTTTAATATTGATAGTTGTGGCCCTACTCCCCATATCTTATTCTAGGACCCAGGCAGAAGAAGCAGCACAGATTTGGGACTTGTTGGTTTTGTGGCAGGAGGAAAAAAGCAAGAGAGATATTGGAAAATCATGATGCCTCTTAAACCTTAACTGTAATATAAATCCTTGCTACTCAAAAGTTCTCCTGATAGCTAGCAGCTTCAACATTACTTGGGAGCTTATTAGATGTACTGCATCTCAGGCCCCAATCTAGACCTCCTGAATATGAATTTAATTTTAGCAGGATCTTCAGGTAATTTGTAAACACATTAAAGTTTCAGAAAAACTGGCATGTAAACAGGCCCTGATAACCACTGACCAAAGCACTTCACATGGACAAACCCCATATGGGTCAAGGAAGTACACACCCACAGAAAGCTACTGCAAGTCACATGGCACTTGGCAGGGATAAATAATCCTCTTTCAGGAAAGGAGCAAAACACTAGAAACTAAAATGTAATCTACAACCCCTAAAGCTTCTGCTTATGCCAAATGGAACTAGTTATTTATTGAGGCAAGCCATTTTGATTATTGAACAAATTTGTTAATTTAGTTTTACTCATTGATTCTACTTTGGTCTTCTGCAGTGAAGAAAACATCTACTTCCTAGTCTATGTAACGTTTATTCAATAATTTGAATGCACTCCCTATGTGCTTCTTCATTTATCCAAGTATTATCCAAGTTAAACAGACATTCTTCAGCATTATCAGTTTGTCTAGCTCATTATCCCGGTATCCCTGTTTGGTAATCACCTACTCAGGTTGGAGATACTAGAATTGAGTCTGATATTTTATTATCTGCCAGGCATAGAGAAGAATAGGAACATTTAATCTTTCTTAATCAGGATATAGTCTAAGTTTACCTTGGTGTGATGGTTCATATTAGGCATCAACTTGACTGGATTGAAGGATACCTAGATGGTTGGTACTGTTTCTGGGTGTGTCTGTGAGGATGTTGCCAGAGGAGACTGACATTTGAGTCATTGGACTGGGAGAGGAAGACTCACCCTCTGTGTGGCTTGGCACAATCGAATCAGCTGCCAGAGCTGCTAGAATAAAGCAGGCATCAGAACTGGGGTAAGCAGCTTGCTAAAGCTTCTTCTTGTCTCTCTACCCATGCTGTGCCAGACACTTGGCTGCTTCCCCTGCCCTTGGACATCGGACTCTAGGATCTTTGGCCTTTGACTCTGGGACTTACACCAAAGGTCTCCTGGGGATTCTCAGGCTGTCAACCTCTAACTGAAGGCTGCCATGCTGGCTTTCCCGGTTTTGAGGCTTTTGGACTTGGACTGAACCACACTACCAGCATTTCTCTTTCCCCAGCATGCAGACAGCCTATTGTGGGGCTTCGCTTTGTAATCATGTGAGCCAATCCTCCCTGATAAACTCATATATATTGGTTCTATCTCTCTGGAGAACCCTAACTAATACACTTTTTCTTTTGGTAGAGATGGGGATCTCACTGTGTTGTCCAGGCTGGCCTTTAACTACTGGCCTCAAGTGATCCTCCTGCCTGGGTCTCCCAAAGCTCTGGGATTACAGGTACAGCCACTGTGCCTGGCCCTTGCCTTGGGTTTATAGCAGTTGTGTCATACTGCTAGCTCCCAGTATGTTTGTGCTACCATCTTAGGACTTCTGAGCTGCTGTCAAACTGTTCCTTTTCCAGTCTGTACCCAATGAATTGATTAATTTAAATGAATGTTAGGGCTTTACATTAATTCTTGTAAATTAATCTTGTGATGTTGGTTCATTCTTTTGGAAATTGAAGATTTTTTAAGTTCCCAATTTCACTAGGTCACAAATGAAATATCCTACCCAGTGTCAGTTAATGTAGAGTCATATTAAAAGCCTGCATTTGGGGCAGAAGCATATCCCGAATATGAAGATCTGAATCTCAGAGGATTTCTTGGTTTTCTCTTTTAAGAAAAAGAATTTCAAAATACTTTATTTTTCTAAATCTCACAAAATCATTGTTAAGGCTCTATTAAATGTTTCAAAAGTGACCCTTGGGTATGAAGGGCCCTGAAAGTTAAGCATTATTAGTTTTATGATAATTCTTCCACTGAACTTGGGACACAGTAAATGAGAAATTGAGGAGTTAAGTGTAACATAGGAGGATGACAATGCATTTATTAAAATGATAGCTCTTGAAATGGCAGCACAGGAAGAAGAATATGGGTAGAGAGGATTGAAAATGAGTTAACCATCAGCTGAAATTAGGAACCTGAGTGAAATGAGCCGTTGAAGTAGGATTAAAAGTCTGTCCTCTCATATCTTTAAGATTATGGATTAAAATTACAAACCAAACAGGACCATTCGAAAATTCAGTCTGCAGGTATTAATTAATAAAACCAATAGGAATATGTGATACACATGCACACACATAAAACCAATAGGAATATAACACACACACACACACACACACACTTCCCTCTCCTCTTTCATTCAGAGTTCTCTTATTTATGACAACAAATTTCCTGTCAAGCATGTATTATATTATATATATTATCTCAACTTCACACAACACAATTTGTCCCATGGCAAAAGTCCATTATTCCAATGCCTAAATTTTCATTAAAAAACACATATATTCTGTTTCTATTGCTTTCATTCCATTTATAATGTATTTTTTAGTAGATTAGCCAAGGTTTTCAGAAAAATAGAACCAATAGGATATGTGTCTGTCTGTCTGTCTGTCTACCTATCTCTCTCTCTCTCTCTCTTTCTCTCTCTCTCTCTCACCATTGCTATCTCTAACTCTATTTGTCTCTGCCTTATCTATCTATCCAGATAAATTTATTTTAGGGAATTGGCTAATGTGATAATGGAGGCTGACAAGTCCAAAATCTGCAGGTGTAGGGTGGAAGTCTGGAGATCCAGGGAAAAGCTGAAGCTGCAGTTCAAGTCTGAAGGCTGACTGCTGGCACAATTCCTTCTTGGCTAGAAAAGGTCATTCTTGTCTATTAAGGCCTTTAACTAATTGGATAATGCCCACTACATTATGGAGGGCAACTTGCTTTACTCAAAATACAATTTAAATGTTAATCTTGTCTAAAAAACACCCTCATCCAGAATACTGTTTGACCAAGTATCTGAATACTGTGGCATAAGCAAGTTGATATATACAATTAACCAGCATATTTACACTGGAAGAAGACTTGAAAAACATTTGTGTCCCCAAGTCATGTCTGCTACTCAGAACTTTGAAACCTTGAGAGCCATGTTCCACATTCCTTCCAAGATTTTCTCAGACCCCCTTTATGGAAATGAACCCAAAGTTTTTCAGAGTTTCACAAGACTCTGAAATTTTCATAATGTAGGGAGAGTCATCTGGGGGAATCTTTTTTTTCTAGGATTCAGACCATGATACATAGAAAACCAACTAATTATTGGGAGAGACTGAGACTACTCTGGTGTAATATTTCTGGTGATCTTTTGTCAATACTGTGTTGAGAGGTCAAGGCATCAGTGTGTGAAAGTTCACCAAAGTGGGTGGAAAGCCTACAATGTTTTCTTCTAGTAATTTCATAGGTTGAAGTCTCAGATGTAAGTCTTTAATCCATTTTGTTTTTTTTATATATATAATGAAAGATAAGGGTCTCGTTTCATTCTTCTGCAGATGGCTATCCGGTTTTCTCAGCACCGTTTATTGAGGAGACTTTTTCCCGTGTATGTTCTTGGGCCTCTGTCAAAAACGAGTTGGCTATAAATGTGGGGATTTATTACTGGGTACTCTGGTTCTGTTCAATTTGTCTATGTGTCTGTTTTTATGCCAGCACCATGATGATTTGGTTACTATAGCTTTGTAATATATTTTGAAGTAAGGTAGTGTGATTCCTTCAGCTTTGTTCTTTTTGTTCAGCATTATTTTGGCTATTTGGTGTCTTTGGCAGTTCCATACAAGTTTAAAAAATTTTTTTCCTATTTCTGTGAAGAATGTCATTGATATTTTCCTAGGGATTACGTTGAATCTGTAAATTGCTTTGGGTTGTATTGTCATTTTAACAACATAATTTCTTCTAATTCATAAGCATGAAATAGCTTTCCATTTGTTTGTGTCCTTCTTATTTTCATTCATTAGTGTTTTTATAGATTTTCATGTATAGATTGTTCCGTTCTTTGGTTAAATTGATTCCTAGGTATTTTATATTTTTTGTACCTATTATGAGATTATTTTATTTTATTTTATTTATTTTATTTTTTTTGAGACAGAATCTTGCTTTGTCACCCAAGTTGGAGTGCAATGGCATGATCCTACCTCATTGCAACCTCCATCACCCAGGTTCAAGTGATTCTCCTGCCTCAGCCTCCCGAGTAGTTGAGATTACAGGCATGCATCACCATGCCTGTCTACTTTTTTTTGTATTTTCAGTAGAGATGCAGTTTCACCATGTTGCCCAGGCAGGTCTCAAAATCCTGACCTCAAATGATCCACCTGCCTCGACCTCTCAAAGTGCTGGGATTACAGGCATGAGCTGCCATGCCTGGCCATCTTGATTTCTTTTTAGATTGTTTGCTGTTGACATATTATTGCTTTTTGTATGTTGATTTTGTATCCTGAAACTTTACTGAATTTGTTTATCAGTTCTAATGGTTTGTTTTTGGTGGGGTCTTTAGGTTTTTCTAAGTATGGAATTATTTTGTCTACAAACAAGGCTAATTTGACTTTTTATTTTCCAACTTGGAAGCCCTTTATTTTTTTTTCTTACCTAATTGCTCTGACCAAAACTTCCAGTATTATGTTGAATAAAGTAGCAAAACTGGGTATTCTTGTCTTGTTCCAGGTCTTAGAGGAAAGGCTTTCAATTTCTCTCCATTCAGTATGGTGTTTGCTGTGGGTTTGTCATATGTGGCCTTTAATAGGTTGTGGTATGTGACTTTTGTACATCATTTATTGAAGATTTTTATCATATAGGGATGATAAATGTATTGAATACTTTTTCAGCATCTGCTGAAATGATTATATGGCTTATGTTCTTGGTTCTGTTAATGTGATGTATCGTGTTTATTGATTTGCATATGCTGAACCATCCTTGCATTCTTGAGATGAATCCCACCTGATCATGGGGAATGATCTTTTTAATATGTTGTTGGATTCAGGTTGCTAGTATTTTTGGGGGGAGTTTTGCATCTACGTTCATCAGAAATATTGGCCTGTAGTTTTTGTTGTAGTTATTGTATCCTTGTCTTTTGATATCAGGGTAAGGCTGGCCTCATAGAATGAATTTAGAACTATTTCCTCCTCTTCAATTGTTTTGAAGAGTTTGAATGGAATTGGTAATATTTCTTCTTTAAATGTTTGGTAGAATTCAACAGTGAACCAATCAGGTCCTGAGATTTTATTTGATGAGAGACTTTTTACAACAGTTTCAATATTATTACACATTAATTTGTTGAGGTTTTCTATTTTTTCATGGTTTAATTTTGGAAAGTTACAAATCTATTTCCTCTAAGTGTTCCAATTTTTGTCATATAGTTGTTCATAATGGTATCTAATGAATCTTTGTATTTTTGTGGTCTCAGTTGTTACATCTTCTTTTTCATATCTGATTTTATTTATTTGGGTCTTCTCTCTTTCTTTCTTAGTTAATCTAATTAAAGTTTATTGAGTTTAATTATCCTCTTATATTTGGTTTGGTATATCTTTTATATTGTTTTTTATTCCTTGTTTCATTTATTTCTGCTCTGATCGTTATTATTTCTTTCTTTCTACTAATTTTAGTTTGGTTAGTCCTTGCTTTTCTCATTCCTTGAGGTGAATGGTTAGTATATTTGAAGTTTTTCTACTTTTTAAATATACATATTTATTGTTATAAACTTCCCTCTTAGTACTGTTTTTGCTGTATCTCATAGATTTTTGTACATTGTATTTCTACTTTAATTCGTTTCAAGAAATTTTTAAACTTCCTTCCTAATTTCTTCATTGATCCATTACTCATTCAGGAGCATGCCATTTAACTGCCATTTGTTTATGTACTTTTTGAGTTCCTCTTGTTATTGGTTTCTAGTTTTATTCCAGTGTGGTCAGAAAATGTACTTGATATGATTTCTACTTTTTTGATTTTGTTATTTATTTTGCTATCTAAGATATGGTCTGTTCTAAAGAATGTTCCATGTGCTGATGAAAATAATGTGTATTTTATAGCTATTCGGTGAAATGTTTTATAATTGTCAGCCCCATTCGAGCTAATGTGTAGTTTAATGTATTGCAGTCTATCTCTCCCTTTATATCTATTACTGTTTGCTTTATATATTTGGACCTCCAGTGTTGGGTGCATGAATATTTATAATTTATATTCTCTTGCTGAATTGACTCTTTTATCATTATATTGTGACCTTCTTTGTCTCTTTTTAAATTTTTGATGTATAGTCTATTTTATCTGATATGAGTATAGCTACTCCTACTATTACTCTTTTTTGGTTTCTAATTGTATAGAATGTCTTTTTCCACCCCTTCACTTTCAGTCTATGTGTGCCTGTATAGGTGAATTAGGTTTCTTGTAGCTGAGTCTTGTTTATTGATTAAGCTACCATATGCCTTTTAATTAGTAGAGAATTGAGTCCATTTATATTCAGTTTTGTTATTGATAAGTAAGGACTTACTACTGCCATTTTGTTGCTTGTTTGCTTGTAACTCTTTTCTTCCTTTTTTTACTGTCTTCCTTTGTAATTAGATGATTTTCTCTGGTAGTATGTTTTAATTCTTTGCTTATTATTTTTATTTAATATGTTATAATTTTTGCATTGTGCTTACCATGAAGCTTACAAAAATATCTTATAGATATAAAATGTTTTTTTTAAAGAGACAACTTATACTAGATAACAAAGAAAAGAACAGAAACAAACAAAGACAAAACCCAGAATTCTACACTTTCACTCTAACCTCTGGATATTTTGACTTTTAGTTGTCTCATTTTGCATATTTTTATACTGCCTTCTCTTAGAAAGTTTCTGTAGATATTATTATTTTAGATAGAGTTGTCTTCTGGGTTTCATACTAGAGTTATAAAAGGATTGCATACTATTCTTATACTGTTAGAGTATTCTAGGTTTGTATATGTACTTAATATTACCCAGGGGGTTTTATACCTTTGAGTTTTTTTCTTTTTGCATGTTTGCGTTTTTTCCTTTTAGATTGATCAATGAATTCTTTTTAGCACTTCTTGTAAGATGGGTCTTACAAGACCATCTTGTAAGAATGGAGAATTCTTTGTTTTTGTTTTTCTGGAAAAGAGTTTATCTTGACTTTATATTTGATGGATAGCTTTACTGGATACAATATTCTTGGATGGCAGGTTTTTTCTTTCAGTACTTTGAAAATGTTGTCCCACTCCCTTCTTGCTTGTATGGTTTCCATTGAGAAGTCTATTGCTAGGTAAGTTGGAACTCCTTTACATGTTATTTCCTTCTTTTTTTCTTGTTGGTTTTAGGCTCCTTTCTTTGTCTTGACCTTTGAGAGTTTAATATTCATGTGCCTTGAGGTAGTCTTATTTGGGTTGAATCTGTTTGGTGTTCTCTGACCTTCCTGTACTTGGATATTATCCTCTTTCTCAAGTTTTGGAAAATTTTATGTTATTTCTTTCTCTCTCCTTGCTCTTGCTTAACTCCCTCTTGAACACCAGTAATTCTTAATTTGGCCTTTTGAGGTAAATTATTATAAAATTTTGTAATTTGAGGTATATTTTATAGGCCATCTTCATTCTTTTTTTTTTTCTTTTGTCTCCGTGGACTGTGTATTTTAATCTCCTTTAAACATTTCTCTGATAAATTTCTGAATTGCTTTTCTGTGTTATTTTGGTGACCACTGAGTGTCCTTCAAACTTAAAACTGCTGTTTTGAATTCTTGGTTAGAGAGTTCACATATTGGAGTCTTGTTAGAGTCAGTCACTGGCTCCTTTGTCTGTTGGGAAAGACGTGATTTCCTCTCCTCCTCCTCCTCCTCCTCCTCCTCCTCCTCCTCCTTCTCCTTCTTCTTCTTCTTCTTTCTTCTTTTCTTCTTTATGTGTATGTCTTTACATTGAATGATTAGTCATTTTGTCCAGTCTTCTCTATCTGGTGCATTTTTAAAAATGTGATTCTTACAGATTTTTTGTTTGCTTCAGTTTTAGTAAACAGAGTGCTGTTTGTCCCCAAAAAGGCAGGTCCCAAAAAGGATGTCCCAGTAGTATTGGAAGTCTAGCTAGGGATTAGTGCCCAGGGGACCTGTGGAATTACCTCTGCAGTAATGTGCTGCTGCTCAACAGCCACTCTGATTTGGTGTCTTCTTTGACCAAGTAACAGGGCAGTTTCCACGTCTGGAGATGGGTCTAGGGATGGTTGCCCTCCCACCCCTGTTTGTTTCTGACTGTCCTCAGGGACATTTCTCTCTTCAGGCACTCCTGATGCTTCTTGTAGGTTGAGTCAGAGACAGATTTTCTGCTAGGGAAACCAAGATGATGGGGAAGTTGGCTGTCTAACTCAATCTCACTTCTTCCAGCGTAGAAACCATGAGTCAGAGGGAAATTTTCTGCACATTTAGTGCTGGGTAGATTAGGGAGAGAGGCATTGCAGATATGGAAGTGTTATTCTCTTACCATCTGTTTGGATTTTTTTCATTTCTCTGTGACCCTGGAAAACGTCTCCTCCTCATATTTGAGTTCTGGGTTATTTCTGGTGATAATTTAAGCACTGTATATTTGCTTTCGGTTTTCTGTGGGGAGGGGGAAGTTAAGCCAACTTGTTTCTACACCACTATTTTGGAACTGGAAGTCGTCACAAAGCCTTTTTGTGCTCTACTTTTCATGCTGACTAGGCTGCCATTTCATCTTGTTGTAATATCTTATTTTTGACATGACCATACTAGTACATGTCACAAGAGGAACATTTATTTCTTTAGCTGACATGTACAGTACTTTCCCTTTATCCATAGAAGATATGTTCTAAGACCTTCAGGGGATGCCTGAAATTCCAGATAGTACTGAACCTTATATACACTATGGTTTTTCTTTTTTTTTTCTTTCTATACATACGTAAACCAAAAAGTATCTGAGACAGGTCTCAATCAATTTAGAAGTATATTTTGTTAAGCTTAAGTGCACGCCCAGGAGAGAGGTCTGTGCATTTCTCCAAAGATGATTTTGAGGGCTTCAGTATTTAAAGGAAAAAAATGGGCTGGAAGGGAAAGAGGGAGGGCATGGTCATGTTACTGAATCCATGTGGTGCCAGAGAAAAGGAGCAGGTAGGGGAATAATCAATTATGTTTTCTTCTCAGACTCAATAGATTGGCATTTTACATAAGATGCAGTGAACACAGAGTAGGTATCTATGGAGATATTTAACCTTTTATCTGTAGCTATCTGCTTAGGAACAAAAGGAAAGGCAATTTCTTGCATGACTCAATTTTCAGCTTAACTTTTTCCTTTTGGCATAGTGAAGTGGGGTCCCAAGTTTTTATTTTCCTTTCCCAGATACATACCTGTGATAGAGTTTAATTTATAAATTAGGCAAAGTAAGAGATTAACAACAATCATTAATAATAAAACAGAACAATTATAATAATACAGTGGAATAAAAGTTATGTGAAGGTAGTCTTTCTCTCTCAAAATAATTTATTGTACATTATATTTTCAGACCCTGGCTGACCATGGATAACTGAAACTGTGAATAAGGGTGGACTACAGCACCCATTTCAAAGACTATCCATGTTGCTCTGTGAAGGTACTTCTGGTGACCACCCTTGGTCCAGATTTCAGAACTCCGCAGCAACAACCTCTTTACAACAATGAATTCTATATCAAATAGATCTCTGCTTAAAAGTCCCAAGTCACTTTCTTTCCATTGCAGAAGATCATCTTCATTCAAACAGAAGTTTCAGAGAGTTCACATTTCTTTAAAAGGGGTAGACAATATAGTTGGGTTTAAATGCTCATGTAGTATTCTATTATTTGCCACTGCATGGTTTAATTTCTAAAGCTGGCTGCCATGTGTGACTTGTCTATGTGTGTACTGGTTAAGTGTGCAGGCTGTCCTACTAGGCTAAGTCACCGTGTACTCTGGCTTCATTATTACTTGTGAAACTTGGGCAGATTACTTAACCTCTCAAAGTCTTAGCTTATTCCTCTGTAAAGTGGGAATCATGATTGCATCTACCTTATAGAATTGTGTGAATTAAATAAAATATATATAAAGCATTTACTATAGTGCATAGCACATAGGAAGCACTCACTAAATATTAGAAGCTATCATTTTATTATTAGAAATAAACATATGCCTATATTCCTTTATGTACAGCCTATTAGGTAAGAGTATGGGCTTCAGTGCCAGGTCCACATTTGCTAGGTATCTGACCTGAGAAAAGTTCCTTAAGCAGCCTGACCTTTAGCTTTCTCATCTGTCTAATGGAGAGGAATAGGTACTCTGTAAGGTAGCATGTAATAATTTGAATTAGATAATATACATAAAGCACTTGCTGAAGAACTGAATAAGCATTGCCATTGTTATTCTTATTGTAAAGTTTTCTTCTCTGGATTCATCTGTGATAGTTTTCTCTGTAAGCATGTGAAGTGCACTATCACTGTATTTCAGCAAATAGCACATGGTGAATTCCATGGTTTAACTTGTCATATGTGTATTCTTCCCTCCATCTAGTTATAAGTCTCTGGATGAATGTGTTTATGTTAATATTGCCATCCACATAAATTGCCCTACACATATATCCATTTAATACATATTTGTATGTGGTTGTGGGGTTCATATCCTATATAAATATGAATGCTTTGAGAATCAACAAGTTTTGCTGAATGACTAGTAAAACATTCATTCATTTAGCATACATATTGAGAATGCACTGTGTTCCAGGCACTGTTTTAGGCGCTGGGGCTATTACAGCAAACAA
This sequence comes from Chlorocebus sabaeus, assembly GCF_047675955.1. NCBI lineage: Eukaryota > Metazoa > Chordata > Mammalia > Primates > Cercopithecidae > Chlorocebus > Chlorocebus sabaeus. The sequence goes on along the minus strand of NC_132920.1, from coordinate 69,274,460 downwards.
AGAGATTTTATTTCAAAGAATAAGGTGTATATTTTACTCTGTGGCAGTTTGGTGCTGAGAACATGCTGGTGAAACATGAAAGTGAAAAGATGGGGATGAAAAAGTTTCGGTGTTGAGATGGTGAGTTAGATCATGTGAGAGGTCAAACTGCTGATTATTTTGTAGCGAGAACTGAGATATTGTTCCTTCAAATCTTGAACTACTGTACCATGTTCCCTTTAGCAACTTCAGTTTTTGCTTCCTTGTCTCATTGCTGCAATTCTGCCTCTGGCCCTGCCTGTCTCCTTTGTCCATCACTCATGCCTGTGGCACTTATTGGACCTCTCACTGTGGCTTGGATATTTGCTTAAATTGTTTCTGTCCTTTGATATTTGTCTGATATTTTAATGCAGGTGGTTGGGGGAGAGAAGAAGAAATGATTTTTCCATTCTTAAGGTTGGTAATTATTGATTAGAGGGAATCTATAAGAGAAAAGAGAATACGGGGGTAATCAAATCCACTCCATATGAAGTTTTTGTTTATACAATTAGCATTTGTTCAGTTTGTGAAGACTAATCTATAAAGTGCCACATAAAACGTGCAGTGCTCCATGTACATCATTTACATGCTCTTTGTGTTGCTTCTCAGGGAATTGGGGGTGGAGAAGAGAGACTACAAGGAAATGAGATCTTCATCTGAAAGCAGATGTGCAAGCTACTGGCCAGCCAGGGATTATAGAAGGCTTTTCTCCTTGTTGCATTTCTAGGAAATCTAGGATCAGTGAAAAGCCTGTGCAGAGACACTCTATTTTACTCACAATATTTTTGGGCGGACACACTCCACAGCTATGGTTTTATTTTCCTCCAATTTTATCATATTCTTTCTCTCATCAAGCAGCATCTGTGTTTCAAGTTATTTTTCATTCATTTCTTTATATCCTGGGACACTGGAATGTAATGTTCAAAGATCAGTTTAATATTTTCTAGGAAAGCTATCAGTGCTGAATGACATACCTATTGGTCACTGTAATATGTTTAATGACAGAAACAAAGATACTGGATCAACTTCTGCTTTTTATTCTGACCTAGACAGCTCCTGCACTTCCTTCTGACTGAACACAAAATGGATGAACCTTAAAAACGACTTACCGGCTTTTTCCTAACCCATCTCTACTGCTTGTGAACTCAAATAAGATCTCTGAAAGGAAAAATCAAATGTTTAAAAAAAAATTTCTTGTGTCAATTTAAGCCTTCTTAATTGAATAGGTAGCATTTCCAAACATAAAACATATCCTCATAAAGCTAAAACTGCCTAATCTATAATCTTGAAATTGTTCCAGAAAACACACAGAAATTCCACAGGAAGTAATTCAGCCAAGCAGTTTAATTTAATAACAAAAATAAGATAGAAATGAGGTTGAGTGACTGTATATTAAACATATACTATAGCCATGTCTAGCGTGTTGCCAGTCATCAGATATTTTCAGCATATCTACCAGTCCAATAGACTAGATAAAGAAAATGTGGTACTTATACCCCATGGAATACCATGCAGCCACAAAAAAATGAGATTGTGTCCTTTGCAGGGATATGGATGGACATGGAGTTATCCATAACAAACTAACACAGGAACAGAAAACCAAATATCTCATGTTCTCACTTATAAGTGGGAGCTGAATGATAAGAACACATGCACCCAAAGAAGGGAACAACACATATGGGGGCCTATTGGAAGGTAGAGGGTAGGAAGAGAGAGGATGAGGGAAAATAACTAATGGATACCAGGCTTAATACCTGGGTGATGAAAAAATCTGTACAACAAACCCCCGTAATACAAGTTTACCTATGTAACTAATCTACTTTTGTACACCTGAACTTAAAAATTGAAAAAGTTAGTCTTATACAAAGTATAGAATAAACTTAGGGGCTTAGTGTTGGGAATGTATGGGGTGGATATAATCTTGAGGTGTACTGTGATTTTTCCTCTGTTCTATAGTTGACATTTGGGAGCCAGAACTGGGGATATTCTATTACATCTGTAAAAACTTAGTTGCTTCTCAGATTAAGATTTTGAAGGATCAAATTACCAGTAAAATAATTTATTTGGGGCATTGGCTTACTGGAATGGCTGATAATGAATTTATCTCTCTGATATCTTATCTTTAAAAGTATGCTTTATGACTAAGACTTGTCCATTATCATTTTAGGGCAACAGTTTGGAACTTCTTTTTAAAAAAAATATTAAAGGACGCATATTTGTAAAACAAAATTTTAAATGGAATTCCAATTATCAACGAGGGACTGATCTGCCTGTGGTATGGTTCTTCCTGCTTCCCATTACATCTAATGGAGCACATACAAAGAGCCCCAGGCCTCTGTAGATAAGTGTGAAAGCCACTGTCCCAGGTTTTAAATTCCCAAAGGCCACAATAGACCAGTGGTTAAGGAATCCTGCTCTGAAGCCAGATGGATTTGGGTTCTAATCCTGGGAGTTGTTGGTCTTGTGAACTTGGGAGAATCATTTAACTTTACATGCTTCATTTTCCTTAGTTCTAAAACTGGGATGATAATGTCAATGACATGGTGTTATAAGGAGTAAATGAGATATTTCAGAGACTCTTAATTTTGGAGGATCATAGAACCCTTTGGTACAATTGGAAAATATCATATATACAGTTATAGAGAAAACCAATTATATTCAATTATATTGAAATATAGTTATCAAAATATTAAAGATTATGTGACAGTAATATATGTGAATCTTTACATATTAACAAGTTCTAATCATGAGTCAAATAAAAAAACTTCAATGTAGTAACAAACGTAAACAAGTTTTTAGAGATAGTTGTTGTAAGTGTAATGTATGATGAAAATAATTTATTATTTCTATAGAGGGAAATAATAGATTTCTGTTGAAAGAAATGATAAATTTCAGTTAAAGTTTAGTAAAAATAATGATGTAATTTTTCCCATTCAAGCATGTGGATTCCTAGATTCTACTGAAATCTGAGTTAAAAAGTCCTATATTGGAGGGTTTAGCATAGTATGTTTTGAATAGGGGCTTAAGGTATTTGGTGTTACAATTATTACCAAAACCATCATGACCATTTTCATCATTTCAGAAGGTAGGGATATATAGTTGGAATTATTAGTTAAGTGATAATGTTTCAAGATGCTTCAATGATACTAGAAAAAAATTAAGAAAATTGACAGTACGGAGTGAAATAGTTTTTCCTAAGTTATACATTCATGTGATCTATATATAAGTGTTACCTTTCAAAAGTTTAGTGAAAATAAATTAGCATGAACTAGTGATGGAACTAGTGACAGAACGATCTCCTGTGCCTGTAATTTTAGTTCTTCCCATCAGGTGACAGTAAAGCAATGTGAGTCAGTGTTTTACATACTCTCTTTTAACCACAAAAACCCCACTAAAATATGACAGTTTGATATTTCATTAAAACTCCATGCAAGGATATTTTCTTTAAGTCAAATAAAAAGAATTAAAACTCTTAACAATTAGATGACTTGTCATCTCCAAAGTTTTTATCTATTTGACAAGTTTTCTTTTTCTTTTCAATTATAATCCTAGTATGTTTTTGTTCTCATCACTCATCTCCACATTTTGTCACATTGAACAGATACATAATCTGGCTTTAAAAAACACAGAAAGTTATATGCATCTCTTCAGAAGCCTGTTACAGAGGCAGCAATAAAATAATTTTATAACTCAATATCTAGTTTGCATTTTGTCTGTATTATATCATATATTAATTGTGCTTTATATAAATAGAAACATACATAGTAATATATGTGAGTCTTTACACATTAACCAGTTGAAGTTATTAACTCTTGACTAGAATTCCATGTGTGAATATACCACAATTTATTCATTTTTCTGTATTGGCATTTGATATTTTCCAGTTTGAGACCATTAAGAATAGTGCTGTAATGAATATAACAATTCCAAGTTTTAGCAGAACACAGTGAATGATTTGTTTGCATTTATCTAAGAGTAGAATTGTTGTGTCTTATTGTATACATATAAGCTAAGACACAGAATGAAAGCATCAAATCAAACTCAGTATATCAGAGATCTTATACCTTAGCAAGCTTTCTTAAGTAATTTCAATGTGAAAACAATCATACATTTCAGAAAAAGCAGAGATAAGATAGGGGCATTGAGGCTGGCTTCCCAGGTCCTGTTTTCTTCTGTGAGACATGTCTTTCTGGTTCAGAATAAAAGATGAGATCTCTATATTAAGTTGCAGTACCACTTCACACAGCAGGAGCATTTAAATTGTGAAGTCAAAAAATTTTGAAGTCAAAGAATTACGTAACTTGTATATCCTGGGTTCTTTTTTATAGGTTATCCTGAACCAGGACTTCCTGCCAGGGTTGTAGGTAATCCTAAAGCAGGACATCCTGCAAGGGACATTTTGGAGACAAAGTCACTTATTTCTAGCAAATATTATTAATCTATTTATTTGAAGGTCCAATTATGAAGATTAGAGTGGATGGACTAAAGAGCCCTTCTGTCACCCAAGAACTTCCCTTCGTGAGGATAATGAATGGATTAAAACCCAGCTACTTGAACTCCTTCCCAGCATGGGCGGCTTTAGTAGATACTGCCAAAAAGTTTTACAAAGTGATTGTACTAATTTACTCTCTGAGTAGAAGTGTATAAGTATGTAAGATGTTATCAACATGTATTTTCCATTTTTGTTTTGTTGTTGTTTATTTTCCTCTTTACCATTATGGTAAACATGTAGTAACTATGAAGTTGAATGCCTTTTCATATCTTTGTCGGTTTTTGAACGTTGTCTTTTGTAAAGGTTTTGTTCAAATATTTTTACCCAATTTTTGCTGGCTTTATGTGTCCTTTCCTGTTGATTCATGGGAGTTTTTATATATTCAGGATGTAATTTTTTGCATATATGTGTTATGAATACCTTTTTCTACTCCATGTGCTTCTTTTTTACTCTTAGTATTTTTCTGATGAGTAGAAATTCTTAATAATATTATTATCTAGTGTTCCATGTCTTTTTAACGTATAAAGCTACTTACTAAATTTGATATTCCAATTTTCTCTACTCCTCGGTCTAATTAAGAAAATACAGGGCCCAGACTGTGTGAATGAAGATGACACCTTAGAAAGAAGAAAAGAGGAGAACTGTAAATGATTTTATGATACTTTGTCCATGTCACACAACCATATAATGCACATTGTCACATTTTATATTCTGAATGTCTGGCCATGCTGTCTTCTGACAGTTTTGGGATTAGAAGGCCTGATAATTTTTTGTTTTTCATAGCTCAGCTGCATCTGTTTATTTGCTACTTTTACCTAAAAGATGTGGCTTAAATCCTATTTTCCACATTAGACATGCAGAAACTTTGTGTGTGTGTTTGTGTGTGTGTGTGTGTGTATTCCCTACCCAGCGTTATAACAAAGTCATTCCACATCTGCTTTTGTTCCCTAGATGGAAAAGATTTTCTAAAGCGTTTCAAGGAAAGTGGTCTTTGTCAATAGGTTCCTTCTTCAGCCCCTTCTTAAAGATTACTTAATGGCAGAGGGAATTGTAAGAAATTTGTCTCTAATTTCTCACATATTGTGAGAAATTTCTGCTTTTAGTATTGTCAGGTTTTTGAATTTTAGCCATTCTAATAGGAATGTAGTGGTATATCATCTTTGTTTTAATTTGCAGTTCTCTAATGATAAATGATGTTGAACATCTTTTTATACACTTATTTGCTGTCTGTGTATCTTCATTATTCAAGCATCTATTCAGATCTTTTGCTTACTTTTTAACTGGTTGTTTGTTTTTTAGTGTTGCTATAATTGTATATTAGTTTTAAGGGTACTTTGTATATTTTAGATAACAGTCTTTTATCAGATATGTGTTTGCCAAAATTATCACTCAGTCTGGGGCTTGCTTTTTCATTTTCTTGTGTCTTTCACAAAGATGTTTTTAATTTTAATAGCATCCCACATTTTTCTTTTACAGATGATCCTTTTGTGTTGCATCTAAAATTTCTTCGTTCCAACTTCATTTGTTGAAAAGATGATTCTTTGAATTGCCTTTACTCCTTTGTGAAAGATCAGCTGGCTCTACATGTGTGGATCTATTACCAGGCTTTCTATTCTTTTTCAGTGATTTATTAATATGTGCCTATTTTTTTCACCAGTACCAGACTGTTCTGATTTTGGTAGCTTAGGAAGTCTTGAAGTCTAGTAGGGTCAGTCTTACAACTTTGTTCTCCTTTAGGAGTGTGTTAGTTATTTGGGATCTTTTGTCTTTCTCTATAACTTTAGAATCAGTTTGCAATATGCACAAAATTGCTACTTGGGATATTGATTGGGATTTCTTTGAATCCATAGATCAAATTGACATCTTAAAATATTTAAAATATTAAGTTTCTAATAAACGAATATGAAATATCTCAACATTTGTTTAGATATCTTTGATTTTCTTCATCAGAGTTTTGCACTTTTCAACATGAAAAGCCTGAGTATTCTGCTAGATATATTTTGATGTATTCACTTTTGGGGTGCTATTGTAAATGCTATTGTATTTTCAATTTCAAACTCTAATTGTTCATTTCTAGTACGTAGGGAAGCAATAAACTTTTGTATATGAACTTTGTATCCTACAACCTTGCTATAATTGCGTATTAATTCCAAGAATTTTCGGGTCAATCCTTTGGGATTTTCTACACAGACAACCATGTAATCTGTGAAAAGGAAATTTTATTTCTTTCTTCCTAATCTGTGTTCATTTTATTTCCTTTTCTCATCTTATCATACTAGCCAGGACTTTCAGTACAATGTTGAATAGGAATGATGAGAGAAGACATTCTTGACTTCTTCTCAACCTTAATAAGACAGTATCCAATTTCTCCCAATAAGCATAATATATTAAAAACTGTATAGTTTTTGTAGATGTTCTTCATTAGGTTGAAGTAATTCTAGTTTGCTGAGAGTCTGTGTTGTGAATGGGTGCTGAATTGTTTTCAAATGCATTTTCCACATCAGTTGGTATGATCATATGATTTTTCTCCTTTAGGCTGTTGATGTGATTGATTTTTGAAAGTTGAACCAGCTATGCCTATCTAAGATAAATCTCACTTGGTCATTGTATATAATTCCTTTTAGTTGTTCTACTTTTAGTTAGCACTAAGATATAAAGGCATAATTTAATGTTTTATATATCTATAATTTGCAACAAAATTATTACTGTTATTTGCATCTCTTATCCAAAATATTTTTGTCATTTAGTAAATGCATACTAAGTATTTGCCAATTGCTTTCTTTAACAATCAGCAGCTATTGTCAAAAGGTGACAAAGTAGAGAAAACTCCTTGGAACATTACTTGTCAGACTGAAGCTAATCCTGGGATTAAAAATTTATCATTTTTATTAGAAGGCTCTCTTCTTCAATGAAGCCATCGAAGCAATCTACTTCAATTTCTTCCATTATAGATATCAATATTTATTCATTCAATGAACTATGAAGAAGCAACAAAATCATAAAAATAAGAAGCTTCAAAGTTATAAAAATAAAGTAAAATAGCATTTAGGAAGAAAGTACAGCATAAAAGGCATCCCTCCTATCCTATAGAAAACGATGGAGAAATTAGTTACATTATTTTTGCTGGTCCCAGAAAAAAGAATGTTTGAAATGACTTGGAGGTAGAATATTGTGAATTCTGATATCTGAAATGTGTGAGAAATATTAGCCAGAGAAACAAACCTATTTCTGAGGAAAGTACCACAACAATCCTGGAAATGATCCAGTGGCAAAACATTTTTGAGCTGTGTTGGCGTTCTCATCAGTGATTGAATGGAATCCGAGAAGACTGGTGTGGTGGTGTGGAAGAAATACAGTAATAGTAGAAAGTAATATCAAGTCACTGTTTTGATGTTACTGTTGGATCTTGGAATTATTAAACTATAAAACCTGCCATGAGCAAATGAATAAAATATAAAATACTTTGCCCACCCCCACTTAATATACATGAGAAAAGCACACCTTGCTTTTCTTGCTTAAGAATAACAAGTGCTTTTTGTGAACAACCATATATGTTCCATTTAAAGGTGAATCAGAATGATCTTATGAATAGATACACTAAGTTCTTGGAATTTACCTATGGTTGTGCATGTAGCATTGAGCCAGTCATTACGAATCTCTTTGTTACACACCCTGAGGTAAGCACAATTTTTTTCTTCATTAGAGAAAGTTCTTGAAATTTTGTGAGATTTTGAAATGAGAAATCATCTTTGAGAATGATGAAAGACCAGTGTACATATGTATAAAGGACCTACTAAGTTTAGCATTTCACTTATATAACTCACAGATGTATCCATTATATTATTCAAATTTTTGATGTATAATTAATAAATAGCTAGTTTATGTGGGGTGACCTATTTTATTTGTTACCTGAAAGCAATCTGGAAATGTTGTTGCTTACAGAAAAAAGTCTTAATACAGAAAGGTAAAACTTATTTTTATTGTTAGTAATATATGCATGCTATTTTATTGATTTTTTTGTATCCAAAGGCAGCCTCTCTGTTTTCTTGTGTTAATGTGAAGTAAATTATGATTAATTTCCACTAACTTTCTTTCTCACGAAACTCTAGGTATTATTCCATTCCTGTGGCATATCAACCAGATTGGCCTACTCTGCACCATTTCTTTCCCCTTCTAGATGGCCTCCCTACGCTTCAGAAGCTGGCCAGCTACAAATTAAACATTGCGATTCCCTTACAGCTGGGGTTCTACATGTGTTTCTGTTTCTCCATGCAGATATACTCACAGAAGGCTTGGGGGCATAAGTGAGCAATAACACACGGTGGCACCATAAAGTGAGACGGAGCCTCCTGGCGGCATGTTTGAGAAAGTAACAAGGCTTATGTGCTGGAGCAGAACCTGTGAGATGAGGGCCTCAGGGGAAAGAACTGACAACCACATACCGCAGGTCCTGGTAGATGGAAAACCTTTGGAAGATGGTGAGCGGAAAGACACCATCTGACTTAAATGTTAAAGGAATTGCTTTGGGTGATGTGTTGAAGAGATTCTAATGTGGTAGGGTGGAAGCAGAAAGACTAGTTAGGACGTCATCACAATAATCTAGAGAGAGGTGATAGTGACTCCAGGTAAGTATTAGTAGTGGACATGGTGAGCATGGTCAGATCCTAGATACATTTTAAAGGCTGAGCCAAGGGGTTTCCTGGATTAAGTGTTGCAGAGGAGGGAGGACTCTTCCACTGGAGGAGCAGCTTGGCCAAGTGTGTAGAGGAGGAAGAGTGCTCACCCATGTCAGATGCTGCCCAGAGGCCAAGGAGCATGAGGACTGAGAAACAAAATTGGGCAATGTGGATGTCACTGGTGACCTAGAGAGGAGTAAATTTGGTGAAGTTCAGCGTAAAAGACAGTGGAGGCCACATTCAGTGGCTCACGTCTGTTATCACAGCACTTTGGGAGGTCGAGGTGGGTGGATCACGAGATCAGCAGTTCAAGACCAGCCTGGCCAAGGTGGTGAAACCCCGTCTCTACTAAAGATACAAAAATTATCCGGGGGTGCTGGCCGGCACTTGTAATCCCAGCTACTTGGGGGACTGAGGCAGAGAATTGCTTGAACTTGGGGGGCGGAGGTTGCAGTGAGCTGAGATCGTACCACTGTGTTCCAGCCTGGGTGACAGAGTGAGACTCCGTCTCAAAAAAAAAAAAAAAAAAAAAAAAAAAAAAGGCGGACACAGTGGAGTGGGTTAAGAGAGGATAGGAAGAGAATAATTGGAGACAGTGGGTAAACACAATGCTTTCAAGACATTACGTGCTAGGAAAGTGTGATATTGTACTTTAAAATAAGAAGTACACATATTGATCTTCATCCCTAGTTCCTGAAACAGAGCTCCTAATCCCTTGGAATTTCCTGGGTGATAGCTGTGTTAGGCCATTCTTGCATTGCTATAAAGAAATATCTACGGCTGGGTAATTTATAAAGAAAAGATATTTGATTGGCTGAAGGTTCTGCAGGCTGTACAAGCACGGTGCAAGCATCTGCTTGGCTTCTGGAGAGGACTCAGGGAGCTTTTACTCATGGTGGAAGGCAAGGCAGGAGCTTGAATGTCACATGGTGAGAGAAGGAGCGAGAGAGAGAGAGAGAGAGAGTAGGGGAAATGCTACACACTTTAAACAACCAGATCGTATGGGAGCTCACTCACTATCACAAGGACAACACCAAGCCATGAGGGATCTGCCTGCATGATCCAATCACCTTCCACCAAGCACCACCTTCAATACTGGGGATTATATTTCAACATGAAATTTAGAGGGCACACATATCCAAACCGTATCAGTAGAAGTGTATTACTTTTTTTCTAATGAGATGACCCGTCATGAGCTTCTGGATGTGAGCTGGTCAAAAGAAAGACCAGGCCATGATTAGATGCCTGGAACTGTCAGTGTCATTGCCATCCTCTGGGAAGGACAGAAGAGCAGGATTCTCCTCTTCAGCTTAATTGTGCCTATGTGATGAATCCTCCATAAAAATCCCTAACCTACTGGGTTTAGAGCGCTTCCAGATTGCTGGACATGGGGGGTGCCTGGAGAGTGATGCACCTGGAAAGGGCACGGGAGTGCTGTGCCCCTTTCCTCAGACCTTGTCCTGTGCATCTTTTCCATCTGGCTGTTCCTAATTTATATCCTTTTTAATGAACTGCTGATATATTAAGTAAATGTTTTCCCTAAATTCTGTGAGCCACTCTAGCAAATGACTGAACTCAAGAAGGGAGTATCTAAGAACCTCTGGTTTGTAGACAACTTGGCCAAAAGTTGTGCAGAATCTGTGGACCTACTGCTTGCAACTGGTGTCTGAAGTGGAGGACAGTCTTGTGGGACTGAACACTTAACTTGTGGGATCTGATGCCATCTCCAGATAGATAGTGTCAGAATTTAGTCAGCTTACAGGAAACCCAGTTTTTTTCTGCAGGAGAATTGGATTGATGCATGGGGAAAAAATCACACATGTCTGGTGTCAGAAGTGAAGTATTGAGAGCATTGATAGCATAGTAGAATTTTTCTTTTTTCTTCCTATTATACAGAAAGCAAAGCAACAGAGTGAGAGAAAGGAAGCAGACAATGAAAGGAAGGAAAATTTGCTTTTTTTTTTTGTAATGTGAAAGGAATACTTATGTATCTGTATGCTAATAAACTAGTAGAGAAAAATACATGTTGATATAGGAGAGACAGAAGAGAATTGCTATAATAATGTCTTTGAGTAGGAAAGAAGGGATGGAATCCAGTGCTCATGTGGATGGCCTGGTTTAGATGGTTGCAGGGGTAGTTCATATTTAGCAATAAAAAAGAAGGCAGAGCATGTGTATGTAAATGCAGGTAGAGATCTGGTAGTTCTCTTCTAATTCTTTCAATTTTATCAGTAAAATAGTACTCACAACAACTGAAAGGACTTTGGGATGATTAATGGATCAATTAATGAATAGTATGGCAAGTGGTGATATTATAGCTCTTCAAAGGTTAGTTCAGGCTAAATCAGTTCTCTAGCCAGTGCCTGGACATGACAGGAATGAGAGTAGGCAGACAGCGATAGAGAGAACTGAGTCTAAATTTTGCTAGGAGGATACTGGTTAGAACTAGGCAGGGCATCAGGGACCTAATTAATAAAACTGGGGGCTGGGCACGGTGGCTCACTACTATAATCCCAGCACTTTCAGAGGCTGAAGTGGGCGGATCACAATGTCAGGAGTTCAAGGTTAGCCTGACCAACATGGTGAAACCCCATCTCTACAAAAATACAAAAAAATTAGCCAGGCGTGGTGGTGTGTGCCTGTTATCCCAGCTACTCGGGAGGCTCAGGCAGGAGAATCACTTGAACCCAAGAGGTGGAGGTTTCAGTGATCCCAGCTACAGAGGAGACTGAGGCAGGAGAATCACTTGAACACAGGAGGCAGAGGTTGCAGTGAGCCGAGATCGTGCCATTGCACTGAAGCCTGGGCGACACAGTAAGACTCTATCTCGGGAAAAACCAAACCAAACTGGGGCAGAGGGTAGGTAGGCACTGATTGCAGTAGCGTGTAGAACCTGAAAAGCACTCAGAAAATCAAGGCAAAGTCATAAGGAAGAACTGAATAAAAAAGGACGATTCAGTTAGGTATATATGGGATGCTGAGAACCCACCCGAGGTATAGGTAGATCTCAGCAGAAACCCTACCTCTGATCCCACTACTAATATTTTGCTCAGGTGCTGGGAGGGCTGAACTGACATGAGGAAGCCCTTTGTTGCTTAGAGCTTAAGACTGTTGGGATAAACAGAAAATTATAGAACTCAGCTTATTTTTTTCCAGTTGTATCTACATCATGCCAAATGGTGAAATCTTATCAATTATGTTAATGTTTTGTCCACACAAGCATGTAAATTAAAGCAAATAGCTGACTATTGGGCTCGTTCCAACATGTTCTCTGACATCTCAAAATAAAACTGTAATTTCTAAGTGTTAGTAAAATGTTGAGATAATGTGTTCCTTTTAAACAATTCAAATGTTTATATACATTGTAACATGTTATTCTATGAGGCAGATAGCATTATATTAGATGAGAAAGCTGTGTGATAGAGATGCAAAATATCCAAGCTCACAAAGTGGTGAGTGGCAGATTCAAAACCCAACTCTGATTTTAATTCAGTGAACACTTATTAAGTTGCTGGGTCTCAGATACTCGGCTAGGTGTTTTGTTTTGGTCTCATTTCTAGACCGATGCTCTTTCTGTATAAAGACTGTCTTAGTCAGTTCAGGCTGTTATAAAAAAGTGCTATAAACTGGGTGGCTTATAAACAACCAAAATTTATTTCTCACAGTTCTGGAGGCTGGAAGTCTGAGATCAAGGTGGCAGCATAGTAGGTTCTGGTGAGGGCCATCTTTTAGGTTACACACTGCAGACTTCCCACTGTGTCCTCACATGGCAGAAAGAGGGCCAGAGAAGTCTCTGGGGTTCCTTTTATAAAGACATTAATCCCATTTATGAGGGCTTCACTCTCATGCCCTAATCGCCTCTCAAAGACCCCTTCACTTAATACCATCACTTTGGGGATTAAGATTTCAACATATGCGTTTTGGGGAGACACAAACATTTCGTCCATTGCAAAGATCATCTTGAGAAAGTTTCCATCATCAAAATAACTATTTTTTTCTTTATGCTAAATAATATGAAGTAATTCATCTTGTATTCATTGAAATCACATTATGAAAATAATGACTGCGTAAATCTGCAAATATTTTACAAGGATGGGCCATAGCTACTTTTGCAGAATTCCAATGTCATGTTCCTTTTTTTTTTTTAATACCATCTGTGCAAGAGTCTTTTATACAATGAAGACTATTTTCAACTTGCTTGTCAATTAAAAATGCCTTGGTGTTGTTGGTAGTAAGGCAATTAATACTAGTGAATTCATGTTCTGTCATTTCTTAAAGGAATACTCTGCTTTTGCCTGCAGGCTAGTGTGCATAACAGAAAAAAAGAGGCAGTTAGAAAATAGTACCATTTTTGCACCTGCATCCATCTTGTAGGCGGGTGTTGATAGCTACTTTAAATGAGTGTTTTGATAATATGGTGCACTCTGTCATCACTATGCCAGGGCAAGTAATCAGGCTCAAGAAAGAGATCTGTGCTTAAAGAAATCTGTCAATAAGTTGATGAAGTTGATTTCTATAAAGGAAATGGGCTTCACCATTTAAGTGCTTGCTTGGGAGACCGTTATGAAGACAAAACTTCTAACAATGCCTGCGGTAGTGCTGGCTAAAGCCTCACTTATTTACTGTACTAGTATTTGAAGATCGATATTCCTTTTATTTATATAGTTTGGAACCAAGATAGGACTTTATGTCTCTGAATTACACTGCTATCTGGACAAGGTTGTTTTTAAGAGTGTACATGACTATTTGGAAATTCCATCATGATGTGTGAAAGTTGGCATAAGTGATAATAAAACATATATATACAATTATATATATTATATATAATGTATAATTATATATTATATATTATACAATATACGATATATTATATAATATATATTACAATATATTATATATTATACAATATATAATATATAATATTATATGTACTATATATTATATATATATAAGGCCTTTCATTAGGACACACGAGGTTAGAAATTGGTATAGTTGTTAGTTTGCAGTGTATTGATCAAGTTCTCTGATTTTCCTTTGCCTAACCTTGTTGCTTTTCTGAAACCTGATGTGATGTAGGCACTGCATAGTTACTTTAATAAAGAGCTAACACATTAGAGTAAAATCCTAAAGGAATTGTTAGAAACTCTTATTTAAAAGGTGATTTTCAGTTAGAAATCCTAAACAAACCAGAATTGAATGGCCAGCCAGTTCCACTGCTAAAGATAATATGTTTAATGGTTTTTTAAAAAAATGTAGGTTTCCTATAGCTTCCCTTAGTACTTCTACTTCATTTATTTAAATATGTATGGTTTAAAAAATTTATTTTATTCATTTTTTGAATAAATAACGTTTCAAAAATCATCATAATATAAAGAGGTTTACATTGAGAAGTTTTGCTCCTACTTGTTTCTTTCCATCTCCTATGAGTAACCATTTTTTTCTGTGTGTGTGTGTGTGTGTGTGTGTGTGTGTATGTATCCTTCCCATGTTCTTTATGCAAATACAATGAAATCCTAATATGGATGTCTATTTTCTCATCTGCTTATTTATGCCAACCTGAATCTTGAACTTTTCACTGAATCTGATCTTGGAGATCTTCCCATGTCAGTATTTGGAGAGCTTCCTTTTAAAGAGTTGTATAGTATTCCATTGTGTGGGTGTAGCATAATTTTCCTCATTCATGAACATTTGAGTTGTTTCCAATTTTTTGCTCTTACAATGTTGCAATAAATAACTGTTTTGTACTGTGCAAGTAAATTTGTAAGGTAAATTCCTTATTCCTTTCAGATTTGCTACTGCCAGTCAGTCTGTAGTGGAATGAGCATGCAGATAACTACCAGACACCCAGATTACCACAATTAAAAATTATACATTGTCAGCTGGGCGCGGTGGCTCATGTCTGTAATCCCAGTACTTTGGGAGGCCAAGGCGAGTGGATCACGAGGTCATGAGATCGAGACCCTCCTGGCTAACACGGTGAAACCCCATCTCTACTAAAAATACAAAAAATTAGCTGGGCGTGGCGGCGGGCACCTGTAGTCCCAGCTACTCAGGAGATTGAGGCAGGAGAATGGCAACCCGGGAGGTGGAGCATGCAGTGAGCGGAGATCATGCCACTGCACTCCAGCCTGGGCTACAGAGCCAGACTCCATCTCAAAAAATAAATAAATAAATAAATAAAAATAAAAAAAATTATATATTGTCTGTGAAAAAATCATTTCATCTCAAGATGATTTAAGTACTGTATGTTTAATGACCATGCCCCTCAACCAATTGTCATTGAAATAATGAAAGAAATATTTAAAAGTCATTGAAAAAAGTATGATAGGAGCAGCAAAACAGGAAAGCTTGCTGAGAATAAGACACATGTCTTCAAGATGCTGTGCAGAGAGGGCCAGAGTGAGGAAACCAGCCCACAATAAAATACATGTCTAGGGAAGAACCTGCTTGGGCATAAGTAAATGTCATCTCCCGCAGTAATCTCAACATCTCACCTCTCTGAGAATGGCCATGCCTGGAAGTAAGAGGGAGTCATGGGTGCTCAGCAAGGGAATAGGGGTCATACTTCACTCTATCAGGATTTCAGAAAGTACCAGCAAACCCCAGACTGATTGGATCATTGTTTCTAAAATTTTCCTCTAGCTTCTCAGTGCTCTTGGAAAAATGTGAAGATTTTTAGCATGACTGACAAGAGCCTGTCTGCCTCTCTTGTCATCTCTTGATTCATTCTCCCCTTTGGTTACAAAATTTCTTTTGTTTGCTCAAATACACATGATCCTTTCACACCAAATACTCTTTTAGATCTTTCAGGTCTCAACCTGAGTGTCACATTCTTAGAAAAACCTTTTTTTCTTCCCCTAGACACAGTAAAATACAATTTAAAATGCTTTTAATGTGTAATGTAATTTTTTATTATTGTGATAATCACAATCATAATTAGGTGCAGTCAAGGCTGCCAGAAAGTACAGACAACAGGCAGAAATTATATTGTTGAAGATGGAGATATTATTTCTTCAAATTTAACACACCTCAACAACCAAAGAAGAAATAAAATTTAGTTATTGCTCAGATAAACATAAAACTTTCAAAAGGCATCTGAGTTTTTTAAAATTAAAATTTCTGAAAACCGATGGGACAAAGTTGGGGAGATGGGAATCTTCAACAAATAAATTATTTTTATTTGTTTTAAAATTAAAATACTGTGTCCCCCCGCACCCCCCAATGACATACAAGTTCACTAAATGTGAACAGCTTTGCTTTTCACGTGATTAAGACCCTACTCCAAATTGTAGAAGCTTCTCAGGAGCCATATGACTCTCATGATACTTCATTAATCTCCATCATGTATGCCAAGCCTGACACATTTGACAGTGAGGACAGTGTGGCTTGCTCCTTTTTGAATCTACAGATAATGCATGTTTTACAGCACTCCAGATGTCTACACTCAATAAAACATTTGACAAAAACAAAAAAAAAAGAAAGAGGGGAAATCTAAAAGTATCAATACATAGAGACTAAAATGTATACACAAAAAATAAAATAGCTCTTGGAGTTTTCTGTTTTCCAAATTAAAAATAAAGAATTCAGATAAAAAAATTTAAAATTAGAAATGAGAAAAATGTGAACAAATGTTAATGTATCTTAATTTAAATATTAAAAATATAACGTATTAAATTAAAAGATATGTAATATCCAAAAAGAAAATAAAGAAAATGACATTCTAGATTTTAAAAAAGATATTATTTTACAAAAACTTGGAGATGGGATAAAGAAGGAGTTAAAAGTATATTATTCTTTCTCTTTACATGTGGATGTCAATAAATGCTTATTTTTTACCTTGATAGAGAAATATATGTTAAAATATAATTGAAATTTAAAGGTGACCACCAGTTAACAGAATACATGCCACCTGGAATAAAGATCTTCATTTGCCTTTGTACTGCTAGGTATGGTCATGGGTAGGAAATCCCAGAAAGAAGAGAGAAGTAAGGAAGAGCTCCAAATTCTGTGTACAAACTCTTTTCAAAGCCTTGTCTGACTTAGAACTGCACATGTTTGGAGCAAGTCTCCAAGGAACCCAGGGGAGCAACAGCTGCTTGAAAGCAAAAAAAAAAAAAAAAAAAGAAGCTGCACAAAGATCTTGGTAGCTACCTGTATATTGGGAAGAAAGAGTTCAGGACTTTGATTCCCACCAACTTAATGATATTTGGAAAACACCTCAGACTGTTCACAGAACCCAGAGGGCCATGGATTAGAAATAAGAATCACATCTCAGGTATAAGGACAAAATGGAAATGGGTTTGTTTTAACAGCCTGACACTACATCTTCATATCAGTAATCTGATCCTCCACTAATTTATTAGAACAAAACTTCATACTTGTCAGAAAGATAGGAGAATTTTGTACTGGAAGCTCAATGGGCAAATAGATCAATAAGATGAAATAGTGCAGAAACAAACCCAGATAAACATATTGTATTAATACCTGGTGCAGTTGTATTTACCAGAAAAGCAAAATCAAACAAAACCCAAAATAGCTAACCTCAAAATAACAGTGGCTTTAACAACTCTGCAATGTGCTAATACAGTAAAAGATTTCTAGATCTCTGAAGAAATGGAAAAGTGTTACTCATAGCCAAGAGAAAAATATGATTGATAGAAACAGAATGACAGATCAATCAGATGATGAAATTAGCTGACAAGGACTTTAAAATAGTTATGATTAATTTGTTAACAAACCTACTAAAAAAGATGAAAGTAATGGGAAGAAGTTGGGGAACTTCAGGGGAGATATAGAAAGTCCACAAAGGAACCAAATGAAAATTCTCAAGCTAAAAATATGCAATATCTAAAATCAAAAATTAATTGTATGTTATTAATAAATAATATAGAAATAACTGTTTATTTGAAAAGAAAAATAACAATAGACATCTTGTACTTGACATCTTGTACCAGGACATAAGATTTAAATGTTAAAACATAATTTTGATGTATAAACATATAATATTATAAAATATTTAAAGTAAAACCATAAAATAACACACAAAAATGTAGGTAATATTTATATTTTCTTGAGGTGGAGAAGACCATTCTCAACATGGCCCAAATGTAGAAACTATTTTTTTAAAAAAGAGTGGGCCAGGCGTGGTGGCTCATGCCTATAATCCCAGCACCTTGGGAGGCCAAGGAGGGAGGATCACGAGGTCAGGAGATCAAGACCATCCTGGCTAACATGGTGAAACCCCGTCTCTACTGAAAATACAAAAAATTAGCCAGTCATGGTGGCGGGTGCCTGTAGTCCCAGCTACTCGGGAGGCTGAGGCAGGAGAATGGCGCCAACCAGTGAGGCAGAGCTTGCAGTGAGCCCAGATCGTGCCACTGTGCTCCAACCTGGGCAACAAAGCGAGACTCCATCTCAAAAAAAAAAAAAAAAGTGAAAGTTTTCACAAAATAAAAAATAATTTTATTATAAAAGCAATACCTTTAAAAATTAAAATACAAATTATGAACCAGGAAAAGTGTTTGAGGCACATATGTGTTACTGGTTTTAATATAAAGATATCAATTTAGAAAATTGTAGAAATTCTGACATAAAAATGGGCAAAGGACAGAATTTAAATACTTGCAAATTAAGAAATACAAATGGCTGAGAAACATGGTAAATATTCAGTTTCAACAGCAGTAAAGGATGCAACTGAAAACAAATGATATGCCATTACATGACTATCAGATTAGGAAGTTTATAAAGTCGAAATAATAAGTTGTTAGTGATGTGGGAACCTGGGCTACCATATAATATAGTTCAATTTTTCTAAAAGGCATTTTTAGTGAAGATTTACATAAAAATCATTTAATATGGCATTCTCTTTGACTTAGTATTTCAATTTTAGGGATGTATACAAAATAAACAAATGTGTGAAGATAGATATTTGATAATGTATACATATGTATACTTATAATACGAAAAGAAGGAAACGATCTAAATGCCTTTCTTAGTCTATTTAGGCTGCTGTAACAAAAGACAGTGTTATCAACTGGGTATAGCTTATAGACAAGAGAAGCTGTTTTCTCACAGTCTGAAGACTGGGAAATCGAAGGTCAAGGCAGGGGCAGATCCACTGTCTAGTGAGATCAGGCTTTCTCGTACATAGCGCCTCTTGCTGTATCCATGGTGGAAGAAGGAATGCTTTCTGAGGCCTCTTTTATAAGGGTACCAATCACAATTATGAGGAGTCGGCCTCCTAACCTCATCATCTTCCAAAAGGCTCTACTTTTTAATACCATCACTTTGGAAGTTACAATTTCAACCTATGAATTTGTGGGGATCACATTCTCACCATAACAATATTCAAAATACAGGTTGATTTACAAGTTGTGATTTACTTATACAACAAGTAAAGTCATTAACAATGACAATATAGATAAATGTTTTTTTGCCATGATATCTGTGATGTAAGTGAATAAAAACAGATTTTAAAATAATGTGCCTAGTATAATCAATCAGTTTTGTTAAAAAATAACATTATACATATTCATACATATATATGTTTGTATAGAAACAAGTCTCAGATAATATGCATCAAAATGTTAAACACAGTTACATATGGGTGGTGGAATTATAAGTGATACATTTTATTGTTTATCTGGGTTTCTTAATCAAAATAATAAAAGTTAAAGATAGTTTCGGTAGACTTTTCATGCTCCTCCAGTGTTCTGGCTATATTTTCTGTTTTGAGCTTGTTGAATAAACAATCTTTAGAAAAAATGAAGGGTTACTGCCACATAATGATTAGCACTACAGTTAAGCTTCACTTTGGGTTAAATAGCGTTCTGTGGCTGGTCTGTCCGTGATGTATAACACTGAATGCAGAAGAAAATGCATTTGGAGTTCCAAATAACAATTTTTTGGAATAAAATGTATTGTAAAATGGGGACTTCTCGTTCTGTTCTAGTCACTCTGTCCGTTTGGTAATCACTTGCTCTTTTGGGTCATTGTAAGTCTCTGAATAAACAAGAGACAAACTGTGTTCATACTTTGAGTGGCAAGTTTAATTTAGACAATCTGCAAATTTGAGAAAAAGATTCTATCAATTCCCTCTGAGCTTTTTTCACCCCTTCAAATTGGCCAAAGCTGTGCCAGTCTTTTCACAGCCGTGATTGGGCTCAAAAGTGTGTACATAGAGCTCTCTTGGCACAATTCAGCACCAGCATCCAATGGAACTCAGTCAATTTTAAGCCCTCGAGAGCTCCTTTTAGAATCGCATCTCTGGTTTCCTGGGTGATGTAGACATCTGCATTCATGTGAGAACAATATACAACTTTGTTACCAGAAGTGGAAACTACTTGAGTTCTGCACAGGAAGGAAGAAAATCAGAACATGCATAGTACTTAGATGAAGATTCTGGTGGAAAATATGGGAAATTAAGCTGAGAATTTGTTATTTTGTGCTGAAATATTAAAATTAAATATCCACAGGGACAGTGAAATCAAAGCATAATGCCTAAGTAAACCTCTTTCCTCTCTGCATAGTTTGGAAATAAACCTCTAGTGGATAATCCCAGGTAACTTTTAGCTATTGATTTTCTAAAGTTAAACAAAATGTTATTACAGGTAGTTCTTGCTTTGCACAATAGTGCAGGAACATTAAATGGCCATGCATGCTGAAACCACACAAAGGAATCTTAACAATAAATGGGAAATTGTATAATGTTCTGTGACTATTAGAAATTGTTGTGAAGGCATTAGAAACACTCTTACTGTTGATCTTGAGTTTATAGGGAAATTCTTTAAAAATAATAAAATTAATATTTACTTAGTAGACAATCTATAATATTGGGAACATTAATAATTAACATGTTTGATTTCTTTGTAAGAAGCTTATCAAGGGTAGTTTGAACTGTGCTGCTTGATTTATTGTCATTATATAACTTATAAAGTGAACAACTTTCTATGCCTGAGCCAATTGTCATATTTCTTTCCTTAGATTTATTTGGATCAGCTTTCAACTCTTTATCCTTTACTCTTTTAATGTTGGAAATGTCACCAAGATTTCCTTTAATAAGAAGTGCTTGACAGCATAACTTCCTCTGAGACATCATCCTTTTCATCGCTTTTCTCATGTATGTCCATAGCTTCACCTTCACTATGTTCTCTTTTTAAATTTTTTAAGACGACAGATAATTACATGTTTTTATGATATACAAGATGTTCTGAAGTACACATGCATTGTGGAATGATTAAATCTAGCTAATTAATAAGTGCATTACCTCACATAAACATTATTTTGTGATGAGAACACTTAACATTCAAACTCTCTTTATATTTTTCTTTTTCTTTAACTTTTATTTTAGGTTTTGGGATACATATACAGGTTGTTATATAGGTAAGTTGTGTGTTGTGGGGGTTTTGTGTACAGATTATTTCATCACTCAGGTTATAAGCATAGTACCTGATAGGTTGATCCTCGCTCTCCTCCCACCCACAAGTAGGCCCCAGTATGTTATTTGTGTCCATATGTACTCTATATTTAGCTTCCACTTACAAGTGAGAATATGTGGTATTCGGTTTTCTGTCCCTGTGTTAGTTTACTTAGGATAATGGCCTCTAGCTCCATTCATGTTGCAGCAAATGACATGATCTCATTCTTTTTTATGGCTGCATAGTATTCCATTGTGTATATGTACCACATTTTCTTTATCCAGTCTACTGTTTATGATCATTTAGGTTGATTCCATGTCTTTATTATTATAAATAGTGCTGTGATAAACATACACATGTGTGTGTCTTTATGGTAGAACGTTTTATAATCCTTTGTGTATACACCCAATAATGGGTTTGCTGGGTCAAATGTTATTTCTGTTTTTTTGTTTTTTGTATTTGTTTTTCTTTTTGAGACAGAGTCTCGCTCTGTTGCCCAGGCTGGAGTGCAGTGACTTGATCTCAGCTCACTGCAAGCTCCGCCTGCCAGGTTCATGCCATTCTCCTGCCTCAACCTCCCAAGTAGCTAGGACTACAGGTGCCCGCCACCATGCTAGGCTAATTTATTGTATTTTTAGTAAAGCTAGGTTTCACCATGTTGGCCAGGATGGTCTTGATCTCCTGACCTCGTGATCCACCCCCCTTGGCCTCCCAAAGTGCTGGGATTACAGGTGTGAGCCACCGTGCCCGGCTGGTATTTCTGTTTTTACATTCTTTCAGAAATTGCCAAACTGCTTTCCACAATGGCTGCACTAATTTACATTTCCAAAATGTATAAGTGTTCCATTTTCTCTGCAACCTTGCCAATATCTCTTATTTTTTGACTTTTTAATAATCGCCAGTCTGACTGATGTGAGATGGTGTCTCGTTGTGGTTTTCATTTGTATTTCTCTAATTATTAATGATGTTGGAACAAGACAGCTATGCCCTCTCTCAACACTCATATTCAACATAGTACTGAAAGTCCTGGCCAGAGCATTCTCGCAAGAGAAAGAAATAAAAACCATCCAAATAAGAAGGAAGGAAGTCAAACTATCCCTGTTTACAGAGGATGTGCTTCTATACTTAGAAAACCCCACAGTCTCAGTCCAAAAGCTCCTTTATCTGATAAACATCTTCAGCAAAATTTCAGTATACAAAGTCAATGTAGAAAAATCAGTAGCATTCCTATACACCAACAACATCCAAGCTGAGAGCCAAATCCAAAACACAATCTCATTCATAATAACCACAAAATGAATAAAATAGCTAGGAATAGAGCTAACCAGGGAAGTGAAAGATATCTACAATGAGAGTTATAAAACATTGCTCAAATAAATGAGATGACACAAACATGTGGAAAAACATTACATGTTCATGGAAAGGAAAAAATCAATATTGTTAAAATGGCCATGCTGCCCAAAGCAATTTATAGACTCAACGCTATTCCTACCAAACTAACAATTACATTCTTTACAGAATTAGGAAAAACTACTTTAAAATTCACATGGAACCAAAAAAGAGCCCAAATAGCCAAGACCATCCATCCTAAGCAAAAAGAATGAAGCTGGAGGCAGCACATTATCTGACTTCAAACTATACTACAAGGCTACAGTATCCAAAACATTATGGTACTGGTACAAAAACTGTCACATAGAGCAATGGAAAAGAATGGAGAGCCCAGAAATAAGGCCACACATCTACGACCATCTGATTTTGACAAAGCTGACAAAAACAAGCAGTGGGGAAAAGACTCCTTATTCAATAAATGGTGCTGGGATAACCAGCTAGCCATATGCAGAAGATTGAAGCCGGACCTCTTCTTTACACCATACACAAAAATCATTTCAAGATGGATTAAAGACTTAAATGTAAAACCCCAAACTATAAAAACCTGGAAGATAACCTAGGAAATACCAGTCTCAGCATAAGACTGGGCAAAGATTTCATGATGAAAATTTCAAAAGCAATTGCAACAAAAACAAAAATTGATATATAGGACCTAATTAAACCAAAGAGCTTCTGCACAGTGAAAGAAACCATTAGCAGAGTAAAAAGACAGTCTAAGAGTGGGAGGAAATTTCTGAGAGCTGTGCATCTGACAAACTTCTAATATCCACGATAAGGAGTTTAACAAATTTAAAAGCAAAAAAAAAAAAAAACCCCATTAAAAAGTGGACAAATGATATGAACAGCCACTTTTCAAATGAAGACATACACATGGCCAACAAGCATGCGAAAAAATGCTCTCTTTACATTTTTCAGGAATAAAATATATTGCCAATAACTATAGTTAACTCTTCTAGACATTAGATTTCTTAAAACTTATTTCTCCTAACTATAATTACTCTATCCTTTGACCAACCTCTCCCCAATCTCATGTCACCCAACCACCCTAGCCTCTGATAAACACCATTCTACTTTCTAGTTCTATGGGATCAACTTTTTTAGATTTCACATATGAGTGATACCATGTGATATTTGCCTTTCTGTTTCTGGTTTATTTCACTTAGTATAATGTATTACAAATTTAGTCAGGTTGTCACGAATAGCAAGATTTCATTCTTATAGCCGAATAGTATTCCATTACACATATAACCACATTTCCTTCATCCATTCATCTGTTGACGGATGCATAGGTTGAATGCATATTTTGGCTATTGTGAATGTGGCTGAAATAAACTTAGATAGTGCAGATAATGGCAGCAGCATCTGTCCGCAGTGGCCACTGAGAAGAGTACAGCTACAGTGGGGAAGGTGCAGCCAGGACTGCATGCTCCACGGAGCCAGCAGAAGCCCGACCCCTTCTGAGTTGTGAGGGCAAGAGCCCCACACTTCTGGGCATAGCTGTAGCCACCCAGAAGCTGCTGCAGACTGGGCTTTCCTGTTCTCTTGGGGGCCTGGGAAGCCTCCCTTCCCCCACTGGCTCAGAAACGCCTGCTCCCCTGTGCAGCCACCCAGCTGCTGCTGCTGCAGACCTGGGCATTCCTGTGCTCTTGCCCCCCACAGGCTCAAATGCCTGATCCTGCCACCCATCCTCTCCCGACTCACAAGCCCTCTCTGTGATTTTGGAGCAAAGTTGAAGCCAACTCCAGGCACTGTCACAACCTGGACAGTGTCCATACACTTGGGACAGTGCTGATGTAATGCCTAAGGTTTTTGCCTGGCCACGCCAAAGAATTGGTGTGGCGGCTGACCGCAGCGAGTGATAGAGACATAGACCGATAGAGAGAAAAAGCTGTAGGCTTTATTGAGCAGAGTGAAAGTACAAAGCTTCCACAGTGTGGAAGGGGTCCCGAACGGGTAGCCAGAGTTAGGTTCTATGATTGCCTTTTAAACTTTTTAAGGCGGGAAATACGGGAAATACCTGTGGCAGGAAGATGTTACCAGAACAAGAAACAAAGGCAATTAACCATTTGCGACAGGTCGTAGATCTTGAGGAAAACCGGAATTGCAACTTAGGTTTTATCTACTTTATGACCTTGTAGGAGCATGGCAAAGGAGATAGGATCTTACAGGACTTTGTTACAAAGTATGTTTTCAAGGAATTGGAATTGGGATGATAGATAAGGTCCTCTGGTCACAGAAAAACAGGCAGTTAACTTTCCTTTTATTTTAGTTTCTGGGGAGGAGGACGGGAGAGAGAGAGAGAAAAGACACAGGGAAACTTACAGCAAAATTTTCACTGTTTAAAACTTTCTTGGGGAAGAAAACACATGCACAAATCCTGGTGTTAGGAATATTTTAAGCACATATCTTCAATATTATTCATCCAGGACCATAGTAGCTTTCTGAGCCCCTTCTTGACCCAGGAAGCCAAGCTGGCCACTCCTCTCACTGACACAGCAGCCACCTGCTGCCTTGGCCTCCTCTGGACTCTGGGCTCTGATGAGCATGGGGAGGAGGCAGAGGGGGAGTTGAGGGTGCCTTGGCACAGGCCTGCAGGCGCCCCTTGTTAGGAACAGCTTGGGCACTGGGGATGGCAGGTTGATGGCAGTGGGAGGCAGACAGGTTCCTGGACCTAAAGGGACAGGTCCCTGTTGAAGTCACACCTTCAGGCCTAGGACTGATGGCCTGAAGCCTAGGGGGTCAGGCTGCCAGTTCCTTGGACCAGAGTGAGAACTTACTGTGCTTTTTCTGGGCCTGTCCATGGCCAGTTGTGGACCAATAAGCACCCACTTCCTGCCCTCTGAAGCTCATAAAAAGCCCAGAGTTAGCCAAACTTTGGCAGATATCCCAATAATCTGCCTGCAGGGAGGAGCTAGGCCCTGTGGGTCTTCTCTCAGGTAAGAACTGAGCAGACATCGCCTCACTCACCCTCCAGTTATCTGTGTACTTCATTCTTCCTGCAAGTGAGACAAGAACTCGAGACCTGCCGAATGGTGGGACTGAAAGAGCTGTAACACAAACAGAGCTGAAACATGCCCCTTGCTTGCCACTTTGCAGGTGACAAGTGGGAGAGAAAAGAGAAGGAGAGAAGAACTGTGACCCTTCTGGGAACCCCGACAAAGGAGCTTCCCGAGCCAGGGCTGTGACACCCTTTCTTTCAGGTTCTGCAGTTCCTGGCATCTGCAATCTTCCAGGCACCACCACGTTCCCCAGTGCCAGCAGTGGAAGCCACTTGCAGTATGCCTGGTTTGCCACTTGCAGTATGCCACAGGCTTGCAGGGAGCCAGCACCCGAGCCGGCGACTGGAGCTGCCTGCTGTGTGCAGCTGCCAGACCCCATGCTTGCTCGCTCACGCACTGTGCCTTTGCCACTCTATGCCTGGCCTGCCCTTGGCAGGCATGGGATCTGGGCCAATAGTGTGAGCCGATGACAGCCTGCCAGGCCAAGTGCGCACAGCAAACCCAGTGGGCCTGAGCAAAACTTCGGTAAAGGCACCACAAGCTACAAAGTTTTCTGGCTAGTGAAGTGACACCCCAAGGATCTTGTGACAGATATCTTTTCAACATACTCATTTCATTTTCTCTGCATATATATTGAGTAGTGGGACTGCTGGATCATATAGTACCTCTGGTTTTCATTTTTTGAGCAATCTCCATACTATTCTCCACCCATAACGGCTGCCATTGTAGGGTTCTTAATTGGCCTAATTTTGATTATCTTGCGTTTCAAGGAATAGGACGGTCTGAAAAGAGGGAGAGATGATAAAATGGCTGGTTGGTGGAATAGTCAGAACACACACAATATTTATCAATTAAGTTTGCCCCATTTTATGGGTGTGGTTCATGGTGCCCCAAAACAATTACAATAATAACATCAAAGATCGCTGATCACAGATCACCCTAACAGATATAAGAATAATCATGCAGTGTGAAATATTCCAAGTATTAAAATGTGACACAGAGATATAAAGTGAACACATGCTGTTGGAAAAATGACGCCAATATATTTGCTCAATGCCAGGTTGCCCCAAACCTTCAATTTGTAAAAAATGCAATATCTGCAAAGTACAAAATATTAAGTGCAGTGAAGCAATGTATGCCTGCATTTGAGTCTTGTTGTTTAATCTATTCAGCTACTTTATGTTTTTTCATTGAAGAATTTAATCTATTTACAGTTAAGGTAATTCTCGATATGTAAGGACCTATCACTGCCATTTTGTTAACTGTTTTCTAGTTGTTTTGTAGATCCTTTTTTTTTCCCCTCCCTTAATATTTTCTTTTGTGGTTAAGTCATTCACTCTAGTAACATGTTTTGATTCCTTGCTTTTTATTTCTAGTGTATCTATTATAGGTTTTTGCTTTGTGGTTGCTGTTATGCTTACCAAAAACATCTAACAGGTTGTTTTAAACTGATAACAACTTAACTTTGATCACAAAAGTAAACCTCTGCACTTTAAATTAACTCCACTCCCTCTCATAGTTTGAATTCTTTATGTCACAATTTACAAACTTCTTATATTTTGTATTCCTCAACTATTCATTTTAGCTATTATTATTTTAAAATATTTTATCTTTTAATCTTTATACTAGAGAGATAGGTAGCTTACATAACACAATTACAATATTAGAGTATTCTAAGTTTTACCATGTGCTTACTTTTTACCGGTGATCTTTATATTTACAAGGATTTTCATGTTACTCATTAGCTTCTTTTTTTTTTTTTTCCAATTTGCAGAGCCTCCTTTAGCATTTCTTGTAAAATAGGCAAATAGGTCTGGTGGTCATGAACTCCTTCAGCTTTTGTTTGTTTGGAATAGTCTTTGTCTCACTTTCATTTTTGAAGGATAGCTTTGCTTTACAGAATTCTTTGTTGGCAGTTTTTTGCCTCTAAGACTTTGACTATGTTGTCTCACTCTCTTCAGGCCTGTCAGGTTTCTTTATTTTATTATTTTATTTGAGACAGAGTCTCGCTTTTGTCCAGGCTGGAGTGCAGTGGTGTGACCTTGGGTCACTGCAACCTCCACCTCCCGGGTTCAAGTGACTCTTGCTCCTCAGCCTCCCAAGCAGTTGGGATTCCAGGCGTGTGCCAACACACCCAACTATTTTTTTATTTTTATTTTTAGTAGAGATGGGGTTTTGCCATGTTAGCCAGGCTGGTTTCAAACTCTTGGCCTCAAGTGATCCACCCACCTTGGCCTCCCAAAGCTCTGGGATTACAGGCATGAGTCACCATGCCTATCCCTGGCCAGTAAGATTTCTGCTGAGACATATGCTGCTAGGTATATTGGAACTCTCCTACATGTTATTTGTTTTTTTCTCTCGCTGCTTTCAGGATACTTTCTTTGTCTTTGAGTTTTGTCAGTTTAATTGTAACATGTCTTGGAGTAGCTTTATTTGAATTGAATTTGATTGATGGTCTTCGACCTTTCTATACCTGGATACTTATCTTTCCAGATTTGGAAACGTTTTGCTATTATTTCCTTAAATAAGCTTTCTATCCCCTTTGTCTTTCTCCACTCTCTCTTGAACTCAATGACTGGAAAATTTGCTCTTTGGTGTTGTCCCATAAATCCCACCAGATATCTTTGTTCCTTTTCATTCTTTTTTCTTTTGTCTCCTCTGTCTGTTTTCAAATAGCCTGTCTTTTAAGCTCACTGATTCTTTCTTCTGCTTAGTTTGGCTATTCATGCAATATACTACATTTTTCATTTTGTCCATTGTATTTTTTTCAGATATAGGATTTCTTTATGATATTTTATTATTTCAGTCTCTATTAGGTATCTGTGGTAAATTTTTGAATTCTTTATTTATATTTTCTTGAAATTCACTGAACTTACCTGAAATAGTTATTTTGAATTATTTGTCAGGCAGCTTACACATCTTCATCTCTTTAGGGTCAGTCATTGGCATCTCATTTCATTTGGTGAGGTCATGTCTCCCTCATCGTTCCCGATACTTTTGGTGGTTCATAGATGTCTGCACATTGAATAAAAGGGTATTTATTTCATCTTTGCAGTCTACTTCTGTCTGTGACTACTTTTCTACAGTAGGCCTGACTAGAAACTTTGAGCAGACCGTTTATTTTGGTCTCCAAGCCTATCATTGCCACAGCCGTTGTAGCACTAGAAAGTGGTTTAAACCAGCATCTGCTGTGGCCAGCACCAAGGTTCACATGTTGGTTGCTGTGGGCCTCGCTCTTATTCTTCATTTAGAATTGACTCCTGCTCGACTAGCCCTGCTAACGTTCCCAAGATTCCAGAGCAAGCCACATGTAAAGTGTCACAGAATGGTGAGGAAGTCAAATGTCTGCCTCCAACTTATACTTTCCGCTGTAGAAACCACCATCAGTCCAGAAGAATTCTCCACATGTGGCACTCTATGTGCTTAGAGAAGGGGTGTGATGATTAAGGAGAACTATTTCCCTTACTCTCTGATTGCTATTTTTCTTGGCTCCATTAATCCAAGGGAATATCACAGCTTTACTTCAAAGTTCTGGGATATTCAGGATGGTAATCTTGACTCTAGATAGTTGCTAGTTTTATTTTCTTGGTGGGGAAGAGAAACCAGAGAACTCCTACTTTACAATTTTGTTGATGTCATTTTTCAGTGTGTTTCCTGGCTTCAAATCTAGAGCCTTCCTAATGGTGACATTGTCAACATTTCTACAATTATTGATGAGTCCACTCAAGTTTGATTCAAATTTCACTCCCAGTGTTATTACTCTTGATTTCATTGTTGCACTTCCACTTTTGTTGGCCAATTTTTTTCTTTCTAGTATCTATTTTTGTAATATGTCTCATGGATTTAAAACTGAGAGACAAGTAGGCAACCTAAGCATATGCTTTGCTATGTCAGAACTGAATGTTTATACAATGAACAATCACCAATAAACTTTGATAAAAGTGACATGATTGGTCACAGATCATGATGCACTTAGTAATTTGTGGAATGAAAAGCTAGCAGTGAAGTACTTTATGTGATTACTCACAGTTAATATGCCATGGTAACTAAACTTGGAAGGTGTTATCGACAGGCTGATGTTATTTAATAAACCTGTAGTAACTAGAATTTTTGCAAAGCAAGAACAACAGGTACTGAATCAAAATTATGGTCTCAAAACTTAGGTAAAAAGAAGCAAAGGTCTGTAGAAAAATCAGACCTGCTTTTAAACTTCAGGTGACATAATTGTTCTAAACTATTTTATCTGTAGCTGTGAGCTAAAGAACAAATAATTTTTGTGGTAGAACAATTCAAAAGACTAAGTTGCATTAATAAAGATGATGCACATGTGGACTATAGCTTATATGAACCAAAACTGACATCAGAGTAAGCTGATTGATGTATTTATGGCAATAAAAAGAGTTGCTTGTCTCTGGGTCATGAGAAGGAAAGAAGGAAAATACTGGGAAAAAATGGTGGAGTGATTCTGAACATCATAATAAAAGTACCGATATTCTGATTTCAACAATCCAATGGTTTTAAAGGCTGATTACATTAAAATTTTCCTCCATAACTTATTTTTCTTTTGTAGTACAGCAAATTATTTTTTCAGGGTCTACATATTATACCAAAATAGAACATACTTAAAAAATTTAGTGGTAACATAAACTCTGGATGACTAAAGTAAGATTTGAAAGAAAAAAGCTGCTCACAAATAAAGTGAAAACTATGTAGTTAACATGAGGATTTCTAAAAAGTGAGTGGGTTGTGCTCATTAAGTCAATAAGGAAAAAATAGTTTCAAACAATTACTTTATAGTATGAATAAATTTGTCAAAATAGCTTTTAGAAAAAATAAGAATGCTCAAGAATACCAAAACAGAGTCAGGAGATAAGGTCCATGTTTTAACACACTTCATAAATCAATTTTGGAGATTACAAAAGGCAAGAATTCCACGAAGCATAGAATTATTATTTGCAGCTTCATGAAAGATAGGTAAATGTACAAAGCCTTCACTACCAGGAGAGATAATTATAGAAAAGTTTATAACATAGAAACAATAAGATAAGCAATTGTGAGAATAGGTAAGTTTAAGTTCTACTTTATCTTCAACTTTTTTCCTTGTCATTAGTATACATTAGTAAATAAGAAGGTGACTCTGCATCTGAGGCTTTCCAGAATAATCGACAGAGTATGCTTCAAATTGGATTTATTTCACAATTTGGGTTTAGCAGGCTTAAAGAAGAGTAGTTGAGAATATTGCAATCTGACTGATGAATCAAACCTTGCTGATAAATGTGAGTAGGTCCAGTTGGAGGTAGGAAGGATCTGGTAGGGTGCCATAGCAGTCACTATTAGATATGATCATAATTAGCATTTTTATTAGGGAATCTGAATAGGAGTAAATATCAAATTAGTGGAACAGCTGAGAAATGAACTAGGAGCACTAGTTTGTAGCAGTAGGGAATATAATAAAATATAGGTAGATAGAAACTGAAGAACCATAGTGAGAAAAATAAAAGAAAAAAACAAAATAGAAATCTGGTTCAGTAGGATGATGAATCATTCCCATATGAATTTTAATCAGAAACTCAATTATAAAATACTCTGAAATTGCATAATAATAACTAGAGGTGCCTGCATAGACAATAAACTTGGGCATTGTAAGTTGTCATCAGGGTTTTGTCGTCCCCAATAAATTATTCTGCCTGTCTACACCCATATGTCATCTGTAGGAAGAAAGTACTGGTATGGATTGCCTGGATTTGATCTCTGTGGCTGGAATATCATATATTGTAATATGTGCATAAAAATTTGTGACAACAAAGGCAATAAAAATCCCATCAATTGTGAAGTAGCCTTGGACTTCCTTTTTCTAATCACAAATACACATTACTGTAGGTTGATCCTAGGTACAAATAAAGAATGTGATGCTATAGGTACTTTCCCAGGTTATAGCATGAAAGAGGTTTTACCATCAGGAGGGGTGAAAGGTTGCATGGCTAAAACAAGAAAATTCCTGAAGTTAGTTCATTGTTTCTTTCCTTCCTTCTTCTTTGTTCCTGTGTTGTTTTTCTCCCCCATACATCTGGATATCCAAATTACTTCTATTATGCTCACCATTTTCAATCTGAACACTCTCTTTTGGATTTTTTTCAATTCTCTGATTAATTTAAGGAGTGTCAGTATTGACGGTTTTCAATTAGAGGGGTTTCCTAGGCTTTAGCTTTAGCTGCCAGCTGGTGGTAGCTATTATTTAATACTGAAATAGAGAATCCAAAAATTTTTCTAAAATTTAGCATTAACACAATTGCTCCTATGTTCATTTGAAAAATTGAATGGACACATAGTTTTTAATTGAACATCAAAGCTAATATAGCTAATGAAAAATAAATTGGAGCCCACAAATTCACTTTAAAAGGCTTTTCTAGGCTACTGATCCTAGGGAAAAAAAGCAGCATTATTAGCAAACTAAATAGAAATTAAAGGTGAATATTTTTCTTACTTGGTCTTTATGGAAAAAACTTCTCTGAATTTTATTATTTTACTTTTGTACTCATAAGTCATTCAAATTGCAGTTATAAGAGCAATTATGTCTACTTTGCTCTAGCAAAATAAAATAGACAAGGCATTTAAATCCATTCAAATATGTTTTGTTCTAATATATGATTTGTTCTATATTTTTTTTACCTCAGAATACATCTCTTCAGTAACCTGACAAATTAATTTGTTGTTTCATTATTACCTCTAAACAAAGGCTGCCCTCTTTTTTCTTGAATAAAACAGCATTTTATTAGTAAATTGATTTTAAAAGTAAACCTTTAACTCTCTAAACTCTTTTTCTTTATGCCTCTACTGGAATTAAAAAACAATAATGAAAGCAAAAAAGTAAAACAAAACAAAATCCAAAACTAACCAGTTAAAACAGTCTATACCACCACCAGTAAAAACAACAACAAAACATTAAAAATTTTAACTAAGGTCACATTCAAATCAAGGGAGAAAATTTAAAATCAGAAAAATGAAACAAATTCTTTATCACTTCTTTATAATACTTCTTTGTATAATAATAACTGGCAGCTATGGATGCTAGTTAAGCATTATAAATATGCATAGAAATAGAATATGCCATTTATTCTTTATAATCTCATGGGAAGATGGTACTGTCATTCCTAGTTTATAGATGAGAAAAGGGAGGTATTGAGAAGTTCAGAATTTACCTAGAGGCACATAATCTGAGAAGAAAATTTTGAAAAACCTGCACTCCACCAGCCACACTCAATTCTCATGATTTCTTATGTTTGGTAATTCCATGCTCAAGAACATAAAAACATATCTCATTCATTTAAAAAAAAAAAAAAACACAAGAGACAATATAATCTTATTTGACATTGAAATAAATGCAGTTCAATGATACAAAAGGGCCAGTACCAACTCAGAGTAGGGCCCTTCATTGCTGGGTGAAACAAGGAATTCATTTTGTTTTCTACCTCTACTTGTAATTTAGTTTCTTACAACGCAGAATGAATATTTCTATTGTGCTGTCTGAGCTCCATAGAGTAGACAAATGGAGAGGGATCTGCTTAGCATGCAGATTTATGCTAAATATAATTGATGGAAAGACTTCTGCATTCTTTTTGCTAGAGAGAAGTCAACTGCTTATGAACCTTAATTACATCTGCAAAATCTTTTAACCCATAGTTGTGAATATGATATTCCATCATATTCACCATTCTGTTAACACTCAGGGGGAGGCATTTATGTTGAGTGTGTGTGTACACCAAGGGCTGGGAGTCTTGTGGACCATCTTAGAATTCCACCTACTGCATGGTAGCAGAAGTGTCTGTAAAATTTTTGTTGCCTTACACATAATAAAGAGGGGGAAAAAACTCTTATTGTGACATGTGCGCACTGACAATGGTGAACTTCACCTGAGCCCTGTGATCCTGGAAAATAACAATGGCTAAGAAATCCTTCCATACTTTGTGTTCCAGGAAGCAGGTTACTGCAAAGAAATTCTTCTCCTCTACATCTTTATTTGGGATATTTTTTAGATTTCCAATGAAGACAGTCATATCTGATGACTTAGATAAGATGAAGGGGCACCTCTCTTGTTTACCTATTATAAGGCCAGTCAAAGACCCTCCAAAATTTCTGTTCTTTGCCTCATAAATGATTAGCTTAACTGTGTCTTTCTCACTAACCAAGTGGAGGAAAACGCCTATTAATATGACTTGATCAAATTTTAATTAAGCTTTTCTCCTTCCTCCACACCCCTGAACTTTGATTCACCCTTAGTCTGAGTCAGCATATACCCACTCCTTAACAGTCCTTCTGAAGAATAGGCGAGTTCAGGGTAAAACATTCTTTGATCTACTGTCCTGTCACTGCCACTTCCGTGCCTTCTTTGAATTTACCCCACTTCCAACACCAGGTTCTCTCTAGCCTTGCTTACTCCTCCTATAAAAAAAAAAAAAAAAAAAAAAAAGCCCTTTTCTGCCTAATTAGAGACACTTAACATAGAGAGAACATCCTCTCTATTGCAATAGCCTCTTCATTTCCACCCCTGGCAATATTCCATTCAAATAGTCTCTCCTTACCAAAGTGTAGATTTGTTTTTTATTTGGCAAATCTGTGCCCTTTGAGGCCATATTCTATTCAATTGAGGTAATTTTTTAAACCATTGCTCCAAACACAGGACAATTATTCCTGCATCGCTGGCTGCTGTGCACTGAGACAATGACACAAATGACACATGCAGAAATCACCACACAGCAATAGTTCTTTTCCTTGGAACAGTTAGCTAAAATTACCCCTCTCAGATTCCAGTGAATTTAATCTGGTTAGCTTAAATTAACACAAACTACAATAAAGGTAAATTAGAATTTTAAGGAAGAGAACTGCAAGAAACGGCCACAACAGTTTTATTTATTCACTTATTTATTTATTTATTTATTTATTTATTTATGAGACAGAGTCTCACAGTGTCACCCAGGTTGGACTGCAGTGGCCGATATCAGCTCACTGCAACCTCCGCCTCCCAAGTTCAAATGATTCTCCTGCCTCAGCCTCCTGAGTAGCTGGGATTACAGGTGCTCCCTACCATGCCTGGCTAATTTTTGTGTCTTAGTAGAGATGGGGTTTTGCCATGTTGGCCGGGCAGGTCTCGAACTCCTGACCTCAGGTGATCCGCCTGCCTTGGCCTCCTAAAGTACTGGGATTACAGGTGTGAGCCATCTCACCTGGCCAACAGTTTTAAATTTAAATAAATATATATGTTGGCAGTGGGGTAAAACTATTTTTATTTAGATGCTAGTTCATGATGAATGATATCTTTATCCTTTGCATTGGCTGTGCCCTGGGATTCATATGAAATAAAGCAAAATTCATGAAATCCATGATGTTTAAATGAGGCCTTATAGGCTTCTCTAGAAAATATTAGTCCTGTAATCCCAGCACTTTGGGAGGCCAAGACGGGTGGATCACGAGGTCAGGAGATCGAGACCATCCTGGCGAACACAGTGAAACCCCGTCTCTACTAAAACTACAAAAAGAAGCTAACCGGGCGAGGTGGCGGGCGCCTGTGGTCCCAGCTACTCGGGAGGCTGAGGCAGGAGAATGGCGTGAACCCGGGAGGCGGAGCTTACAGTGAGCTGAGATCCGGCCACTGCACTCCAGCCTGGGCAACAGAGCGAGACTCCGTCTCAATAAAAAAAAAAAAGAAAAGAAAATATTAGTCACGCTGCATCATTATTTGGGATTTTTCTGATTTCCAATGAAGACAGATTTTAAATTGTAACTCCGGTTTTATGTACATATTTCTCATAAACCAAAGCACTTTCTCTTTGCTCCATAGTGGTGGTCACTAACTAGGTTGTTATTACATTATTTAATAATCAACTCTACTATGAGACAGAAAAAGAAAATGTCTCAGTGAAAATTACAAAAGAAGCAACACTCTTTGATGTTAGCTAGGTTCAACTTTTCAAAACTTGAATTAATAAAACTCTTTAGGTTACTGAGGAAATTTAGACCTTACCTTTCAAAGTCTAGATATTCTGTTCAGATTTTAAAGCTTCATTTTTACCCAAGAAAGTTAACTCACCAGATTTAGAGATATAAAAAGTAAAATAGGACTCGGAACTTACAATTTATGGATTTAAGCACGTTTTTAAGTCTTTATTGGGCTGAATTCTTAGTGTTAAACACTAGATTTTAGATTTGAATAGTATCAATTAATACATGACATTTATATTCTGGTTTATGGGTGGAATATAAAAAATCTCAACTTAATGTATTTGTGAGTTAAGAAACTGATATATTTCTCTAGCCACTAGCAAAGCAGAAAATCTTCTTGATTTAATATATTACCTAACGCATGTTAACATGTGCTTAGTGGCAATTTGACAAAAGTACATTTTATAGGAAGTCTGACTGAATGGCAATTAAATAAATCCATGTCAAGTCATGTTATTATAATTTTCATCTATGTCTTCTCTGTAGTTCAGGGCTCATTTTTGAAGACATTAAACAAGACCCAATCATATAGGCTGATAGGGTGAGATTCATATTATAGTATTTGGAATTTGGATACTTTATACATTTGAACATTTCTACAACTCTCTGCATCTCATTAAATCTACAAAATCAGACAAAAATCTTGCAGATTAAAAAATGAAAATAGTAGCATAGCAGGGTTTGTGACATACTAGGTTGAAAAAAGTATGACAGAATTTGTTCCTAAAATGTAATACATGAGGCACAGTTTCAGAAGAAATAGTAAGAGAAATCAAACTTATCAAATGTTCCAAATATTCAAATTTGAAAATAAATATTATCTTTTAATCTTAAACTTATGCATAAATTACCATTATCCAGCATGGTGTCATAATAACGTCAACAGCATCATCCCTCAGAGTCAGGATGCAGCCAGTTCCATCATCAATTCTTGTGGCCTGATCTTAGCTGGACTCATAATGCATTCAGCAATCTTTTCCTCAGGGACCCATCACGGACACATTGTTAAATGATCATGGACACATTGTTGATGATGTCCGGGTACTTTTCTAGTCTTCTCCAATCTTAATCTCATTCTTATCCTCTTCATTCTTTGCAGTTGACTGCATATTGAGACTGAGATCTACTAAATAAATCGTTTTAAAGTCTTCTCTTTTCCAACCAAAATTTCAGCTTTTATTAAGCATATTCTTCACTTAACCCCATAATAAGAAATGAGTTCGTTAAAACAAAATGAAACATTTTCTTGAGGTATGATTGACATATAAAAGAGACCTGGATCTGATCAGAGTAATCCATTTCCCTGACAACAATGATTCACCCAAAAGGTGAACATGTGACTCAGATATATCACAATCACTCCCCGGGATTCATGTTTAGGTGACAAAGATAAAGACACCATCCCTCTCTGCTCTTGTTCCTAAGCTTAGAGCTGCCAGTGCTCATGCTTTTTGCTGTATAGAGAAAACGTCTTGGTAAGAGAAAAGAATGAAGCCAATATGTAGAAAAGCAAGGCTAGAAACGGAGACAGTGCCCTGAAATCTCCACTGTGATCCCTAGTCTCAAGTGTTCCTAAGGTTTCACACATTACTGTCCTGGTTAGAGTTTAACTGTTCAAGTGTTCCTTAAATTAAGAGAATTGATTAGTTCATCTTATTTTCTTTGTTCCACCTGGGTTTTTGTCATATGCAAACTAAATATTTCAAATTGATAGATGTATCCACATCTTCTGCTGGTCTCCATCCAGTCTTTGGGGGTCAGACCACAGAAAAGAAGGTACACGGTGTATCTGGTTGGAGGATTGTAGAGAAGGGAAAAGGTAGACCCCTCTGGCCTGGCTATGAGCTGTAGTTTTGATAAACATCGATTCTTTCATGTAGTTAAAACCTATAAGCGATCTTTCTGTGATCTTCCAGGTATGTGTTACCTTTGGAAATATGTTTTAAATGAAAAATGTCTTTTGTTGAGAATTGCCATCCTTAGAGGGATTGCATAGGATAAACATAATGAAAAGTAAGGTGTAGCTGGGTGCGGTGGCTCACACCTGTAATCCCAGCACTTTGGGAGGTCAAGGCAGGCGAATTACCTTAGGTCGGGAGTTCAAGACCAAGACCAACCTGACCAACATGGAGAAACCCCATCCCTACTACAAAAAAAAAAAAAAAAAAAAAAAAAAAAATTAGCCAGGCATGGTGGCGCACGTCTATAATCCCAGCTACTCGGGAAACTAAGGCAGGAGAATCACTTGAACCCAGGAGGCAGAGGTTGTGGTGAGCTAAGATTGCGCCATTGCACTCCAGGAGCATATAAACTGGACTACACATTTTTTTTTCCTTTTGGAAAAAAGGAAAACCTAGCTAAATAAATTATGTTCATATTTTAATTTCCCTTTTTTCTAAAGAACTACATTTACATCGAGTATTTAAGGTCACAGCTTTGCAATTTGCAGAGATAATAAGCCTGAGTCTTAGTAAATAAAAATGAATGAGCATCACTAACACATTTTATTTCGTTACCAGATTTCTTTCCCATCTGGGAAAAGAGACGTAGTGTCAGTTCAAACAAATGATTAAATGAAAGGAAAGGGACATGTCATGGTCTTCACACTTAATTATATGTAACTTATTTTTCTGATGAAAAATGATGTTATTCTTGCAGTAAATTAGCTATTTGGAAGTCTCATGGTTTCTAGACAAAGACCTACCAGTGAGAAAGAAATGAGGATCAGTGGAAAGGACTCTTGATTTCCTGAAGTTAAGAATGGCAACAGGGTCAATTGGGTGTTACAATGAGAGCAACAACCATGTAAATGAAATATAGTTTCCCATAATAATGCGTTCATATATAACGTGTCCTCTAAAGAGTCATGAAGGACAGCGTTGACTTCTGGAATTATTCATTCAATAAATATTTATTAAACATTTGTCCTGTGTCAAATGTCATTTTAGGCAGTAGAAGTACAGCGATAAACAAACACCCAAATTCCCTGTCCACAAGGAGCTTTCCTTCTCTAGGGAACAGCAATGTATGGGGATTGAAGATACAGCTTGTCCTCGTACTCGGAAGTGATACTTATGAAAATGACTGCCATCTCGTTACATGCATGAGAAGCTCCACTGCCCACAATGGGCATGCAATAGCAAGTTTCACTCAGCAACTTTTTGCAATGGAAACAAGATCCGTTGAGAATGCTATTGCTCCTAAATACCTGTTTTGCTGATGTTTCGAGGCCAATGGCCTTTGATAGGGTGAGGTCAATAGCTTTCTTCCTTCTAGTTCTAGGGAAACTATGTAATTTACTTACCAAACTAGGAAACCTTAGAAATTCAAAGAAGGCACTAGCAGTAACTATGTTAGGACAACAACCATAAAGGCAGCCCTGTCTCCAGATCCTGTATGTCTGTTTGCTCACTCTGTTGACCTGCAGCCACTTTGCTGGGTGCGCTGCCTTTAAACAACCATCCTGTGCCACCTAGCAAGACTCTTAAGCTTCAGAAAAAGCTAGTAGTCTCTGGGGATACTAGGGACTGATTTTAACTTCCCCAGTTCCTATGGCTAGACAAAAACTGTTCAGCAGGGAACCCTCGATATTTTGACAGCTTCCTTGTACCCAGTTTTATAAGGAAGGAGATATTCTCTCCAAAAAGTGATCAATCTTTCTTGCTTTATCAGCTTCAAAGAATGTTACAGGACATATTTGAATTTCTTGTACTTGGAGGCCTGTAAATTAAGAGCAAATTGTGTGAGAACTCCCTACAGCTCCCCTGTTGGATAATTCAACAACACTGCAAAATTCCCTAGGCTTCCAGCCTGCATGCGTAGGGCAAGATAATAGGACTTATAAAGGACTTTCAGTTTCTAAACTTCATCATGTAATTTTATAATCTTCACAAATGACACTTTTAGTAGCCCAGATAATAAAATATAATCATTTTGCTTGACAAATGTTGGTGCAGTAGATTAAATGGCTCTGAATGTGTTTATTATTTAACCTTGATTGAGCTCCAATAGTACTGCCATTGAATGAGACACATTCTGTGTATTTCAAGAAACATCTGTTATGTGATTTAAAACTCATCCATATATTTGTAAAAGTTTGGGGACAGGAATAGGGTGACAAAAATTTAGGGATAAACTTGCCTTAACTGGGGTAACCACTCAGTAATTACCAATTTTATTCCATTTGATAAGTAAGCTATATTTCCTTATGGCCTGCTTGATTAGGCTTTTCTTCTGACCTTTTTCCCCCGGCCATCTTTTCCTAAGAAATCTATGTTCTTTGCCCATTTGTCTTCAGACATTTCCCGTATGGCCTGAAAGACCATATCTGTCTTGTTCTCTGTGAAAGTCCCAATACCTTGCACAGCTCATGACACAATGGTTATCTTTGAATAAACCACTCTTTAAAGCAATTTAGGTGTGTTGATAATGTGCAGGATTCTAGCAACACTGAACACAGATCTTGACAAAATACAATCTATAATCTTGGGAATTATTTGGACAAACTATTTTCCTATAGGCATATACAATTTCAGTTAACACATTTTCTTCCATGTGTTAGAGATTAAACAAGCATCTCTGTGATTTAATTAATTGAGGTATATCTAGTAAATGTTCCTAAAACATCAATCCTAATCTATCATTTTAGTTTCATTCTTTTGAATGGAAGGATTTTCTTCAAGAATCGCCTATTAAAATGCAAATAAAACTTTGTTAATAATCACCATAGCTGAAATTAGTTCCCAAGAAAGCCCGGATTGAGATGCAAAGATATCCACCCTCAATGTTTGCCTCTTGTCTGTTCCATAGTAACATTTTAATATAGGTTCCAAAACACTTGAAAACCTTCAACTTTGTGGAGAAAGACTTCACATGTGTTTTATACACATTCCAGAATATAGAACTTGCAAAATAGTAACTGTAGGCATCATTTTTTTCTTTTGTAAATCCACAGCTGTGTTTGGGGATAACAACCACAGATCAAGGGGAGAGAGAGGATTTAGCTCTTATTACAAATTAAGATAATCATTATCATTTTAAGAAAAATTATAAAAGGCAGTATCCATGCTGCACTGGAGTTTTGTGTTGTTATGTTGTTAGTTTCCCTTTATAGCTAATTTTATTGAAAATTTTATTTAGGCAGTGAAGGTGAGGTTTTGATAGATGGTGCAAGGAGTTGCTTTTGCCTTTGAAAGTTGTGTTTGCTCCTTGGAGCAAATTTCTCTTGGCAGCATTGATAGTTTAGAGAAAATTGGGAGCACTTCAGTTGTGTTTTCTGTTATGTGAGTGATGGACAGAAGGTAGCACCTATGAACGTCAGATTTGCCTGTTTGCAGAGGTATAGTGACTACTTTCATCTATGATTCAGTTGCTTTACTTCATTAGAAAAGTGCTGTTGGAGTGTGAGAGTGTCTTCCAGCCTACTATGAATGTGCTGTGTTAAACCAAAGTATTTTAATACGTACTGTTGGTTCAAAGGAAGTACTAAAATGGACATAAAATGTTCAACCAAGAACTGATAAGGTTCAAAGCACCAAGTAGATGATGGGTTATAAAGAGTTTAGAAAATTTTTGATAACATAGAAAGTGTACCAACGGTAAGAAGATATACAAAATTAAACTGTGAATCACCCTTTTTACATAAATTAATTTAACTAATTAACATTGTAAAATCTTGGGCTTAATATGGATTGACTAGGATGATGTAAGACTATTTTCACCTAGACAGTTGTCACCATTGACATTTAGATGCTCTCCTTGCATTCAGCTTGCCTTTACTCCATTTCACAAGCCCACACGTTCATCTTTTCATCCAAATGTAATGGATCCAAATGTGACACATGACTAAGAAGCAAAGAATATCAACCCTGAGCTCATCCCCTCCTCTGATGACAACTTTCTTAGCCCCTCTCAAAAAGAGATAGGTTTATATTTGAAAAGATGCAGTGCTCTTAAAGACAATCCTCCTAATAGAGTAATTATATTTCAGATCTGTTTATTGATATAAGATGAAAGATAAAGCAACTTGGAAAATAATGATGTGAAATGTAAGATTAAATTCTTTATTGTTCTTTTTAGTTTATGGACAATTCTACAACATAAAATCTCATTATGCTCCTGGCTCTAAGAGAAAGGTTTTAGCTTTTATTTTAGTTTACTTTTGAAATGTATGCGTGCCTCACTACTCTTCAATCTGTCTTCTTCTATTTATATTACCATATCATGAAAAGAGGGGATGCCAAGGATCTGTAGAGGCAAGCCCACCCAATTTGGTATTCTAAAATACAGGTAAAAAATAACTCCAGATGATGTGCAAAGGAAAGGAATCCTGCGTTCTAGGACAGAAGGAAGTCTTTGGCTACTATTTTACCACTCGTCTCTTCTGTGCTTGCTTAAAATATGTAACACATATATTTGTATAATGGCATAGTAAAAATTCAGATATAAATAGGTAAACTGAACTGGAGAGATCTGATTTCTACCTAGCTCTTTGTTTCCATACTAGGAGCTCCTTTGGAGTTGAATTTATTTATTTTTTATCCACAGCACTTAGGAAAGTTTATGACACATAAAAAGCAGGTACTTTAAAAAGATGTTCAAATGAATGAATAAACACAAAATCTGTAAAGATGAGGATTATTAAGAATGACGGGGATTAAGAAAAGCATAGGCAACAGGCAAAGGAGTCAGTAAGTTTGCAACCCTTTACAAACAGATCTCAATGAGTCACTGTAGACAGGAAGGTTTTCATCTCCCTGCTTTTCCTTCTTCCACTATTTATCTTCTTAGGAAAATAAAGGCTATTTGCTTCCCTCTTCTGTCTGCCAATTGTCTGCTGCCTGGAGGATCTGGCTCCTGTTTGAAAAGAAGGCATATTCTCATGTTCCCTCCCCCGACCCCACCCCCCAGTCCCCAGAAGGACTGCTCTTCCTATACTTTATCACAATTACCTTGACTCTGGTCTGAATGTGTCAGGTTCTCATGTTGATACTCAGGAAAGATCATGAACAAAACATTATTAAACAAATCTAGTGTTCCCAGTAATTCATTTCCAGCTAAAATCCTCCTGCTGGTTTCTCCCATATGTTTTGTACTGTTGCCCTAGAAAAGGTCACTTTTTTTGTTTTTCTGCTTCACTAGAGAACTGTATTGATGAGAACATCACCTTGAATTCTTTGATTTTAACCCTCTTGGCAGCGATTTCTCTAGGGTAAAACATGGCATTTATTCAAATGCTGTTGTCACATTCCATGCTCTTTAAAAAAAAAAAAAAAGGCTCATTTTGGTATCAGTGGCATACAATCAATTGCAATCTTTACAAATGTAAAATTGGTGAAAATTTGACATATGCATACACAGGTGAGACCATCACCATAATCAAGAGAATAAGCATATCTATTATTCACAACTTGTTTTTGATCTCCAAGCCCATTCAGGGTCCTGGACCATTTCTGAAAGAAGTGATGTAGAGGAGTGAACTCAATGCTTTTTGTTATCCTCTCTGTCCCATTCCATTCTTGGGGTGTTATTATAGTTTCTCAAAGGAATTTTATTTGTACAGTTTAAGATAATTGTATTACTTCTAATACAACACTACTAAGTATTGTATAGTAGCATTGCTCTTGCTTTCTCTCATTGCAGAGACAGCTAGCAGTCCCCCAATCTACTTTTCTACTTTTCCTTTTGTAATAG
This sequence comes from Chlorocebus sabaeus, assembly GCF_047675955.1. Taxonomy (NCBI): domain Eukaryota; kingdom Metazoa; phylum Chordata; class Mammalia; order Primates; family Cercopithecidae; genus Chlorocebus; species Chlorocebus sabaeus. The sequence goes on along the minus strand of NC_132920.1, from coordinate 69,230,782 downwards.
CTACCCAGAGTTTCAGCTAGACTACAATGCCTCCCCAATAGACAACTTCATTCCCCAGTTTCCCTTGCAGTTAGGTGTGACCAAGTTCAGTCCAATGGAATGTGAGCAGAAGTAATAAGTACAATTACTGGTCGTTCCCTCAAAGGTTAGGAATGTAGATGCCCTTTGCTTAGGCTAGAATCCAGTTTCAATGGTCATCTTAGACCATGAGATAGAAACTACAAGTCAAAGATGGCAACGTGAAAAACAGAAGGGACTATATTAAGCCTGAACTTTTGAAACTGTTACTGTGGGAGAAAAATAAGATTCTATGTTGTTTAAGACACTGTTACTTTAGGATTTTTTTGGTTACTGAATCTAAAACTATACTCTAATTGGTATGCTTGCGCTATGGTCTGAATGTTTGTGTTCCCCTTACCCTACATGCATATGTTGAAGCCTAATCTCCAAGGTGGTGATATTTGAAGGTGGAGCCTTTGGGAGATGATTAAGTCATGAGAGCAGAGCCCTCATGAATTGGATTAGTGTCCTTGTAAAAGAGACCTGAGGTCGTTGGTTCACCCCTTCCACTAAATGAGGATGCACAGAAGGCATCATGTATGAAACAGAGGTGGCCCTCACCAGACATCAAATCTTCTGGTGCCTTGATCTTGGACTTTCCAGATTCTAGAACTGTAATGAATAAATTTCTGTCCTTTATAAGCCACTCAGTTCATAATATTTTTGTTATAGCAGCCTGAATACAAAGACAACTTCTATTTTTATAAACACAGAAACTTGGACACAGAATGGATAAATTAGCAAACCTGTGATTCAAACCATCTTGTTACAATGATTATTTGCTTCTTCTAAAATAAACTCAAGGGTAAAGAGTAGACTATTTGAAATCATTTCCAGTGAATGTCATAGAATCCCAGACATTTATTTAGGAAAATGATTTAGCAAGATTGGCAACATGGAATACTTACATAGCTGCTGCTTTTCAGACTTAAAGTCTGTTCTCAAGAAGTGTCCTTTAAACAAATACTTGGCTAGACATGGTAGCCTCATTTATTATATCCAGAACATTAATATTCTTCTTATTTCTTTAGGCCATTGCTGTTTTACCTTCATTATAGCAGCAGTTAGAAACTTTTCTAGAATGGTAACAAGACTTGATTTGATATCATCAAGTAAATAGCTTGGTAGGATGCTTTTTTAGTTCTCTGCCAGGAAGGACTGAGTGTTAAATATGTCATAATTTTATACTTTTTTATATGCAGAAAGTCTACCTTGACATTATCTGAGTGGCACAGCTGCACTGATTTTCCTTGCTACTCTCACACCCCTAAACATTTGGAGCTCCTTTATTATAATGGTAGATATTATGTAATGCAGGTGGTTCTGAAAGGCCATAACATAACAGACCTTTACCGCTGCCGAATTGAAATATCAGGCACCGCAGATGAACAGGTTGCCTAGCAACTGATACTGCAAGCTCCAGCGACTGCTTAGGCTCACTGAGATTGACAAGGGAGCCATCACTGGCTGCCTGTACCTTCCTACTTAGCCATTATGACAGTGAGACCAAAGCCACCAAAAGGAGGGTTATGTGATTAATTATTAACATTTAAAGAGCATATGTGTGTGTATATATATGTGCGTGTGTGAATGTGTGTGCATATATGCTGTCTTTAAATGTATAGTTAGAAATGTATAGTTAGAAACTTTTCTTAAAGATATTCTTATATTAATTAAAAGAGACAGAGGGAAAGACAAAGACAAATAAAACAGAGAATGGAGGAAGTAAAATAATTGATTTGAAAAAGAACAAAATAAAAAAATGGACCTATTGTGAGCTTTGGTTTTCCATTTTATAATGAAATGCAATTTATTTTGGCTGAGACACATGTCTAATGCACGCATGACTAGGCATGTCCAAAGAAATTTATCTTATAATATAATAACCATGAAATGACTTTTGAATATCTGAACAGGTGGAGCTACACGTTTCTGTACACTGTTTCACAGCCAACTGTGGGTTGTGCTCAAATTGTTGAACATTGCTAGCACTCTGATTTAGAAGTGCCAATTTTCATCCACTGGAAATGAGATTTTATTTTATATTTTATGGCCCAAATAATTAACTCTTGTGAAGTATTTCTTTTCTACACTGCTACACAGATAGCATTTAGTTTCTGGAGTTTTTGAAATATGTAAACATGAAGCACCATTCCAAATAAATATGTCTCTTAAATGAATTCAGTGCATGGCAATCTTTTTGTGTAATGTTCAAGCAAGGAACTGTAAACTCTTTTGTTTTAAAGTAAAATAAAGTCTTTATTTTGAGATCCCTCAGATTTTAGAGACAAATCATTAATCATAACATCTGTCCCATTTCAAATAGAATTGAATTTATGTTTTGCTATGAATTTCACCTAGAAATTAATCATTCATATTCATGGATATAATGCACATGGTCTAACTACCATATTTAAAGAATACATATATCCTCTGGTTCAGCAGTTCTACTAGTAGGAATTTATTTTATAGTACGTTCCTGATATGTGGAAACATACAGGTTCAACAACACTAACTGCAATATTGATCATAAGAGCAAAACATATTAACCTAAATATCCATTAATAGGATACTAGTGACATAAATTATTATATAGCCATAAAATAGCATAGCAACCCTACTAGTAGAATTGCTGAGTCAGGGGGTATATGTATGCTTAAGATTTATTAGCTGGGCCATATGCTTTATATCCATAATACCTATATCCATTATGAATAATGCCATGGATGTGTGTTTTAGCAAGAAATATATCCAAGATATATGTGAAGTAGACAAAATTTAAACAAGAGAATGTAAATAAAACCATATTTGTGTACCAAAATCCAGAATATATATGTGTTTATATGTGGATACATGCTTTTATAGTGGTTCATTTTAGAGAAAATTTTTAGTATACATTCAGAGGTGGGTCAGGGAAGGGAATTTTGCTGTTTACCATAAACACTTTTGCCTTTTAAAAAATCATGAACATATATTACTTTTACAATAAAAATGCTAAAACACATGTTGACTAGTAACAATACTATGAAATATATTACTTTATTTATGCTTTGTACAGACATCCACAAACTGAAAAATATTTGTCATATTATTTTAGCACAGCATCTTTAGAATCACCCTGTCTTCCATAATCTTGTTAGGGAAAATATTAAAAATGGTGTTCTTAGTTCTTCCTTGGGTCTTATGTGTGTTTCTAGGGTCTTAAGTAAACTAGCTCATGAACTTTTCTGAATTACAGGGAATTATATTTTCAAAAGTCCCAAGAAGAGTTAGCGAATTAAGAAGGAGCAAATGTAAAACTGATCTGGTTCTTTTTTTGAAGCCCCAAAGTCAACAATATAATTATCTTCTATTAAGTTGATCTCATCCTCCAGTAAAATAATGAAGCAAGCATTAATGAAGTGGCACTTTAGGCCTTGTATCATCTCTTATAAAAACAGTATTTATGCAAGATTTGTAGAATAAATATTCTACTTTGGGGGAAATTGTATGTCTGCTTTGGTTGATGTTTTCCATATAACCCACCTGCCACCATGGAAACAGAGCTTACATGTATATTAGAGAAAAATGATGACTTAGTTTCTGAGAAGTTGATGGTTTAAGAGAATAGACCAACTTTGTGATAATTTCCTAAACATGGTCCCAAATGAGACAGTTCAAATACAATCAGTTTGGATATCTAATTACAGCCAGAGTGGCTGGCTTCTGGTTACCCGTGATTTTCTAAAAGGAAGGTTAAAATACGGAGGCCCTGGAAGTAGACATGGTAGAAAATATACAGAAGGATTGAGGGAGAAACATGTGAGTTATTTAAGAACGTGCATATTACAAGTGATGGACAGGTATGTCATCTTTGGGAAATGGACTCAATTCAGTTTTCTGGTTTCCTATTCAAATGATCTGTTTTATTTTGTTTTGTTTTATATTTTACCTCAGACATGCCCACTCTAAGGCAAACCCTCTTGCCACATATCCTATATAAAGTAACCTCAAATGTCTCATGGAGGAAGCTTACTAAGCATAAGACTTAACTCATATCCATCCTTACTCATCTTGGGCCTTGTCCTTTCCTCTCTTCCCTCATCATATGGCTGAACAATGTAGCTTACCTCAATAAGAGCATTAGGAAATAGAAGAAGAGATAATGTTTGTGCATGGTTGCTATGGTTTGAGTGTACATGGTCCTCTTAAAGTTATTTTGGAACTTAAACCCCACGGTGATGATATTAAGACACTGGGTCTTTTGGAAAGCGATTAAGTCCTGAGGGCTCCAACTTCATGAACGAGATTAATGCCCTTATAAGAGAAACTTCAGAGAGTTGCCTGGTCCTTCCGTCTTTTCTGCCATATGAGGACACAGCAAGAAGATGCCATCTTGGAAGCAGACACTGAATCTGCTGGCACCATGATCCTGAACTTTCCAGCTTCCAGAACTATGAGAAATACATTTCTATTGTTTATAAATTACCCAGCCTAAGATATTTTGTTATAGCGGTAGGAATGAACAAAGACAATGATTTGTTCCATTTCTTTATTTCATACTAAGAAGTTAAACTTTAAAACAGGCATTGAAAAAGGCCATTTGGCCAGGATTTGACTAAATCTCAGAGGTTCTACTGTTTCCTCTGTACTTGGGCTTCACTTCAATGTTCCTGAAAACAGGTTTTGAAGACAGAGAGATTTGGCCTAAGACCTTATCTTGGTTGAACTCTGAGTTACCTTAGATTCCACATCATTAATTTGGGGATAATAATAACAGCCTTGTTGGACTGCTTTGGAATTAACTATGATAATTATTTTTAATGTGCCTCAGCACAGTGATTGGTAGACATTAGGTAACTGTATGTTCTCTTCTTCCCTTGAGAAAAACTTATTATTATTATTATTATTATTATTAGTCTTACCAGAAGGAAATAAAAAAGAAAGCTAAGCAAAGGCATTCTGTATTGTCTTGATTCTTTTTGAACTGTTGATGTTGGTGATTTTACAACGTTTATAACTAGCAGTAAGGTTGACTCCCTCAGAAGATCAGTTCTGTGAGTAGCCAGTTTTTGCTCCCATGGCTGAGCATTTCCTGCCTTCTTCAGTCCAGGAAAGCCTCCTGACCACCACTCCTCTGAACCAGCCACGTCCTTCTCTTCTTCATTGCTTTTGTTCATCTCACTTTCCTTCCCAAGATAACCACTTTTTTGTTTGTTTGAGATGGAGACTCACTTTGTCGCCCAGGCTGGAATGCAGTGGCGCGATCTCGGCTCACTGAAACCTCCGCCTCCGGCATTCACGCCATTCTCCTGCCTCAGCCTCCCGAGCAGCTGGGACTATAGGCACCGCCACTACGCCCGTCTAATTTTTTGTATTTTTAGTAGAGACGCGGTTTCACCGTGTTAGCCAGGATGGTCTCGACAGGATAACCATTTAAAAAGTCAATTTATTATCTCCATACTGCAGTTACTCTGTCTACATTCTCCTACCTGTGATCAACTCGGCTTCCATCGAATGCTTCTACCACAGAAAGCTGACTTTGCGAGGAGAACTATCGTATTTGTTCACAGTTCTAAATGTTATACTTTTTTTTGTTGTACTGAGTTGAAAGCTGCTTCTTCAGTTTAATCTTTGGTCCTAATTTTGCCTATTACAGTAATGCAGACTAAATCTAATATCCTTCTACATAATTGGTTTTCTTTAAAGAGTTGACGAAAGTTAATATATTTTCTGTACATTTTCTTTTCTTTGGGTTAATCATCTTCAGAACTTCGAACTTTCACTCAAATGTCTGAATTTCAGTACCATTATGCTCGTAACTGCCTTCTGGGTGCTTTCTGGTTTGTTCATGGTCTTTTAAAAATGTACTTCCAGAACTAAACTCAATACCCCACGTTGGGATTGGTTAGTTAGCAATAAACTACAGCTGAAAATTACCCCCTTTGATTCAGGCAACATATTTTTATTAAAAGAGCCCAATATTGCATTTGCTATTTAAATCAGTCATATCCTACAACTGGCTCAGTATTTTTTCAAGCTAGACAGCTTGCTTGGTAATTGTGTAGCCTCAGGGTCGGATGGCTTGGTTTCATGGCTTAGATTCATCATTTTCACCTACATAACCTTAAACTAAACGTTCTATGCTTCAGCTTCCTCATCTGTAAAATGAAGATGATAATTGTATTGCTGTGAATATAAAAAATGACATTGCATTGTCTCTAGTCACTAGATGTTAGCTATTTTAAGGAACTAAATGCAATTCACACAAATTGCTATTAAATCAGCCCCTCATTCCTCCCACAACACCTGTCTTTGTGCAGTCAATTTTTTTTTTAGGAAATGCATGTCTTCATATTCCTCTCTATATTATTGTTTTTGCTTGGAAATCAAACCTGTTGATAGAAATTTTATTTTCTTTTTTTTGTTTTACTGTCTTTGGCATTTCCATTTTGTGTCATCTGCTGAATTATTTAATGTGCCTTCTCTTTCTTTATCAGAGCCACTGATAAATTATTGAATTTGATGGAACACAAGCCAGAGAACCAAACCACTGGAAGCTCTTTCTCTTTTCCTCCCATCCATGCTTCTCCACGCCCTCTGAGGGATACTCCTGGAGTGTTCTGTTCAACCAGCAATACCTTTTCAACAAATGCCCTGGCCTCCAACTTGCGTTATTCTTCCCAGATCTGAATTCCCTGGACACCAAACAGTCTTGGTCCATTGAAGACTCTCCAAAGAAAAAAAAAAAAAAAAAGTAACCAAACCAACATTACTATCAAATTTTTATAGAAATGTAAAAGCAACAACTATTAATTTGGCCATTAGGAATCAGGGAAGACTTCTTAGAAGTTGTGATGTTTGAAAATCAGTAACATTATTACTGGTGTTGGTATTGGTTATAAAGACAGTAATATAGTAGTTACAGATGCAGAGGGAAAGCCTTGTCCTAAAGTTCTGAGAAGCGAATATTTATTGCTTATATTCAGAAAACTTAGTCTTCAGTGATCACAGTATGGAGTGTATGTGAATGTGCGTGTGTCTTTTTTTTCTGGGAAAGGAGGGATGGAGGGAAGAAAAGAGGGAGCGAGAAACAGGGTGGGAGGTAAGGCTGGATAAGTAGAACACAATTCTTAAGGGTTTTGTAAGCTTTATTAAAGAACTGAGCTTCAAAATAGAACAAAAAATAGGCAAAATAGAACTATAGGATTTCTAAAACATGACTGTGAAATAATTAGATTTTTGTTTTAAAAAGATAACTGCAGGTTGGGCATGGTGGCTTTCGTCTGTAATCCCAGCACTTTGGGAGGCCGAGGCAGGTGGATCATGAGGTCAGGAGATCGAGACCATCCTGGCTAACACGACGAAACTCCGTCTCTACTAAAAACACAAAAAATTAGCAGGGCGTGACGGCAGACGCCTGTAGTCCCAGCTACTTGGGAGGCTGAGGCAGGACAATGGCTTGAGCCCAGGAGGCAGAGCTTGCAGTGAGCTGAGATCATGCCACTTCACTCCAGCCTGGGCAGTAGAGAGAAACTCCGTCTCAAAAAAAAAAAAAAAAAAAAAAAAAAATGGCTGCAGACAAGAATGGATAAGAGACTGAACTAGTACAGTGGCAGAGGGAAAGTAGATAATGGAATTGACTGATTCATGAGAATTTTGGAAGTGGTATTAACAGGACTTGGGGGCTGATGGAAATGTCAGAGAAGAGGTATAGGAGAAGAAAGCTGGGCAACTGAGGCATCCAGCCTGATTGGACGGGATAGATGGAGATAATGATACCATTGACTAAGTCAAAGAATGGTGCTAGGGAAGACAAGGGCATCAATCCTGTTCTCTGTGAGATTGTGAGAGAAATTTGTAGTAGACTGATATAAATGCAATCAGGAATTCAGTATGGGAAAGAGGTACATCTATGAAAAGATATAACTGTTATCGGAGTGAAGCAGAATGAGTTTTGGAAGGCAGCATTCTGGAAATCGTACTGTTAACCTGGCTTATGCACTCTTGGTAGCAGGATCCTAACTGCAGTTATCAGGAGGGGGATCTACCTCATCTAGATATCTGCACTTAGAACAACACCTACAGGGACCTTTCCTCGGGATTTTAGGAAGATAATACAAGAATAAGCTGAAAATAACTGATCCCACACTAGGAAATAAGAACTAAATTCAATTACGTTCAACCCAATCGTGGAACATCTCTGCAAAATAATCAGTGGGGCGCAATCATTTACAAATGCAGACTTTTTTTTTCTAGTGAAATGTGAAAGTCTTCAATCAGATGTGGTGAAGATAATTATTCTTTTCCTCAGCTTCTACTGGTAATACTCTATGTTCCATACTGTTTTTGTCATATGCCAGAAAGTACTATCCATAAATTCATCTGCGATTACTCAAATTTCAATTTTAAAACAGGGAATCAGGGTGGTATTCAGATTCTTTATTTCAAAAACTTTACACTAAACGTGTGCTCTCAGTTATTACTTAATCCTAGAATTGCTCCTTTTCCCATATGACTGGTCTGTCTTCCTTCTCTTGCAACCTCACTACTTTCTCTTTGTTTTACCCTTGAGTGTGTGCTCTGTATTCAGTCCCAAAGGGAGATAGAAAGACAGAAGAGCTAAAGAATATTAAGTAGAGAATTGAGAAAGTATTCCCTCCCTTTTGCATGGGCAGATTAACTTCCCACTTGTGTCCAAATTAGAAATGATTACCCCCACTGGTCTTATATTTACACACTATAATGCTTCCCGCATGATTGTATTAAAATATTTCATTATCTCTTGTACTTCTGGGATTTTACTGACTTGTCTTTTTGGCTACCCCTGAATAGTGGTAGATAAAGCCATGAATGTATATACGATACCCTAGTGAGGACAATATACAACCAGTAGAGAGAGACTTGATGATTGAATCCTGGTAAACAAAAATACATAAGGAAGAGAACAGATAAGAGTAAGAAGGAATTACCGCATTCCACTCTGGTCCTTGAGGGTAATCAATTCCATTCTCTCTCTCTGTCTCTCTCCCCCCCCAAACCCCCCCCCTTTTTTTTTTTTTTTCTAAAACACTCATAAAACCATCCTTTAGTAATCTATTCCAGAATTCTACTGGAGATGGAGGCTAAGCTATAGTTTCTATAGATCTATAGTTTCTAGAATTTCTGGGACATTTGCCCATTTCACCCCTGGCACATCTCCCAGACTCTGTTATCCCTCAGTGACTACACAAAGAGGCTCTGAGTTCACTTCTGCGTGTTCCTCAATATTTCTAAGCACCATTCATCTGTTCCTTGAGGCTTCTGTCCAACTAAAGGACTGGGTAGTCTATCACCGTCTTCTTGCCTCCCTTCTTCTGAAATCTAAATTCTGAATGTTCTTACTAACCTTAGAAGCTATCTTAACTCTGTGCTTTGAAACAGGAAATATTGGGGGAAAAATGAGAAGTTCTTAAATTTTATGGAAAACAAATGAAAAAGCACATGTAACACAAAAGTTATTTCATCTACCTATATTAAATTTAACACCCCAAATTTGATTAATTTTATGGTAAATGGAGCAATTCTTTGTATCTATTTTAGCTATTTATTTTTTTTTTTTTACTTTCTGAGATTTTGGTGCACCCATCACCCGAGCAGTATACACTGTACCCATTGTGTAGTCTTTTATCTCTCACCACCCCCTCCCACGCATTCCCCTAAGTCCTCAAAGTGCAATACATTATTCTTTTTTTTAAAAATTATCATTATACTTTAAGTTCTAGGGTACATGTGCACAACGTGCAGGTTTGTTACATATGTATACATGTGCCATGTTGGTGTGCTGCACCCATTAACTTGTCATTTACATTAGGTATATCTCCTAATGCTATCCCTCCCCCCTACCCCCTCCCCACAATAGGCCCCGGTGTGTGATGTTCCCCTTCCTGTGTCCAAGTGATCTCATTGTTCAATTCCCACCTATGAGTGAGAACATGCGGTGTTTGGTTTTCTGTTCTTGCGATAGTTTGCTGAGAATGATGGTTTCCAGCTGCATCCATGTCCCTACAAAGGACACAAATTCATCCTTTTTTATGGCTGCAAAGTATTCCATGGTGTATATGTGCCACATTTTCTTAATCCAATCTGTCACTGATGGACATTTGGGTTGATTCCAAGTCTTTGCTATTGTGAATAGTGCTGCAATAAATATATGTGTGCATGTGTCTTTATAGCAGCATGATTTATAATCCTTTGGGTATATCTCCAGTAGTGGGATGGCTGGGTCAAATGGTATTTCTAGTTCTAGATCCTTGAGGAATCTCCACACTGTTTTCCACAATGGTTGAACTAGTTTACAGTCCCACCAACAGTGTAAAAGTGTTCCTATTTCTCCACATCCTCTCCAGCACCTGTTGTTTCCTGATTTTTCAATGATTGCCATTCTAACTGGTGTGAGATGGTATCTCATTGTGGTTTTGATTTGTATTTCTCCGATGGCGAGTGATGATGAGCATTTTTTCATGTGTTTGTTGGCTGTGTGAATGTCTTCTTTTGAGAATTGTCTGTTCATATCCTTTGCCCACTTTTGGATGGGGTTGTTTGTTTTTTTCTTGTAAATTTGTTTGAGTTCTTTGTAGGTTCTGGATATCAGCCCTTTGTCAGATGAGTAGATTGCAAAAATTTTCTCCCATTCTGTAGGTTGCCTGTTCACTCTGATGGTAGTTTCTTTTGCTGTACAGAAGCTCTTTAGTTTAATTAGATCCCATTGGTCAATTATGGCTTTTGTTGCCATTGTTTTTGGTGCTTTAGACATGAAGATCTTGCCCATGCCTATGTCCTGAATGGTATTACCTAGGTTTTCTTCTAGGGTTTTTATGGTTTTAGGTCTAACATTTAAGTCTCTAATCCATCTTGAATTAATTTTCGTATAAGGAGTAAGGAAAGGATCCAGTTTCAGCTTTCTACTTAAGGCTAGCCAATTTTCTCAGCACCATTTATTAAATAGGGATTTCTTTCCCCATTTCTTGTTTTTGTCAGGTTTGTCAAAGATCAGATGGCTGTCAATGTGTGGTATTATTTCTGAGGTCTCTGTTCTCTTCCATTGGTCTGTAGCTCTGTTTTGGTACCAGTACCATGCTGTTTGGTTACTATAGCCTGGTAGTATAGTTTGAAGTCAGGTAGCATAATGCCTCCAGCTTTGTTCTTTTGGCTTAGGATTGTCTTGGCAATATAGGGTCTTTTTTGGTTCCATATGAACTTTAAAGCAGTTTTTTCCAATTCTGTGAAGAAAGTCATTGGTAGCTTAGTGGGGATGGCATTGAATCTATAAATTACCTTGGGCAGTATGGGCATTTTCACAATATTGATTCTTCCTATCCATGAGCATGGTATGTTCTTCCATTTGTTTGTGTCCTCTTTGATTTCACTGAGCAGTGGTTTGTAGTTCTTCTTGAAGAGGTCCTTTACATCCCTTGTAAGTTGGATTCCTATGTATTTTATTCTCTTTGAAGCTATTGTGAATGGGAGTTCATTCATGATTTGTCTCTCTGTTTGTCTGTTACTGGTGTATAAGAATATTTGTGATTTTTGTACATTGATTTTGTATCCTGAGACTTTGCTGAAGTTGCTTATCAGCTTAAAGAGATTTAAGCATTTAAGAATGCTTGTGATTTTTGCACATGATTTTGTATCCTGAGACTTTGCTGAAGTTGCTTATCAGCTTAAGGAGATTTTGGGCTGAGACGATGGGGTTTTCTAAATATACAATCATGTCATCTGCAAACAGGGACAATTTGACTTCTTCTTTTCCTAACTGAATACTTATTTCTTTCTCTTGCCTGATTATTCTAGCCAGAACTTCCAACACTATGTTGAACAGGAGTGGTGAGAGAGGGCATCCCTGTCTTGTGCCAGTTTTCAAAGGGAATGCTTCCAGTTTGTTCCCATTCAGTATGATATTGGCTGTGGATTTGTCGTAAATAGCTCTTATTATTTTGAGATATGTTCCATCAATACCAAATTTATTGAGAGTGTTTAGCATGAAGGGCTGTTGAATTTTGTCAAAGGCCTTTTCTGCATCTATTGAGATAATCATGTGGTTTTTTTGTCTTTGGTTCTGTTTATATGCTGGATTGTGTTTATTGATTTGCATATGTTGAACCAGCCTTACATCCCAGGGAGGAAGCCCACTTGATCATGGTGGATAAGCTTTTTGATGTGCTGCCGGATTCGGTTTGCCAGTATTTTATTGAGGATTTTTGCATCGATGTTCATCAGGGATATTGGTCTAAAATTCTCTTTTTTTGTTGTGTCTCTGCCAGGCTTTGGTATCAGGATGATGTTGGCCTCATAAAATGAGTTAGGGAGGATTCCCTCTTTTTCTATTGATTGGAATAGTTTCAGAAGGAATGGTACCAGCTCCTCCTTTTACCTCTGGTAGAATTCAGCTGTGAATCCATCTGGTCCAGGACTTTTTTTGGTTGGTGGGCTATTAATTATTGCCACAATTTCACAGCCTGCTATTGGTCTATTCAGGGATTCAACTTCTTCCTGGTTTAGTCTTGGGAGAGTGTAAGTGTCCAGGAAATTATCCATTTCTTCTAGGTTTTCTAGTTTATTTATGTAGAGGTGTTTATAGTATTCTCTGATGGTAGTTTGTATTTCTGTGGGGTCGGTGGTGATATCCCCTTTATCATTTTTTATTGCATATATTTGATTCTTCTCTCTTTTCTTCTTTACTAGTCTTTCTAGTGATCTATCAATTTTGTTGATCTTTTCAAAAAACTAGTTCCTGGATTCATTGATTTTTTGGAGGGTTTTTGTGTCTCTATCTCCTTCAGTTCTGCTCTGATCTTAGTTATTTCTTGCCTTCTGCTAGCTTTTGAATGTGTTTGCTCTTGCTTCTCTAGTTCTTTTAATTGTGATGCTAGGGTGTCGATTTTAGATCTTTCCTGCTTTCTCTTGTGGGTGTTTAGTGCTATAAATATCCCTCTACACACTGCTTTAAATGTGTCCCAGAGATTCTGGTATGTTGTATCTTTGTTCTCATTGGTTTCAAAGAACATCTTTATTTCTGCCTTCATTTCATTATGTGCCCAGTAGTCATTCAGTTTCCATGTAGTTGAGCGGTTTTGATTGAGTTTCTAAGTCCTGAGTTCTAGTTTGATTGTACTGTGGTCTGAGAGACAGTTTGTTGTAATTTCTGTTCTTTTACATTTGCTGAGGAGTGCTTTCCTTTCAACTACGTGGTCAATTTTGGAATAAGTGTGATGTGGTGCTGAGAAGAATGTATATTCTGTTGATTTGGGGTGGAGAGTTCATAGATGTCTATTAGGTCTGCTTGGTGCAGAGTTGAGTTCAATTCCTAGATATCCTTGTTAACTTTCTGTCTCATTGATCTATATAATGTTGACTGTGGGGTGTTAAAGTCTCCCATTATAATTGTATGGGAGTCTAAGTCTCTTTGTAAGTCTCTAAGGACTTGCTTTATGAATCTGGGTGCTCCTGTATTGGGTGCATATATATTTAGGATAGTTAGCTCTTCCTGATGAATTGATCCATTTACCATTACGTAATGGCCTTCTTGTCTCTTTTGATCTTTGATGGTTTAAAGTCTGTTTTATCAGAGACTAGGATTGCACCCCATGCTTTTTTTTGTTTTCTATTTTCTTGGCAGAGCTTCCTCCATCCCTTTATTTTGAGCCTATGTGTGTCTCTGCATGTGAGATGGGTCTCCTGAATACAGCACACGGATGGGTCTTGACTCTTTATCCAATTTGCCAGTTTGTGTCTTTTAATTGGACCATTTAATCTATTTACATTTAAGGTTAATATTGTTATGTGTGAAGTTGATCCTGTCATTATGATATTAGTTCGTTAGTTGTTTTTTTGGTTATTTTGCTCATTAGTTGATGCAGTTTCTTCCTAGCATCAATGGTCTTTACATTTTGGCATGTTTTTGCAATGGCTAGTATCTGTTGTTCCTTTCCATGTTTAGTGCTTCCTTCAGGATCTCTTGTAGGGCAGGCCTGGTGGTGACAAAATCTCTAAGCATTTGCTTGTCTGGAAAGGGCTTTATTTCTCCTTCACATATGAAACTTAGTTTGGCTGGATATGAAATTCTAGGTTGAAATTTTTTTTCTTTAGGAATGTTGAATATTGGACCCCACTCTCTTCTGGCTTGGAGAGTTTCTGCTGAGAGATCTGCTATTAGTCTGATGGGCTTTCCTTTTTCGGTAACCCGACCTTTCTCTCTGGCTGCCCTTAACATTTTTTCATTCATTTCAACTTTGGTGAATCTGACAATTATGTGTCTTGGAGTTGCTCTTCTCAAAGAGTATCTTTGTGGTGTTCTCTGTATTTCCTGAATTTGAATGTTGGCCTGCCTTGCTAGGTTGGGGAAGTTCTCCTGGATGATATCTTGCAGTGTTTTCCAACTTGGTTCCATTCTCCCTGTCACTTTCAGGCACACCAATCAGATGTAGATTTGGTCTTTTCACATAATCCCACATTTCTTGGAGGCTTTGTTCATTTCATTTTACTCTGTTTTCTCTAAACTTCTCTTCTTGCTTCATTTCATTCATTTTATCTTCAATCACTGATACTCTTTCTTCCAGTTGATGGTGTTGGTTGCTGAAGCTTGTGCATTTGTCATGTAGTTCTCATGTCATGGTTTTCATCTCTATCAGTTCTTTTATGGTCTTCTCTGCATTGATTATTGTAGTTATCCATTCATCCATTCTTTTTTCAAGGTTTTTAGTTTCTTTGCACTGGTTATGTAGTTCTTCTTTAGCTCTGAGAAGTTTGAGTGACTGAAGCCTTCTTCTCTCAACTCGTCAAAGTCATTCTCTGTCCAGCTTTGTTCCGTTGCTGGCGATGAGGTGCACTCCTTTGGTGGGGGAGGTGCACTCTGATTTTTTGAATTTCAAGCTTTTCTGCACTGCTTTTTTCCCCATCTTTGTGGTTTTATCTGCCTTTGGTCTTTGATGATGGTGACGTACTGATGGGGTTTTGATGTGGGTGTCCTTTCTGTTTGTTAGTTTTCCTTCTAACAGTCGGGACCCTCAGCTGCAGGTCCGTTGGAGTTCGCTTGAGGTCCACTCCAGACCCTGTTTGCCTGGGTATCAGCAGCGGAGGCTGCAGAAAATAGAATATCGAGGTTTTTCTCAGAGGTGTACCCAGCCGTGTGAGGTGTGAGGTGTCAGTCTGCACCTTGTGGGGGATATCGCCCAGTTAGGCTACTCAAGGGTCCAGGGACCCACTTGAGCAGGCAGTCTTTCCATTCTCAGATCTCAATCTTCATGCTGGGGGATCCACTGCTCTCTTCAAAGCTGTCAGACAGGGACATTTACATTTGCAGACATTTCTGCTGCTTTTTGTTTAGCTATGCCCTGTCCCCAGAGGTGGAGCCTACAGAGGCAGGCAGGTCTCCTTGAGCTGTGGTGGGCTCCACCCAATTCGAGCTTCCTGGCATCTTCGTTTACCTACTTAGGCCTCAGCAATGGTGGGCACCCCTCCCTGAGCCTTGCTGCCATCTTGCAGTTAGATCTCAGACTGCTGTGCTAGCAATGAGGGAAGCTGTGTGGGTGTGGGACCCTCTGGGCCAGGTGTGGGATATAATCTCCTGGTGTGCCATATGCTAAGACCATTGGTAAAGCGCAGTATTAGGGTGGGAGTTACCCAATTTTCCAGGTGTTGTGTGTCTCAGTTTCCCTTGGCTAGGAAAAGTAATTCCCTTGTCCCTTGCACTTCCCAGGTGAGGCGATGCCTTGCCTTGCTTCAGCTCTCACTGGTTGGGTTGCACCCACTGACTAGCATCAACTGTCTGACACAACCCACTGAGATGAACCCAGTACCTCAGTTGAAAATGCAGAAATCATCCGTCTTCTGTGTTGTTCACACTGGGAGCTGGAGGCTGGAGCTGTTCCTATTTGGCCATCTTGGGTGCCCCTCACTAAGACCATCACTTTTAGTTCATAAGGAATCTCCACACTGTTTTCCTTAGTAGTTGTACTAGTTTACATTCCAACCAACAGTATATATGTGTTCCTTTTTTACCATTATCTATTTTTTTTTTTTTTTTTTGAGACGGAGTCTCGCTCTGTCACCCAGGCTGGAGTGCAGTGGTCGGATCTCGGCTCACTGCAAGCTCCGCCTCCCGGGTTTATGCCATTCTCCTGCCTCAGCCTCCTGAGTAGCTGGGACTACAGGTGCCCACCACCTCGCCTGGCTAGTTTTTTTGTATATTTTAGTAGAGACGGGGTTTCACCGTGTTAGCCAGGATGGTCTTGATCTCCTGACCTTGTGATCCGCCTGTCTCGGCCTCCCAAAGCGCTGGGATTACAGGCTTGAGCCACCGCGCCCGGCTACCATTATCTATTTTTTAAAAATTTATTTAATTATGGCCATCTTGGAGGAGTAAGCTGGTATCACATTGTGGTTTTGATTTGCATTTCCCTGATAATTAGTGATATTGAGCATTTTTCCACATGCCTATTGGCAATTTGCTTATCTTCTTTTGAGAATTGACTATTCATGTCCTTAGCCCACTTTTTGATGGGATTGTTTGTTTTTTTCTTATGATTTGTTTGAGTTATTTGTAGATTCTGGATATTAGTCCTTTGTCCACTGTATAGATTGTGAAAATTTTCTCCCACTCTGTGAGTTGTCTGGTAACTCTGTGGATTATTTCTTTTGCTGTGCAGAAGCTTTTAAGTTTAATTAAATCCCATCTGTGAATCTTTGTTTTTCTTATACTTGCTTTTGGCTTTCAGTCATGAAATCTTTGCCTAAGCCACTGTCCAGAAGGGTTTTTCTGATGTTATCTTCTAAACATTTTATGATTTCAGGTTTTAGATTTAAGTATTTGATTAATCTTGAGTTAATTTTTATATAAGATCAGAGATGAGGATTCAGTTTCATTCTTCTGTGTGTGGCTTGCCAATTATCCCAGCACTATTTGTTGAATAGAGTGTCCTTTCCCACTTTATGCTTTTGTTTGCTTTGTCAAAGATCAGTTGGCTATAAGTATTTGGGCTTTATCTCTGAGTTCTCTATTTTGTTCCATTGGTCTATATGCTTGTTTTTATACCAGTACCATGATGTTTTGGTGGCTATGGCCTTGTAGTATAGTTTGAAGTCAGGTAATATGATGTCTCTAGATTTGTTCTTTTTGCTTAGTCTTGCTTTGGCTATGTGGGCTCTTTTTAGGTTCCATATGAATTTTAGGACTGTTTTCTCTAGTTCTGTGAAGAATGATGGTGGTATTTTGATGGGAATTACATTGAACTTGTATTTTGCATTTGGCAGTATGATCATTTTCACATTATTGATTCTAGCCATTCATGAGCATGGGATATATTTCCATTTGTTTGTTTATGATTTCTTTCAGCAGGGTTTTTTAGTTTTCCTTGTAGAAGTCTTTCACATTCTTGGTTAGTTATATTCCTAGGTATTTTATTTTATTTTTTGTAGCTATTGTAAATGGGGTTGAGTTCTTGATTTGATTCTCCACTTGGTTACTGTTAGTATATAGCAAGCCACTGATTTGTGTACATTAATTTTGTATCTTGAAACTTTGCTGAATTCATTTACCAGTTCTAGAAGCTTTTTGGATGAGTCTATAGATTTTTCTAGGTATTCAATCATATTATCAGCAAACAGAGACAGTTTGACTTCTTCCTTAATGATTTGGATGCTCTTTATTTCTTTCTCTTGTCTGATTGCTCTGACTAGGACTTCCAGTACTATGTTGAATAGAAGTAGTGAAAAAGGGCATCCTTGTCTTGTTCCAGTCCTCAGGGGAAATGCTTTCAGCTTTTCCCCATTCAGTATAATATTGGCTGTGTGTTTCTCAGAGATGGCTTTTATTACCTTAAGGTATGTCCCTTCTATACTGATTTTGCTGAGGGTTTTAATCATAAAGGGATGTTGGATTTTCTCAAATGCTTTTTCTGGATATATTGTGATGGTCATGTGAATTTTGTTTTTAATACTGCTTATGTGGTGTGTTATATTTATTGACTTATGTATGTCAAACCATCCCTGCATCCCTGGTGTGAAACCCACTTTGTCATGTTGGATTATCTTTTTGATATGCTGTTGAATTAGGTTAGCTGGTATTTTGTTGAGGAATTTTGCATCTTTGTTAATTAGGGATATTGGTCTGTAGCTTTTGTTGTTGTTGTCATGTCCTTCCCTGATTTTGGTATTAGGGTGATACTGACTTCTTAGAATGATTTAGGAAGGGTTCCTTCTTTCTCTATCTTTAGGAATAGTACTAATAGGATTAGTCCCAATTCTTCTTTGAAAGTCTGATAAAATTCAACTGTGAGCCCATCTGGTCCTGGACTTGTATTTTTGGCAATTTTTTTTTGCCAAAAAAATCATAAATCTTTTCGAAGAACCAGTTTTTTTGTGTCATTTGTCTTTTGAGATTTTTTTTTTGTTTCCATTTCATTTAGTTCTGTTCTGATCTTCATTGTTTCTTTTCTTCTGCTGGGTTCGGGTTTGAATTGCTCTTGTTTTTCCAGTTCCATGAAGTGTGACCTTAGATTGTCTATTTGTGCTCTTCCAGACTTTTTGAAATAGGCACTTAATGCTATGAACTTTCCTCTTAGGACCACTTTTGGACATCTCAGAGGTTTTGATAGGATGTGTCACTATTATCATTTAGTTCAAAGAATTTTTCAGTTTCCAGCTTGATTTCATCATTGACCCAGTGATCATTCAGGAGCAGGTTATTTAATTTCCATGTATTTGCATGGTTTTGAGGGTTCCTTTTGGAGTTGATTTCCAATTTTATTCCACTATGGTCTGAGAGGGTAGTTGATATAATTCCAGTTTTCTGAAATTTACTGAGAATTGTTTTGTGGCCTGTCATATGAACTATCTTGGAGAATGTTCCCTGTGCTGATGAATAGAATGTATATTCTGCAGTTGTTGGGTAGAATGTTCTATAGATATCTGTTAAGTTCATTTGTTGTAGGGTATAGTATATGTCCATTGTTTCTTTTTTGACTTTCTGTCTTGATGACCTGTCTAGCGCTGTCAGTGGAATACTAAAGTCCCTCACTATCATTGTGTTGCTGTCTATCTCATTTCTTAAGTCTAGTAGTAATTATTTTCTAAATTTGGGAGCTCCAATGTTAGGTGAATATATATTTAGGATTGTGATATTTTCCGGTTGGACTAGTCCTTTTGTCATTATGTAATATCCCTCTTTGTCTTTTTAAACTGTTGTTTCTTTAAAATTTGATTTGTCAGATATGAGAATAGGTACTTCTGCTTGCTTTTTCTTTCCATTTGCATGGAATATCTTTTCCCATTCATTTTCCTTAAGTTTATGTGAGTCTTTATGTGTTAGGTGAGTCTCCTGAAGACAGCAGAAACTTAATTTGTAAATTCTTATCCATTCTGCCATTACGTATATTTTAAGCAGAGCATTTAGGGCATTTACATTCAATGTTAGTATTGAGATGTGAGGTACTATTCTATTCATCATGCTATTTGTTGCCTGAATATCTTTTTTAAAATTTGTGTTATTGTTACATAGATCCCATGAGATTTATGCTTTAAGGAGGTTCTATTTTGGTATATTTCAAGGATTTGTTTCAAAGTTTAGAGCTCCTTTTAACAGTTCTTTTAATGCTTACTTGGCAGTGGGGAATTCTCTCAGCATTTGTTTGTCTGGAAAAGACTGTATCTTTCCTTCATTTATGAAGCTTAGTTTTGCTGAATACAACATTCTTGGCTGACAATTGTTTTGCTTAAGGAGGTTGAAAATAGGACCTCAATACCTTCTAGCTTGTAGGGTTTCTGCTAAAAAATCTGCTTTTAATCTGATAAGTTTTCCTTTATAGGTTACCTGATGCTTTTTCCTCACAGCTCTTAAGATTCTTTCCTTCATCTTGATGTTAGATAACCTGATGATTATATGCCTCTCTTTTTACAATGAATTTCCCAGATGTTCTTTGAGCTTCTTGTATTTGGATGACTAGATCCCTAGCAAGGCTCAGGAAGCTTTCCTTGATTATTCCCTTAAATACGTCTTTCAAACTTTTAAATTTCTGTTCTTCCTAAGGAACACCAATTATTCTTAGGTTTGGACACTTAACATAGTCCCAAACTTCTTGGAGTCTTTGTTCATTTTTTCTTATATTTTTTTTCTTATCTTTGATGGATTGGGCTAATTTGGAAACCTTATCTTTGGGCTCTGAAGTTCTTTCTTCTGCTTGTTCGATTCTATTGCTGGGACTTTCCAGTGCATTTTTCATTTCTCTAAGTGTGCCTTTGATTTCCGGAAGTTATTATTGTTTTGTATTTACACTATCTATTTCACTGAAGATTTTCCCCTTCATATCTTGAATCATGTGTTTTATTTCTTTAAGTTGGACTTCACCTTTCTCTGGTGCCTCCTTGTTTAGCTTAATAATCGACCTTCTGAATTCTTTTTCTGGCAACTGAGAAATTTCATCTTGGTTTGGATTCATTGCTGGTGAGCTGATGTCATCTTTTGGGGTGTTAAAGAACCTTGTTTTGTCATGTTATCAGAATTGGTTTTCTGGTTCCTTTTCATTTGGCTAGACTACATCAGGAGGAAGATCTGGGACTCAAGGGCTGCTGTTCAGAATTTTTGTCCCACATGGTGCTCCCTTGATGCAATATTTTCCCCCTTCCTTTAGGAATGGTGCTTCCTGAGAGCTGAACTGCAGTGATTGTTTTTGATTTTCTGGATCTAGTCACCTGCCAGAGCTACTGGGATCCAGGCTGGTACTGGGTAGTGTCTGCAAAGAGTCCTGTGATGTGATCTGTCTTCAGGTCTTTCAGCTGTGGGTACCAGCACCTGCTCTGGAGATACCAGGGGAATGAAATGGACTCCATAAGGGTCCTTGATTATATTTTTGTTTTGAGCACTGGTTTTATGTTGTCTGGCCTCCGACGAGGAGGTGGCACTTTTAAGAGCACATGAGTTGCTGTACTATAGCGAGGATGCAAACTTGCCCTAGGGACGCCTGCTTAAGTATTCAGGTTTCTCAGGCAGTGGGCAGAGCCATACAGCTCCCAAGAGATTATGACCTTTGTCTTTTACTACCAGGGCAGGTAGAGAAAGACCATCAGGTGAGGGTAGGGATAGGTGTGTGTCTCAGCTCAGATTCTCCTTTGGCAGGCAGGACTTGCTGTGGCTGCTGTGGGGGATGGCAGTATGGTTCCCAGGCCAATGGAGTTATGTTCTCAGGGGGATTATGACTGCCTCTGCTGAGTCATACCGGTGGCCAGGGAAGGGGGGGAAAGCTGGCAGTCACAGGCCTCACCCCGCTCCCACATAACCTGTGGTCCTAAACACTGATTTCACTCCCATCGTGTTCTGCCAACAGCACCAAGTATATTTGCAGGCAACTGGTGACTAGGACTGAGATCTTGCCCCAGACCACGAGCCTCCCCGCTGAGAAATCAAGCAGACTCACAGTTTTGTGGCATCTCAGGGAGCCTACGGCGGTGATCCAGTTTCTTCAAAGGGTCTGTGGGTTCTCTTGGTTTTCCTGATATGTTCCTGCAGTATTTCTTGGACCAAAAGTTCACAATGTGAGTCTCCACATGCTGCTGTCTGTCCATCTGAGTGATAGCTGTAAGCTAGTCCTACCTCCTGTCTGCCATCTTAATTGATAATTAAATCCATTAAATAAAATGACCTATTTTATTTAATGTTCTATTAGAACATTATTCTTGAAAGGTACTGTTCTCCATTACCCCTCCTCACTCTTAAAGTCTCAACTGAATTTTACCTCTGTTGTAGTTTCTTCCATGGTCACAACCTTAAGTTGTTCACGACTAGGTTTAGTTGCATATACCAGAAACCCATCAAAACAGTGGTTTAAACTAGCTGGACATTTACAGTTCTCAAAAATGAAGGAAGTCCAGTGACGAGTGAGGACTCATGGTAGCTCAATAGTCATCTGGGATGCAGGCATCTTCTGTCTTGCTGCTCCATTATTCTTAGTGTTTGGTTTCATGGTCTTTGATGGCTGCTTCACTGATAGCCTTCGCTTTCGCATTTCATTTGACAGGAATGAGAAAGTGGCCAAAGGCAACCTTTCCCTTTAAGGAGACTTTCTAGAAGTCCCCATGCAATATACTATTACTATCATATCACACAGGCACTCAGCTATGAGAGAAACCAGGGCATGTAGTCCCCATGCAATATAGTACTTCCATCATATCACACAGGAACTCAGCTATGAGAGAGACCAGGGCATGTAGTCCTTTAACTGTGATCATTAAAAATCTAGTTTGAGAAAGAAAAGGAGAATAAATTTCTGGCAGACTACCAGCTATCTTTGCCATGTTGTCATTCCAGAATTCATATTATACTTATCAGAAATACCATTTAGTTAAGAATAATTTTAAACAGCCTTGTTCTCTTGAACTTGAGAGTAATATTTTTTATAGTCTTTACTTATTTATATAACATGCTCAGCTTCATAATTGCTTCTTAGCTCAACACAGAATGTTTTTGAATATGCAAGTTCCAACTTTTCTCAGGATTGTTCATCAATCTTTTATAGGAGTCAGAGACATTGGAGGTGACTGAGAGTCACTTGATTTTTACTCTGAGTTATTGATTGTTTACTATCTCCGAGAGGTAAGAAATTTCTGTTTGGATTTGGTAAATCCCAATAAAAAGTCATTAGAGAAGAAAAACTTTTAAAATCTCACTTACAGATATTAATACATCTCCCATGAACTTAACACAATTCCTATGTGGAAAAAAATATGCTGGGTAGTTTATCTTCCCATCTGAAAATAAAATTGTCATATGGAATGTTGCTGCCCTTCATCTTATTTTCTCCTTTATCTTTGCTTATTTTATCTCTGGGTTTATTGGGGATCTCCTTTTGCTACCTCCTCATTATATATTATAGGTCACAGTTTCAAGGTTCTCTTGTCTCCTGACTCTACTCTCTAAGAGACAACATGTACTCTACAGGTTCAATTGCCACCCATGAGAAGATTGATGCAGGTATTTCCCCCATGCAGGCCTTTGCTCTGAGTTGTAGACTTACTCATCTCCTTGTTTAATATCTTCTGCTGAATGTCCCAAACACATCTCAAATTTAGTAAGTCCCAAATTAAGCTCATGATCTCCAGCCTGTCATTTCTGCCTCCACCCTAAAGTCTTCTTCAGATGTTGCCTATTCAATGATTGCTACCACCATCCATCTGGTTGCAGAATCTAAACATCAAGTCATCATCTTTAATACCTACCTTCACATCTCTAACCTTTCCTAAGTTCTGTTGACCTTACCACCTCAATTACACTTAAATTCAGTTTTCTTCATCTTTACAGGCACAATATTATCTCAGGTGACTACCAACTTTCACTTACCCTGCCACCTCTTAACTGTCTTTTCCATCTACCCCATACCCAGCCCATTCCCTACATTATACGTAAAATGTAATGATCCACATAACACCTACTCAACTTTAGATCACTGCTCAATCATTACTATTTATGGACATGATGCTGAAGTTTACAACCAGGTTAAATTCTCCTCTTATGTGCTCTCATGGCAGTCCATCCCAGCATCTCTCTCCTCCTTAGGACTTATTTACTTCAGGAAATCCTGATTAATAGGAATTTTCACAAGATCTGGGACCACATTTCTTTTCACTCACCATTGTGTCCCCAGTACTCAGAATAGCTCCTGGCCCATAGGAAGCATTCAATAACAATTCCATGAATGAATGGATGATTTAAAGACAGATGCCTCTTTTTAATGATGCAGATGAGGTTTATACAAATCTTCTAAACCTGGTGAAGCAGCACTGGCCATATAGGGTTGAGTTGCGCTTTGTATGTACCTATGGGCAAGGCATGTCTGTTGTGGCTTCTATTTGTTCACAGGCCATCAAGGAAAAACAGAGTTGACTCTAAGCCAAATTGTGGAGCTTTTTGTGCCCTTTCTGTGTCATTTTGATGCCTTGGTTGCAGTCTTTTTTTGCTCCCTTTTCTCAAACTCCTTCCCTTCCATTAAAACAGGAAAGCACCTGACAACAAATATTCACACTTATTTTCATCATCAGTCTCCACTTTGTGCCATTTTCTCTCCTTGGTATTAATCCTTTACCTTCTCGCCTTCAGGCTTTCTCATTTTTAGTATCTATCTCCTTCCATTAAAATACATGATTCTGATGGTAGTCATTTTCAATTTCTTTGCCTTTCAGTTTTCTGAGCTTCCTCCCAGGAGGGATCTGGCAGCTTTCTGGGCTAGAGTTGCTGCAAACTCATTCTAGGGTTTGTTGAGGAAGAGAAGGATGGGTCCTGTTGTCACTGACTTCTGCCAGGACTCATTCTATCAGAGCTGCTGTGAATGGTTGGTGTAGGGTTTTCCTCGCAGAAGAACACTTGGCCAAGTGTGAGGGAGGCACAGAAAAAATTTGGAGGTGATGTATCATGTATTGCCTTTATTGTGGTGATGGTTTCACAGGTGTATGCATAAGTCTAGACTCATCAAATTATGTACATCATATATTTGTAGCTTTTTATATGTTGACTATATCTCAATAAGCCCTTTAAAAAAGAAGTCATTATAAGAGCCAGAGGCAGTACTGTAGACTCTGTTCTGTTCTCCTGTGGCACTTTCAATAAGGCTTCTTCCAACCATGACATTTCAGCAATTCTTGCCTTGTTCTTCCTACCTGCCTCACACTCCTCTTGGTTTTTCTTCTCAGCTCCCGTCCTGTCCTCCTTTCTCTCACAACTCCTAAATTTACATTTTACAGTCTCTACAATTTCTGACATGATACCGTGTCCGGAATTGGTGGGTTCTTGGTCTCACTGAATTAAAGAATGAAGCTGCGGACCCTCGCGGTGAGTGTTACAGTTCTTAAAGACAGGGTGTCCGGAGTTTGTTCCTTCAGACTTTCAGATGTGTCTGGAGCTTCTTCCTTCTGGTGGGTTCATGGTTTTGCTGTCAGGAGTGAAGCTGCAGACCTTGGTGCTTAGTGTAACAGCTCTTAAAGGCAGCACGTCTGGAGTTGTTCCTTCTTCCCGGTGGGTTCATGGTCTTGCTGGCTTCAGGAGTGAAGCTACAGACCTTCATGGTGAGTGTTACAGCTCATAAGGGCAGTGTGGACCCAAACAGTGAGCAGCAGAAAGATTTATTGCAAAGAGCAAAAGAAGAAAGCTTCCACAGCGTGGAAGGAGACCCTAGCTGGTTGCCGCTGACTAGCTCAGGCAGCCTGCCGTTTATTTCCTTATCTGGCCCCACCCACATCCTGCTGAGTGGTCCATTTTACAGAGAGCTGATTGGTCCACTTTACAGAGAGCTGATTGGTCCGATTTGACAGAGTGCTGATTGGTACTTTTACAATCCTTCAGCTAGACACAGAGTCACAGAGTGCTAGTTAGCTAGATACAGAGTACCAATTGGTGGATTCACAAACCCTGAGCTAGACACAGAGTGCTGACTGGTGCACATCCTATCGTTAGGCGAGATATAAAAGTTCTCCAAGTCCCCATCCAGTTCAGGAGCCCAGCTGGCTTCACCCAGTGGATCCTGCACCAGAGCTGCAGGCGGAGCTGCCCGCCAGTCCCCAGCCGCGCCTGCACTCCTCAGCCCTTGGGCTGTCCATGGGACCCGGCGCCACGGAGTAGGGGGCGGCGCCCGTCGGGGAAGCTCAGGCCTCGTGGGAGCCCACCGCAGGGGGAGGAGCTCAGACACTACGGGCTGCAGGCCGGAGCTCAGACACAGCGCGCTGAAGGTCCCGAGCCGTGCCCCGCCGGGAGGCAGCCAAATCCGGCGAGAATTTGAGTGCAGCGCGGGCAGGCCGGCACTGCTGGGGGACCTGGCATAACCACGGCAGCTGCTGGCCCGGGTGCTAGGCTCCTCACTGCCCTGGGCCCGCGGTACCGGCGGGCAGCTCCGTGTCCAGGGGCCGCCCAGCCCGCGCCCGCCGGAACTCACACTGGCCCGCGAGCGCAGCCCCGGTTCCCGCTCGGGCCTCCACACCTCCCGCAAGCAGAGGGAGGAGGCTCTGGTCCCAGCCATCACAGAGAGGAGCTCCCACGGTGCCATGGCAGGCCGAAGGGCCCCTCAAGTGCCGCCAGAGTGGACGCTGAGGCCGAGGAGGCGCTGAGAGTGAGGGCTGCTAGCACTTTGTCACCTATCAATACTATTATATATTTATTTCTATAAATTTGTCTGTTATTTTTATTGAAGTTATACATTTACACATTGAAAAGTCAAATGGTTCTATAAGGTTTCCTATGAGAAATAGCAGACTCTTACCTGTTTTACCTCGCTATTTTCTGCTCCTCATTCAAACATAAGCTCAACAAATACTTATTGAGCAGCTTCTATATGTCACACACTGCTGTAGGTGCTTGGGATTCATTAGTGAATAAAATAGGTAAAATTGCTAGGATGGAATTTATATTCTATCAGAGTGGGAAGACACAGACAAAAGACAATAAATACTGTTAGTGAAGTATACAGTATATGTGATTGTACTAGTCATGGTGGGGGAAGATAGAGCAAGAGGGGATGAATCATGAGCACAGGAAAGATGTAGAGATGGAGCAGTCACATGAGACTTACTGAAAAATACCTGAGGTAATGAGAGATTAATCATGCTCATATCTGGGCAAAGTGTGGTCCAGGCAGACCTGACAGCACAGAAGAATTAAGTAAGCAGCAAGGCTTGGTGTGTATACAGAAGTCTAGAAAGCCTGTATGACTGGAGTGGAGTCAGCCAAAGGTAGGGTAAGAGATGAAAACAGAGCTAAGGGAAGAGCAAATCATGTAAAGCATTGGAAGTCAGGACAGTAGTTTATAACTCTTGCAGTGAATTAATAAATACTGTGAATTAATGACTTTGTGGGTTTTTTGTTTTTAGGTAATTTATTTATTTACTTCCCATTTTAGATGACAGAATTTAACTCTTTTACCTCCCTATATCCACCGTCAACACGTTACCCTCTTTCCTTTTCCTGATATATATTGTAATTTTATTTAGATGAATATTAATGATTCCATTATTATAACTACATAAATCTTATTCATAATTGATCTCTGTAGATAATTTCTATCATTTTATTTCTATGGGGTGGTTTTAGTATCCCAGTAGTTCTCAATGTGTCGTGCCAGGACCTTGGGGGTCCCCAAGATTCTTGCAGGAGTTCACAAAGCTATAACTGCTTTCCCAACAATGCCGAGATATTATTTGGCTTTTCACTGTGTTACTATTTGCACATTAATAGTACAAAAGCAACAGTGATAAAACTTCTGGTACTTTTTAGCTCAAATAAAAACACTGATACCAAACCATTAAAGTCATCTTGTTGCTCTTCACTTCAAAGCACTCTCAGTAGAAAAACAAAACAAAAGCAAACAAAAGCAAAACACAGCACAAAGGCAATTTCACATACGAATGGCATTGGTGAATCAATGAAAATTAATTGTATTAAATCTCAGTCCTTAAGTATATGTTCTTTCAATATTGCAGATGATGAAATAAGAGGTTTTAAAAAAGCATTTCCTCTGCTACTGAAGTACTATAGTTATCTCAGGGAAAAACATTTTGTAATTGAGTTGCAATCTGAACTAGCTACTTGTTTCAGGAAGCAAAATTTTTACTGGAGAGAACAAATTACAAAAAAGCAGTTGGAAGACATTTTCTTTTTTTTTTTCTTTTTTTTTTTAAACACAGGTTGTTGCCATGTCACCAGGCTGGAGTGCAGTGGTGCAATCATAGTTCACTGTACCTCAAACTCCTGGTTTCAAATGATCCTCCTGTCTCAGCCTCCTAAGTACAAAGTGTGTGAGCCTGCCACTTAAAGGAAATCAACAGATGGTATTTTTTGCCAATAATAAATTTTGAACTTTCAAATGAAAATCGGATTTTTGAAAAACATGTGTGCCACCATGAGCTTGATCGCTTCCCAATACTTAAAGGCTTTTCTGATTATATTAGTGGTGATAGGAATGAATATGATTTTTTGGATATTATATAATTTTTGGATATTATATAATGAAAGATTTTAACATTTGGAAGATCTGCATAACCTAACCGATATTTTTCAAATGGTTAATGATCATATTACAAAATTGTGCAGAGTACAAGATCCATTGAAAGTACAAGATAGACTACTAGATTTTAATATAGGAGGATAACAAGTTTATTGATATGGTTTCAGATTCCTCATTGAAACTAACTTTTAAAAAACTTCTGCTCTGGGTTTTGGTGTAGCATCAAAGAAGAATATATAATGCTAAAAAAGATTATGAAAAGATTCCTTCTTTTTATGATCACGTATCTCTGTGGACCCAGATTTTTCTTTACATACTTCATATAGTTTGAATTGAACGCATGGAGTGCAGAAGCAGATACGAGAATTCAGCTGTCTTCAAGTCAGTCAGGCATTCAAGAGATTTGCAGAAAATGGAAAACAATGCTATTCTCACTAAATTTTCTTGTTTTGAAAAATACGTTATTTTTCCTTAAAACTTTCTTTTTGGTTGTTAACAGGCAATGAGTTTATTATTTTGACTAGAAAAATAAATGTACAATGATCATTTTAAATGTCTAATAGGCATATTTCAAATATTTTAATAAAGAAAAGATATTTGGGATCGTTAATAACTTCCAAGGGTGTAAAGGGGTCCTGATCCCAAGAAAAGTTTGGAAACCACTGTGCTACAGCACAACTGGGGAAGGCTGTCTCACTTTATAGCCTACAGCATCCAACTGTGAAAGCTCTGTACACAGCATTTTGATTCTTTTTTGATGATACATAAAGGACAGGATACTTTAAGAGGAACTTTTAAATTACTATAAAGCCTGAAAATGGTTTGCGTATTGAGTAGAACCCTGACACACATCTGCTTCACTGCTGGCAACCACAGCACCAGGCGTCCCGTTTGGCTGTGCTTCGCATGGATCAAATACTGAGAAAACAAGCATGGGTCAGCTCCACAGTTGAAGCACAACAGAAATTTGAATCCCTTTGCCACAAAACTCCTTTTTTTTAAACCTTTAATTATCTTTTAAATGTTTTCTTAAATATCTTTCCTTCTGTAGAACATGATAATTCAGAAGCAATTTTCTTGTCATCATGTTTTCTTTCTTCTTGTAATGTTTCAAGTACTTGGATGATGATAAAGGGAGGTGGGGGCACATGCTATGAAAAGGTTTTGTTCTAGGACAAGTTGTGCAGCTAACTTTTTGAGCTATTTAATGAAAATATTTTCTCTCAAAAATGGGAGTATTAAATGTGGGGTTACACTGACCGCAAAACTAGTGAAGTGATCTCTGTGAAGCCCTAATTTCAACCATTTGATGAAAAGCAACTTGAACAAATGAAGACCAAGGTTTTTTAATTTATTTTTTTATTTTTTATTTTTATAAAGTGCTGGCATTACAGGCATGAGCCACGGCACCCAGCCTGTCTTAGGATTTTTCAACTTTATAATGGTGCAAAAACAAAACATGAGTACCTTACAACTATTCTTTTTCACTTTCAGTAGAGTACGCAGTAAATTACATGAGCTATTCAACACTTTCTTTCTTTGAGATGGAGTCTTGCTCTGTCACCAGGCTGGAGTGCAGGGGCGCGATCTCGGCTCACTGCAACCTCCGCCACCCGAGTTCAAGCAATTCTGTTGCCTCAGCCTCCCGGGTTGTTGGGACTACAGGCACGTGCCACCACGCCCAGCTAATTTTTGTATTTTTAATAGAGACAGGGTTTCACCATGTTGGCCAGGATGGTGTCGATCTCTTGATCTCGTGATCCACCCACCTTGGCCTCTCAAAGTGCTGGGATTACAGGTGTGAGCCACCGCACCTGGACTTTTTTTTTTTTTTTTTTTTTTTTTTTTTTTTTTAAGATGTGCCCATATTCCTACATGCTTGGCTAGAGACTGACATTGCTTTATGACAGTGGTTATCTACTCCAAAACTCAGTGCTGTTGACAGTGACAGCATAGGCAGGTGCCCTACTCTATTTTAATAATTTAAGTAATTTGAATACTTGTCTTCTATGTAACCATAACTTAGGGTAAAAAAGTTCTATTGTCCGAAAATCTTTCAAAATGCTCCAAAACATTCTAGACTGCAGGTAAAGTGGAGTGTTTTTTTTACATAGAAGGAGAGATGTTGAAGCTATTTTAGTATTTTTTATTATTATGTGTTGAGATAACATTTTTAAAGGTCATCATCAGCTTTCATTGTAGGACCGTAAGTTAAGAAAATTCTCTGCATTACTTTAGTAGTTCAAGGTCCAAGAAGCCTACATGAGGGTGTATTTTCAAATAAACCTGGCATTTTTTTCTTTTGAACAATGTTCTTTTTCTAGGGAATAAGAGATTCTTGTGTTTCTTTTTGAAATAATAGATCAGTCTCTGAGGTCAACAAAACAGATGTGATTGCTGCAAGGATTGCAAATGTTCCATTGTGCGAGGGGGACCTGGGGTTAGTCACTGTCCTGAAGCAACTTTTCTAGAATGTTTCTAAAATTAATATAGCAGACAAGGTGAGGCTCAAGGTCAGGCAAGGTTTGGAGACTGCAGCTATGGCTCTGCTGAGCCTTATAACTCTGTGGAGGAAGAGAAAGTAAGTTTCAGCAAGGCTCAATTCACCAGGAGCTGACTTGGGGCAATAAATAAATAAATAATTTATACCGAACACTTGCCCTTTACATTAGAAAATTGACTGCAGAAGCTAGAATCAGCTTGGAATCAAAGAGGGAAAAATGTTTTTATGGATAAGGTTGAGTAATGGCCACACCTCACCAGAGTTTGTGCACCTTGTTACCAACCAATATTAGCAGGATGTGACTTTCTTTCTCTTCAAATTCTTCCTCACTGACATCTCAAATTGCCCTTTAGTTTTTCTGATTATATCAGTAAATGACTCTGCTAGCTGATAATGGATTTTTTAATAACTTAGTTCTTAATTGCTTTTGTCCTAGTCAGAAAATGAAGAAAATTCTTTGTCCTCAGAAAAAAAGATAAATTATTGGTTCAAGTGGGTATTTATACTGCATCAGGGCAATCTTATATTTCAATATTCTCTTTCTCTCCCCTGGAAAAAGAAAGCATTTCATATGACATCTTTCAGATGATGTACCAGGTTATGTTACCAAAACAATAATGGACTACGTGTTATTTCCTGTAGAGTCGTGGTGTGTGACCACTATTATAAAGTGCTAACAACTCTTTTCTTCCAATTGAGTTTGGATGCATATGTGATTTTACTTTCATTAAAAACAAAAATTTATGACAAGAAAAAAAAGCTGCACATTTTCAAAGGCGTTGCCAAATAGCAGAATGAGGCATACATCATGACCTTCTCCCTTCAGGACAGGACATGGAACACTTTTATATTACTTACAAACCAGGACTGATAATGACATGGCATTCCATGGAGAGAATTTAGATTCCAGAAACTTCTGCCTTGGGAATACAGAATCATGTGGTTTCATCATTGGAAGACATTTTTCCAATATTATCTTTATATATTTTGCTAATATAACTAATTATAATGTATACACCTTTTGGGGGTTAAAATCCTTCATCGGAATCATAGACTTTTTAAGTTAGTGTAGACCTCAACAGGTCATCAGATTCAACACACTGGTCTTCAGACAGTAAAGTTATTAGTCCTACTTTGCCGGCCCACTTCCTATACAACTAAAAAAACAAGTGCATTCATAAAGAAATATCCCCTCTTCTTTTCCCCATTCTTATTTTTTTTCTCTGTCGTATTTTTTTTTTTGTCTGACAGATTTTCCTTTTTGTAAGCATAAGTAATCAGAACAATTGTTCCTCTGGGCAACTGGGAATAGTTTGTTTTTATAATAAGTCAGGAGTTGCGTCTGAATGAACTCCTAAGAGTAAAAGTCCAGTTCTTAATCTTGATTGGTTTTTTGGCACAATATAAAAATGGACCTTGAGCCTATTGAAAACCAGCATTACTTTCTCTAGAAACAGTATTTCTATGGTACTATGTTTCCCTTATGATTTTATACCATCTACCAGAGAACCAATTTACCCTAAACACAAAGGTAAAAAATCTTAATTGGAAAAGAAAGTAAGCTTTATTCATTGTTCGTAGCAATAACTGGCACACAGCTGGAAAACTCTGGAAAACCCTGGAAAACCAGACTTTCAAAGCACCTCGTAGTTGAATACCTTTGTCAGTATCTTGTTGCCTCTCCATCATCTGTCTGCTTTTCTTCCCCTTTCAACATCCATCATGGCTTGCCATTCACTACACTTACAATGCCTCTTGGTTTTTCTTTTTGCATAGTCTTTTCACCAAAGACTAGGGAAGCC
This sequence comes from Chlorocebus sabaeus, assembly GCF_047675955.1. Classification (NCBI taxonomy): domain Eukaryota; kingdom Metazoa; phylum Chordata; class Mammalia; order Primates; family Cercopithecidae; genus Chlorocebus; species Chlorocebus sabaeus. The sequence goes on along the minus strand of NC_132920.1, from coordinate 69,198,428 downwards.
TTGTAATCCCTATGAATCTTAAATGCACACATTTGTTTTCTTGTTCCCAAATTGCTTTCCACATATGCCTTTTGTATTTCTCTCAATTTAGCTGTCAATTCTTTCTCCTCTCATTTTCCCTCCCTCCCTTCCTCCTCTCTGCTTATCTTTCTCTCTCCCCCTCCTCATCCACCAGCCTTTAAAAATAATGATCATGCTTTTATTCCATATGTCGCTGAAAGAGAAAAACAACGCCAAGCAGAGTGGAAAATTGATTTTCGTTCTCTAATTTATACTTTGGAATCCTTCTTTCCCACTTATGACCTTTTATACAATTTTTTAACAGCAGAAAAACTTCTACTGTGTTAATTTAAACGTTGAGAGGCCTAAGCTTATGCAAGTATAACTTGAAACTTAAGAGAAGAGGAGCCATTTCTAAATGACTTTTATTTGCATATGTGGTATGAGCAAGAGATGGATCGTTCAACCTCCTTCACCCTCAACATATCGAATATTTCTGGGCATCCATTACTTGACCAGAGACCTTATGAACATATCCAATTTTGCAGGAATACTTTATACAGCTAGGCAAGTACCCATGAAGGCCTACTATCTTTTCTTGGATACATAAAGAAAGTAAGATAATTTCTTCTAAAAATGAAATACTATGCAGATTTTTTAGTGTCAAATGATAAATTCTGAGAAACCTATCATGTTAGAATTACAACTCTGGAAGTTAATTATACTCATTATGATAGGGAAGGTCTCTGCACAGCTGTGGTGGAGTGAAGCATTTGAAATTGTGGACAAGGGCTAGCATCCTGCTATATAAACACATGGTCATCATGTTGATGTCAACAGAAACATAAACAACCTCAGCTCTGTGATATCCTAGAAAACATGCTGGGTAAACAGGCAGAGGGTCTGTGCTTGGGTTCCTGAGAAATCTGTATAGTGTGGTGATGAACAATTTCTTGGCTACTCCACAATAATAGCAGCAGCACACTTACTTCATGGAATTACCTTTAAAAAAATTTATATAAATATAAATATAAATATAAATATTTATATAAATATAAATATAAATAAATATATACATATTTATATAAATATAAATATGTATATAAATATAAATATATAAATATATAAATACATAAATATTTATATAAATATAAATATATAAATACATAAATATTTATATAAATATAAATATATAAATACATAAATATTTATATAAATATAAATATATAAATACATAAATATTTATATAAATATAAATATATAAATACATAAATATAAATAAATATAAATATATATAAATATATAAATATATATATATAAAAAACAATCACTGGGATCTGATGTTTTTGGATACCCTCATAAAAATATAAAAAAATAAAAGACCACACTGTACTTATAATTCAAGTCTTCTAAAGAGCCTAATTTTTTTTTGTTCAATCAGATAAATAATCTGCTGCTCAATTAAAATAAACTGTGCTGATTATGAATGCCTGGTCCCTGTTCAGGAGGCCACAGAATGGATTTCTATGAAGTACTCTCTGATTCACTGCCGAACTTGGCAGGGATAGAGGTTTGTTTTGGCCTTCTCCATGCCTTTTCTTTGTGGCAAGAGAAAAGCGCTGGGCTCACACTGAGGCTGGTGCTCCTTCACGAACACCACATCATCTGAGTTAACCAGCCCCAGTACAGCTTCATATGCACTCTCATGTTTTTCTCTTCAAGGGAGCTTAGCAAACAGGCTTCCTGCCAAATGAGTACATGGGTTAGTAAAATTGGGAGACACAATCGTGATTGGAGAGCTTCAGTTCAAAGCATAGTGTCATGTTTTATATTTGCATCTCTCCAAGAAGAAAAGTGGGTCCAGTTCTCACCTCACCTGCCTGAAGAATGACCAAGAGTGAGACTGTGCAAATAAACTACTTTATCCAAAAGTCTCCAATCGGATGGGTCATCTGATATGGTTTATCTGCCTAGAGGATGGATATAAAGAACTCTGGAAGTGAAAAGGAAATGGATAATTGCCTAAAAGCTGGTCATGCTCCAAGATTCTGAAACAAAAGGGAAGAAAAGTTTCCAGCAGAAATGCCTTGTTGTGGAGGCTGTTTGCTGAAAGTGACTTGTGGAAGCATCTTTCTTTTTAGGAAAGAGTGGCAGCCGAATCCATCCATGGAGGTCATGAGGTGGTTGAAGACCCCAAGAGAGAAGGAGGCCCTGTCATGAATTTGCTCCATTCTTCATTCAGCTTTTCTGATACTTGAATCACTGGGGAGGCTGGACAGCAAGAGAAGGACCCTGTCAGATGATTCCCGTGCTCAATGTCCCTTGCTCTCATGCAGAGGAATATCAGCAAGAAGAAACCATGTGAAATCCCTCCCAGGCTAGGCACAAGAACCACCTGGCATAGACTTTGCTGTTCTTATTAAAGGCATCGGATGGTCAGAATTTGTATAGAAATATATCTGAAACCATTCAAATTAGTCTGATTACATAACTCAAATGGCAACCATATGTTATAAATCTATATAAGATATAAAACTTTATCTGTAAATATATTTGACAAATTTGACACTTGTATCCTCAGAATTATTATCAATCCTGCCCAGGGCTAATGTTGAAAAAGGTTATTAGATGGGCCGGGCGCAGTGGCTCATGCCTGTAATCCCAGCACTTTGGGAGGCTGAGGCGGGTGGATCACGGGGTCAGGAGATTGAGACCATCCTGGTCAACATAGTGAAACCCTGTCTCTACTAAAAATACAAAAATTAGCTGGTGTGATGGTGCGTGCCGGTAATCCCAGCTACTCAGGAGGCTGAGGCAGGAGAATCACTTGAACTCGAGAGGCAGAGGTTGCAGTGAGCCGAGATTGTGCCCCTGTACTCCAGCCTGGCGACAGAGCAAGGCTCCGTCGCAAAAAAAAAAAAAAAAAAGGATTATTAGAATAAAATTTATTTTTAAGAATAAAAAAAATTTAGAAGCATACTACTCCTTTTAAAATTGGAACTACTTACTAGTTGTGAGTCATTTCATCCAAAACTCATAGCGGTTTTCTACAGTGACAAAAAGTCAAGTCTGGGTTTCTCAGGACAGGATTTGAAAGGAATGCTCCTGAGCTCTGGGAACATAGCTAATCTTTCTTTGATTGTTATTATGCTCTTTTTCACTTTGATGGAAATTCCATGAGGGAAAACAAAAAGCAAAACCAAAAATCCTAAGACTATCTGCAGCTTTTATTCACCTGTATGATTCCCCAGCTCATGTGCTTATACATAACTTTTGTTTTAACTGTACCTTGAGTGTCCAGGTTTGTGGTAATGATCCCTCCAAGGGACCAGTTCTGGATAATTCAGTGAGACAAAACCAAGCTGTGTTTTAGCTTCTCTTCCCATTAATGACTTGTTACTACTTCTTGATGAACTGAACATATTAGCTTCCTCTCCACAAATCACAGAGTTTCACACAAGGAATCTCCTGTAGCATCCTTCCTCTTATAACATGATCTTATGATCATGAAATAAGAGGGCCATATGAGATATCTTGTCCTCTGATATAATTATCTGGATGCATGATTCTCAATTCACAATTTCAAAGCTCTAATTATAATTTTTAGTGAATATCTAACTGGATAATCAATACTGGTCACTTAGGATTATATTTTGCAGCCAGTTTATCCTATACAGATCACTGGAAAATTCCATCACTTCAAAGTTAGATGTTTCATGAACATTGAAATGAAAAAGAACACTTTTGTGGACACGGCATGCTTTAGTGAACTGATTGTCATATTCTCTAAGCAAAAGTTATTATTTCCATGTTCTACGATGCACAGCTTTGGGATCTCAGTCTCTCACATGTTGAACTAAACCGAAACTTGTGTTCTAAGGAAGTTCTTAGCAGTTCTCCAACATTCTTCTCCATGGAGGGGGAGAGGCCTTCTGGATACACTGTTTCTTTTTTTTTTTTTTTGAGACAGAGTCTCGCTCTGTCGCCCAGGCTGGAGTGCAGTGGCCGGATCTCAGCTCACTGCAAACTCCGCCTCCCGGGTTCATGCCATTCTCCTGCCTCAGCCTCCCGAGTAGCTGGGACTACAGGAGCCCGCCACCTCGCCCGGCTAGTTTTTTGTATTTTTTAGTAGAGACGGGGTTTCACCGTGTTAGCTAGGATGGTCTCGATCTCCTGACCTTGTGATCCGCCCATCTCGGCCTCCCAAAGTGCTGGGATTACAGGCTTGAGCCACCGCGCCCGGCCTGGATACACTGTTTCTATGCAAGGTTCTGCAGACAATGAGGCGTGCAGATCTGATCTTCATTCATCCCAAATACCTGCCAGACCAGTGAATTTAACCTTAAACTTTCTGCGGACTCAAAATTATTCACTCTTCAGCAGAATAGTTGAGAACTTAGACTGTAAAACTAAGCCGTGAGGATAAATTCTGGCTCTGGCATTTCCTACCTTGTGTGATATTGGAGAGGATATGTACCTCAGTTTCTTTATTTGTAAAATGAAAATAATGATAGAATATGCCTTACAGATTTCTTATGAGGATTAAATAAACACTTACAAAGAAAGTATTTACAAGCACTCAGAAAGCTTAAAATTGTTACCTAAACCTCTGTTTTGAGAAATCATATTCTTGGGTGAGTTCTTGAAGTAGAATAGATGTTCTACTTTTTTTCTTTTATTCAGCCAGACCATGAGAGAGCTTTATACATGTAGCACATTGTATTGACCCTGTGAAAAACTGTTTCTGTTGATGGTACTTGGATGTAAAGCCTTTAATTGTATTAGCCAAGGTTCTCCAGAGAAACAGGATAGATAGGCTAAGTGCATATATACAGAAAGAGATGTATCTTTAAGAATTGACTCATGTGATTGTAGGGGCTGGTAAGTCCCTAATCTGCAGGGCAAGCCAGCAGCTGGAGGCTCTAGAAAGGGTGGTGGTTGTAGCTGTAGTTTGAAGGCAGTCGGGAGGCAGAATTCCCTTTTCCTCAGGGAACCTTGGTATTTTTCTCCTAAGGCCTTCAACTGATTTGATGAGGCCTTCCACATTACCAAGGGGAATCGGCTTTACTCAAAGTCTACTGATTTAAATGTTAATCTCATCTAAAAAAATACCTTTATAGTGATATCTAGAATGCTATTTGACTAAATATCTGGCTACTGTGGCCTTGTGAAGTTGACACATAAATTAACCACCACATTAGCCTTCAAGAAGGAACATAAGAAGCATCTCTATAAAACTCTGAGATTTTATAAGAATGTTATTGATAAAGAATTTACCATGGAATGAAGCATGAGGTTCACAAGAGGCACCTCTTGGTTTTTTGCTTCTACAGAGGAAATGTTGGCTTTTATCTTAGAGACACTGTGAACTACACAACTAAATATAGTTTCTGTATTTGCATTGGTTGCTAGGAAGCTCAAGGTCATCACTTGGCAAAGCTCCAGGGAAGAGTCTAAGACCTCGAGGCACACATTTTAGGTACTACATTAGCCTCTGTATCACCTTGATTGTCCTTCCTGTTATTTTCTGGCAACCTGTATCAATGTCTTTCCAAGAACTCCTGTAGTACACCCTTATTTATTTTCCACAGAAATCCATCAAATTGTTGTAATTTGATTTGTTAGTCTGTATGACCTCAAACACCCTGCGTCCCTTAAAAATGGGGACCATGTCTTGTTCAATATCACATCACCCACTTCTCACACAGTATCTAGACTGCAGCTAATTCTGAATATACATTTGTTGGATATATTTAAAAAGTATGCATCCTTATAATCTACCTCAAGTCCACTTTAGGATAAAGCACAACATAATTGCTACATAAAATTACATTCCATTGTATGTATAAAATTCCTTATGAATCTTAGAAGTGCAATTCCATTTTTGAGAGAGGGGAAAAAGATAATGCTAGTTTAGGAATTAATCTGAAAAACTGATACACACTTCTATCTGGCAAAATAAGAGAATAGAAATTGAAAAGCTAACCTTCAATTCCAATTATTGAGATTATTCTCTTTTGTTGAAAATCCCTTATTAAAGGCAAGCTGGCCCTTCTTCCTGGACGTTAGTGGATAGTGGGAAGGGAGGTGTACTCAGCAACCCCTCAAGAGGCTTTTGAGACTCATATGTTGGTGGTTGCTAAGACAGAATCATTTTCACAATGAATCATTTGTTTTTAGGTAAGGGTAAGATTTGCCAGATGTTTCTGGCTAGGTGTTTTGGGACAGGTGACTGGTCTCTAGTTGATTGAGCCCATGGATGGGTCTTACCAATTTAGTTGGTTTTGATGTGCTAGTCTATTAGCTTACTTGCGGCCAACAATGCCTTGACATTCTCCTCAACTTGACTAAACTTTAGATAGTCTTCTTGACCTCGCTTTTCTTAGAGCTGTTCATTAGAAAACCTGCAAATCTTTATCTGCCTCCTTGAGATGTAATTAAAAAAACAAAAACAAAACAAACAAACAAAAAGCAAAAAATCCAAAATTCCTTGCTACTTTTATAGCCCAGGAAAGTCTTTCTCAAGGACCTCGGAGACATCTTTATTGAAATCTTCATGGAAGCATGTCCTTATCTTCCAGTTTCTGTAAGAGGGTAAGTGTGTAACTTTTGCAGGCAACTTGCTTCAAAAATAAAACTACCTCTTATCATAAAGATACCTGAAAGCTTATGTTTGTTTTGGTTTAAGGCAATGAACAAACACAGGTGGCCTATAATCCTCCACTCTCTTCCCAGCTCTTAAAACCTCTCCATCTCTTAGAGCTCAGACTGAGTCCTGGCTTCTCTCCCTTATTGCATTTGGCTTGAATAAAGTCTTCTTTGCATGTGTAACTTTGTCTATTGCATTTTTTTTTTGAAAGAGTCTTGCTCTGTGGCCCAGACTAGATGCAGTGTCACTATCACCACTCACTGCAACCTTCATGTCCTGGGCTCAAGTGATCCTCCCACCTCAGCCTCCCAAATAGCTGGGACTACTGGTGTGCACCACCATGCCTGGCTAATTTTTCTATTTTTAGTTGACATGGGGTTTCTCCATGTTGTCCAGGCAGGTCTTGAACTCCTGGGCTCAAGCAATTCACCCACCTAGGCCTCTAAAGTGCTGGGATTACGGGTGTGAGCCAACGTCCCCAGCCAAGTCCAGTGCAATTTTTGCTTTGACCCTCAGCACCAGGTTTATAGACTCATGTTAATGACATTTTAAGGACAGATTTACAAACCAGAGTGCCAGGTTTTATAAGCAGGAATTCAACCCAAGAGATGATTGGCAAGCTCATCATTAAAATTAAGTGTTCTCATCTAGCTTATAATATTCACACTTTAACTTTGGAGCTACTGCTGCTTAAAAAGCCACTACTATTTTTCTACTATGAGAAAATCCTTTCTTGTAATCACTGTTGGCTGAACACCAATTACAATTTTTGAAAAATTCTTCTTATTACAGTGGACTTAGTTTCCTCACCTGTGATAATGAACTTTACCTGTGTTCTTGAACAACAGCAAGGGTTAAAAAACTTCCCACCCTTTTGTGTTGCCAGAAATGACTCACTACAAAGAACCATACTTCCCCAAATTCCTTAGACAAACCTCATAGATGAATACCTTGTTTAACAAACACTGTAACAAAGTGAGACACAAACCCTCCAAATTCCTACTTTTTATCTTGGAAATTACTAGCTGAATTGTTTGTCCCTGCTAACCAATCTGAAAATAATATTTGATAACTTGACCAAACCTAATTCAGGCTTCTTGCTTTCACCAGGACTCAGAACTTTGGACCGCCTTTGAATTTAAACAAGTGTTGGGAGCTTAACCAAGCACTGGAAAGTAGAGTTACCACCCCTCACCGTACCTCTCAGAACTGGCTGACCACAAAGAAGTTTCCTGCTCAAATACCTGATCACCACACCTACTCATCCCAAGCTCTCATACCCAGCTTTTTCTTTTCCTGTTTACCTCAGTATTAAAGAAAAGCTTTTCTGCCTGAGCTCTGAGATGCTTGTAGATCTTACAGTTGGAGTGCACTCCCTATTGCAATACCCCCTACTATTGCAGCCATCTTTTCAAATACAATTTCTCCTTCTCCAAGTTTGAATTTTTTATTTTTTCACCTGAAAATCATCACCATTTTCATTGATTGCCAAGCTTTCTCTCATCTCTATATTCTACTGTTTTTGGTTCTGACAGCTCTTTTATGCTGTACTACCCGTTACAAATTTAACTACAGAAGCATCTCAGGGGCAGGATGATTTTGTCACCATGGAAAACTGTGTAAATTAACATTCTAGAGACATGGATAACCCTGAAAAACTAAAGCTGAGAATGGTTCAAAATTTACCAACTCAACTTTCTGAAGCAATGGTTTTTTGACTGACTTAAAAAAAAAATTGGCTGTGTGTTTTTACACAGAGTCTGAAGACAATCTAAAAATTCAAGTTGGTTTGAAATTTATATTGGACTACCTGTGCTTTTCTACTACAATCAGCTACTAGCCTCACCACCACCATGAATGACGATGCATGTTTTCAATTTTATGCCTCTATTCCTCGCCTGAGAATGTTTCCATAGAACTTGTTATTGTTTGACTTGGGGACTTAATAATCTAAAAGAAACAAGTAGAAGCACCATGGTGTCATGAAAATACCTCTAGGGTAGGAGTCAGGAGACCTGGGCTCTAATATTGGGGTTCCATTTATTTATGGTGATCTTCGGTGGACACTTAAACTCTTCTGGGCTTCCATTTCATTAGAATAATTAATCTTACTACATATTTTAAAGACACAAAGAAATAATATATTGTATCCAGGTTTCTTTTTCATATTTAAATATCATTACTTGTTTCACATATGTATCCTATATCTTCAATAGATTGAGAGTTGCCTCAGAGACCCGATAGTTCCTAACTGCTTAACATAGCAATAAACACATAATAGTTGTTCAATAAATATCTGTGAATATGTGACTTGATGTATACCACTGTAAGCAATACTAGAAGAAATTCCACAAATAATTCAACAAACGTTTATTGTGTGAACATTATTGTGCTAGGTCCCTTAAGAAACACAAAATGGATCAGACATGACTCCTGCCCTCCAGGCACTTGAGAGTCCACCAGAGGATATCAGAAATGCATATAAATAACAAGATCGAATATTTGAAAAGTCCTAAGAGAGGTACAGAAACAGAGGCATAAGAGTTCACGGGACAAATTATTTCCAACTTGGAGGAAAATTATGAAAAACTTTATGAAAACAAAATATGAGTTGTCCTTTAAAGCACAAGTAAAATTTAGACAGGGGAAAGGGAAGAACTTCTAGGGGAAGGGCGCAAAGATCCTGGCCGGTCATGAGTGCAGTGGGCCAGGAAGGCACTGCCCAGGCTGGAATATATATGCTCCCCTGCCTAAGGGGACAGCTGTGACTCAGCTTTGGAAGAATGTGTGCATGTATGTGTGCGTGTGTTGTGTGTGTGCACATGAGAGAGACGGAGTTCAGGGGACACTTAAAAGGAGTGGAGCAGAAGACAACTTCCTTAAAATTATCATTCCTTGAGACTTATTCACCTGCATTTTTTGCTGTAGATTAAAAAACAAAAACCACCACACCCCAACTCGACATTCTTAGAGTAGCCAAAAAATCCACGCTAACGTTTTTAAGTGTGCAATTTCTGGACAGCTTTCATGTATACATCTAATATGGCGTTACTAGAACTAAAGAAAAATCAAAGTGAAAAGATGTCAGATTTTATTTGACAGCAGTGAATCTGTAGAAGAAATATTAGCCTCATGTATTGAATTTATATGTTTTTAAACATATTGAATTTGTATGTTTTCAAACATATGCTTAGTGTGTTTCTTTTCCTTCAAGATTTTACAGTGTGGAATGGGTGACCACATACATGGTCTGCATTCACAGTTATAGGTAAACGGAGATGAAACTGAGCATTATGGATTTGTGTGTGTGTATATATATATGTAGGTTGATACACATATTCAGAGATATATACATATATACTATACACATATGTGTATAGTATATATGTATATATGTAGAGAGAGAGAGAGTAAGAGGGAGAGATTTACCAAATATTATTCCTGTCACCAAAAAGTCATCTTATAAATAGGCTATACAATTACATTATAATTAGCATACAAGTTATTGTATTGAAAAATCAGTCCTTAGTTATGTTATACTTTTTTTGCATAATGATGTTGCTTTTATTTTTAAAATCTAATTAAAAATATACTTTTAACATCTTGACATTGAGAACATTGTAAGTTTCTGACAGGAGTTCAGCCTGAGCTGTGTGGTTTTTAAGGCTCTAGCTTAGAGGCGCACTTGAATGTTGAAGCACCGTAGTCTCCGCCTCATGGCCTGAGTGCCTTCAAGGTCGTGAAGAGCAGGAACTGATTCACTTGAGTTTGAGGCAGACCACAGAAGACCACACAGCTCAGGTTTAACGACAGACTAATCTAAATACACATTTTAGGAACTTCGAAGACCCCGGTCTCCTCTCCACCCCCCTTCCTTGCCTCAGACTAAAAAAACACATCTCAAATCATTGAAATGACCAAGAAACTGCTAAAATCCTTCCTCATGGTATTTCCTTTAATGTGTATCTGAGGATAGTGAGAGAAATTACCAGTGTGACTTTAACACAAGAGAAGACACTAGGGACTGTTTGTGCATTTGGCTCACCTCAGGCTTCCAGGGACAATCGTTCAATCAAATACATCCACTCTCCTTTTCCTTCTGCTAGAGACTATATAGATAAAAATTTTTTAAGTCCTGAAGAAGTTCATTTTTTTTTGTATGCGATGAAGAACTGTAGTATGAGTAGTTTCCTTTGTGAAACATGCAGTGAACTTCATTACTTAAAATTAACATTTTTCCCTGTTTTGTTTTCTGTATTGGAACTTACTGTTTTCTACTAGTTATCTTTTTGCCACAAGATAGAAAAAACATAGTATTTATGTAAGAGTATGATGGCAGCAGATTTCTGACAAGCCCCATTTGCATGGTACATTGTTCCAAAGAATGTTTGAGTAGAAAATACAGAAGCACTATACAAACCTATTATTACATTTGAGAAATCATTAGCCTCAAAGGAGTAATAACGGTATGCTATTAAAACCGTGGATACATTTTTAGTATCTGTATTGAAAAAAAAACTTTATAAATATGTAAATTTCTGTTCAACAAATCCAAAATAAGATGCACTAAAAAACTGATATGTAGACAAAAGTTTATTTACACCATACAACATTTTAAATATTTTATACACAGCTGCAGCAGAGAAAGCTTCTCAGAGCTTTCTAGAGAAAACTGCAATAATAAAGATGTGAAATATATTATTCATATAAAAGTGAGATTATTACTTTATTGCATTTAAAGCAATGAAGAATGTAGCTCAACAAACATTCATTTAATGACAAAAACTTTGCTTTTATATTATAAAGTAAAAAGTGTAGTAATGGCCAAACAGACTGTTATAAACTTTAAAAACTGCATAAATATATACATTGTGCTTCATGGTGAAGTTTTTTGAAAACTAAACCATATGAAGCGGTTACAACATGAATCGTTGCTTGAGGTTTATCTATAAAGATTACCTTACAAATCCATTCCACGGGTACTTACAACACAGGATGGTCAGAACTGTACACCTGGTCATCTCTCCACTAGCCTGACTAGTGAGAAGTTACCATATGAAAACACCACTGACATTTGGCACATGAAGGTCCTGACATAAGATAGTCACACTGTCCAGATAGAAATGTCAGGCTTCCCAAGTCTTAAGTGTCAGTGCAATAAACTGTTTTGTCTCTACCTCAGTCCATTTTGATTTTGTTAAACTTCTGTTTGAAAATCACCCTCTTGCACATCCAGAGGCAAATTCAGACACTTCTCCCACTCTGCCGGCCTCAGTTCCAAAGCATCCTTTGCCTCTGTGTCTAAGACATTGATTGTGGTGTAATGCGGGTATTCACTGGGGTTTTTGAAAGTGTCCCATGGATTCTTGTTTGGTGCTGGGTTTTCCTGTTGAGAAGAGAGGGAAAGAGAGTCATTTATGTGAGGATTAGGATCACCGCTAGTTGAAGTTTCCAGGAAGAGAGCGTGTTTGTAATCTTAATCCAATTTCTATGATGCAGAGATGACTTGAAAATATGGCCAACTGCGGGAAATAGTTTTTTATTTTAGTTTTATTTCATTGAACAAACTGATGAATACCTTCTCTAAGTTACCCAACAATTTTCTAGGAATCAAAGGAAGTGAACACTAGTATAGAAGGCAAAGTAGGCGATGTTTTGTTTGGGGTATGTTGTGAATTGTCAGTATGGCCATATGTTGAAGTAGGAAGGAGAGTTAAGTCACCACTAAGATTAAATGTAGAAAATGTAAGTATTGTGACAGAAATTTGGTGAGATTAGCAGATTTGAGGTCTTGTGGGGCATATTATTTAACAATAAAAAGTCACTCAAGGTAAGAGTATTTCATTAAATAATTTAGAACACTATGCCTAGTTTTTCTCCAGAAATTAACATTTTAGAATATTTAAATGCTGCTATATTCTCTTGTTTTGTGGGTCTTTTTGTTGTAGGTTACAGAGATTCACTAAAACTAATAATTATTGAAGAGATAAAATTTAACTGTTTATCTAAATACTTTTTTAAACTTTTAATTGTATACCAATGAATTCTATCAGGTTTGAAAGATGTTTCCCTTTTGAAAATCACTGTCTTTTAATTTCTACTGGCTCTTTATTTATATTTTTCAGAATTATTAAAATGATCTTAGAAGCTTAATATTCCAATTTCCTTTTTATTTTTCATTATAGAATGTCGTGTTTAGTGAGAATATTATAGTTGTTGAATGTAAACCTTCCCTGCTCCCCAAATCTGGCCTTTAACTGATTATAACTAATTATCAAGTGAACATAAAATAGGTACTTGAATTACTATCCAAATTCCACTCAATATATTAAACATCATCCTAAATTATGGCTAAGAAAAGCAATCTGTAGAAATACTTATCATACTTAAGCCAGGTGCAGTGATGTGCACCTGTAATTCTAGCTACATGGGAGGCTGAGGTAGGAGGATTGCTTAAGTCCAAGAGTGTGAGACTAGTCTGGGCAACATAAAAAACCCAAAACCAAAAACCAAAACAACAACAAAAACACTTATCACAACTGGAAATTAAATAAATAAAATATTTAATGCACTAGATGTTTTCAGCACTGATTAAACTTACTCCCGAGAATATATGGGGAAGAAAGGTTAATAGTAAACATTTAATAAAAGGTTAATTTGTAAGATGTGTGGAGGGAATTAATTAATTCTGCTTTAGTCAAATGTTCTAAAGTCTCATGAATTATAGTCTTGTAGCTCTCCCTCTACCTTATCCTTCCTTTCTTTCCTCTCCCCCTACTTTATCCTTCCTTTCTTTCCTCTCCCCCTCTCTGCTTCCCTTCAATCAATATTTATTTATCAGCTGCTCTGTGCCAGACACCATATTAGCTACCAGGGAGGACGAAGTCATAATCAGCATGGTCCACTAAGAAGCTCAAGATTTAAAGCCTGACACATGCAGGTCCAAATTCCAGTTCCTCCACTTCAGATAAATGCGATTTTAAACAAGTGATTCCATTTTTCTGAACCTCAGCCTGAATATCTGCAAAACAGAGATATGCTTTATATTGTGGGCCATGGAGTTGGCAGAACATGTGGATTAATGCCTTCTTTGTGGGGTTGCAAAAATACAAAAAATGGGGTAGAATAATGCCTGAGAATTTAATAAACACTCAATATATAGTAGCCATACTTATTACAGAAGGGTTTATAGTTAAATGGAGGTTAAAACATGTTAATATTTATATCTATCATCTAGGAAAAGTGCTATGGGAATTCAGAGAAGGGTAGAGAGATGGCTTCTTTATATGGGAAACGCATAAAACTTTCTGAGAAAAGTGACATTAGGGCCAGAATAGAGGGCTGGGCTTGGCCATGAACACATATGTGTGGTTGGAGGTCCGGTGGCTGAATGGCACACTGGGAAGTAAAAATCCAGAGAGCATGGAGATGGGAAAACCATGAGAACAGTGACCTATCTATTTTAGTTGGCATAAAAAAGAATAGCAGAAAAGTAGGCAGAAGGTGAAGTGGAAGCCAGATCATAAGGGATTCTGAATGACTGGCTACTAAATTTGGAATTTATTTTGTGGGCAATAGGGAGATGTTGAACGGTTAGGGGCACTATGGTGAGACCTGAATCATCAAACATCAACTGAAAGGCTTACTGTTTCAAATTCTGCTGAATCAGATCCATAGTGGACTCATTTATCATAGACAAGGATTGTGTCTATAGGAGATTTCTGGGAATCCTTAGTCTGACAGAAGGTCCAATTAGCTCAATCCTGAAAGAACTCACACTGGTTAAAGTGTTAGCTCATTTGCTTGGAATATATAGGGGTTCCATTATGTGTGGAACAGATATGATTTCAAAGATCAACCATTATGGATATGTGAACTAAAATGGCCAATTTTAAACTTCGTCAGAAAATCTACATTCTAATTTCAAATGGTATTATTGTCACTACATGACCTATTGAATTCCTGAGAGGTTCTATTAGTGGGTAATACATTAATTCATAATTCATAAATTCTGGTCTTCGGCTAATCTTTAGCATCCCAAGTCACTCCCAGCTCAACTGGGGTTCTCATTATTATTCACAAATGTGTGGATGCCCTTTAGGTTAGAGCCGCCTTTAGTGGTAAAAAAACTACTGCACCCAGAAGTCAGAGTGGGAACAAGATCTGCAGGGAGTAGGGAGGGACCTCGTTGTCAGTGTATGGTACCCAGGAGTGACTCATCCTCCTGTGTGTTGGGTGTGATAAGAGAGGAGCCTACAGATTCTCATGCTGAAAAGTGTAATATCGTCAATGGTCCAAGTAAATGATGAACTGTGGAGCAGTCCAGAGGGATCATTGAATTTGGTGGTGAGAACTGTAGGTGCCAGGAAAGGTTTCAATGGAGGTATGAATCTTATGATAAAAACTTCAAAGTTAGTGTAAGTCTCCGAAATTATGCAGCTGTTTTTTGTTTATGTATGTTTTTCACTTGAGTACAGAATAAGGAGCTGTAGTTAAACAGATGCATATTTGTTAAAGGCTCAAAAATTACAAATTCCATATAAGCCAACATGCACGAAGCTTCCCAAAATGCTAATTTGGTCTTAAGCTGCATCAGTAGAAATAGGATGTTCAGTAAACAGAGTTCAGAACCACCCAAAAATATGGCACCTGAGCATATCCCATAGTTCATGGATCCAGAACACACTGGCTGTCCACTTGTGGATAGGTCCCTTTCTCCCTTTATCCATCTATCCTTTCCTCTTTTGTCCTTTCCTTTTTTTCTTCCTTCCTCTCTCTCTTCTTTCATTCCTCTCTCTCTTCTTTCATCCCTTCTTCTTCCAACCTACCAACATTTGGGTATGAAGCAAAAAGGAGTATGCTTATTTTTAAAAAGTAAGAATTTGCAAAAGCTACTTGGGGGAAAGAGATCTTGACTGAATGGTTTGTGAGACACACACAAAGTAAAATAGTTTCTTCTCTGGATATAAGTGTCTTCTCTTTTTTAGTGTGATTTAAATGTTTTCCTGCCTGGAAGCAAGGAAATGGACTAAATGGTTTTTTGGTTTCTCTTTGATTCCCCAAATTCTATTATTCTACGTAATTACCATCATTTGCAGTGCCAGGCAGGTGCTGTGAGTTAGCAGCCCAGAAAAAAAAAAAAAAAAAAGAAAGAAAAACCCCTTTATTTGAGATTTTAAAAAAGTCTTTCTCCACCCAATTATGCAATTTTTCATTAATAATGTGCCACTACAAATTATGTGACTAAATTAAGGATAATGAACTCACTCGTGCTCATTATTAATCAAAACCAAATAAGGAAGTTGCGCTTTTTTTCTCTCTCTTCTCAGATATTTAGGATGACAGTCAAGCAGCAATGACAATTCTATCCTCTCCACTCCTAACCTTCCAAATGGTAAATATTTATAAATCTCTTCTAGAAGAGGCATGCTGCTGCAGAGATGTGATGTAATTAGTAGACTATTTTTTGTTGTCAGGAAACTGAGATACAGATAGTTGTGCCGTTAATGATTTAATAACCAGACCATACAACAAGGGGAAATTACAATCATATTATAGCAGTTAGCCAGCTGTATCTGTTGCATAAGACTTTTAGATTTGTAAATATAACCCTCTCCTTTTCTAAGTAATGAAGTTTCTTCAATTATTTCATTGTTAGATTTTACTATTTCAAAATGTGTAGCTAAGGTGTTTAGGTCTAATCTCAACGGTGTAATTCTCATTTGCATGCTAGCTAAAAATTGATAGCTTTCTATGAGGAGGAGTAGAAGAGGAAGATCCACTCATTATGAATGAAGTGTTTTCTATTTGCCTAGCATTTGATTGGTGATAACAAATAATACATGATTCCTACTTTAAGGAGAAAAATTGATGAACAAGAAACTATTAAGAGACCAATTAAGAGTTAAAGTGTATATTTCTTATAGCCTTCCTTTAACACAGATTGAACGATCATAGCTATACTATAAATCAATAGCAGCCATGATAGCTTACTACAACCGGCATTGTACCAGTACTGAGAGGAATAAAAGAAAAACATAAAGATATATAAATGCTTACTCTTTAGCTCTTCAGAAGCTAACATTACTAATCAGGAAGCTAGGGCTAAGTCTCATAAAATACATATGGAAGAATCACTAGATTAAGAAGGTGACCAAACATCATCTACTTTAGAAAAATATGAATATTGATGTCTGGAAAAGAAGACGGACCATCCAGGGACTGCAAAGAGTATGAGGCAAAGAAAGAGCCCCACATTTGGGCGAAGGAGAAGAGCTGGTGTCAGATGGCAGTCCCAGCTCTATGTCTTATAGCTGAGCCTCAGCTTCCTAACCTATAAGGTGCTTCCTAACCTACTTGCTTTTGAAAGTGTTGTAATGATTGAAGATACATATTAATTACTGTTTTCTATGCTCCATTTAGGAGGGTGAAATTGAAGTTTAGAAACCTGAGTTGGGTGACTTGCTTAAGATCAGATAGTTCTCGATTGAGCTTTCAACTAGTATACTGATTTCTAGAGT
Source organism: Chlorocebus sabaeus (assembly GCF_047675955.1). NCBI lineage: Eukaryota > Metazoa > Chordata > Mammalia > Primates > Cercopithecidae > Chlorocebus > Chlorocebus sabaeus. The sequence continues at coordinate 69,181,259 of NC_132920.1, read as the reverse complement.
CCTGGTCCAGCACTCTTATAATTATGGAAACTTCTGTGAAGCTATGAGTATGCCATAAACATAGTAATTGTACAAAGTTATTTTATTTGATGAAGTCCTGTACTAAGATTGTAATAGTGTGAATGAATGAGAAGAGAATGGTCACAGTTAATAACCAGAGTCCCCAGTGTTGATGTGTGTACGAAAATTCCTACCAAAAAATAAGTAAATCTCCTGGAGACAAAAATCTATCACTCTGGTTTCAAGTAACAACTTCATATACACAAAACAATTACATTTATGTCAGACATTCAAATGAAAATGGAAATATTAACCCAAAGGGATATTCGAAAAGAAAATTAATATTAACTCTGATAGTAAAATGATCAGATGAAGCCAACATAGTTTTGATATGTAACCAATTCTAACTAAAGCTTATAAATGAGGATATGTGAAATATCAATAAAATGCCTAAAGATTCTGCCATTCCTAATTTGTCTTGGTAGACTTTCCAAAGTACGTTTTCGAGGCTTATACTTTTTTTTCTATGTAGGCTCGTTTTATGTTCCCACGATAAGGAGGTCCTGGAAGGCAGGAATAATATCTGGCATCATGCATCTTCTACTCAGGTATTGAAGCAAAGCATACTTACCATACTGCTCGTATTTGGTATATCCCGAAATCTGTCCAAAGTTTGAAATTTCTGATTTAGCTCTTGAAATAGTTCCATATGCCTCTTCCTTGTATGCATGACCTTCTGCAAAAGAGAACAAGATAGCTCTCATCCCCAACTTGATGTACGTTTTTCAAACAAGAGATTCAATATTTTTGCTTTAATAATAAGGATAATCAAGTTTGGCAGGAACCAGGAGGTCCTATAAGATGTACAAATGCAAATAAGTTGCACCAAATCATTGTCTCATATTCAGCACTTCTTATACATTAAGAATTGGCTTTTTCTTTCACTTACAAGACTACAAAAAAAAAAAAAAAAAAAAAAAGGTTTTCTTGTGGGTACATTAAAAATGTACTAGTCATTTCTGAGTAAGATTTTCATTATTCAAAAGTTAAAGCTGTTTTACAAAAACAGTTATAATATTTTTAAAATGTTTAAAAACTCAAACTGGTAAAGCACCCAGTCCCTGATGTTTGTCATGGGAAATATTACTTTTTTATGTCTTATTTCTGTAAACACTAAAATCCTAGTTGGCTGTACTAAAGTGGGAGCAAAATCCCAAACCCTGCCATTAAGGCTGAATCAAAGCACTAAAGTGTCTGAAATATATGTGGGATGTAAAACCTTGCATTTTCCATGTGCATAATGATTAAGCTTCACAGGAGGCAAATCTGACCCATAGATTTCATCAATTTGTTTAAGAGATGGTACAGATTCTTAACAATTAGGGTTCAGAGCATAAATTGTGTGGCTGATATGCTTCTAAAATCACAGATACAAATATATTCATACTTCTCATCCCTGGTTACACCCTTTTCTCCCAACTTCACCATAACTCAACAAACGGAGTAAAAAAAAAAATGACCTTGGGGTAAGTATCACGGGGTGAATCTTGTTCAATTACAGATCATTTCAGAACCCCAAAGAAGAGTTAGATAATAAGTACCCTGTATTTGTAATTGTTATTTTAAAGGAGAAAATGTCTTCCTCCGTTTTGATTTTTTAAAGTTAAAAATCAATATTTTGGTGATTCTCCAAGACTATGCCTTCATATTTTGTAAGATTTTTACTGTATTTTAAGCATATGCCTCATAACTTACCATTTGTTCATGTGGTTTGCATAGGTATATTATATCTATGTTTAAGCTAGAATTTGAATATTTGGTCCATTGTTTTAATTAGCAAATATTTTCAAAAATAAGGATTTGTTTTGGAAAAAAATATATAGTTGGGAAAGCTGTAATGCCTAATTTCCTTCTAAAAGACACTGCAGAGAAACACTTTCCCTCCTTGAGGAAAAGGAAAAGGGCAAAAGACAAAAACAATGGAATCTTTAACACATTAAAAAAGCCTGTTCTCTCCTATGCAAGTTTAATTTCCTGTATTTAATAAATATGTATCTAGGCAATACATTGTTTAGCTCATTTCTTTCCTTTCACTAGCCTACTTTTATGTGAGAGATTTCTGTCATTTTATGTCTTGCAACAATCAGTTTCTGTCTTTGCTCCTTTTGGCTCTAGGAGTTGGCTGTGTGAGAATCAGGTGTTTGCGGACACGAACATGGCAACATTACTCATGATAGGGACATGAAACATAGCAAGCAATTATAGAGCGATTAACTTCCCATCAGTTTGGGGGAGAATATACAAAACAGATTTGCAGGATTAATAGAGAAACACCAGGCAAACATAATTTGACTAGTGATGGCTTGTGGGGATTTAGGAGAGAGAGGATTTGCATAAGCAGCTCAATGGGGAGATTCTGAGGACCCTGTCAGTTGCAAACATAAAGTAGCACATTCTTTCCTTCGGGAGACAAACACTTTCATGCAGTACCAGGTTCTAAGACACTGATTAAAATATGGATTTGTGTATAAGGAACACTTAAAAAAAAACTATTGTAGTTAGAAAACTGGATCTGCTTCTAACTTACAAATTTCATTTTTCATAGTAGTGAATCTTTTTATATAGAGTTATTTTCTTCTATGGTACAGTAGGGGTGATGTACTGACATTTTTCTAGAGATATGTTATTCCATCATTTACTACATACTTACGAGCATCACATATTGTGCTAGATGCTCAGGTAATGATGTTGCACAAAATCTGATTGAGTTCCTGATCTCTTATAGCTTGAAGTCTAATGGAGGACACAGGCATAATAATTCAAATAAATGTAAAACTGTAAGTGTGATAAAGAAAACATATGGTGCTGCTATGAAAGTGATAGGATAATTTGCTAAGATAAATCCAAGTGAGGCAATTCTCTCATTTTAATATATCCATTTTTAATTTGAAATTCCTCAAATTAGTTATTCCTATGGTCTTATTTGTCTATCCTCTCTTTTCCATTTTCTAGGATTCAGAAAATTTCCAGTTCAATTTTTAAGTCTATGCTGGAATCCCCTCTTTCAATGGGATCTTTCCTTTTCAAGTACAAGAAACTCATTCTCTTCTAAGACAGCTGATGCCAAAGGCATAGCACCCTTATTTTGAGATGAGCATCTGATGATTTTTGTTTGTGAAGTCTCCAATTATCCTTCATCTTGTGAGGAATCTGACTTTGCTTTGGGGAACTATACCTTCCCATGTTGCTGGAAATGTCCGTTGACATTCCTACTATTCTCTGGCCAAGAGGTGAATTATTCTGTCCCCTTCCAACAGTTACTTCATTAGTCAAAGTCACCTAATGTTTGTTGCTGCCAAATATACTAGATAAAGCATTTTTAAGAAGCAAACCAAGCATCAAATACATTCCATGTTAAAGAAGATATACTAGCTGATTGGAGGTTTTATAATTATATTCTGATTGAACGAGTAGTACCTAATTCAGAACTGGGTGGATCATATTTCAAATAATTGGATTGCTATGAAAGTCTAAAAAGTATACAGGAACAATATAAAGCTATGCTGGTCACCAATATTGTATAACCAGAAACCACTTTGATATTTTCTACATGGGTTTATTAAAGCTATTCTGATTAATAAAGCTCAAGGACACTGAAATGAATATGGAAGCAAATGAAAAATGTGTATGCTGAAATATGGGGCCCTTGCTACCTAGAAACATTAATGGCAAATACATCCTCATGCCAAATATTCATTCAATTTGAAACTGCCACCTTGGCACTGCCAGAAATAACCATAGCAATGATGGCCTGGATTTCTGGCAGAAGTATCACATTATAGCTCTCACTGTCTCACTGACAACTCATGTCTCTGACATGAACTCAGTTTGATTGTCCATGCATGATTTCTTCTTGTTCATAGACTCAAGTAGATCACCCAGCCTTTAAAATAAAGAAGATTCCATTGATAAGAATGCCAGTTTCACAGTGAACACTGGAGGGTTTATAACCCAACAATATTCTGGGGCAACAACTTAGGTGTGGTTTTAGTTTTCACATGTACTAAAGATTTCCTCTTATTTATTTACTTGTATGAGTATTTATTTGTAGCACTGATGCCTCTAATGAGTTGCCACTTGCTTAGAAGTTTTCATACTTATAAATCTATTGGTCTATTTCATTTGGCTATATTTTTTATGTTTAGTGACATTAGGGTTTATCCGATTGCCTTTTTCTTTCTTTTCTAATTTAAGACCCCTGCTCTTTAAAGAAATCGACTTCTGTCAAAAACTGAACTTATAACTGAGTTTTCAAAATGTGTAATAATGAGAAAATTCTAACCTGTGGATTTTCTATTTAAATAAAGATATATTCTGATTGACAATATCTACATATCTATAGAATTCAGGTGGCTGTCAAATATTATATGCATCTTTTGCAATAAAGATAAGAGCATGATAATATTTCCTTGCATTCATATTAATATCACACAACATTTCTGGAAGCTGCATATGAATCCCCATCCTGAGAGGACCACCAATCTAACTGCACAAAAAATATGCTCTCCTGAGTAGCTTATTTCAAAAGACCCCTTTCCTTGTATACATTTTAAATGCAAGAGAATTAGTCTTTGTAGTCCTTTAATTGTTGATATTAGAGAAAAAGTGATGCTATAAAATAAAGCACATTCATCGTATTTCAGATATTTGAGAAAAATGAGGATGGAAAGCCATCTGTATGTCTGGAGTACCTGCTATATCCCAAGAACTCTCCTAGACCATTTAAATACTTGGAATATGTCAAGTCTGATAGCATATTTCTCCAAGTTGGATCTAGAGAAATGCATATTTAGATCTCAGTTGTATCACTTTTAAGTTGTGCGGTCTGAAGTGTAAAATCTAATCTCCTTTTAGTCCCAGTTTCAGTAATCAGACTTACCTTGCAGGGTAATTTTGAAGATTTAAAAAAGGATATAAAACACTTATCACTGGGCCACACAGATAAAAGCCACTTAAGAAATGGCAGCCATTATTATCTTTCTTAATCCTCACAATAACTCTGGGAGGTAAAGCCATTATCTCTACTTTACTGATTAGAAAACTTAAGCTCAAGGAGGCTAAGTAAGTTTCCCAAGCTCACACAAGTGGTGAGCAAGCTTTCCACATCAATTCTCTTTGCTTGCTGCTATCTTAGGTGTATCTCATAGATCCAGGGAGCACTCTTCTTTAGACTATTGAGGTTTGTAATTATGTCTTGTTAAAATGGAAAATGAGACAAAACAATCCAGGATGGGCTAGGTACTCTCTGTAGTGAGCCCATAAGCTCTACAGATATTGACCACCCTGCAGCTATTCCATAGTACTGCAATTATATTTTTCATGGCTGGTCTTCATATTTTGTCTCTGAACAGTTCCTGGGCAATGACTTATTCGTCTGTATATCACTGGCACCTAGCACAGCATCTGGCATTCAACAGGTGCTCAATAAAAGTATACTGAATACCTTAAATGAACAAGACAGCACAGGCATATAGGCCACGGAAGGCAACTGCAATATGAAAGGCCATTATAAATGTCGTCTTCTCTTCTTTTAAAAGAGATCTTCCCAATGGAAGAATGGCTCATTTACTGGCCCCAGACAGGAGCTTTGCCTCCTCATTTTGATTTTATTGTGTTCCTTTCTTTTCAATACAAATGGCTTACAAACGGGCTTAGAACAAACTGTTTACAAATTTTCACTTTTAATTCATAAGTGTAAATCACAGAGTTGAAGCTTAAGTCTGAATTATATATCAGATAGGTAGTTATGGTATACAGATTTTAGAAGCTGAAATAAATTGTTAGAGAAAGTTGAAGAATCTCCTAGCCATTAACGTTATAGTATGAGGTCTGGAAATCATGGGCTGATGGGAATTATAAACCAGTTTCCATGAATAATGTTTTCCAGCCTTAGAACTTTATACACCTACAATGCCATTGCCCATATCTGCTAAGATGAACCTGTAGTTCTTCTTCTTCTTTACTGGTTTGCATGAGTCCTGCAAGGGGTGGAAAACTGTGACAACTTCCTCCCCATCATAAGGGTCATGGCCAACATTCCTAACCTCTACCACAAAAGACAAGGGTGGGTTAGAGAATTTCTTTATGGCTGGCTTCTAGATGAAAAGGTACGGGTATTATTTCTGAGGACTCTGTTCTGTTCCATTGGTCTATATCTCTGTTTTGGTACCAGTACTATGCTGTTTTGGTTACTGTAGCCTTGTACTATAGTTTGAAGTCAGGTAGCGTGATGCCTCCGGCTTTGTTCTTTTGACTTAGGATTGTCTTGGAGATGCGGGCTCTTTTTTGGTTCCATATGAACTTTAAAGCAGTTTTTTCCAATTCTGTGAAGAAACTCATTGGTAGCTTGATGGGGATGGCATTGAATCTATAAATTACCTTGGGCAGTATGGCCATTTTCACGATATTGATTCTTCCTATCCATGAGCATGGTATGTCATTATGGAAAACAGTATGGCGATTCCTCAAGGATCTAGAACTAGATGTACCATATGACCCAGCCATCCCATTACTGGGTATATACCCAAAGGATTATAAATTATGCTGCTATAAAGACACATGCACACGTATGTTTATTGCAGCACTATTCACAATAGCAAAGACTTGGAATCAACCCAAATGTCCATCAGTGACAGATTGGATTAAGAAAATGTGGCACATATACACCATGGAATACTATGCAGCCATAAAAAAGGATGAGTTTGTGTCCTTTGTAGGGACATGGATGCAGCTGGAAACCATATTTCTTAGCAAACTATCACAAGAACAGAAAACCAAACACCGCATGTTCTCACTCATAGGTGGGAACTGAACAATGAGATCACTTGGACTCGGGAAGGGGAACATCACACACCGGGACCTATCATGGGGAGGGGGGAGGGGGGAGGGATTGCATTGGGAGTTACACCTGATGTAAATGATGAGTTGATGGGTGCAGCACACCAACATGGCACAAGTATACATATGTAACAAACCTGCACGTTATGCACATGTACCCTACAACTTAAAGTATAATAATAATAAATAAATTTAAAAAAAAAAAAAGAAAAGGTACGGGAAAGTTAGAGTAGTATTTTTTAAATTTTTTTGACTTGTTTTGGGGAAAAGAAGTTCTCCTCACTATGATCCGATTTGGTGAAGAGGAATTCTGGTATCTATGACTTACTTTGGAGGAGAATAAGGGGCCAGTGACCGGAGGGAAAGAGAAGATCAGAGAGATCCTGGTTCTGAGGTTGCTTCTGAGGCCTTTCAAAGTTCTTAGTTCAAAGCACTCAGTATGCCAAAGCACCATACTCTGGGGTATCATTTTCTGAGCCCTGTATTCCTCTTTCCAGAGTAGGTTGTTGAATATTAGCCGAAAGTGAATGTCAAAACTCATATTAAGGAAACAATGCACACTAGGGATTTAGCTTAGTTCCTAAAGCAGTGTTGTGAAAGGGGGATGATTTCCTTGGCTGGAGTCTCAATGTTTCCCTCACATGGAACTATGGAACTTGTAGACCCATTTTCAGTGTCTATGTTTCTTTTCTTTTCTTTCCTTTTTTTTTTTTTTTGAGACGGAGTTTCACTCTGTCACCCAGGCTGGAGCGCAGTGGCATGATCTTGGCTCACCGCAAGCTCTGCCTCCTGGGTTCACGCCATTCTCCTGCCTCAGCCTCCCGAGTAGTTGGGACTACAGGTGCCCGCCAGCATGCCTGGCTAATTTTATGTATTTTTAGTAGAGACGGGGTTTCACTGTGTTAGCCAGAATGGTCTCAATCTCCTGACCTCGTGATCCGCCCGCCTCTGCCTCCCAAAGTGCTGGGATTACAGGCGTGAGCCACCACACCTGGCCTCAGTGTCTATGTTTCAAATATGTTTCTGTTTGAATAAATATGATGCCAGAGTTTAAAACAAACTAGATAAAGGGTCTGAAAACAGCAAAAATTAGTTGCATATTTTTTTTATTTTGCCACTGTCAATCCTGAGTGTCCTTGATGTAAATGCACAATTTTGCAATAGTTTAAATTTAGTAATATATATATTTAAAAAAGACGGCTATTGTCTAGGACTAAATTGCTCAAACTTTTCCTCTAAAAGTACCCAGATTGCCTAATGGAGTGCCCTTACTGCTGGGGCTCAGGTACAGAGCAGGAAGAAGTCTGCTATGAACAAGACATTTCTTTGAAATTTTATGCCTTATACTTAGAAATTAAAATATATTTCGATTTTTATGTCACAATTTAGCTGTGTTTATAATGATATTGAATTAATATAAATGATCTCTTTCTTGGCTATCATCACCCAAATCTCCTTGTAAAAAATCAAGCCCCCATGAAAATGGGGATTTGTGATTACCCCGTGTCTGTGTCTTCTTTTGCCCTCTGCCCACCATCACTGTCTCCCAGTTTGAGAAGTATGAAAACAGTGGAGGTATGAAGCTCATTAAAAACTCAAAGAAACATCCTAAAATGTTTTTAAAAGGCTACATAGGCCAGGCACAGTAGATTATACTTATAATCCCAGTATTTTGGGAGTCTGAGGCAAGGGAATCACATGAGCCCTGGAGTTTGAGACTGGCCTGGGCAACATGGTAAGACCCATCTCTAAAAAAAACAAAACAAAACATAAATTAGCCAAGCATGGTGAACATGCGTGTGGTCCCAGCTATTAGGAGGCTGACGTGAGAGGATTCCTTGAACCCAGGAGGCAGAGGTTGCAACGAGCCAAGATTGCACCACTGCACTCCAGTGTGAGTAACAAAGCCAGCCTCTGTCTAAAAACAAACAAACAAAAAAAAAAGCAAAAAAAAAAAAGCTATATACTTTTCATGGAAAACTGTGAAAATTTTTATCTCTGCATTTTTGGAAGTGAAGATTAAAAAAACATATCTATATGACAAATATATGGATACCAGTTTTTTGTTGTCGTTGCTTGTTTGTTTTTACTTTTTTTTGAGATTGAGTCTCACTTTGTTGTCCAGGCTGAAGCGCAGCGGCGTGATCTTGGTTCACTGCAAGCTCCATCTCCTGGGTTCAATTGATTCTCCTGCCTCAGCCTCCCAAGTAGCTGGGATTACAGGCATGCACCACCATGCCCAGTTAATTTTTGTATTTTCAGTAGAGACCCGGTTTCATGGATACTTCTTTATCCATATATTTTTAACATAGAATGGATACTGTTATTTATTAGTGTTTCAGAATGAATGCCTGCAATTGTGTTTCTGGGAATTCTTAGAGCCCAAATCTCGACACAAGACAGACAATTAGAACAACTTATCTAATTGTCTGTTTTAACATCATATTAGGAACCTGTATTCAAAATATTAAAATGGAACTCACCCTGACTAGATGTCTTCTTGATTTCCCTAGTTCTGTTACTGGTACTAGCAGACACCCAGGCTCAGAACTGGAGAGGCTTCTTTTCTCTACTCCTTCACCCTTTCACCCTATGTTCAGTTAAGGACCAAATTCCACAGATTCTGCCTCTGCAGAGTCTTCTCATTGCTTTCTCTTCCTACCACCTCCAGGAAGTGGACTTTCATTACCTACCACATTAGCCAATCCTAACTGGTATTTCTGCTTCTCCTTTCACCCTGCTATACAATCTATCCTCCCTGTTACTGACATACTCATCTTTTTAAAACCCAGAGTATAGCAAATCATTCTGCACTGAAACAGCAACAACAAGCAAACAAAATATAATAGAAAAAGCTTAGCAGTTTTTAGTAGCAAATTAAATAAAAATCCCTCCTGGAGTATAAGGCATGGTTTCTAAATTACTCACTTTAGTCTCTTCTTCCATAGACCCCTGTTTAGGTAAATTTTGACTTACTTGTTGTTTCTTAAGAATACCACAGATTAGCCAACCCACATGCCTTTTCCTCCTCCTAGAATTTATACCTGCCATTTTTCTATCTCCTTGAATTATATCTAATGTGGATATCTTTGAAATTCAGTGTGGCTATCTTTGAAATGTCTCTTCCATTGTCGTCCATTTTTTATGCTAGTCTCTGCCTTAACTCAGGTACAGTGTCCAATAACATTTTGTTAAAGCAAACTGGATGGAAGAGTAATTCAATTTTTTCACTATTTAAAAAAATAATTCCTGAATGCTTATTAGGTACTAGGATCTCCGGAGCTGGGCATACAAATTCAATAAGGCATTTGGTTACAGAACACAAGAATATCACTACAGTATTTTCTGCATATTTTCCAGAAAGCAAGAATCCAGAAATGCAATGCTGTTCTGGAGACTGTCTACATGAAAGGGCTATTCCCCTGGTATGACATTAACTAGCCACAAGAGTTTTAGGGATATATGAGTTGGCAGAATATTATCATAGTGTGTAGACTCTGGGGAGTGTGTTAGGCTTAAAGCCTGAAGCAAAGATGCTTTCAGAAGTCCAAGAGGCAGTCTGTCAGTGGCAAAATGTTTAAGCTGGCCGTTGTATGATAAAGCTTTGCAGGGGGAGCAGGAGGGTCAGAGAGCTTGATAAAAATTTAATTAATCTAGCCTGAAGTAAGAGGGGGACAAGCTGGACTTTCCCTCAAGAACCACACACAAAATATAAATAGGTTGTATTACAATTCATTAGCATTTATATCTGGCAATAAGTTTTCTAAACACAATCCATGAAATATCGGCCACATAACTGCTATAGCACATAAAACTAATGGAAATAGCTCTAAACAATTTGTAGGGTAAAAGTAATGTCTCAAAGTTCCCACCCGCCCCCACCAAATTTTGATACCTATAGTAAACATGCAGTGATTACAGCAATTCAAGAGCTAAAGACATGTCTGGGGTTCTCGTGTTGCAATTTCTCTTCTTTATCAGGAAATGTTTTATTAACAACATGGTCTTATGGGTGGAATACTAAGCATAGAAATAAGTATAAGCTTAAGGAATCTGCTACCAGTTGCCATAGAGAACAGATGAAAAAAGAACAGTTTTTCTAATGCTCCAAGTGACACAGTATGATTAGATTTCTTTTCAGTGTTTGTGATTACATAACTTAGGTTGGTTGAATTAAGGCTTAATTTTAGATCTAGTTGTTTTTTTTTTTACTATATTTTGCCACTGATACCTAGGTGGGTTAATTCCTTCCTCCTCTCTTTTATACTAACATAACAATTTATTGCTTTTAGACAAGAATATATACTGTCCGATTCTCTATTTCTGGCTACCTGAAGAATTAATATTAAAAAGCCATAAAATATCTGTTCTTGAAAGGCACTAAATAATCTAAAGGCAAAGATTGCTGAATATTGTCTATTCAAATTTATACTCTTGATACTTTTATGCTAAAAACTTTGGATGCAATAAAATATATATTCAGTGCTAAGTTACTACAATGAGGCTGCATCAATATTAAAACTTTCTATTTAATCGTAGATAAAAGATTTCTTATCATTACTTTGTATCTTGTAGTCTGAAATGTTACTGAAAAGAACCAGTTATCCTTGGACTCCATTCAGGGTAAAACCATTGTTGACCATTGCAGTAAATAAAAAAAAGTCTTAGGTTTGACACATGATGTACATTGTAGAGCTACAAAATTCATCTAAATAAATGAAATGACTGAACTAGGAGTAGTTAGCATGTCCTGGGAGGCTTCTGTAATTTTAGGAGTATCAATTAAGAGTATTGAGTTCTATGTATGTATCACAAGGGTACAAATATACTGGAGAAATATGTAATGTATTGTATCCAATTATGTTAGCAGACTATGAATCATATTCAATTATCAACATACATAAGTACATTTTATATGATGCTTAAACATCATTAATTTTGTGTTTAGCATAACCTCCTCAGACGGCATGATTTCAGTAATTTGCAGTAACAGTATTATAGCATCAATATAAATTCAATGTAAATTGGAAAATGAAAATTTTCATCTTGTTTGTATCTGTGAAAAGGCATTTACTAAACACAGGAGCACATTGAATCAATAGTTTCTATTGAAAAAAAAAGCATCTGAATGTACCGCAGAGAACCTAAATAGCAGGAATCAGAAGATGAAACAAGTAATTTTCAGAGAAAGCCTAGGTAACCAGCCTAAGCATGTTCACAGGATCTCTTCAGGTAGTCACTGAAGTAAAACCAAGAAAATTGCTTTAAATATAAAAATCAGGAAGCTGATATTCCCCCTCCCTACAAACAATCAACCAGGTTCAGCTCCTAACATAAATTGTTCACTTATCTTAGTATGTATAAAACAGATTCCGCACTTGTCCAGAAAATCTGTTTAGCATATACTTAAAGTAATTCAAACTTTAAAAATTTCATGCTGTACAAGATAAATTTTAATTAAAATGTTTGACTTATTTAATTAAATTAGTACATAATATCCTTACATGGCTGCATAGAGTCCTAATCTTTAAGTAATTATATATCAATTTTGAATTCAAGTAATTAAAATTCTAAAATAATTCATATAAACTTACCTCAAAGTCAAGGTCTGAATATCGTGATTTTCTTCTCTGTAAGATATATTTTTAAAAAGAAGGAAAAAAAAACCAATAAAGTTATGTTTAGTCACTCAAACAAAATGAAAAATCATCATTTTCATTAAAGATAATCCTGTTTGTTTTATACATATTTCCTTCACATAAGGAAAAATGTAAAATTTTATGAAATTTTCATAAATCATGAAAAATTTTATGATTTTGAAATATTCTGTTCACAATTTTCTATTTTTACTTTGAACTTCTTTTAAAATTGAAGAATATAAAAATACAGAATATGGCCGGGCGCGGTGGCTCAAGCCTGTAATCCCAGCACTTTGGGAGGCCGAGACGGGCGTATCACGAGGTCAGGAGATCGAGACCATCCTGGCTAACACGGTGAAACCCCGTCTCTACTAAAAATACAAAAAAACTAGCCGGGCGTGGTGGCGGTGCCTGTAGTCCCAGCTACTCGGGAGGCTGAGGCAGGAGAATGGCGTAAACCCAGGAGGCGGAGCTTGCAGTGAGCTGAGATCCGGCCACTGCACTCCAGCCTGGGCGACAGAGCCAGACTCCGTCTCAAAAAAAAAAAAAAAAAAAAAAAATACAGACTATTTTTCATTTTGACCTCTTAACCTGAATTTTTAGTAAGGAGAAATTGTTCCTATGAAAACTCAGACAGACATTTCAATCTTGAAAGAGACTTTAGGCTTACTACAGCAAAACTACAGACAAACAGGATTAAAAGTTGTATAGGAAAAATTGTCTAGTTACCTTGACATCTTCAACCCAATGTCTACTTTTCATTTCTACCAAATTCTACCCAATCCTCTAAGTCCCAAAGTTCTTCATAAGTCTCACCCACATATTTCTTGTAATTTGATAGTCCTCCACGACAGAAAAGTCCTTCTCATTGCTAGTCCTGAGGAACTAATGTATTTGTTCTAGTTCAGCAAAACAAACTATTCCACACCCCAGTAAAATGTAGATGTACATGTAAATGTCTCACAGTGTTTCTCTATGGCTCCATCTTTGTTACACAGTTTCTGAAATCTAGTTATAGATAAAATGCATTAATAAAATAATGAAGACTGATACAAGTAGAAAACAGGATTAAAATGAAATTAATACAATTCATGTGATATGATTTTTATGATATTAGTATAAAGTATTCTTAGCAAACTTTTAGTACAGATTTTTAAATTTTGGAATTTTTTGATGAGAGAGGGAATGAAACAGGGAGAATTAACAAACAATTAAAGTATGCAATATTCAGCTAGTTGGAAAAATATATAAACCTTTGGGCAAAGTTTTGTTTCATTTTTCCCATGCTCCCATCCCAAAACCTACAAACTTCGATAATTTAATAGGAAACCATACCCAAGATAGGTAGGAGACTCTAGTCTGCATTTTAACTGTTGAACATTAGGAGAGACAGAAAAGAAGCATTAATGTAGTTTCTTGAAAACTATGATTAAATTTCTGCAGCTACAGTTAAAATTGTCATGACAAAATCAGAACCTCACTGTATACCTAATCCCCAAACCATGTTTCACTAGACAAAAGGGGACATGCCAAAAGAAAGGTTTCATGTTTTAAGTGAAAATTTCCTGAAATAATTTTATTTCAGTGAAGCTGTTTAAGACTGAAAATGCAGTCTTCAAGCACAATCAAGGAGAGGGCTAAAAAGAGACTGCTTTATTAAATGAAAACTCAGCATGTTGATCTCACTTTCTTCTTGTCTCCAACAGCATCTCAGCCTTGCCGTGGTGACATCCAGGAAGGAGAAAAGTATTTGTGAAAGCATTGAGCCCAGTCCTCTTTTGCAGTCTCCCCACCACTATTGTTATCTAACTGTGTTGTGTGAAAACCAGGCTCCAGTGTACTGCGCCACACTTTGCTGCAATATGCTAGACTAAATGTCAGTGCTTCCATTCTGCTCTTGTATACCTTGCTTTCTTGGCACTATGACTAAGCAGGACATTTTTGTCAGTATACATTAAGCAAGATTCTCTCTTAATACAGCAAAATTTAAGGCTGGAAACAGTTTTAAGCAATAATTATAAAACATGAGTCACGAGCTTTGCATTTTATTTGAAACTTAAATAGTGAAATCTTATGAAAAAGATTTAGAAGCAAGAGCAAAAGACAGGAACCTAGAAGATCACCAGAGATAGATTCTGTTTCTGAGAGCAGGTATGTCAATGTGAAATAGGGAAGGAAAATGGATACACTCATATAAGTAGACTCTCTCCTATTTAATTTTATTAAAATTAAATTCTAATATAAGGCATAGCATAACTGGCAGTCTTGAAGGATTAGACTAAGGAATGAACAAATTAAACAAACAAATTTTAAACAAAAGAACCTAAAGATGGTGGTGGGATTTGGAGTGGATGCAAAATAAAGCAGTAGAGCCTTAAAAATTGGAGAGTGGGAAAAAAAATGACAGATTTTTACAGTCCAAATGAGTTAAAAATGTGTGTAATGTGATTCAGGTTTCCACAATACTGACCAAGTGTTTCAACCTTTTGTTGTTTATATAGCACTTCCACATTTGCACATGCTACCCACCCGTGGGATGGTCGAATAAAATATTATTTATTTTCCTTATTTTATGAATAAGAAAAATTGAAGGTCAGTGGAGTTAAAATTACTTGCCCACTTTACCTGGGTGGTAAGCAAATGAGTTGGGCTCCAAACTCAGGACTTCTGACTCCAAGCCCAGCATTTTATTTACTATCTCTTGCTGTCTTCTCAATAATATAAGAGTGCTATGTTATAGCAAAAATGCCTGTGATGTTTTGCTAATTGTTACCAAACTCAGCAAAAATAACAATAGATGACCCAGTCAGTCCAAGTATGACTTTCTAAGCATAAAGCAAGGTCAAGCAGATTAACTTTTCCTTGTCAATTGCATTTTGAAGGAGGAAAAAAAAAAAAAAAAACTAGCAATTTGATATTTACATATTTGAGAAACTATCTGTGTTGAGTAAAATAACTTAGAAACTAATATGCAATCATTTATAAGCAATGATATAATAACAAACAGTAGGAGACTTCTCCACCTCCAGACATGACTCTCTCCTTTTTTTTTTTTTTTTGAAATAGTCTTGCTCTGTCACCTCGGCCGGGGTTCAGTGGCACGATCACAGCTCACTGCAGCCTCAACATTCAGGGCTCAAGTGATCTCTCCACCTCAGACCTCCTAGTAGCTGGGACTATAAACATGTGCCACAACACCTGGCTAAGTTTTTCAATTTTTGTAGAGATAAGATTTTGCCTTGTTGCCTAGAATGATCTTGAACTCCTGGGCTCAAGCGATCCACCTGCCTTGGTCTCTCAAAGTGCTGAGATTACAGGCGTGAGCCCCATTCCAGCCCTAGTTTATCTAAAAGGGGCATGAGGCACTGGGAAATTGATGGTGTAAAGAAAGAATAAGAACATTCAATTCTGTTCGGTTTTGGTCTGTTTCTACCTTTGGTATACAAACAGCGTATTGGAAAGTCTTTCAAAGTGTTGAAGTTTATTGAAACCCTGACTTGCATGTTTATTCAAATGTCTTTCTGAGCTCTCTAAAATATTAATTCCAGAGAAGAAAGTGGTTAGAAATAATGGTTACGTATGTTTTAAATTAAGAACCAACTGAGAAAAGTGGTCAAGTCATAACAATTTTTCTGATAATCTGATAACTTTTAAAAATTCTACATGTAAATTTAATATAAGCCATGTGATATTAAATTATTTTATGAAGATACAAATCCCTCTGTACCTATATTCCAATTTTCCAAATGAACTAATGTAAATAATCCTTTTTCTCATAGTAGGTAATGGAATCCTTTTATGCTGTTTCCTCTTCCTAATTTCTGTGCTGTTTCCTCTTCTTAATTTCTCATTTAGAACTCATCCCAACTTGTATTCTATTCTCAATATTCCATTAAAATTATTCTTGCTGACTGTCTCTGATGAGCTCCATCTGGTCAAATTCCAAGGTCAATTTTCTGTCCATCTTATTGGACACTCAGAAGCTTTTGAAAGTTAATCATTTCCTCATTAAAACACTCATCAACTCTCAGTCTTTTTATTTTTCCTCCTCTTACTTGCTGCAGCTTATGCTGAAGTCCCCTTTGTTGGCACTCTCACATCCCTGCCTTCTAAATGTTGAGTTCCTGGGCTCTCTTCTTTCTCTTATTCTCTTCTGGATACCATAATTCACTCCCATGATTTAGCATACCATCTTTTAAGTTCCAGACATCCTTTATTCCTCCTGCCTTTCCCATGATAGAAAATGCTGGATTTCTAGTCGGTCAAGCCAGAGACTTAGGAGTCATCCTTCCTTCCTCTCTGTCCCTCGTCTTCCACATTCAATCCACCAGCATGTGCCATCTGTTCTATCTCTGAAATACATCTTGTTCTGCCCACTGTTTTCTATCTCCACTTTCACCTCCATGGTCAAAGAAACTGTTATCTCTTGTCTGGATTACTTCAGTAGCTTTCTGACTGTCATCCAACTTTCTGTTCTGTCTCCTCTCCTAAAACCTCTGGCTTCTAATCCTTTACTTTCTAAACAACCAAAGTTATGGATGAATGGATAGATGGATAGATGAATGCATGGAAAAATCATTGTGACAATCTTTTGCTTAACAGTCCTCATTTGCTTCCATTGCTTTACAAGACTCTGCAAAGTCTGGTCTCTCCTTTCCATTTTAACTTCATCTTAAGGAGTTCAACATTAGCTTCACAGGTATTCTGATCTTATGAGAATATGCCAAAACTCTTTTCTACCTCAGGATCACTGCACTTACAGTTTCTTTTGCCTGAAAAGTTCCCTCAGCTCCTTGCAAGCCACATTACTTCTCAATTTTATTTCTTACAGTAAATGACACTTTCAAATGCTTCCCAGACCACCTTATCTAAAGAAGTCTCTCCCTTTCATTCCATAGTTATTACCCAGTACTGCACACTATTTCATTCATTGCTTTAATGGTTAATTGTCTGTCTCTTCCATAGGGTGTATTCTCCACAGGGGCAAGATCCATTTCTATCTTGATTACATTTATATCCACAGCATCTAGCAGAGGGTATGGCACAATAGGAAACATTCACAAAATTATTGGCAAATGATTAAAGGAGCTGCATGATAACAGTCAAAGGTATTCAAAAGAATATGACTTTCTATTTTTGTTTTGTTGTTGTTGCTTTTCTTGGGCATACTCTGAGAGAATTTGTTTAAGCAAGTAGACTAAACACACAATGAAAACCATTATGAGTAGGTCAACTGACAGCTAAGAGAATCAAGACAATTTGTAGGAAGGCAGGCCTATCACTAATAGAAAGGAGAAATTCTTTACGATGATTTAAAAGTGAGAAAATGTACAACAGTATGAAGGTACTCAAAGGAATACTTAGTGAATGTATGCATAGAGGCATTTCTCCACATCTAAGTCTTGTCGAAAGATGAATAATTTCTCAAAGGGAATACTTCATTGTTTTTGTCACTGCAAATTAAGCTGGACAAGACACTAGAAGATTCATGGCAAGTAATAAATTCCACTGACTAATGAATGGCAATATGACTGCCATTAAAATTTCTATTATATAGTGAGCAGTAAACCTACTTGTAAGGAGAAAGCTCTGGTAGCAAATCCATTAAAAATAGCGGTGCCAATGATATCTGAGAATAATTAATTTTTTTAAATGACTTCTATTCAAGCTAATTTTGTTTGTATGCCTGCAAGAGAGACAAAATCCAGGAGTAAAAGCAAAACAGTAAAAAATGGCAAGTCTTCCTTTCATCAGACTTACATGAGAAAAAAATATTTTAAAAAGTTGTTTCTGCACATGGTCAATTTTATAATGGTTTCTGTTAGTGACAGAGTGCCCTAGTTCCTAAGCGAGGCCATAACATTTTGTCTAATATTCTGAATATTGATTTAACTCAGCATTCAAGCTTCTTTGCAGAAATTCAGGGCATAACGGTAATGACATAATAATAACATAATCTTACATCTAAAGTGCTTCTTACAATTTCAAAGGTTTTTCATGTACATTATCTAATTTGATCCTCACAACAGCTGTAAGGGAGGCACCTGTAATGTGATATTATTGCTAAAATATTTTACCTTTAAAAACCATTATGTTGAGAACTCTATCATTCATGTCCAGAGAAAAACTGATGTATAAAAATTTAGCCTAGAATGGTGTCTCTTTCTGGCCATTACAAATTGAGACACACTTATTTGGTTTCCGACATAGAGGTAAGCTTATACACAAATAGACAAGCTAGAGCAACAAAACCTTCTATTTTGGATAACAGTTTTGTAATGTAGTATCTAACTCTTATCAGTTATTAAGTTTTTTATTGGTAAGAAAAATTAAGGCAAGAACAACAGAAACCACTTAAGGTGTTTACATTTCAGCAAGGTGGTCTACAAAAATTTAAATGATAGAAGAACTGAGACAGCACATAGGGGCCCATGCAGTAACCCAGGGATTAGTAGAAGAGGTCAGTATACCTCCTAGGCTGGACAGATAAAAGGAGAGGGCAGAGTGACTTAAGCCCATGGGTTGCAGCACCTGGCATATACTGGAAGCACTGTGGGAACTACACCAGACATACAAGGTGCTCCCAAAAGCATACAGAGTAAGGGAGAAAGAGCCCAGGTTTCCCTCTTTTCCTCAACCTCTACTCTCTCACCAGTGCTTTCTGTTGACAGAACCCAGCCAAAAGCCAGTGACTCAAGAACTTGAATTAACCTTGAAAGATACAAGGAAAAGAGTGAAGAATGGACCATGTGCTTAACATGTTCAAGATGTGCACATAAGTTGGAAAGACTCTTGAGTGAAAAACCACTTACTATTTAAATCTAACATCTACAACCTGCTAAAGTAAATGCCACAGCTTCAGTGGTTCAGAACAAATACTGACCTGTCTCCATACAATGTTACAACTATAATTTTTCAGGAAATAAATAAATAGAACAATTCAAGGTTTAAATTAGATTTTATAGTCCTCAAGTGCTTGAAAACCATGATACCTCTTTTGTCCCCTCTTGCTCAAAAGCAAAATCTTAGTGTGTTTTTTGTTGTTGCTGTTGCTTTGCTCTATGTATACGTCATGTATTCATCACATTTTGTTCATTAATTGAAGGTAAATGACTAAAGTGCTGATGACAATATCATTCTTCTTAACCTTAAGCAAAGCAGTTACAGGATATTCAGGGCTGGAGCCATTGTTGTGAAAAATCTTATTATATTAGTATTGCAATTATTCCATAATTGTGGCAGCTCTATATCTAAAGTTTTCAGAACTGCTTAACAAGTTCATTTGGGAATGACTACAGTTAGAAAGAGAACATATCAGCAGAAGGAAAGAAACAAGGTACTATTAGGCTCAGAGAAAATCTAGATATGTTTTTAATGCCAAGAAACTTCATGAATTTATTAAACTTTTTATACCCACTAATTGGGGGTTAGCTGAACAAACTCCCATGAGGGCTGGAAGCTTTTGTGCTGCCACTGACTTCAGGGTTGGGGAGCCTCCTCCTTTCTTTGTTGCTTCTTGCTTATTTGAACAAATACTTCCACCCACTCACCCACTCGAGTCTTTTTTGGCTTTCTTTTTTCCTCCCTCAACTCTTGTTTTCCCTCTTTTGCACTTTCTATCACATTCTATTCTACTATATTAGTATTGCAATTATTCCCATAATTATGGCCGCTCTATATCTAAAGTTTTCAGAATTGCTTAACAAGTTCATTTGGGAATGACTACAATTAGAAAGAGAACATATCTCTCCGTGTTATGCGAATATTATTTATTTATTTTTTATTATTAATTCCCACATTTTCTGTTTTACCCTCTTCTGTTTCTTCCTTCAGCACTTTCCACGCTGGCAGTTTGTGAAAACGGATTCCTCTGGAGGTAAAATGTGAGCATCTTTATATTATATCCTTGAAAGAATCCTGAGGATCTTGGCCATTCTCTGTTGTGCCAGCTGCCCAGGCTGGATGTTCCCTATGGCTTTAATCTTCCTTCTTACTTAGAGGGAGAAAAGACTTAAATTGTTCTATTGCTTAGGCCTCATATGATCCACGTGATTTACCATTTTCACCTTAACATTATCTTCTAAGACTCAAGACACCTCCTGACTACTGTTGATCCCACTCTCTATATAGATACTGAGGTCATTTTTCTGCTTTTCCTTTATTATTGTCAGAACACCATCTCCCTCACCAGTTGACCCAGCATATACAATCTAGCAGAGCTGATAATTCTACTTGACAATGCATCATGCTGCTCAAGAAGAAAGCCATATCAAAAACTTTATCTTCATGAACACAGCCCCATTTCTAGAATGTGTTAATTATACACACTTAAAGGACAAGGGCTTTACCCATTTCATGTCTTTATTCATCATAAGACCAAATGCCTGTCAAGGATTAGAAAGAACTTTAAAGTTACCTTCATGCTAATATTCAGGCTCATTACTGTCTCTTCCAGATGGCATAAAATTGATCAGGACAGAAAGATTCTATTCCTAGATTTGCTATGAACTTGCTCTATAACCTTGAACAAATGACTCTACTTTGAGGATTATAACAACTTATCCATTGCATGGAGGTGTTGTGAAGATTAATTCCTATTTTTAAAATGATTTGAGGATCTGTTAATGAAAGATGCTATATAAATGCTAATTTTTATTATTCATTCCCACATCTATATATTCTCTTTCTGCTATCTCATAAAATCATCACCCTAAGCAATTACTATTAAATTCATTTAAAGAATGAAAACAAAGAACCAAATTTTCATTCCGAATTCCAAATTTCCTTCCTTTTCAAGATGTAAGTCTTGTGATCTCTAAGTCATTTAAATGCAGATCTTTTGGCTGAATCACAGTTATATATAATACACTTAATAATAAGGATACGGAAATTTGGAAAAATTACAAATTGAACAAAGAAGTTCTTGGAAATACAGTCTATTGTTCAAGCACAGATAACCTGTACAATATCAATACAGCAAAGTTTTCAGGCTTTTAGATGTAAAACATTTTTGTAACAACCAAAATATTTTCATGCAATTCCATTCAAACCCCTTTAACACATTTAAAAGAGCCATACTATACAGAAAACTTCCACATAGTCATTATGATTACTTATAATGTTATGTTATTATATGCATACTTACTGAAAATCCTTTTAAAAACTTTTGTGATTTTTGCATAAATATTTTGTAGTTTGTCCTTATGTGGTCATTATTACAAACCTGGTAGTCTCTGGGATATGCAAGTTACAAATAAGGAAACTGCAGCTATTCTGCTAATTCAGGGGGATGAAATATTTTTGTTCAGAAGGGAGCTCCAGTCACCCTGGAGTTGAACTTGGCTTCATTACCCCTATCTATGCCTTTGGTTCTGAAGAATGATTCTGACCTAGAAGCCTTATTCAGTTTGAGGTTGATCCAGAACTTGGGGACTTATCTTAGATTTTATTCACATTACCGTTTATTGTCTAGAATTTTCTCAATCCAGCTGGGAAAACCCTGAAAATTACCCTATCCATCACATTTTTTAAGCCTCTCAGAACACTTTTTCATTTTGACCTAGTGGAAGGTATGGCTTTGGGGAGAAGCATGAAAAAATTGCCTCTGGGAACTTTTGGACACTTGAATATACAATTATCAGCATAACTCTGATGGAAAGGGCAGGCAACTAATTATAGTGCCTTTGTGTAGATGGTGTTTTATATAATAATCTATTATACTAAAACAATTGGCAATACATATAAAAGTATGCATGTAGTATCATATATGAATATATATATCAACTGCAGGTTTACAGCTATTTTTCACTGTATAAGCAGGAAAGCTGTGATGAGCTTACTGTACTTTTGGTGGACTTATGAAAGCAAAAAGGCCATGCTGTTTGGCCTCAGAATCCTGACTGTTAGTATGCTCAGATGATATTCTTCCTGACAATTCACAGTCTAAGACAAAAAATTTTAATGGTCATTATTCTGTAAGTTAAGAGCAAAATATTTACTCTGAATAATACTGATCTACTGTAATAATAATTAGTTTTTCATCAGTATAATGGTAAAACATTTAGAGAAATATTCCAATTTTGTAATTTTTAACAGTTACTGTTACACAGAAAGTATAGATCTCAGTTTCAGTTTGTAATGCCATGTAGACACTATGCACCAAAAGGACCTGTGGTACCTGAGAAACATCAGAAGAATCCTCTGCTTTTTATTTATTTTATTTTATTTTTTATGAGTGCCTAACTTAGTTCCCATCATGACACAATTATGACTGATTAGTATATTTTTAAATATAATAGTTTCTTTTTAAAATATTATCTTGAATAAGGGGATTATCATGCACTACTGAGAAAACCCTGAATTGCGACTGAATCTCAATAGCCAGAAATTTTCATGATACATAACTGCAAAAGCTGATGTGAGTCTTCTCTTCCAACACCAGTGTGACATCAATCAATCAACAAATCAATCAGTATCTCTATCTATATCTATTCAAATTTCAACTATCCAGGAAAAATTTAATCCTCTGTGGCTCACCTCTAAAGAACTCATTGATATCGTTGATCCAGTTTCACTTCTTGATAGTCCTGCATTATCATCCAACTCAGAGGCCATGAAATTCTTCACAGCTGTGCGAGGTTCAAAGGGCAAATTCTGCATATGTTCCTGGGGTGCGAGATGTTGCTCTAAGTTCATATTGAACTGGTCCATTACAGGGGGATTCATATTGAATTCAGGGTTTACTTTGTAGTGCAATAGCCTTTCATGCGGCAAGGTTTCCATGCCAATATTCATTTTGCTTTCTTCTTTCATTGAAGGCTGGTTATTTACAGAACTTCTGGGCATCACAATATAGTCACTTTCCATCATTCTTTCTTGAGGGTGGACTATGTCCATGTCAGCCCCTCTCAAATTATCATCCGTACATAAGTACACAGTTCTCCGCAATTCACTATTTTCTTTTTTCAAACATGGATTGCTAAGCTCATTCATACTCATGGGCATGTGCAGACCTGTGGGTTGCTGGATGATGACTTTGGAAATGACATTTCCAGGCAATGTTGAATAGCTTAACCCTTCAGGGTTTGTTCCCTTTTCTTCTTCATCATCATTTAGAGAAATCCTAGAGAGCGTTCCTGTTATTGTGGCTGCTCGGCAAGGACCAATATCCTTATGAAGAACTGTGAGTAGGAATGTAAAAGTTGAAGAAAGAGAGTTAATGTGTGTTTATTTTTCATTATTATATTATGTTGTCTCTCTTTCTACTAAACAATTTTCTTATTATTAAATATATATTATTTGATAGATATGTTATTTAAAAATATACATATCAACTTGTTTGTACATGGTCCAGAGATTACTCAATCATTCTTTACTGATTCTGTTATGCTCTCATAGATCTCAGGTAGCCCATAGCTAAAGCATATCTGAAAGCTGATTAATGGGCTTTCAAAAATCTTAGTACCCTGTCCTTAAACAACTCCAGATAACTTTTCAGGGAAATAGGAGATTACCAGAGAAGTTTTCTCCATCAATCTGCTCCAAAGGATTTTTGTAAAATTATGAATATTTTCATACAAATTTGATCTTTTCCTTAATGGCTTTCCCTCTAAACTGTTCTAGAAGTTATGCTCATTAAAATGCTTCTTGAAGGGATAATTAATGGGAACTTCATCCTACCGGATCAGAAATCCCTCCAAAAATTTTGCATATTGAAAATTAATGAGGATTTTTTCAGTGAAGTCCATATGGTCAAGGTGGATACAATATTCAAAAGTATTTACCACATTCAGTTTTATATAGAAGAAAGAAAATTTAAAAATTAATCTATATGCTGGGATGCCCCCATGAGAATATTAAAACTGCCAACGGAGTTTAAGAAAAAAAACTTTATGAACCTCCAAAATCTTTGTTCCACTTCAAGCCTAAAAATAATGTTTTAGGAGAAAAAAATTTATGATAACTTGTAGTATGAAAATGAACAAAACAAAAATGCAAACCAAACCAAACAAAAACAATCAACAAAAGAGTAAATAATTCTTTATTAAAATATATTTGGTTTTTTTTTTCCTCTTTTTGCCTCTGTATAAAAAGAAAGCCATGTTTTGGGGATAATAGGGCAGAATAACACAAAGCATGCTGAGTTAAGAACAATTGTCAACAGAGAGCCAAATCAGGAATGAACTTCCATTCACAATTGCTTCAAAGGGAATAAAATACCTAGGAATCCAACTTACAAGGGATGTAAAGGACCTCTTCAAGGAGAACTACAAACCACTGCTCAGTGAAATCAAAGAGGACACAAACAAATGGAAAAACATACCATGCTCATGGATAGGAAGAATCAATATCGTGAAAATGGCCATACTGCCCAAGGTAATTTATAGATTCAATGCCATCCCCATCAAGCTACCAATGAGCTTCTTCACAGAATTGGAAAAAACTGCTTTAAAGTTCATATGGAACCAAAAAAGAGCCCGCATCTCCAAGACAATCCTAAGTCAAAAGAACAAAGCTGGAGGCATCACGCTACCTGACCTCAAACTATACTACAAGGCTACAGTAACCAAAACAGCATGGTACTGGTACCAAAACAGAGATATAGACCAATGGAACAGAACAGAGTCCTCAGAAATAATACCACACATCTACAGCCATCTGATCTTTGACAAACCTGAGAGAAACAAGAAATGGGGAAAGGATTCCCTATTTAATAAATGGTGCTGGGAAAACTGGCTAGCCATAAGTAGAAAGCTGAAACTGGATCCTTTCCTTACTCCTTATACGAAAATTAATTCAAGATGGATTAGAGACTTAAATGTTAGACCTAATACCATAAAAATCCTAGAGGAAAACCTAGGTAGTACCATTCAGGACATAGGCATGGGCAAAGACTTCATGTCTAAAACACCAAAAGCAACGGCAGCAAAAGCCAAAATTGACAAATGGGATCTCATCAAACTAAAGAGCTTCTGCACAGCAAAAGAAACTACCATCAGAGTGAGCAGGCAACCTACAGAATGGGAGAAAATTTTTGCAATCTACTCATCTGACAAAGGGCTAATATCCAGAACCTACAAAGAACTCAAACAAATTTACAAGAAAAAAACAAACAACCCCATCCAAAAGTGGGCAAAGGATATGAACAGACATTTCTCAAAAGAAGACATTCATACAGCCAACAGACACATGAAAAAATGCTCATCATCACTGGCCATCAGAGAAATGCAAATCAAAACCACAATGAGATACCATCTCACACCAGTTAGAATGGCGATCATTCAAAAGTCAGGAAACAACAGGTGCTGGAGAGGATGTGGAGAAATAGGAACACTTTTACACTGTTGGTGGGATTGTAAACTAGTTCAACCATTATGGAAAACAGTATGGCGATTCCTCAAGGATCTAGAACTAGATGTACCATATGACCCAGCCATCCCATTACTGGGTATATACCCAAAGGATTATAAATTATGCTGCTATAAGGACACATGCACACGTATGTTTATTGCAGCACTATTCACAATAGCAAAGACTTGGAATCAACCCAAATGTCCATCAGTGACAGATTGGATTAAGAAAATGTGGCACATATACACCATGGAATACTATGCAGCCATAAAAAAGGATGAGTTTGTGTCCTTTGTAGGGACATGGATGCAGCTGGAAACCATCATTCTTAGCAAACTATCACAAGAACAGAAAACCAAACACCGCATGTTCTCACTCGTAGGTGGGAACTGAACAATGAGATCACTTGGACTCGGGAAGGGGAACATCACACACCGGGGCCTATCATGGGGAGGGGGGAGGGGGGAGGGATTGCATTGGGAGTTATACCTGATGTAAATGACGAGTTGATGGGTGCAGCACACCAACATGGCACAAGTACACATATGTAGCAAACCTGCACGTTGTGCACATGTACCCTACAACTTGAAGTTTAATAATAATAAATAAATTAAAAAAAAAAAAAAAGAACAATTGTCAGTTTTGAGGATACAAATGAATAAAATTCTGAAGACTTGTTATTGTAACTTGGGACTTGAAAGCATACAGAATAGCACTGTGTGAAGTTGGTTCAACATGCACATCTGGTGCTAACCTACCTACAAAGTAGAGCAATCATCATTTAAAATTTCATTAGGCATAGATGACTGTAAAAATCTGGTTTATTGTCTCCTCATAAAAAGTTTCAGATATACTGATTTTTTTCTATTATTATCCAGTTTTCAAATAGAATCATAATTATTATGCATTAAAGCAGAGGTTGAAAAACAGATTATAAATGTCTTTCCCTGTTACATAGAAACAAGACTTTAAAATTATTTCAAAACATGAATCATTCATGTAATATCTGTTATCTTGAAAGATATTGTATCTAGTTATTGTATTATTGTCTCTTTATCTTAGGCAGTAAAAATCATGTTAAATTTACATCTTTTTTAAAATTAATAATCTGGTTGTGCCTTTTTGTGTATTTAACTGTTATACATCATAAAAAGTAGAAAAATTCAGTTTTAAAAAGTTATTTCCAAACCCCTAAAAATAATAGATCAATAACGAATTCTAATTTCCAGGAGTAATGATACATGACAATACTAAGGGGCAAAGTATGCTAAATTTAATGATATTGTAATGATTTAATGATACTGTAAATAAATACTTAAAAAAAAACTCCAAATTCAGTGAGGGACACTTTTAACCCTTAACTGTATATAGAAATAATTCCAAAATTTATAGCAGTAAAATTTAAACATGAGTTATGGGAACTTATCTTATTTCATTAAAATATATAAATAACTTCAAACTTTTATTTAAAAACTATAAAGGAAGTATTGGCACTGTGTATTGACTTTATAATTTAAATTTGTACAAGATACATTAAGCTTTGTACAAATTTAATATGATTTATAGTTATAGCCAATGCATCAAGTTATATAGCTGTGTTTGCTGAAAATTTATATTATATATATACACACATAATATGTAAAGAAAGATAATTCTTCTTACGCAGTAGTGGCTGCTCTGTATGAGAGAAATGCCTGCCTCTTAGAGTTACTTAAAATGTATATCCAAGTTTTGAATATACAGCATAAACAAATCATACCGCCTACACATGAAAGCATGATGGTAAAGTGATGGGATTTTCAAGAGAAATTAATCAAGTAGTGAAACACAAACTCCAAACAAAATATGAAGCAACTGAATATTTGGCATGATCAGATAGAAACGCTGCCATGTAGGGAAGTGAATTTCACCTCATTATAAAGAAAGATTATTCAGAGTTCATGAATATGCTTCAACATAGACAGGCATCTCTAGATAAACTGAGAAGAAAGCTCCTAATGGACTCAACCAAAAAGGGCACCAATAACAGATGAAAACATTAGAAAAATTATTTGCTAATAAAATAATGGTACTGGCCTGTATTAGGGATGCTAAATCCCAGCATACAATGAGGCCCAGAAAAATCTGTAACTTAATGAAGGAGAACAAGATAAATACTGCAGAGATGAGATCACAGCTTAAGGAGGATGGTCTAATACAGTGGTACTCAAATTTTAGCATGCATCAAAATTATCTGGATGGCTTATAACTAGTTCCTATACCCCAACCTCCAGTTTCAGACCCTGGGTTAGGGCCTCAAAATGTGCATTGCTAATAAGTTCTCAGGTGATGCTAACACTGATGGTCTAGGGACCACTCTTTGACAACCACTGGTTTAATGTTACAGCTGTTAAAGGAGAGACAAAACCATCTGCTCTTACATTGCTTCTCTTTCAAGGAGAAGTGTAATGAGTACACCAAATGAGGCTGAAAAAAACAACACTGAAGGTGGAAGATTAGGAATTAAATGAAAACTTATTCATTGTAAATAAAGCTTTTAAACCCAGAAAATCACATTCCATCTTGGAACATAGATTTGGAAATTGGCACCATGGCTAGTGATTTTTGAGAAATTATGGCAGGTGGATGGAGCAAAGTGACAATATTGTATCAATTATCCAAAAAAGGAAAATGATCAATTCTGGAAACCAAGCACTAGTGAGACTGCGTCCTGGCAATATTTTGTTAGATTTTCAACAGGAAATGGTGATTTCTAATGCCCAGCTCCGGTCCACTATGGGTTGCCAAAGCATGATAGTTACCTTACTGCTCTGCTATGACCATACTCTACATAGAGTATTTAGATTAAATCCAGGAATGAGAATATGAGATTAGTCTCTCATATTCTTATGATCATGACAAGATCTGAGATTCTGCACAGATGTTTAATGGTTTTGAGTTGAATCTGAAAACTCCATGTAGAGGAAGTCTGCTGGCAGATAGGGGGTGCCTTACTGAATATATCAGGTTTCTCTTCTAGGTTTCATGACATTCAACTCTTTTAACTACAGTTTGAATGAAGACTTAGAAGGTATTCTTATCAAACTTTTAATCACCCAACAATGGAAATGGATAGTATACTAACCTGAAATTAGTAAAATAATAGCAAATAGACATAAATGCAAAGGCCAAATTTCTTTTTCAAGGAAAACATACCAAAAACAAAACCTTTACATAATAGACTGGGGAAGTCCTGACAACTCCTATAAAAAGTCTTAGGAATTTCAGGTAAGTTGACACTAGTACTGAAATAGAAATCATACACAAATGTGTATAACATTAATACAAGTAAAGAGCCCACTGTGATAAATGCTGGGTGAACATGTATATATTTGGGCACCATAATGTAAAATTATTGATAAATTGGAGGCTACCTTGGGTATCGTGCCTCAGAGAATGCTACAAGAAATGAATGATGAAATAAGACTTGTTTAATCTGAAGAAAAAAATACTTGGATTGGGCTAAATGATAATTGCTTTAAGGCAGTTGGATATTTAGATGAAGTAGATACCCACTGTTGTTTTAAAAGGCAGCAGCAAGATCAACAAATAAAAGGTAAAATGAGGCATATTCTGTTCCTACGTAGGACCATATTCCAACAATTGGAACTATCCCTCAAAACTGAACATACAGTTTCCTTTAAAACTATTGAGCCATCTACTCTGGTGAGAATTTAGCCACAGCCTGGGAAATTATGGCATACAAGCCATCTAAACAGGACGTGCTGCAGAGTTTCTCTTGATTCTTTGTAAAATTAAAACCACAACAACCTTAACACACATACAGACAATGCAATTTCATCTTTACAATAACCCATATTCCATACATGATAAAATAGAGGCACAGAGAGGTTAAATTGACTGGCCTTACATCCAACAACTATTACTTGGTGGAATGGAAATCTTATGTCTCCATGTGAAAGTTTTTCTGCTGTCATGGTGTTTCCAATGAACCATTCTTAGTTTTTCTCTCATTCTCTTGTTCTCTCTCTCTCTCTCTCTCTCTCTCTCTCTCTCTCTCTCTCTCTCTCTCTCCCTCTCTCCCCCCGCCTTCTTCCTCCACAAACACACTTCTGTTACTACAATCCTTCCATTTTAAAGATTCTGTTTATTCATACACATAAATATGGAGACAAAAGTGTCTCCATCTTGAATGCTAATCTACCATTTTGACTTCTGAATAACCCCAGTCCTATGAATGCCTCCTGATTCTTACTTTATTTACTGTACTTAATGTAAGAACATGTACTCATTACAAATTCTGCCTTTAGATCAAAGCAACCTTGATGTTATTGTACAAATTATAGGCTATGAGGCTCATAGCACTCTTGCTTATTCTGGAGGGTTGCCTTTAATTGTCTATACAGCATGTATCCCCTTTCCCTATGGTATATAAACCCTGTGTCTGAAGAGTAACTGTGCGTGGATCTATCTGTCTTGCTGCTGCCCAAGACTACCCTCCTGTCTGTAAGTTCCCTAATATCCTCCCTTTAACCAACAACTGGATTTTTCTGCCTCGTTCTTTGGTTTCTCAGCTCCGTTTGCATTTGGGGGCTGCTTTACATATACAGCCCTTTCACAGAACAATATATAATGTATAAACCACAGTATTTTCTTTAAAATTAAAATCTATAGAAAAGATTTAACATCCCTACT
Source organism: Chlorocebus sabaeus (assembly GCF_047675955.1). NCBI lineage: Eukaryota > Metazoa > Chordata > Mammalia > Primates > Cercopithecidae > Chlorocebus > Chlorocebus sabaeus. Next base: position 69,150,678 of record NC_132920.1, on the reverse strand, counting down.
GATTAGATTTTCCAAATCCAAATATGCTTACCTGATCGACAAGCAATGTCTACGTCCTTTTCAAAGTCTGTCTGTAACAAGAAATAAGAAGACATAGAACCATCATTTAATGAAGACCTCAAGTGTCTTTTACTAATCAGATTATCTGAAGTTTATAGATATCTAAGTTGGCAGCACAAGTTTATTGTTTTGTGCATAGGAAGTTTCTCTAGGTATAATTAGATTGTTTTCAACAGTGTTTCCTAGAGCCCAAATGTTAAATAAAATCAAAGGAAACATAGCATACAATTTTAATAAGACAATACAATACCCAGTGTCATCTTCAGTCTGGAAACTGGTAACCATATATTAGAAGGATAGAATTTTAAGGCAATTCTCTAACCATAATAAAGACATCAGAATGTGAATTAATATGAATATACTTAAATAATTATGTTTGTTATTGGCATTTTTAAACATTCAATTTGAACGTATTGCTTGTAATGTAACATCTTATAATCCAGCTTTGTCAAACTAGGTTAAACTACGCTCAAACTAGACTCTTCTAATGATTCAAATGTGGCAAAAAGCTTTCAGGTTTAGGACTTAAAATTGAAGATTAAACCATACTCATCTGTTCGAGAACCTTCTGGGGTTTAGTTGTGACCTCATATTTTCCTAAAATTTTATTTTAAACAAATCAATTAATTTTTGAAATGATAAAATTTCGTTATCTTAATCAGGGTCTTCGAATCAAATGCCTTTCCCTATTAATATTTTAAATCAGAGATTTTGGTTATCTATTTGTTTTTAGTAAGGAGTTGATTATTCTTTGCAAAGTCTTAGTTACTAATGTATCATCTAGCTTATTATTGTTGCCTAGTTCAAAAAAGCTAATAAATCGATATACTGTAAAAACAAAACTTTCTTATTTAATTCCTGCTTTAAATGACACAGTTTAAATATCATCTTATTTCTACAATACATCAAAGTGGTTATACCTACAGTACACTTTGATTCCGATAATAGCCAGAGCTCCCGTACAGTAACTGATCTTTCACTAAAAGGGTGGTTACTCCTTACGCTTCAGGACAGTGGTTCTCATCTTAGGCTGCATACTGGAATCACCAACACCTAGGTCCCACTCCCAAGATTTTGATTTTATTTGGTCTGTGGCGTGGCTCCCCTGATGATTCCAATGTTCCACTAAGGGCAAGAACCACGGCTTTCAGACTAGAAGTGCAGGTTCATAGTGTTCTGATCTGTAAAAGGCATCCACATGCTCCTACGCACAAATCATTAGCCCTAATTCTATGCAAGGAGGAACATACTCCGCAGTGTTGCATAGGACTCCCACACTCAACGCCCCAGGGAACCAACAACACGTCCTGGACTCTGAAGCCATCTGCAGATAACGCTTATGTGGGACCAGAGTTCGCAGTCTATTAATGAACTGAAGCCAAAGTCAATCAAAGTGAGATTTTTACACTATTTTACTAACAAGGATTTCTTCTGTTCCCTTGAGAAATCATGACTTAATTAACAAGTGGTGGAAAAATAAAAACTCACCATGATTTGAGCATGTCCATTAGGAAAAGAACTTGAAGAGTCTGCATTGATGGGATCTTGACAGTTTCTCAATCGGCATCTAAATGCATCCTGAACCTGTGGGGAGGGGGAACACGTCACTTTTCTTCTCTCTTAGTAATGACAAGATATTGTCTATATTGGCAATCAACTCTGAGGCAGTGGTTATCATTGATTTCACAATCTTATACCGATTTTGTTTACTTCTTTGCTAAAAGAAATTATTATTATTATTGTTGTTGTTATTACTATTATTTTTTGAGATGGAGTTTCACTCTTGTTGCCCAGGCTGGAGTGCAATGGCGCAATCTTGGCTTACTGCAACCTCCGCCTCCTGGGTTCAAGCGATTTTCCTGCCTCAGCCTCTCAAGTAGCTGGGATTACAGGCATGTGCCACCACTCCCGGCTAATCTTGTATTTTTAGTAGAGATGGGGTCTCTCCATGTTGGTCAGGCTGGTCTCAAACTCTCAACCTCAGGTGATCTGCCCGCCTTGGCCCCCCAAAGTGCTGGGATTACAGGCGTGAGCCACCGTGCCCTGCCTTATTTACTTTTTAATACAAATGCTGGTGTACCTGGACTTTTGCTGTATGCCAAGGAAATTTATCGCTTACCATAACCTATAGAGGGAAGTGCTGGGAACTCCTTAGCTATCAAAATAGCTATATCTGTTCGACACTAATAATTCTTGCCAGAAGGCAGATTTACTCCACTGTTACAAATAATATGTGTGTCTTTTAAGGGGATTTACTATTTGGTATGGCATAATCTTCCTAACAGCTTTAAATATTGTGAAAAATGAGATTATTCAATGATCTTTTCACTGAAATTGATTTGGGATGTTTCTTTTTATGTCTCATGTAAGAAATCTTTGAGTAGACTATCTCTTGTCTCCCTGTGTGCCCTGATACAAAAACAAAACACAACAAAAGGGAAACAAAACAGCACTACTTCTGGTGGACTGACTTGCCAATAAAAAGTCACTTTGCAAAGCCAAACTTCCTTCATATCCATTTATAATCAAATTCTGAAGAAAGAACAAACATATCTCATGAAAATTCTAAGAACATTACATTAATTCTTTTATTAAAAAACAAGTGAAGGAACATGAATAGCTGAGAAGCAAACATAAAAAGCAATCGATAGTTATTCTCTTCCTACAGTGTCTCAGCATCAGCCTGTTCTTTCCAATTCCAGAGGTTCATCAAGCTCCCCAGGAGCTGTTGATGGACATCTTTACAAGTAGCTACTTATCCCAAGTCAATGTCAAGGTCGTTTCACTACTTTGTTTTTCTAACTTCATATTATTGACATTCTCTTTCTTGTTTATTATACTCTGTTTTATTGGATTAAAAAACAAAGCATAAATGATGTTATATTTTCCCTATTTTACTGATGCACCATTATAGGGAGTACTAAGGTTAATATAGAGAGGTTTTCATTTTTGAAAAGCACTGATATAAGATCTCTTGTCACCATTTTGATGTGAGATATTCATATATACCTGTTGGCCAGGAAACAAAACAAAACAAAACAAAACAAAACAAAACTTAGCCTATTATGTTGTTTTTAGCTTCCTCCTTGTCCTCTCACCTATTTCATAGTCATTAGTAGCCTTTCTCCTAAATTGTCACATTGCAGGATTTGGAAACTGACACCAAGTTTAGTCACAACCAAAGACTGGCCAACTGGCCCAATAATGAGACCTCTGTCCACTTCTATTTCTCCACCTCCAGTTCTAATCCTACTGATGCGGCCATAATGTCTGTGAAATGAAGGAATGGGGATAGACTCAGTGTTCTCTGACCTGTCTTCCATTCTATTACTCTAATATTTCTAAATCTAGAATTTCTTTGAAAAAGAATGCATTACCTGATACCCAGCAAGGTAATTTCTTATTTCCTTTTTCAAACACATCAGTTAAAGTACAGATGTAGTGAAATCTAGTCTGATCATCTTTTCCTGAAGAACTGAATAAATATTTAAAACTAAATCATCTAGCTTTTCCTAGTAAAGGAGACACAACCAGGACAAAATTAGATTTATCAGATGCGAAGGCTTTTAAGCTCCTCCTTTTTAGATTAAAAAGTTGTTGTATGTTTTAAAGAGAGACATTAGTAATCAAAAATTGGTAATGAGTCTAGTATTTGTCAGATCATTACTTTTTCTATTATGCAGACATTTGATTTGGGGAAACAACTAAGAAAGTATATCTGTTTTTACAAAAAAAAATCCTAGAAACCAATGTCAGAAAAATAGGTACATATTAATTTTCTGTTTGCGCCTCAAGGCAACTATTAAAAAACCACATTTTACAAAGGAACATAAACTATGTTAGCAATGGTGCCTTCTGGGAGCTTGTCTCATGAAGATTTCTATCAAATATATTTCTAGATCAGCAGATATAAAATGAGAAACATTTTGGTAATAACAGAGATTAATTCGAATGGTCCTTGCTAACCACTCCCAATTTTCAGACCTTCAAAGCATAGTTGCCAATATTTTTGACTGACTATGAAAGATGGAAATATAATTTCTGTAGGTTTCTCTTCAAAATCAACTCTTAGTTGCTTAAAGGAGATGTAAAAGAAATCCAAGTCTTTTCAGAACACATGCACATATAAAATCAATACCTTCCACTACTGAACTCCCAAATAGAACGATAGATTAAGGGCATTTGTACACCGAATGATGATGTCAGCTTCATGAACCATTAAATGCTACTCAGAAGAAATATAAATCAAAAAAGAATAAATATTCTCCAGTAAATTCAAGGTTATTTTAATGCTCATATAAATGTCACAATTTAAGTGCTAGATTCTCTGCCACTTTTAGTGCCTCTGATACCTCTAATTTAGAAGGATTTGCAGAAGAAATTCTACTTGATTCTAAATGCTCCATTTTATTTATTTTTTTAATCTTAAAAATGTATCTAGGGGGCAGGGCATGGTGGCTCATGCCTGTAATTCCAGCACTTTGGGAGGCGAGGTGGGCAGAACACGAGGTCAGGAGTTCGAGACCATCCTGGTGAACATGGCAAAACTCTGTCTCTACTAAGAAAATACACAAATTAGCAGGGCGTGGTGGTGGGCACCTGTAATCCCAGCTACTTGGGAGGCTGAGGGAGGAGAATTGCTTGAACTCAGGAGGTGGAGGTTGCAGTGAGCTGAAATTGTGCCATTGTACTCCAGCCTGGGTGACAAGAGCAAGACTCGGTCTCAAAAAAAAAAAAAAAAAAAATTGTATCTAGGGAATCTGGATGCATTAGTCTTAATTATTTGTCCAACACTGTCAGGAAGGAATGATTAGATTTCATAGTGCATACTTCTTATCACAGAATACTTCAGGCAAGATGGTATCTGGAAAAAGCATTCACAGCTATTTGAATGCATTTGGATAATTAATTGAATTTTATATCTGGTCAACTGAGAGAGGCTTGATTTTGGTGAACTGATGTGAATTGTGCTGATGAAGAATAATTGAATTTTTGTAAAAAGCAAGTCTATATTTCAAACAAGCAGAAAACACATACACACAAATAAAATAAGACAGAATCTAGATATTGCTTTCTCAACCAGAATATTAAAATATGCTGTATCAATAGTCATATTTATAATGCCTGGCAATAATACTACTCTTTGACTTACCATTTGGAAAATCACTTAATTTAGGTAACAACTAAATTTAAGATTTATTAGATATTAAAATCATTGCATCTTTGAGTTCTTGTGAAATTAACATTAAAAAATTACTTGATACCAGCAAATGCAATTTTTTACTAAACCTATAGGAAACAATTTAATATTTAAGATAAATTATGGCACAGTTAAAATCTAGACTTCAAAGTTTTCTTCTTTTTATAATAATCTGTAATAGATCTTTCACCTGAATTGACAGGCAGAGGGTCAAATATCTGCAGGAGTAGCAAGGAACAGATATGTAACTAACACTGGGATATTTAGGAGACTTTAAGGCAACCTAATGGCATGTTGTAAAATGAAAGAAAAAAAAAGAATGGTAAGAAACATCACACAATAAGGTGAAGAAAAAACAATAAGCTGTCAAGGTTGTCTCCTGAAAAGAAACCAACCATGCACTTCCAAAGTTATTTTGATTGGCTCCTGCTGCTCTAAAAACTCCTGAAAAAGCTATAAACTCTGATGGATTTTTGGATGAGACGAGTTCAAAGAGGTTTGTAGGGGTGTGTCTCGCTCTTGTCTTCTGAACCAGGAGAGCGATTCACTTTATATCAACAGCAGCAGGCTGAGAGCTTCTAGATTGGTCCTCGCTCTGAAGGCAGCTGGCAGAGTGTCATTGTGGAAGCCGGTGCCAGAGTTAGAGATTGCTGGGGAAGAACACCGAGCGATGTTTGGCAGTGTTGCAATTCAGACAAACCTCACAGGAAAGACCTACACAGTTTGAAACGGGTTCTGTATTTAGCTACTGAGCAAATCAGACCCTGAATCTTCACTTTTAAGAAGACAGTTCTACCTACAGTAATTCTTCTTGATTTCCTATTCAAGAGGATCATTCTAAACCAGGAAAATAAGTAGAGTTACATTCTTGTAATTTTTTGTAATTTTTCCTTCGGGGGAGAAGACTTTCTTATGTGGCCTTTTATTTTTTGAATCTCATTTCTACCATTGTTTCATATTTGAACAAACAGCTCAGCTTTTTGTTATCATTACATTCTGTACAATCTAATCATGAAAGGAATGACTTTTCAATTTCATATGTATTATGACACTTGATATAAACATTAATATGAATGAATTATGAGCGACTTCACATTATTAAAATATTAAAAGACTTTGCTGATAGCAAAGGAAATAAACAAAAAGTGAAAGTCTGCCATTTACTATACAACGAAAGAAACATATGAACTCCAGAGCCAAATTTCAGTCCCAATGACTTTCTATTAGAATCCCTTAATATCTAAAAGATCTATCACTTAATCTCTAAAATTGTTATACCTCTTTACCTTCAAATTACTTTTTATATCAATTCGAGGAGGTCATATAAGCTTCTCTAAATTATAGGGCATGTGCATGATCTGAAAAATATGTAGCAGCATTTCTTCAGCAAGAGAATAGAAAGGAAGGAAAGGGAAATTATGTGTCAGACACCACGATCCCATGCCTTCTGCAGGTGATATTTCATTTCAGCCTCATGCCATCCCCTTTGTGGCAAACATTATTTCAGTGTCATAGAAGAGGACTCTGAAGCTTAGAGAGCTTAAGTAACTTGCTCAAGATCGTAACAATAACAAGTAGCAGAGCTGGGAATGGAATCAGGTCACTTGACTTGAAAGCTAGTCTTCATTCCAATGTACCACCCTATTGTCTTACTGATCAAAGAATAAGACAGTTTAAGTGAAGGAATAAACCAAAACAATTATTTCCAACTGGTGAGAAATTAAGTTGCTGTACCATAATTTCCAACCTTTCCTGATTTAGATAAAAAATAAGAAATGAGTTAATCAGATAAGTTTTCAGTCTGAACCTTTAAGACACATAGAACCTCCAGTTATTAGTTTGTCCACCTACTCTTCTTTTTTTTTTTTTTTCTTGACAGAGTCTTGCTCTGTCAGGCAGGCTGGAGTGCAGTGGCACGATCTCAGCTCACTACGACCTCCGCCTCCTGGGTTCAAGTGATTCTTTGCCTCAGCCTCCTGAGTAGCTGGGACTACAGGCACCTGCCACCATGCCTAGCTAATTTTTTTTTTTTTTGTATTTTTTAGTAAAGACAGGGTTTCATCATGTTGGCCAGGCTTGTCTTGAACTCCTGATCTCAGGTGATCCACCCGCCTCAGCCTCCCAAAGTGCTGGGATTACAGGCGTGAGAGCCACCATGCCCAGCCTACTCTTCTTGAGTATAGACAGAAGCACCATGCTGCTACCCAGAGTAGGGAACAGCTGGGAGGGCAGCGTGAGGCTCCCGCAGAAGAACTGTGGGTAACAGCAAGCAATGGTTTGATGTTAACTGGCAGGCATGACAGGGTTTGTCAATTTCTGTTATGAACTCTTTGTCTGAACTTTTTTACTGATACCATTTCACCCATCTTATTTCATGCTCTTGTTAACCCCTTAAATCTCTGCATGGACTATGAGAATCATGTGTGAAAATCAAGACTGATGTAAATATTCATAATATAATTGCAATTTTGCTAAGTCAGGAAAGCTTAATCTGGAAGGAGAATTCGAATTTACATTTCCCTGCCTAAGAAGTGGGATGACTTTTGGGTCAAATGAGGTTGGTGATTTCTTGGAAAGGTATATAAGAATATAAGCATATTGTCCTTGCCTGTGTCATGCCCATGCTCTTATTTAAAAGCAGTTTTTGTGTGCCTCATTCTCTGTTCTGGTAAAATCTAGGTTTATTTTTATACCTGCAGACATTCTCCCATTACAAAGTACCTCATTCTATTTTTTTTTCTTTTTAGAGATAAGGCCTCACTCTGTCACCCAGGCTAGAGTGCAGTGGCTCAATCATGGCTCACTGCAGCCTTGACCTCCTGAGCTCAAGAAACCCTCCTGTCTTATCCTCCTGAGTAGCTGGTAATACAGGTGCACACCACCACACCTGGCTAAATGTTTTTCAAATTTTTTTTGTAGAGATGAGGGTCTCACTGTGTTGCCCAGGCTGGTCTAAAAGTCCAGGCCTCAAGCAATCCTCCCATCTTGGCTCCCCAAAAAAGTGCTAGGATTACAGGCATGAGCCACTGTGCCTGGCCCCACATCCTATTTTATTACAAATGAAACAACATTTTTCTGAAATGTGTTTCTTTATGAACTTTCAATCAGGCTGACAAGCATAAAGCTCTTAGGAACCAACTCCCATCTTGCTTAATTCTTTTATTTATTATTATTATACTTTAAGTTTTGGGATAACTATGCAGAACATGCAGGTTTGTTACATAGGTATACATGTGCCATGGTGGTTGCTGCACCCATCAACCCAACATCTACATTAGGTATTTCTCCTAATGCTGTCCCTCCTCTAGCCCCCGACCTCTGACAGGCCCTGGTATGTGATGTTCCCCTCCCTGTGTCCATGTGTTCTCATTGTTCAACTCCCACTTATGAGTGAGAACATGCAGTGTTTGGTTTTCAGTTCCTGTGTTAGTTCGCTGAGAATGATGGTTTCCAGCTTCATCCATGTCCCTGCAAAGGACATGAACTCATCCTTTTTTAATAGCTGGGTAGTATTCCATGGTGTATATGTGCCACATTTTCTTTCTCCAGTCTATCACTGACAGGCATTTGGGTTGGTTCCAAGGTTTTGCTATTGTGAAGAGTGCTTCAATAAACACACATGTATATGTGTCTTTATATTAGAATGATGCATAATCCTTTGGGTATATACCCAGTAATGGGATTGCTGGGAGAAATGGTATTTCTGGTTCTAGATCCTTGAGGGATCGTCACACTGTCTTCCACAATGGTTGAGCCAATTTACACTCCCACCAACAGTGTAAAAGCCTTCCTATTTATCCACATCCTCTCCAGCATCTGCTGTTTCCTCACTTTTTAATGATCACCATTCTAACTGGCATGAGATGGTATCTCACTGTGGTTTTGATTTGCATTTCTCTAATGACTAGTGATGATGAGCTATTTTTCATATGTTTGTTGGCTGCATAAATGTCTTCTTTTGAAAAGTGTCTGTTCATATCCTTTGCCCACTTTTTTTTCTTGTAAATTTGTTTAAGTTCCTTGTAGATTCTGGATATTAGCCCTCTGTCAGATGGCTAGATTTCCAAAATTTTCTCCCATTCCATAGGTTGGCCTCTGTTCTGTTCCATTAGTCTATATATCTGTTTTGGTACCAGTACCATGCTGTTTTGGTTACTGTAGCCTTGTAGTATAGTTTGAGGTCAGGTAGCGTGATGCCTCCAGCTTTGTTCTTTTTGCTTAGGATTGTCTTGGCTATACAGGTATATATCTGTTTTGGTACCAGTACCATGCTGTTTTGGTTACTGTAGCCTTGTAGTATAGTTTGAGGTCAGGTAGCGTGATGCCTCCAGCTTTGTTCTTTTTGCTTAGGATTGTCTTGGCTATACAGGTTCTTTTTTGGTTCCATGTGAAACTTAAAGTAGTTTTTTCTAATTCTGTGAAGAAAGTCAATGGTAGCTTGATAGGGATAGCATTAAATCTATAAATTACTTTGGGTAGTATGGCCATTTTCATGATATTGATTCTTCCTGTCCATGAGCATGGAATGTTTTTCCATTTGTTTGTGTCCTCTCTTTATTTCCTTGAGCAGTGGTTTGTAGTTCTCCTTGAAGAAGTCTTTCACATCCCTTGTAAGTTGGATTCCCAGGTATTTTATTCTCTTTGAAGCAATTGTGAATGGGAGTTCACTCATAATTTGGCTCTCTGTTGGTCTATTATTGGTGTATAGGAATGTCTGTGATTTTTGCACATTAATTTTGTTATCTTGAGATGTTGCTGAAGTTGCTTACCAGCTTAAGGAGATTTTGGGCTGAGACAATAGGGTTTTCCAAATATACAATCATGTCATCTGCAAAGAGAGACAATTTGAATTCCTCTCTTCCCATTTGAATATGCTTTATTTCTTTCTCTTGCCTGATTGCCCTGGCCAGAACTTTCAATACTGTGTTGAATAGGAGTGGTGAGAGAGGGCATCCTTATCTAGTGCCAGTTTTCAAAGGGAATAATTCCAGCTTTTGCCCATTCAGTATGATATTGGCTGTGGGTTAGTCATAAATAGCTCTTATTATTTTGAGATAAGTTCCATCAGTACCTAGTTAATTGAGAATTTTTAGCATGAAGGGCTGTTGAATTTTGTCAAAGGCCTTTTCTGCATCTATTGAGATAATCACGTGGTTTTTGTAATTGGTTCTGTTTATGTGATGGATTACGTTTAGTGATTTGCATATTTTGAACCAGACTTGCATCCCAGGGATGAAGTCAATTTGATCAAAGTGGGTAAGATTTTTCATGTGCTGCTGGATTTGGTTTGCCAGTATTTTATTGAGGATGTTTACATTGATGTTCATCAGGGAAATTGGCCTGAAGTTTTCTTCTAAGGAAGCTCAAAATGTTAGAATCAGTACAACCTCAAAATGTTAAAATCAGTACAACCACCTTCTAAGCAAGCTCAAAATGTTAGAATTAGTACCCTGACCCTCCCTGCCCTGAGCTACTTATGAACTCTGAAATCTATTTAACTTTCTTTATGAGACCACTCATAATGGCCACTTATCATGGTCATTGAACACCCTGACCAGAAAGCACAAAACATCACTTAGTCAATGCTTTGTTCTCAAATGTCACCAGTAATTTTCTTTTGCTGCTTCAGTCATAGCTATCTAAAAAAAAAAAAAAAAAAAAAAAAAAAAAAAAAAAAAAAAAAAAAAAATCACTAGTGTTCAGGATCGCATCATTTGCTTTATGTCTCCACGTGCTTCATATGGTCCCAGAGAAGAATCAAACTCTCTACTATTCACCACAGGCCCCACTCCATGGAAACCATATGCCCAGTAACCTTTCTCCATCTTCCTATAACAGAAACCTTCATTTCCCTAATCTTCTAACCTCATTGCTCCCTTAGGAACCCATGAGTTTTGAAGTCTTTTATCACCTCCTCCTTCCTCTTCAAAGACCAAGTAAAACAGCTGACCCATCCTGCGGTAAAGGAAGGCACAGGTATACCCTTCCATGCTAATGAGTCATACTCAATTTCCCTGTAAGTAGTCAAACCTGGAGGTTCACGTAACTCTCTATCTGAGCTATATTATGTGCAATATAGACTCTTTACATATTTTTATGTAGTTATTTCATCACTACTGGCTTCATTTATTTTTTTAATGATTTGATTTGGAATATTACTTGTTTTAGATTAGACAAGTAAGGGTGCTTGTCTGTTTTACATATTCACTGCCATGTGCATGTAAATCATTTTGTTTATCTGTACGCCTTGTGGAAATAATAAGACTAAATAGAAAATAGGCTTAAAAAGGGTGGGAGTGGGAGAAAGAAGAAAGAAAAGGTTTTTATTTTAAGCATTTCCCTACAAGATGACTTCACAGGTTTGGATACAGATTTTGGGACCTCATCTGGTGCAGCCTAGACCTCCTGCCAGTGCTTGGGAAAGAGAAAAGAGGAGTTTGGCCCTGTTAGTGATGCTTCAGAACAGCCACGGGATTCTCACACACTGATATAACAAAATTATCCATTTAAGCACTTTCCTTTTATCCTACCATTTAGTGAAAGAGTTTTATTGTGGCTTGTTTTGTATCACGATCTTGTGATTTTCCCCCTCTGACATAGAGCTGTAAGATTGTCTTAGAGCCAGGCACAGCCAGAGACAGAAAGATGAAAAGAATGTGCAGGCACCAATAAAGTGGTTTCCTAGCAACAGTAACTATTTCAAAGGTTTCATAACTCTTGTGTCTTTCCATTTCCATAGCAATGTGGGGAATAGTAAATAGTATATTCTGTTATCTGTTTAATTCAAATAAATTCTAAAAAACCAATGATGGATAAATGAAGGAAAGCCTCTATACTCGTTGTATTAAATTCTGTCTTATTAGCTGTTATACATATTAGCTTCTAAGATTTAGGTTCTGTTGCTAAAAGTATGTATTGTGATGAATCAGATGGCTTCTTTTTTTTATTCTTATTTCCTCTTTTTGTCTTTTTTTTCCAGAGAGATTTAGTAAAGTAATTCAAAAGAAAAGTTATTCCAGAAGAAGAAACTGTATTTTCAATAACATACATTTTATAAAGTTTAAATATTAAGATTTTAGGTCTGAAGGTCAGAACAAATAGTTCTGCAAACATTCAAAATTTTTTTAGTGGGATATAATTGATTTGGCAAGACAGAGTAATCATTTCTCCCTTTTCTCCTGATTTGAAATGATTTTAAAATTGGACCCACTAAAAGCAAAGGCACTTTTAAAATAAATTAGGCTCCATACACAGCACATTAAAAATATCATAGTTATAGTATTTCACTTATTTTCTCCTTCTTAAATTGCAAGGCTATATTCTTTCCCTGTGTAGACCACCTCCTCCACAGAAATAATAAATATGGGTAAAGCCTTCTGAATTCATATTGGGACAGTCATTAAAGACCAAATTATGTTAGTGTCTGTCAAAAATACATAGAAATAGAAATATATATATATATATGTATTCAGTCTCTACATTAAAAAATATATATTTTACATTGCTTACATATTTTTAAGAAATAAAAGCCCATATGAATTTTGTGAAGCAAATATTTTAAAGTGAAGAGCAGTAGAGATAAAACTGTATTTCTAGGATCCAATTATAAATTATCAAGTATATTAATAGATATAAATCACTACCTAATGTTTTACATGTAGCTATCTATTCCATTTGCTTTGGTAAATCTTTGTGAAATTAATGTTCAGTGGAGACACAGAGGAAATGGGAAGATACTTCTCTTCTCTTGAACTGTGGTAATGTCAGGGCAACGTGATCACAAGTGATCTGAGATATACCCATTGCTAGTGTCAGGCAAAATACCTTTAGAAGGTTAAAAAGAATTTCCGTGTTCCAAATGAGGCCTCCTATGATATCTTCCTTGGGATCTGTAAAATCCTTCTAAACAAGGTGTTTAAATAAAATCTTCCTCTAGGAATTCTGAAGCAGAATTGCCGTATACCTGAAATCTGCTCTGTGTATTTACAGCAATGTCATAGGGTACTTTTAAGGTTCAATTAAAAAAAAAAACCAAATACGTGATTTTCCATTTCCATGATGGATATAAAGAGTGTTATGACACTCTGCTGTTAATTCATTTGCTATAAAATTATTCAACTTGAACTAATAATTGAAAATGCAACAACAGAGATGTATCCATATTTTTATTTTCTATTAGTACAGAAAACATGTATTTGGAGACACCTACTTTAGCAGAAGTATTTATTATATGATTGATTTAATTACTTGTAAATCATGTTTTTGACAGTTAATGGTCCAATTAGCAAGTATGAAAAAGTTCTGAGGGAAATCAAGAATTTTTGTGCCAAGTATTTTTCTTCATGTAAACAGCAAACATTTGATAATTAGCCACCATAATATCTGCCATTTTAAAACCTGCATATTTTGATGATAGCTTAAGACTATCTAGCAAGCTTATTCTGAAGAAAAAGGGAAGCTTATATAGTGATGCAGCACTGTTCTACTCATAAACAGCTAAGGTACTAATATCTTCTAAAAACTGTATGTAGGTATATCATCATGTATCTTACTTAAAACCTGAAATACTTCATCCTTAATCATCAATCAAAAATATATTATGTGTCTACTCATTTAGAACAATCTCGTTGCTTAATTATTAGCGGTAATATTAATATAGAAGACCCATAAGATAGTTACAGTTGGAGAACATAAGCTAAATTATTATTCAATTTTCTCTTAATTTCTACTCCTTTGGTCTATAAATAATTCAATACTTGGAAGATTTTTAATGCTGATATTCTAGGTAGAAATCTGCTAAGGGAATAGTAAGGCTTGGCAACTGTAAACGACATCAGACTTTTTAAATGCTAAAATACTCTTCTCCCCTTGCAATGTGAAGTTACTGTTTATTGGTTTTCATTGATTTTCTTCATAGAATGTTCTTAGAATACACATGGGTTTATTACTGACATCTGTATCTTATTAAGACATTTATGCAGCCAACAAACATATGAAAAATAGATCATCATCATTGGTCATTAGAGAAATGCAAATCAAAACCACAATGAGATACTATCTCATGCCAGTTAGAATGGTGATCATTAAAAAGTGAGGAAACAACAGATACTGGAGAGGATGTGGATAAATAGGAAGGCTTTTACACTGTTGGTGGGAGTGTAAATTAGCTCAACCATTGTGGAAGACAGTGCGATGATTCCTCAAGGATCTGGAATCAGAAATACCATTTGATCCAGCAATCCCATTATTGGGTACATACCCAAAGGATTATACATCATTCTACTATAAAGACACATATACATGTGTGTTTATTGCAGCACTCTTCACAATAGCAAAACCTTGGAACCAACCCAAATGCCTGTCAGTGATAGACTGGAGAAAATGTGGCACATATACACCATGGAATACTACCCAGCTATTGAAAAAGGATTTCATGTCCTTTGCAGGGACATGGATGAAGCTGGAAACCATCATTCTCAGCGAACTAACACAGGAACTGAAAACCAAACACTGCATGTTCTCACTCATAAGTGGGAGTTGAACAATGAGAACACACGGACACAGGGAGGGGAACATCACATACCAGGGCCTGTCAGAGGTCGGGGGCTAGAGGAGGGACAGCATTAGGAGAAATACCTAATGTAGATGTTGGGTTGATGGGTGCAGCAAACCACCATGGCACATGTATACCTATGTAACAAACCTGCCCTTTCTGCACATGTGTCTCAGAACTTAAAGTATAATTGAAAATAAATAAAATAGCTCAGAAATATTGTTCTTCCCATCTGATAAATCAGGTAAAAGTCTCTGGTAATCTCTGCACATCACTGAAAAACTATAGGGTTTATATTCATATGCACATGTGTTTTTTTGCAATGTGCACATTGCAATAAAGTTCTCAAACAAGCTAGATAATGCAAAATGACAGACTAGATTGTTTTCTCAAAATGACTAGCATGGCACTATATCATGTGTGTTTTTGTCACCGCTCATCCTTAGAGTAAATGCTAAGATGACTCATAAACCTTGTAAATACTCTCAGTGCTTGCAAGCATTCAGAATAATTTTCACACAGGTTGGAAAACACTATTTTATTTCTAAACAACTCAAGTCTGAAATCTCTTACTGTCCTGGATGGATCTGGTGCTACTTAGTGTCTCCATTCATGAAATATGACTTCTTTCTTTCCCTACTACTGACAATGAACCTCAATCATGATCCAGATAAATGCTGATATGATAATACGTCTACAGTTCTTGGAGACAATCACTGCCTATCATGTCTTGCTGTATACATTTTCAGTGTTTTCCTAAGAGTAAACATCCATATCAAAAGCAATAATCCATCATAATCATAACCAAAACTTAGCAAAGAGACAAAAGAACTAAGAATTCATCTTCAATGTTTTCTACTTAAAATAGTATCAGTTAATATATGCAATGAGAGTGTGCTATGTGAAGAAACATGAGTTAGGGAATGAGCTTAAGAACTATCACTGCATTATGCTCATGAACTGTGTCTTTAAAACATATGCCTCTAAGCCCTCTTATTCACTAGTTTTTCTAACAGACTTATTTATACAAATCACTCCATGTAGCTCCTCTTAAATCTATTCTCCCTGGCTTTTGACACCTCTGGTTTTGTTTTTCCTGGCATAGTCCCATCTGTTCTAATCTGTCACTTTCAGAGGGCTGGGGGCCCTCCCACGCTGTCTCTTAAAGCATTCCTTCAGCTTTGATTCCCAAGTGATTGTCAATGGAAGAGACCAGCTTTAATCTGAACATCAAGATATTAAAAGATCATTCTTGTTAGCAGGAAACACCCTTCCAACCATCACTGTTCTCTATCACAAGAATGCTTCTCACCTCTCTCCGAAGAATGCAGTGGACCATGACTATAACAAAGCCTTGCAATGAATCAAATACAGCAAAAAGTATTTGAAACAATATGGAGCGTTTATCTGTCATGGCCAGCACCGCAGACATCCACGTCAAAGCCAGAAGGGGCAACACCACGCAGGAGCTCCAAAGAGACGCCCTGTTGAGACGAAGAAAGCAACATTATGTAGCTGTACGTCACACCCCAGGCTATAGCCAAACCCCCATTCAACAGAGCATTTTTGTATGTGGTTCCAAGACCATTAACTTGGAAACCACAAAGCAGATGACATTTGAGAGTCTTATTTATTTTTTTATATACTATCCCAGAATAGCTATAAAGACAGTTGCTAATTACAAATATTTAATATACTCTCTGCTCTTGTATTAGCAAACACAATTTTTTTTTTTCATCATAGCATTTTCTCACATGCACTGTAAAAGATTTGTAACAAGAAGATGTAAATGATTGGGACTAACATGGCGTTACTGGCGGTGGTGGCTGACAAAGCTGTTGTTGAAACTACTCCACACTTGGCACATTTGAGCGTCAAACCGCTATGAGGCTCACTCATCTGACTGCAAACAAACAGAACACCCACAAAAAGAACAAAATATTGAATTGTCACCAAAAAAAAGTTGCTGCTGCAAGTTAGCTTTTAAATACGATTTCATGCAGAAAAGTATATTTATCGAAAATGAATGCTCTAAGTTGTTGTAAAGATGCATTTATACTACAAATTATCTTTGTAACATTTACCTTTTAATATGGGCCTTTGTTGCATGCAAAACATATTTCCATCATTACACCATAAGTGGCCCTGTGTCTATTGATCAAAGTTGTTCAATACACTGAGTTACACATAAGTATGTGCTTCTGTAGACACATAGTGAAAACCCTTTATTCAGACCCCGAAAATCAAACATGTGGGGACTCCTAGCTCTGAGGATGTTCATTGTTAATTGCAGAAGGCATCTATTTCTGTGAAAACCTTCTGAAATGTAAATAATTATCTCAGAAGTCCAACATAGGAGGGAATGGATTTTAGGAGTCTTCAATTATTTGTTGAAGATGTAGCTTTTTTCTCAAGAGATTCATATTTTGAAATTTCTTACAATATCAATGTATCGTTCACATTTCAGGGTGATCTGAATAGAGGGGCTGATGAAATTTGATGAAATATTAGTTGATAATAAAAGAGTGATAGTTTTCTGCTTTCATAAAACACATTTAACATAATCATTAAGTTCAAAATATTATTTCTGAGCATTTGTCATAGGCTCCAATTTCCTAGCATTTAAATGGTCTATTCGGTGCAGAGGATTTTGCCCATAAATTCGGATTCAAACAATTCATACTCCATCTACTACATTATAGAAGCAAAGTTGTATTACATGGAAAACCTTTATGCACATTTCGCTTTAGAAAAGCGTACCTTGAAAATTACAGATTTATTAGAACATAAACCTTTCAGGAAAAACCAAAAAGAAATTACTTGAATTAACAATTCCAAACACCTTGGAATAATGCTCTGCAGTGTGCATAGTCCATTCCTATGTGGTGTCTATGGCTAAAATGATTACTTTGTAGGTTTTCATAAAGAATCTTATAGCGGAGTTGCATTACTATGTGTATAAGAAAAGTGGCAGAAGGGAGAAAGTTGTAAGATGCTCACAATTTAGAATCTCTGGATTATTTTAAATAAGGGTACTCACTTGTGAATAGTAATGATATAACAAATCTGAAAGTGATTAAGTAAGTAGATTGATCAGCAGATCCGGTGAGAAAAATCAAAGCTTTCAGACATGGGTGTGGGGGTGGGGAATATGACACTAAATCCCTCACTTTACTGATCCAGTCCAGGGCATAGGTACTAGCCAAATGTGTCCAAACGTTTCAAAGTAGTATGTATCCATTAGTCTGTCCAGTTTCGTTTAGGAATGCCTTAATGGACATGCCGGTGTGTACATCCTAAAGGAGTACATAGACTAGTATTCTCTACAGTGGCTGCGCATCAGCTGTCTATCTGGCCTCATCCACAAAGACTCTAATTTAATAGGACTTAGGCATCTGCCTTTTTTAAAGCTCCATAGATTATGCTGATGAACAAACAGGAACAAGTACCACTTCCCTAACTAAACATTTGAATTTCTTTAATCTTGTTAAATTTGATCGGATTAATATGAAAAAGGGATAGATTAGTTACATATTGTTTCCTTTATCACAGAAGATAGGCTCTATGGTGTTTCTACTTCAAACACTGATGCAGTTGTCTTTCTTAATCTAAAAATATGTTGCCTCTAGGCTCTGAAACAAGATTGAAAGCCCAATATTACTAAAAAATAATTTTAAGTACATGGTGTATTTTAGTCCTGAAAACTGTGATTTAATACAATCATAGGCCTGTCTGAAGATACATTTTAAGCCATTATTTAAAATGCTTATTTGTCTTTATTTGAGATTTACTTGAGGCTAACTACAAGATCTATGCCTACTTCCCTTAGTCAGGGCTAACTGTTCAAAACTATGCTTGATGGGACACCTTTGGCATTCTATTACTGGATGTGCATGAAATAGAATAAAGATAAGTTACCTAGAGACATGCAATGTTTTTTCCTAGTTTATGTGACCACTATGGAAATTAATATAATATGAAAAACACATAGTCTAGATGCTAAATTGGTTGCTGCATTGAAAAATAAGATCTTGTTTCTTTATTATAGAATAAATTATGCATTTATAAAATTAAAAGTTCAAATAGTAGGAAAAAAAAACAAAAAAACTTGAGTTGTCCATACATTTAAATTTAACCAATATATCCACCAGGGCACCAGGGTAGGATCACATTATAGAAGCAAAGTCACGTTAATTAGAAAAACTTTACACACATTTCTCTTCAGGTCGTTCTGTCTACTCCAATTATTACTGTGGATCTTAAAATCTACAGGTTCTAGTTCCCTTCTCCATGTTATTTTTCTCTTTGGTTTAAAGAAAAAAAGTCTGACTGATTTATTGTTAATAACATAAAATATTCCCTGGAAAGGAAATGTGCCAGCCTCTCTTTAGAAAAAAATCACATGAAATTTTTAAAGGGTACTAGTAACTCAGTTTCCTTAGTTTCAGGTAGGTAAGACAAAGAAGTTTAAGACAGTAGACAAGAAAGTTCCACTGCAGAAAAATAGAGAAACTTAAATTGTCTGCTGAAGATGTTCTAAAAATATACATGCCATTTTTATCCTGATTTCATTCATTCTCATTATCATTTTATTTAAGATGTGTTGTATTTACAATTAAATTTCTTCTTGGTAAACTAATGGGTACTAGGCTTAATACCTCAGTATGAAATAATCTGTACAACAAATCCCTGTGACACAAGTTTATCTAGGTAACAAGCCTGTACTTGTACTCCTGAACTTAAAATTTAAAAAGAGAAAAGAATTTCAGTAGAAAAAATATTAATATAGTTTGGGCATTATAAAACTTGTTAAACTATTGCATTATTTATTAAACATTCACTTATTAATTCCTTACAAATAGTTATGGAGTACAAACTATATGGTTGGCTGTTTCTAATAACTGATTATAAAAAAGAAGAAAGGGAACAAAGAAACAGAAAAAATGGGAGAAGGAACATCTTGGTACAATACTTGGTTTTAAATAACAACCTAGTTGTAAAAGAAATGCTTGATATATGTGTATATTCAAATAAGCTGAAATGATTTTTACAATTAGGAGGACTGGTTGTCAAGTCAACCAATTAGCTTCCTGCTTAATGCTTCTTTAGTTAATTTTGATTATTTCTTCTTCACTGGGGACTGTTCTTCACTGTCCTCACTACTTTTCTGTGAACTAAAATTATTCAAACCTCTATAGCTTCCAAAAATTTCCTTCAATCACACTTTGGAATGGAGTAAAAATTTCAATCTATATTTGCTTAAGCTAAAATAGTACTTTATATTAGAAATACAGTTTGAAAATCTAAAGTAATTAATTGGTTAATAGTTCTTTTCTGCTTTGGACAGTAGCCAACATCCTGCTTTTATAACATAAGTTAACATTTCTGTTTCTCTAGCAGTGGCCTTTGAACCAGAAAAACACCGACTCAGTTTTGCCAGTGAAACATATGTAACTTCTAAGAATTGTTTAGAATAACTTATTTGTTAATATGTAGATTGAAATGGATAATTTCTAAATTCATAATATGATACTACTGTCATTTCTTCTAAACCTATATGATCTCTTATAAAGAGCTATATGAATTAAACTGGGCTTTACACATAAAATAATTAAATAAGAAAAAATACTATGAATTTAATAAATCTTCAACATCATATTCATTTCGATGATCTTATCTCTTTTTTTGACCTTCATGTCATGGATGGTGGAATCATGACTGATAGTTAGAGACCTTGATAGTTAGACTATCTTGATTGATAGTTAGAGACCTTCCAAAACAACCTCATCTGTTCAGGTTGGCGTCTCAGAAGAGCAGCCACTGTTGAGTGAATGCTTGCTATATGCTAGATTCTCTAATGTGTGCTTTATACACATTATATTTTCATATACTATATGAGGCATGAGTTATTTTCCCCATTTAACAGATGAGGAGACTGAGTTGCAAAAAGTAACATGCCCAAAGGCACATAGACACAGCTAGTAAATTGCGGAGGTTTATCTTAACCACTCGTTTCCATTTTATTGTTGAGGTTGTTTAAATTATGTAAGTTTATACTACTAGCAGCAGAACTGAGTTTCTATCCCAGTACTCAGTCTGATCAGTATATTCTGACATAATTAATCTGGACAGAAATAACTGAAGAAGCTTACTCCAATTCCCACCACATATGGCATAATAACAAGAGTAATTGTGTGAAAATTTTGTGTTCAAATGATCTAGAGAGTTGTGTTTGTACTACGTTCAAGTCTACATATTTAAGGATGTTATAGAAACTCATCTGCTGTGAAAAAAATCTCTAAATGAGAGAAGTGATCCCCCCTCAGGAAGAAACTTTCAGTGACGTTTTTATTACACTATGGCATTTCTAGTGTTTGATATAAATGATATCAAATTTTTATATTGAAAGCCATTATATTTAGTCTTTTCCTAGGGAAAAGAAATACCCAGATTATCTTACTATATAAATCATTACATAGGTTATAAGAACACACAGGACTTAAAATTTTACAAGTAACTGATCAATTAGTGTGACTATTAAATAATACCATAAATTATGGAAGAAAAGAATATTACATGGGTAAGTTTTGAATGAGGATACAGTTCAATGGAAAGGAGAAAGCTGGAAACTTTTTATAGGGAAGGTCACAAGGAAAAAATCAAAGGCATTAATATTTCATTCAAGTGTCAACAAATTTATATGATAAAGGATGACATAACCTTAAAAAGCTACTAACAATCTAGATATGAGACATTACTGTCATTATATATATAATATATATAAAATATAGATATATATAAAATATATAATACATTTATATATACACACACACGTCTTTTTTATTTTTTTGAGACCTAGTCTCGCTCTGTCACCCAGGCTGGAGTGCAGTGGCGCGATCTCGGCTCTTTGCAACCTCCACCTCCCTGGTTCCCGCCATTCTCCTGCCTCAGCCTCCCGAGTAGCTGGGACTACAGGCACCTGTCACCACATCCCGCAAATTTTTTTGTATTTTTAGTAGAGACTGGGTTTCATCATGGTCTAGATCTCCTGACGTCGTGATCCGCCTGCCTCAGCCTCCCAAAGTGCTGGGATTACAGGCGTGAGCCACCGTGCCCGGCCAGATATATATGATAACATATAATAAGTCATCAGATATTTATATATTATAATAACAGTAAAATTAAGGGAGATGCTTTTCTAAGTTTTATAAGAGGTTAAAGTGTGAAAATTATGAATAACTCTTTTTAGCCAGTTAGATTAAAAATGTCATAAAGAATGAAAATATAAGACACACACAAATAGTACTTGATAAGTGATTATTTCAAGTGAAGATTTTTTTCCTGATATATACAATTAGTCAAAGAAAATATAGCATTTTGCCCTGTTTAGGTTTGCTTGTTTTGATTCTGCTCTGTCACATACCAACACTGTGTTCAATCTACCTCTGACCTTTGTGACCAAAACGAGGAAGGTTTTGAGAACCCTTACCTAACGACAACCATTGCAAGCCTAGCCTCAACGTTTAATGTTCTTATCTGACAAGTAGGCAATATGCACAAATACACTCCAAATTTCTTAATGGCCTGTTATAGTACTTTTAGATTTTTGGTCATATTACATAAAAATAGCACATTGGAAACTTTTATATGGCAGAATCTATAAGACACACTAGTACATCAATAACAAAATTCAAGGCATAGTCAAACGCAGTCAGTGATGGTCTGAAATTGGAGTACGGGATTCACTGGTAAATAACCTTCAAAATCCACCAATTGCAGCTTACCCGGCTCTGTGTTTGAGCTTTTTATCTAGGATTCCATCTCTGGAAACAAGTTTATTAAATACCAAAATGCCAATCACCATGTTGACCTGTCAAACAGAAACAAAGTTGACCTTTCAATGATATTGAAGGGAATCAGGTCCCTGTTTCTCCTGAAAATCCTATTTTTATCAATTCATAACCACCATATCAGTAGTAATGGTATGAAGCACTCTCAAACATTTTATATGTGCACAGAGGCATACGGAACAATTTAACAGTGGTGTGCTACTTTAAGGTTGTAAAGTACATTGTGTTCATTTAATTTCCATGCTTTGCAGTTAACACTGGGGAAATTAACCTTCATTTGCCTGACTTTTAAATGGTACCATACTATGCCAATCTGGCATTCTTCTGTCTGAGTCAACCCTGAGTAAAATCATGTGGCTAAATGAGTTTTACCCTATGCCCGTGAGCCAGGAGATTCTGAATCGTAGAGCATGAGGCTAGGGTGAGCCCTGGCAGCAAAAGGTGCTGATGATTTGTCATTATTCCCAACACAGAGGACAGAATGCCTAAATTCCTCATGCTGTGTGGTTATTCTCTTCTGTGGAAGGGGAGCATTTTGATGTACCATGCTTTTCTAGGCAGAAAGGAAAGCCTATTCAATTCACCAGAATCTTTTTCACAATGGACACTAGTGCTAATTTTTAAAATATGCTCTAGTGTACAGTTCTATCATTTTCTTTCTAAGACTTTCTTATTCTCACTTAAAAAGTCTTTTGCATGACATAAAATGAAATCACACTTATTTTTCCTTTTTCAAATAGAACTGTAAAAACTGCATAGATGTCTATTCGTACCAGCTTACCATGAGCCCCCACAGTTCTCTAATCTACCAACACTTTCTGATCAGGGAATCCAGTCCAATGAGTAAATGAAAAATATGTTTTTATTTTTGCCTTTCTTGACTCTTTCCAATCTTGGTGTAACCCTGCCCTGCTACCAATTAAGATGGTGAATATAAAGTGAAAATGTGTCCAGTTGCTAATGTAAGGAAGATGCAAAACATACCTATTAAGTATGGACCTAGGAAGAGTCACTCTTCATAGTTTCCTGACAAGATACCATTTAATCAAAAGAATACTTATTCATCTATGTAACTCTCATTATTTAAACTAAGAGAAAAAGTGTATTCTATGGATTCTAGTAATCTACAACTTCATCATAAGGGAATTTGTCACCCCTCCAAAGACCATACTTCGGTGTTTCAATTATATACATACTCTGTTTCTCCATTTTAGTGTTATATGGGCATTAACCTAGAGGCTTAGGGAAATAGTTCAGTTGATTAAAAATTCAATGCAGCAGACAAAAAGGTGTCTAATAGTTTTGATTTCCCTATGCTCTAAGATTCTTGTCTTGATTTTATTTTTCTTGCAAATTATAGACAGTTTCTGCTCCCTGTTACAGCTTAGTGGAGGGAGAACAAGCTTAAAGGAAGAGAAAACTGACATCAGAATTAGTAGCATGTCACTACGTTCCAGTTTTTTGAAGGAATCATTCAAGAAACCAAAGAGGAACTTTCCAATTAGAAATATAATTGTACAGCAATATGAATATTTGTATTTAATTTAGACTGTTTCTTTCCTCCCTTATTTTCTTTAAAGATGCACTGGGCAAGAAAAATTTGTAATCAATAAATCCAAACAGAGAAAGAGAAAGGCAAATTGGAAGGAAATATTTCACATTACCATAGTTTAAAATTTTAAACAATTATTTTGTGGCTTCAAAAGAGAAATTTAAAATCCTTATCTATAACATATGGCAGTGATTCTTAAACAGGGATGATTTTGACCCCTAGGGACCATTGGAAAATGTCTGAAGATGTTTTTGAGTGTTATGACTACGGGGTACTACTGGTATGTAGTATGTAGAGAAGAAGGATGCTGCTGAACCTGCTAAAACACACAAGACAGCCTCTGCAACAAACAAACATATGATCCAAAATGTCAGTATCACTGAGGTTGAGAATATATTTCCTTTAGATATTTGACAGGGACAGCCTTAAGGAGATTTCCCTATTAATAACCATATGTACTATACAGAATACTGTAAAGGTGAGATTATGGTAAATGATGAGATTCTATACATTAAAGAGGAAGAATTCATTAAAACTTACTCAAACTTCTTCACAAATCTGAAATTACTGTAAGAGAAATACCACACTCCCAGTTTAATATTCTTTAGTATTCAAAATATGAATATTTTAGAATAATAAAAGACTGAATAATAATTGATATTCAATCAGAATAATAGTCCACCGAACTTTAAAATTTCTACACAAGAACTACATTATCAAAAATGCCACTCTGATTGAAAGAAATTAGTTTTTTTTTTTTCCTAAGAAAACAAAATAAGTTGATTTCAATGTTTACCAGGACAACAGCAGCTGCAGGTCCCACAAAAGCATAAAGTAGTCCTCCTTCAAGAGAGAGCCAGCAGCTGAAAATAACATTAGATAAGAACTAACAAAAATTAGTGACAAGTATTAGACCACTAAAGTGTGATACAAACAACTTAGACTATACATTTAGCCTTGGAATTTTGGCACATGTTAAAGATTTCTAATAAAAAAAATACATAGAAGATATAGAAAAATCTAGAATTATATCATTTCATGAGTAAGAAATACTATATACGTCTAACTGAAACAGTTTTATTATAAGGATTTACTTTCAGGCAGTTGAAACATTTTAGACAAATTACTGTTGCAGTGAGGTTTCTATATTTACTCTCAATACAAAGGTGAATATTATTTACATTTTATAAAATGCTGCTTTATATCCATTATGGATTTTTTCAAATGTACTTTAAAGCAAGAACAGTGTATTTTTTTTAGAGTTTTAGATGTGCCATTTACCTGCTCTTCCTTGAGGCCACTGAAATATTGGGAGAAATTGGTTTAAAAGCCATCATTGCACGGAATGGAGAAGCTACATTTGCATGCTATTTTTCTTCTAATTTTACTTTTTCATCAAACTACTAAGAAAATTCCCTAAAGATAAGCTTTTGAATAAAAATAAATGCAGCTGTGTTTGTTTCAATGACAAAATTCACTAAGAGATATAGGTTTGCATTGATAGAGACAAGATAATCGATTTGGGAAGAAACAGTCTCTCACAGCAGAGGGAAATGCAGAGGGAATGGGGCTGACACTGGAGGCTTGCAGGGTGGCACATCTGCCCATGCAGAATCCAGGAAAGTGAAAATGAGGGAAGCGTGAGGGGCTGCTGATGCAAAGAGTCATGGCCACCATTTCATGCACCTGTTTTTTGACGTTTGACCCTTGCACTATTTCTTCTCAGTTTACAAATTCAGCATGCTGCCTTTAGAAGTAATAACAATGAACAGTAACTCCTCTGTAGCTGTTCTAACAATAAACTGCTCTATATTAATTGTGATGGTGGTTACATGACTTACGTATTTCTCAAAACTAATAGGGTGAATGTTACTCTATGTAAATTATACCTTAAACATATTTACCTGGTAATTAATTGTATATGTACACAAAGAAATACTATATTAGCATATATATATACAAATATGTGTATGTATATTCAAAGTCTGCATTTAGTTATTGTTCCTTGACATAACAGCAGAAAGATAAAAATGTACTTTTCTATTTTAATATCTATTTTTAAATAATATACCTGGAGAAAAAACCTTAGTCTCACAGAATACTTTAGATTGTGTCTCTAAGACTGCCACTAAATTCCCACTGTATGTTTGTATAAACTAATCTCTGCCCCTAAATCCCCACTGTAATTTGGTGTACACTAATCTTCAAACTGAGGTTTAGTATATCTTTCAAGATATACTAATAGAGATTCAGTATATCTTTTATTTTTTCCCTAGGAGTTTACACTGTTATAAAAATTTATAGTTATAAAATAAATGCATTACTTATTGTATTGTATTGCACTTTAATTATGAACTCTTTGAAAGTAGGAACCATCATATATATAATCTTGCTTATTCCCATATTCCCAATACAGTGACTTTCCAAAAATAGATGTATACCAATAATGATGCTATTGTAAAAAGTAATAAATTAAGGTGATAGTGCTGTAGTAACCAGTAGTCTGCCATCTATGCTATCACAATTTTAAAAAATAATATAGATTGCATAAAAATGTTCTGATGACATGAGCTTCTTAAACCTTTCAGAAGTTTCTTTACGATAAACAGGTGAAATAATATCTCTCAGTATGTTTACAATTTGTACGAACCTACCAGAGGGCCTAACTGGCAGTGATTCCTACCTCAAACCCAAAATAATTAAACAGAACATCATGCTTTAAAACATATGCTTTTAATAAGATGCACATCTCTTTCCCCACTTCTTAATTGCCTCCTCAACTTGGAAGCAGATAAAACAAAACATGAAAGTGCATTGTTTAGATTTAAAATGTTAAATTTAAACTTTACCACAAATTCTCTCATAGAATTTATCAGCACTACCACTATAAAATAAGCTTTTAATTTCTCCCTTTTAATTTCTTGCATAGTCCAAGTATTTTCTAATGAAAAATCCATTGGTTCCCTTGATCTATAATTGTTAGTATACATTGCCCTGACATAGTAACAAAACTTGAACTAACATGACAAAATTTGGTTAATAACAATATACATTATCATTAATGGAATTAGAAGCTCATAGCAGTATCACGTTCTAAAAAGTAAGTATGTCAAGACTTATCCAGTTCTCAATTTATTTGAGATTGGGCATGCACAATAAATATTGAAATATTTTAAAAGCCAAATATGCTGGTCTTATTAAGAAATGGGAAACTGATGCTGCTATAAAGACACATGCACACGTATGTTTATTGTGGCACTATTCACAATAGCAAAGATTTGGAATCAACCCAAATGCCCATCAGTGACAGACTGGATTAAGAAAATGTGGCACATATACACCCATGGAATACTATGCAGCCATAAAAAAGGATGAGTTTGTGTCCTTTGTAGGGACATGGATGCAGCTGGAAACCATCATTCTTAGCAAACTATCACAAGAACAGAAAACCAAACACCACATGTTCTCACTCATAGGTGGGAACTGAACAATGAGATCACTTGGATTCGGGAAGGGGAACATCACACACCGGGGCCTATCATGGGGAGGGGGGAGGGGGGAGGAATTGCACTGGGAGTTATACCTGATGTAAATGACGAGTTGATGGGTGCTGACGAGTTGATGGGTGCAGCACACCAACATGGCACAAGTATACATATGTAACAAACCTGCACGTTATGCACATGTACCCTAGAACTCAAAGTACAATTAAAAAAAAAAAAAAAAGAAATGGGAAACTGAAACAAAGATTCTGAACAGTGCCACAACATTTACTTCTTAACCTCTGTAGATTTAAGCTACCTTGTTTTGTTCCTTACTAATGCAATTTCTACCATTGTTAATGATTCCATGATAAAATGCAAGCCATCAGCAGTGCCAACCAAGACTCTTTGATGATTTTTTAAATTATAAACATGATTTATCACTGTGGATGGACTTACTAGTGATCAGTGCCATATCCTTTTGTTCTGGTGAAGCCTACAGATGTGGCCACTACTAATGCTGGTAAACCTGCAAGAAAAGCAATGTCACGCATTCATATTTAGCTATAACCACTATGCATACTGGCCTAAGAAAAGCCAGAACAAACTCCAGATGCTTAAATCAGAGAAGCTATCTTTGGATGAGTCACTTCACAAGGTACGTTTCTATTACAAAATTTCTTTCAAGTTTAAAAATATGAGAGAGGTAGCTGAGCTTTTAACTTACTGCACTTCTCTGTTGTTGCTAGGTTACCACCACATTTGACATGGGTTTAAATGGAAGTAATAACAGAGATTTAGTACATTTTTTAAGTCATTTTTTTCCCTAGGGGTTTACACTGTTATAAAGGAAATTTATAGTTATAAAATCAGAAAGGCAAAAACTGGATGTTCTGGTGTGATGTAATATCAGAGAAGTGGAACATTCCATTGGCCACATATTGATCCACATCAAGTTGTACTTATAATAAGAAAGAAAAAAACATAAATCTTTTCAGTTAACGCTTTCTTTATAATTTGCTTATAATAACAAGAATGTAGAAACAGAGAGTTCAATTACCTATATACCTGTACCAATTCTGAGCTAGCATCTTCTTTTAGTTTACATTTATGGGAATTACACTTACCTCATTCAAGTTCAATGGAACCTCCCTGTGTTTTGGTAGAGTCTCTAATCTACGCTGTTTAAAGAGTTTTTTTTTTTTAAGTTTTGGTTATGTCTTCTTTTCAGGAAGATCGTGTTTGCCTTTTCTAGTTGAAAAATCCGTCATCTAATCATCTTCTTGTATCTCCTCTGCCCATCTTCTTTCTTACTATCATTTCACATACTTGATGCTATTCTCCTTCTTCTGTGAGCCTTCTCTAATGACATCACATTCCTTCATGATATTTAATGACAAGAACTATGGAAAACATCTCAGAGGGACACACCATAGTGTTAAATGAACACTGGTGACTATATATAATTTCATATACATATATGTACATAAAATTATAAATATATAGTCCCCTCCTCATCCTTATCCTCCCTTTCCTCCTCCTCCTTTTCCTCCTTCTGTTTCTCCTCTTCTTGTTCCTCCTCCTCCTCCTCTTCCTTCACACATGTCATTTGTTGATTTTTTTGATTGGACCAAGTTCATTAGGGAAAAAAAATCCCTCATGGGTTATAACTGAAGAATTAATAGTATTTATTTCATACAATTTAGATTAAATTTTGTCTAGACTCATTATGTTGTACTTGTTCATGATGAAACACATACACCACTATTCTGCAAACCCATAAACTTTGATACTTTAGCACCATCAGTTTAGGTTTTTGCTACCTAGAGTAGTTTAAATATTAGCTGTAAATCTGGAGATTGTTGGTGAACCCTCTCCTCAAAATCTTTAGTAATAATTTTAAACAAGGTAGTCACCAATCCTGAAAATCACCATGTTTTATTCTTCATCAAAAAATGTGTTATTTTAGCTGTATTCTGTATTTCTTAGAACAGTACTAATTCATGGCAAAAGTGTCCCTTGATTTAAACACTACTTCAACTTTAGAAGGCCTTTGTCATGAAATTTAGACAAAAATTTGATGAAATTCTAAGTGGAACAAAGTCTTCAACTTTTGTGTTTGTGTGAGATAGAGTCTTACTCTGCCACACAGGTTGGAGTGTCATGGTGTGATCTTGGCTCACTGTAACCTCCACTTCCCAGGCTCATGCAATCCTCCCACCTTAGCCTCCTGATAGCTGGGAATACAGGTATGTGCCATCACTCCTGGCTAATTTTTTGCAATTTTGGTAGAGATGGGGTTTTGCAATGTTGCTCAGGCTAATCTCAAACTCCTGCACTCAGGCAGTCCACCTGCCTCGGGTTCCCAAAGTACTAAGATTACAGGCGTGAGCCACCATGTCTGGCCTACTCTTCAGCTTCTTAACTGCTTTTCCATTTGTCTGCAGATGAAGTCCTAACACGTTAATTAGACATAACAGACCTTGCTGAAACCTAATGAATAATATTTAAGTGTTCTTGATCATATTTTTCCAGCCTAAATTTTTCTGGAATTGTTATAAGTACACTTATTTGTAATTTCCCAGGTTCCTCTCAGCTTCCCATATGCCAGTCTTCTAATACGGTAGATATTATTGTATATTTGGGCTTTTTCTAAAAGTAGCTTCTTAAATTAACTAGGCTATCGGTAGAATTGGCCCTATAATATAGATCTTTGAGATGTCTATGTCATGAGGCAATTTGAGAGAAACTTCTTAATAAGCACAAGTGAAAAATTAATTCTCAGTCTGTCAGCAATTCTGTTTCTACTTTTGAGGATCACGTTGACTAGCTGTGAGGTTTCATTACTTCTCTAAATGGTGTTCTTCCTGTGAAATGAATTGCTTTATTCTTTAATTGCTTTGAGATTTCTTGAAATGAAGTCCTCTAAGTTTTCTTGGTGGGAATACATGCCTAGTGAACCATCACACATTAGGCTTTGAAAATTTTAAGGTATTTTGCACTTTCAGAAAATATTAACAGAGAGCACTGTTTTTCTGTGTGTAGGTATCTCGGGTCTCATCTCATACTATCTAGGCACTGTTGAATGTTAACTGACTAGCTAAATGAGCATTCAATACTTACTTCCTTTTAAAGTTCCAAATGACCAATGAATGTTCAAAATTGACCAGCTCATGTATTTTCACTTCCGTAGATTAAATTAGACACAAAGTAGCCTGTGTCTAATCACTCTTGACTACTTTATAATATGCGTTCAGAGTCATTTTGAGAAAGTACGAAAGGGTATATCAATATGCTTACCCCATCCAAGGCACAAAAAGCGTTTTCTTATAAGCCGTGTCCTAATTTTTCCAGTTACAGCCATATATGATTGCCACGCCTCAGTCAAAACCCAACAGAACGAAGCCAGGAAGAAAAAGTGCAAAAATGCAGTGGTGGTTGTGCAGATACTCTGTGGAAACAAACAAACAAAAAAACTCACACTGAACCAGGGAGAGGGAAAATGATATGTTCTTCAGAGGACTGTTAATCCCTGATTCATTGCTTTTATTTCAAATACCTACTTCTCCTCAGTGACAAGAGTAATTATTTACAGAAATTATAAACCCTGTGGTCTTTATGCTCTATACAGTATTTACAATTGAAAAAAAAGTCTAATTCTATTTTCACACTTAATTTTTTATGAGAAGAACCCTGAATGTAAATTTGAACTCAAGAGAGACTAAAATTACTGTTTTACTTGAATTTTGACAAATATAATTAAGAAAATGCTCTTTCCTTTGGTTTAAGTTACAGACATCTTGCATAATTATTTTGGCTACATTCTTTATTCTTCCCTTTTAACAGATAATCGTTCTTTGTTGTTATATCTGTGTTGATGTTAAAATTATATCTGTAAGAGTAACAGCCTTTCAAAAGAAAAAATTACTTTGCTCTTCTACATGCATGATATTCAAGGTGTAACAGCAAAGTACAAAATGAGGTTTAGCTAAATATGTATTTTAAAGTACTTAATACAATGCTTCTATACTCTTACTTAGCAAAGTGTATCCTAATCAAATAATTTTGAAAAGCTAATCATGTCACCAGCAGTACAGAACTAAGATTTTATAGATAGTTTTCTTCATGTAACTTAATCACCTTGAATATGCTGATCATTAGTCGTGACTCATCAGCAAAAGATCAGCAACCTCATTTTGGTTGCTACTTACTTCACTGTTGGTATAATTTCTTTATAAATCTTGTTGACATGCAAGTCTTTATAAACCAGAACCAGCAACAGGACTAATTTGTTCCTTTGCCAGTCATTCTCATTCTTACTGTTTTTAAAAATGGAAAATGGCAAAACAAACACAGTAGAACTTAAAAAATTGTAAAAAAAAATTACAAAGAAATAAAACTATAACCCATATCTTCTCATGTCTACCACCATCCACTGCTAATGCAGAATATCTTACAAGAATTTTTTGGCCCAAATGATTCATATGATTTGTTAATTTTGTTAAATTTCACCAGATGTTGACTTAGTATGCCAGTTCTTCTAATCCTATAAAAAGAATCTCAGCATGTTTATCCACCAAGTTGTGTAAATGATCAGAGATAATGTTAAGAAGCTGAGTAGCACTGTGCTAGGTATACAGCAAGTGCCCGACCAAATATGACTATTATCATTGTTATTATAAGTGGCAGTAAAACAAAACAATTTTTCAGCATGTGAATCCTTGTTTCATGCAGTACTTAAATCTATTTAGCACTTGTTTCTGCTTATAAAGATGATAAAATCATGGATTTCTTGAACACTTCCTCATACCTATACTCTAGTCTCAGGTATAATGCAGTAGCTTTAACCAATTGTAATTCCTCCTATTCTCGACACGTTAAGACTTTTACTTTTACCAGTTTATGGTTTAAATATCTTCAGGCTGACCAGTTCGCTTATTTTTTATCTATAGTCGCCAATCCATTTGAATTCCAAAGATAACTCTTCCACTTGCTATCCAAGGACTAGTTAACCTTTCTAAGTCACTAGTTACCCTTTCATTTTCCTCCACCTGTTTGTTTCAACTCAATTGTATTTGCTAGCAAAGCTAGTCCATCTCTATTTTTAAACTGTCAATAAAGAGTTATATCAAACTGTAAATATGTTGCAATGTTAGACCCTAAGTGTTGGTGTACTGAAATTTTATAAGAAATAATGAAGTGTTCAATGTCTGAGGACGGAGATTTTAACATTTTCTTTCTGTATATTGTGTTCATTACTTTGCAATCCCCTGATATTCACTTTAATTCCAATACAAATTGAAGCACATGTAATTTTGAGCCACTGACATTTATTTCAATAATCACGTCTCTTTGAACAACAATATGGCCACAGACTACAGGGAAATGTATTGTGACTAAAGAAATAAGGCCTATTTCTTCAGACAATAGTATTTTATAATAGCTGGAAAAATATTTAATCTTAAGTTGCTCCGAGTACGGAGGTAAGCTATCTCAACTTAAGGAATGTGTATATGTGAACCAAAGAGGTTTAAGTCGCAAAGCCAACCATATATAAAGAGCATCGCAAAATCTATGATCTTGAAAAATAGAAAAAAAAGGAGCTACACTTTGCTTCATCATGTGGAGAATTAGTATAAAGTCAAACACTCTGATAACAAGCATATGAAAAATGCTCAACATCACTGACCACTAAGAGAAATGCAAATCAAAACCATAGTGAGTGAGATACCATCTCGTATCAGTCAGAATGGCTATTAATAAAAAGCCAAAAAGTAACAAATACTGCTGAGGTTGTGGATAAAAAGGAAGGTTTATATACAGTTGATGGCATTGTAAATTAGTTCAGCCATTGTGGAAGACAGTGTGGTGATTCCTCAGAGACCTAAAGACAGAAATATCATTTGACCCAGCAATTCCATTACTGGGTATGTACCCAACAAAATATAAATTTTTCTGTTATAAAGACACATTCAGGTATATGCTCATTGCAGCAGTATTCATAATAGCAAAGACACTGAATCAACCCAAATGCCCATCAATGATAGACTGAATAAAGAAAATATGGTACATATACAACATGGAATACTATGCAGCCATAAATAAGAATGAGATCATGTCCTTTGCAGGAACATGGATGGAGCTGGAGGCCATTATTCTTAGCAAACTTAGGAACAGAAAACCAAATACTGCATGTTTTTACTTATAAGTGGGAGCTAAATGATGAGAACACATGGACACACAGAGGAGAACAACAAACACTGGGGCCTATCGAAGGGTGGAGGGAGGCAGAAAGGAGATCAGGAAAAATAAGTAATGAGTATTGGCTTAATACCTAAGTGTAAATAATCTGTCCATCCAGACCCCATGACACTCATTTACCTGTGTAACAAACATCCACATGTACCCCTGAACTTAAAAGAAAATCAAACACTCCATACAAGCAAACACACACTGATTTTTCTACTGATACGTTATATCGGCTAAATTGCAAATAGTCTTTACGATACAACTTTTATGAATAGCAATTTTCAAGTGAACTTTAATTATTTTCCACAAATGACACATCAGCTTCTATAAAAGAGGCCTTTTTACTGTTCAGGGCTCAGGATTGTTTGATCTCTTCTCCTACGTAACCTAAAACCACATCAGTAAGCCCCCAGTGATCAACCATCCCTTAGATCCCCTCAGTGCTAGGGTTTTTTCCACTTACAAGCCTCAATCCCTGAATCTCCTTTTCCATAAAGAGGTTCGTATCTTGGCAACTGTTCAATTATCACTATCACTGGACTCACTATTGTGACCTTTGGTCCTACAGTTTTTCTTTATTCAAAAGTCTCCATGTGTTGACTTCCACTATGGCTAAGCCTCGCAGTTCACCTTTCGAAATGTGAGACTCATTAGCATCTCAAGTTCATCATTCAATTCTTCTGATTTTCCTGCCTTATCAAACCCCAAACTGGTCTCATCAGTGTCACAGCTGATGAATGTTATTGGCAAATATTTCAAAACTTGAAAACAGATTTAAATTGTCAAACTGAGCACTGTTTTCACCTAACACTCTCAAGTACATCCTTCGCACCAAATTCCTAGACACAGTAGAAGAGATTGCTTAAAATAACTGGAAAAAATAAGAAGAGTAAACTGCGATGGACTAGAGACTGTGAGAAATTCCTTGAAAGCAAAAGTATATAAAGAACAGATTGACGATGGGTACCACAGCCCAAAGCTAGGTATTGGGAGCAGGAATGAAGACATGGGAAGTAGAAAAGTCATGATGCATGGATGATACAGAAGTTCTGAAGTCTGTTTAAAAGTACTTCCAGAAGGCAGAAATCAGGAAAATCGGGGGAAAGGTAGCATTTAAAGAAACATTACAGAAAATTTTCTCAAAACTTTAAAAATTCTCCTGACTGTAGGAGAGACTAAAGATCACACACACACACACACACACACACACACACACGTGCACGTGCACATATACTTTGATGAAATCTGTGAAAATAGAGAATAAAGAGATAAATCTTAAAAGCTATCAGAGTAAAAAGAAACATACTGACGAAGAAATCAGAATCAGATTGACGTCAGATTCTTTGCAAGCAACCCAGGGTACAAGAAGGCAGTAGAATGAGATTCTCAACATTCTAAGAGAAAATAACTTTGAAGACAGAATTCTACACCCAGTCAAGCCACTGTTACAAGAGAGAAGCATAAAGAAAGATATTTTTTAAATTGGAAGAAACTTTGAAGTTAATTACCTCAAGATCCTCTTTGAAAGAATTGCTAGACAATATAAACCACTAACAATAAGAAGTCCAGGAGGAGGGAATGAAATAAAAGAAGCGATGGACAGCAAAGAAAGTAGTAAGTCTCCATGTGTAACAAACCTGCACGTGTACCCCCGGAACTTAAAATAATAGTTAAAAATAAATAAATAAATAAATAGTTTAAAAAAGAAGATAATAAGTCTAAAATGTTTATTTTACATAAATTTATATAATTTTAAAAATATAGCCATGTGGATATAAAATTGAAAATAATATCAGAAAGGGTTCCAAGATGAGAGTTGCAAGGGAACAGAGGAAAATAAAAGTATTCTAAACCTCTTTTTTGTTGTTCTCAGGGATGAGATACTGATTAATTCTAGATTATAGAAAAATTCACTTGAACATTTATGTTAACAATGTTTCAGTTACCACAAAAAATAATAACAATACATTTGTAAAATAGAAAAAATTGAACTATAAAAAATCTATCTGTTCAATTAAAGGTGAGCAAGAGGACAACAAACTAGAAAACATGAGAAATAGAAAAAAAAAGTAAGAAAATGAACATAATTCCAAACATCAAAAAACACAACAAATGGTAATACTTTGTATTTACTGGTTAAAAGTTAGAAACTTTCATATTGGATGAAAAAATCTAATTCCAGTAATGTAATTACGTGACATACCCAAAGACTGACATAGGAAGATACAGAACAAAGATATGAAAAGAGCTAGCTTATGCAAATACTAACATGTTAAAACGAGATGTCACAATATTAATATTGGGAGAAAAATGAAAGAGATGAAGAGGGACTTTTCATACTAATAAAATGAGCAAGGCACAAAGAAGACACAGAAGGAACACATCGTTATGAGAACAATAATAATCTCTCAAAGTATATGAAGCAAAAACAGAAAACTGCAAGGATGAACTGTCAAACTAAAATTATAATGATAGACTTAACATACAGCTCTCAGAAAGTAACCAAAAGTGGAGGAAAAAAAATATTGATGATTATAATGCAATAAACACAAGTGGTTAATATTCTTTCTTTGTAATATTATACATAAAAAACAGAGCATATCTAGATTTCTAATACACAAATGGAACCTCTTAGGATAGAAAGTGAAACAAAATAAATTCAAGAAAGTTTATAATATACAGGACATTTTCACAGACCACAATTTAATAAAATCAGAAATCATAATTAAAATTCTGTACCTTTTGGAGGAAAAAGCTTTTGAATAATTAAAGAGAAACCAATATTCTAAATTATAAACTATTTATAACTGAATCACAATTACAGCAGCATATATATGAAAACTTGTGAAATTTTGCCATGATAATAGAATATTTATAGCCTTAAATAGAAGGCAAGAGAAAGATGAAAATTAATGGGCTACTTAAAGAAATCAGAGGAATAGATTTTAAAAAGATAAAATCGGAAATTAACAAAACAGAAAATTTAAAAAACAGTAAAATTCATCTATAAAGCCAAAGCTGACTCTAAAAGACCAATAAAGCAGCGAAACCTTGGCCATTGTGATGATATTTAAAGGTGAGAGAAAAAGCAAGATAAATAAGATTAGGAATTAAAACGGTTATATATGTATTTGGTTATAAAATGGACATTTTTCTAGTAAAACATAAATTATGAGAGATAAAACTAATAACAGATAAAATGGAGTCATAATGGAAGAAGTAGTCCTTCAAAAAAAGTAGAAATTCAGAAACATTTCAGTATCATTTTCCATACACCAACAGGCAAATTCTAACAAGCGTAAGAAACATCCAAATTCACATTACCATTTCCAGGTCAAAGAGAAAGATTAGAAGTATCCAACTCATTTTATAAGGAGGCTAGCATGACATTGATATTGAAATGAGCAAGAAAGCTGTAAGCCACTTCCACTTACAAGCATAAATATGAAATTACTAAATGAAAGATTATATCTAGAAATACAGTAAAAGGATAATAAATCAGTATCAAATCAGAGTGGGTCCGATAATGCAGGGTGATTCAACATCAAAAATGACCTCCCCATAATTTATTACATTAACATATTAAAGAAGAGAAATCATATGGTCACATTAATAAACGTGAAAGCATTTGATATAACTCAGAACCCAAATAATAATTTTAAAAAACGTTATTTGGAAATTATATATTGAAGTGAACAGTCTTAGTTAATAAAGATCATCTTTTGAAACCTCGTAGTGAAAATCATGTGTAATAGTAAAATACTAGATTAATGTCCATCAGTTATGAATAAAAGTAGGATGTCTACCATCACTTTTATTATTCTAAGTTGCACAAGAGTTTCTCACCAAAACAATACAAGAAAAAACAATAATAAAGATACACATTGTTGTCACTGCAGATAATATATCTCCTTATTAGAATATCCAAAAATAATCAATTTTTAAACTATTTGAAATAGTAAAAAGAATCAATGCGGTGGTTGGATGCAATTTATTTTATATAAATTGAAATTTATATAAATTTATATAAAATAAAAATTTTATTTCCTATACACTGAGATCAATATACAAATCTAATTTTTCTATATTAGCAACAATGTTATTTGGAAAATGTAGTCCAAAATTTTTAATAAAATATTACCGATTTGTCTTTCTTCTGCCTCCCAAACCACACTAAAATGACCAAGTTACTAAGTCACAAAGAAAAAATTATAGGCAGTAGACACCATGAACTCAAGGTGTTGACAAATTCAGCAGATTCT
Source organism: Chlorocebus sabaeus (assembly GCF_047675955.1). Taxonomy (NCBI): domain Eukaryota; kingdom Metazoa; phylum Chordata; class Mammalia; order Primates; family Cercopithecidae; genus Chlorocebus; species Chlorocebus sabaeus. Next base: position 69,112,470 of record NC_132920.1, on the reverse strand, counting down.
GAGGAAACAAGCTTTAACTGACAAAGAGTGGTAGAGAAAGTTATACACTACCTGCTCATAGGGTGGTGGGGCAGCGGGTGGGTAATAGAAATGTTGTTTGTAATAAAGCTTATTCACTCTGTGGACCTTCTGAATGTGGGGACCAGAAACAGAAGGATGACACAGTTTTATATGGGGCTGAAAAAGAATGGTTGGTTGAAACATCTACATAGAGAATAGTTGAAACTTTGTGTTTCCTTCTCTAGTCAACACAGCTCAGCACTGTCACAAGGAAGATTAGTTTCTGGAGAAACTGAAAGGGTTGGTTTCTGAAGTCAGATACTAATCTCACTAGTGGGTAGGTATATAAGCAGGAACAAATGTATGTATTAAACCATAGGACCCTCCTCCTCTCCTTTTTCCTTCCCCTCTACTTTCAGAATGTCAGAGATTAATATTCTCCCCCAAAGGGAAAAAAACTCTCATACACTGGTTCATCTTTGATGTACATACTGTGAAGCCCACGTTTCAAAAGCCCACTCACCCACACAGAGCTATGCATCGCTTTTTAGGGCCTTGCTTATATATATGAATAAACAGCCAACAATAATGAGACAATTTGAGAATCCTCCAATATGAAAAAAGAGAAAAGTCCAGCGAACAAAGGACAAAGAGGTGAGCAGAGACAATAGGGTAAGAGCAAAATAAAAATTTCAAAAACATGTAAGTCCTTCAAAGGCCGAGACAGAAATTGCACATGTAGAACAAAATTGTTAAGGGACAATTATCAGATAAATTCAAAGTTTCTATTAATAATAAAAACAAAAACTATAAAGTACCTTAGAATGAATTTTACTAAAATATGCATGAATTTTGTGCAGAAAATTATAACATTTAATTAAAGACAAAAGAAGACATGAATAAATTAAAACTATATTATATAATGAGTTAAGAGACAATATTATACAAATGTCAATCTCCCTCAGGTCAATAAATTTATTCAATGTAATTACCTTCAAATCTTAGTTTTTAAAAAATTTTTGTTTGACAAGGCAATTCTAAATCATGGAAAAAATTAAATGCAAAAAATAGTGCACAAAATTTAAAAAGAAGAAAGTGGGATAAAGGGACTTCCTAGTGATATAAAACAAAATAAAACGTGGTCAGATGATCACCAGCCCCATTTTACGTGTGAGGCATTGGAGAGACTAAGCAACTTGGCCAATGTCCCTTGGTTAAGAGTGGGAAGCAGGGGTTAAAATGTTGTCTCTGATCCCAGAACTTGAGACTTTCTTGACTACCTTATACTGCCTTTTGAAAATATTTTGTGCTCATTCCAGAGTCTAATCCTCACAGTCTTTTTCATCCTTCTCAAGCCCCAACATTCCTCCTTACTGTCTTATATCAAACTGGCTTTTCTTCTACATCATTGATGAGGTGCAGACCATCTATATTACTGATATCTTCATCTTCACTAGTCCAACTACCTTGAAATTTATCCCTAATTCCACCAACTCCCTTCTTCTCCAATGCAGGCCCCTTCCCTTTCAGGAGATAGTGTAATAGAGTCATGCAGTGTCATACGCTGGGTTCACATAATACTTCATTCACAGGCTGTTATTTAAAATCTGTGACTCCCTTCCTCAACTATAAAGTGAGAATAATAATAGCACCAACCTCATAGGATTGTTGTAAAGATTTGATACATAGTAACTACTATTTGGTGGGCTAAATTTTTAAACTGACATTATCTTCTAATGCATAGAGAGTAATAATTTTTATAAATAAATATGCATTTTAATCCACAATAAATATTATAATAAAACTTGATTCATTTGTATAAATATATACACCTATGTAACTGTAATCAAGATAAAAATTTAGAGCATCTCCATCCTGCCAGTCCCAAAGCCTCACAAAGATAACCACTATTCTCACATCTAATATCAAAAAATAGTAACTACTCTTGATTCCATATTTAGTCATCTCTACATTATCTTCCTTTAGTTATCTTATGTACTCGATCTCTTAGCCTGCAAATCTGTTGAAGTTTCCATGCTCAACCAACCAACCAACTGTCCATTATTCTGGTTTGTTTTCACTGGTTCTCATTGGTTTGTTCTCTCTCTCTTTCCAATTGTGGTCAAACTTCTTGAAAGATTACGCTACACTTCAACTTCTTTATTACCTGCTCTCCTCTTTTCTTCTTGCCATCTAGTATAGCCCCTAAACTTTCATCCCACAGGGATCACCCATGACCTTCTAATTTCCAAAGCTAATAGGATGTTTTCAGTAGACCACAAAAACTTTGGACCTCAACATTCTCACTTACAAATTATGAGAGTTTTATCATACAGTTGTGAAAGGCTTTCCTAGATCTAAAATTCCACAATACCAAGAATTCTGTAATTAAAGTCCTCATCAGGCTATTCACTTCTTAAATTAATTTTGTAAATTTGTGTTTTCTTAGGAAATTATCCACTTCACTTATATTTTTCAATTTGTCAATATATGATTGTGTGTAATGTTCTCTTGTACCTTTTAAGAAATACATTTTTCCTTTTCTAATATTACTTGTCTATGTTTCCAATTTTTCATCAGATATATCTGAGTAGTCTGTTTACTAAAATTTTCAAATGTTAATTATTCTTTTATTTCCCTTTAAAAATATTATTTTATTATTACAGTGATGAGTTTCTTAGAGTATGAAATATAACTATTTACTGCTTTTTGTTTGGCAGGGTTTCAAGAATTTTTGAAAAATATACATAATAATATATTTACCTTATTTCCAACATTCAAATAAATGAGTTAAAGGTGTTAGCATCTTAAAAATAAGCAATATTAGATACGTATATTGTAAGTATTTCAAAAAGCAAAAGAGAACATGTTTGCTATGACAGATAGATTATATAAAAAACATGAATGGAATAAAATGTAGAGAATTGTGCTTTTGCTAGAAAAATGACAAACAGAATACTGAAGTGAAGCACTTTAGTATACTATTTAGAAACTCTTAAAGAGTGTCAATATCTGCACACTTCAATTACAGTATTTATGAAGAAATCAAGAATCATTTGCAATTATAGTAACATTTCAACAATCTAAGACAAACTAAACTAATTCCTACATATAAAGCAATTATTATCTGAATTGTTTAATTTCATCAATTCACATCCTGATTTGCCTGTAATAAATAAATTAATAATACATATATCTTACTATTCACATGGAATAAAATATGTACAAGGCATTTACAATATAATTCTGGACACACCAATAACTCCTTACTCATTAACTATCCTATGGAAAGAAATTTTGGTGATGACCACAGTGATTTCAAAGGCAGTTCTTTAAAGGCTGCACTAATAACTGCATATTTACATTATTCAGAAGACCATAGTTCTTGTAGATTAAAAATAAATTATTATGAAGATGAAATAACGGCTAAAATGGGGATTTGCATAAAGGTAATACATAACTTTACACACAGTAAGTGCTTGATAAACAATAGTTTTTATTTGGCAAAATAAGCACATGGGAAGATGTTTGACTGCATCTTAAAATATGATGAGAAAACTAACTGATAAGCACCTACTCTGCTTAAACGTTAATTTTGCAGCAAAGCTGTACGGGAAATATTTTACAAAGGAGGAAGGAAAGCTCAGAGAGTTTAAAGAACTTGTCTGAAGTTACATACTCAGCAAATAGAGAAGCACATGTGCTCTTTCCACTATAACATGTTGCCTTGTGCTTTAAAGGGTTCTTATTTTCTAATATTAATTTTCTAATGATTGTCCATATTCTTTAACAGTAGTGTTATTCTTTTTGAAACAAAAGGTATGCGCATGACAAATAAATAGATGTTATAATAAATAAACAAAAATTATATTAACTCATGAGCCTTTGTTTTTCAAATCACCACCAACTAAAACAGAGAAATACACCATTTCCAAATATATTTTTGGTTATATAAACTCCATCAACACATGTGCAAATTGAGGTTACCTGGATAAAGCACCTCAATTAATGAAGTGAATCACTAAAACCAATAGATATTGTGAAGACAAGGTTCATTTCATAAAATTAAATGAAAAATTTGATGGCAATAAAAATTGAATCAGAAGCCTTTTGTTATTATCACTTCACCTAACCTTCCTTTTTCCACAGCTGCTATGACATGCTACATCAACAGCAGTGTCATCTGTAGACAGCTGAAAAACCTCTCTCATAGACCCAAGTACTTGGCCCATGCATTCTTTCCCTTGGATGTTATAGAAAATATCAATAGAAGAGATATGATGGACTTTAGTTCTTTCTTGAAAACTCTTGGTTCACCGTTAAATACAAGCTACAGTACTTGCTTACAAGGTATGGCACAAGGTTATGATGAGGAAACGTCATCTCTTTAACCCTTTACACAACCTTCAATTTGTGAAAATTTTGAAGCAGGTTATTTTCTACATAATTAAAATATCTGTCACAAGACTAAACAGAAGAAATTGTCAATATAAAGTTATGTAAGATACAAAATGATGAATGAAGGAGCAATAAAAGCAATTTCTAAATGTGAGTATCTCAAACAATAACTCTTATTTGCTAAATTTTTATAATTTCATATTCATAAAACCATCACTATTAAAAAGAAAATAGGTGCTAGATATATGTCAGCAGAGATAAAAATCTGTTCCACAGATGTCAAAAATATGTATCTAGTGGAAAACATGTTCATAATTTGAAGCTCTTGGAAAGTTTCTCAAACATAACAGGAAAATCTGATTTTTTGAAATGTGTGCTTTGGAAATTCAAACATTTGTACATCGTACACAGCAGATGCTTCATTATATACTGTTATCTCCAGGCTTAAAAAAATAACAATTTTATTCAAAATGAAATATAATTAAGTCACTTGCTAAATAAGGCCAAGAATTCAACGAAAGCTTTACTAATAATTTAGAAACTTCAAAATGCTAAGACAGTGTTCAAAAAAAGGAAGCATTTTCTCTTAGGTGTCTGGAAAAACCAGAGGAAACTGTTAAATGTTCTCACCATAGAAATGGTAACTATGTGAGGTAATGCCTACGTTAATTGGCTAGATGTAACCATGCTACAATATAGATATATTTCAAAACATCATTTTGTACATGATAAATACATACAATTTTATCTGTCAATTTAAATAAATAAGCAAAGAGTAAAAATCACGTTGTAAACTCCAAGACAGAAACTGATTTACACTATGTTCTTTATCTGTAGAGGAAATCCTTTTTCAGTAGGTTTGTGCCCTCTGGTGTGTTTAGATATCCCTTCCCAGCTTGCAAGCACCATATATACTCACTCAAAACCAAGGACATAATAATGCAAATATAAAATTGCTTTCAACTTGCAACAAGCAAAACAAACAAAATCTTGCAGCCCTGTTGCTGAGATTTCTAGGCCTTGAAAATATTTCTTGTATAACTTTGAAGGCAGAAGAGGATAGTGCTTTCCAGTCAAGAAGACACTTATTTATTCTGTTTGTCATGTTTGATCAATGGTCTTGTTGGTATCACAGAACTATTTCAATGTGGAATGAAAACAATTTTTGATTTAGGGGTAGCATGGGATAAAAAGATCGTAGGTTTTAGAGTCAAGCTAGTGTTTCCCAACCTTGGCTGCACATTGGTATCACCTGGGGAGCTCTAACAACTATGGATCTCTTAGTGCTATTCCCCAAGATTCTGATGTAATCTGTCTCTGGTGAAGCCCAAGCATTAGAATTGCTAAGGTGCCTCAAGTGATTCTAATGTGTATCCAGGGTTTAGAATAAGCAATTTAGACAGTCATGGACTGACTGTTGGTAACTAAAGCTACCAAATGTGTGACCTTGTGCAAATTATCATATTTTTCACACCCTCAATCTTTCGTTTGTAAGATAGGAATGAAAAATACCTACGATGTAGGATTACTATAAAAATTGCTTATAATAAGTGTAAAGTGTTTAGTTCTTGGCAAATTCTCAAAAGTATTAACAATAATAACAATTCATACATATTCTCAACCCGTTACAGTAATTTATCTAGACTTAGGCAGTTCCTAAAGTTCTCAAAAGAATAACACACATGGAGCATTCTGCTATGCATTCATATGTTTAATCTATAATGAAATTAGAGCTAATATACTTCTTTATAGAACCTGCTATGAAAATGATATCAGATAATTAATATTTAGGATGAACTTTTGAACAATAAAGTGTATTTTTAAAGCAAAAACAAAGTAATACTGCTATGGTGGGGTGCAGGAAGAAGGCAGGCTATCATTTAATCCTGTCCTCAGACCTCTCTAGACAAATAAGAGAAAAATGCCTCCTTTTTTTAAACAACCACTACGATTGAATTACACTAAATGCCACCATTGGGACTGTTACGGAATTCTAGGTGTGACAATTCATGGAGATTTCAAAGGACTTCTATGACAAAGTATCAATCAACCCTGAGATTGGTTGATTCCATTTGTGCCTATATTTCAAATCCCTATTTGCCTGTCTCTGAGCTATCCATCCTCAGATATTTCAAGTCTACTATCTCCAATAATGAACTCTGCCTTTCTCCTTAAGGCAGTTCTTCCTTCCCTGTTTGCTGTCAGTGAAAGAACACTATCTTTCCCACCAGGAACTTGGATGTCATTCTTGTATTTCCCTCACATCCACTCAATCACCAATTCCTATTTGATTGCATGTAATAATGATATAGAAATTCCACTCACCCTCCATTTTCATGATCCAAGTTGGTGCCATCGCTCACTCTTTCCTGGATTATCAGGGGAAGAGTGAGATTCCTGTGGGGAGTCAGCCCTCTGCTGGCTCCACTTCCATTGGCAGAAGTGAAATGGGAGCTCCACAGGTAGGCATGCTCCTAGTGAGGTCCCCTCACCTCTTTCTCTAAACAAGTTGATAAAAGAGGTCATAGAATACGTCTGGCATATACTAAGTTCCCAATAATTATGAGCATTAGTTATCATTTAAAATTAAAACTGCAAAAGAGGATGTGGGTATGAGTTTTTTTTTTTAACAATGGGAAATATTAAAGCATGTTTAAATACTAAAAGAAGAATCACATGGAGAAACTGATGAATCAGGAGTGAGAAAGAATTGATTGCATCAAGTTTTGGAGAGGTCTTATGGAAATGAAATCTAAAGCACATGAGAAGGAGTGAAATTTAATAAAAAGAAGGTTCCCCTCTTGATTTGAAACAGGTAGAAAGGAATAAAAACTGGGTGTCGATGTAAATAAATTAGCATATTTTATGGTACGAAGTTGAGATAATCTCAGTCTGTTATTGCTACTAAATTCTTTTTGGAGTAGCAGTTGGGTCAGATGCAAAAGTGAAAGATGTAGGAGGGAGATCAGAGGTTTGAGTACATGTGAGCAGATTGGAAATTCTCTTTGTCGAGAATTAAAGAGCTAGATAATGTGGAATTGCTAAGAGGCATTGAAGGCTCTGTTAGCTAAGTGACCATGCATTTTTATCAGCTCATTACCACTGGAAAAACAAATGACCTATACCACAGATTCCCTTCCAACTCTGAAACCACATATTCCAGTCTTCTGCAACAATAGAGAAATACTGGTTTTGCTGTTTTTCTGTTTGGAGTTTTCTCTTGGTTCTTCTTTGAATGCACCATTCCATTTTATGGTTTCATCTCCTTCCATCTTTGACTTCTTGTGACAAACTCCTTGTAACATAAGAATAGACAAACTAACTCTATGGAAGCAATTCATGCTATTGCTAGAAGCAAACAAAAATTTCAGCCCACTGGTTAAGAAATGCTGAAATCACATTGCAGCAAACCCCTTATTCTGAAGCAAGATTGAAGATACGTCTCAAGCTACCTGTTACCGTCTTAATAAACAATTACCTTTGAAAGTTTGGAACCCTACCAGGTTACTTTCTCAGTTTCTCAGCATGTGGGAAAAATAACTATGGTCAGGGTACTTTAGTCTATATTGGACCAAAATTACAGATGGCAAAACAAACTATTTCAAGTAACATTACTTTTATAAGTAATGACTATAAATACATTTTTGGAAGATATTCATCTATTGGAAAAAAATAGCTCAGTCCAGAAAAACTCTAGGAGGCCTTTTTCTTTATCATGGTTTCTTTACAGCTTCTGTCATTGAGAAATTCAGGGTCAAAATACTTATTGAGTATCCAACGTAAGAAAATCCGACATCAGGCAAGTTATAAACATTTCACAAGAACATTTTTAAAGTTATGTAAGTATAAAAACATCTATGAGAAATTATGGCATATACCTGTGTTTAGAATGGATTATTGGAATAAGTAAGGCCAAGAAGATAATAAGAACACTTCCAATTTTGAATTTACATTGCCATTACGTTTTCTGTGTTTAAAACATTCTAAAATTACCAATTCCTTTTGTCAACCCAGAATGTAGCTAAATTTTATTGCTATACCGTACTTCTAAATCTGGGTCCTAAAAGGGACTACCAAAAAGTTGATTGAAAACAGGAAGGAAGTCAAACATCGTTTTACTTAATTTTCACAGCATGAAAAATTAGCAGTATATTATACAATAACCTCTAACTTTGTTTAAAAATGGTGACAGCTGAATCTATGTCTCTGGGTTGAGCCAAGGATTTATTATTAAGCTCCTTTGGCTTCAGTATGAAATGTCATTCATTACACCATTTCCTCTTATCATATTTACATTTTCATTTGAAACCAGAAGAGGAAAAAAGTGTCAACAAGAAAAGAGAAGCAAAATCCAAAAGACTATTAAGTCAAAAATAGATCTTACCAAATATTTTAAGTATAGTGTTTTATTCTTATGTCGTGAGTTTAAATTACACAGTTTGAAGTAATATGGATAAGCTGAGAAAATCCCTTCATTTTTATCCACAAGCATAAAAGTTGTGTAGAGGGAGAAGGAGAGATCTGGGCCAAGGTTGATGGAGAGAGGATGGAGCGGGGTGGAGACGGAGGTGAAATGTGTTCTTGGGTCTTCTCTGGGGAGCTATAATTTTATTCCCTTCATTTTAAGTGGATGAAAACTATTCCTCTCACCCCACCTCCGACCTTGCCTCCTTCTATTCTTTTCCACACAATTTTGCCTTCAGAGGAGAGGTGTGGCAATAGTCAAAGTTAGTATTGGAGCAAGAAAAGAGAGAAGAAAGAGAATCCAATTACATCTAGCAAATTGTCCTCCCTCTATGACTACATGCATTAATGCCAGAATTCCACAGGGAAGAGAAACTTGATACATAATCTACTGGATTCAAAATGAACCAAATACCTTATAAATAACCGATAATATTAAAATCAAGCTAATATTATATAAATAATATCTGTCTTTGTCTAAGCCCTACTTATCTATCTTACTCAATTCAGCTTAAATATACTAAGTATATATTTCAAAGAGAAATCAGATTATGATTCACATTCAGTTCTCAATTACAGCCTCTCAATGCATGAAATATTCCCTTGTAATAAATGAAGCACTTTGAGAGGAAGATGCATTCTTCCAGGTTTTCAGGATGCAATTTAATGCATGACTACAGCAAATAATGATTGCATCTCAGAATAATACAACATTTACATTTTTTCCCATGAATTCAAAATCACTTTGTCTTTATCATCACATTACTTGTTGAAAATTCTCATTTTTATTCTTATCTCACAGAATATAGCTTCTAAGAAGAAAATTGTTTCCTTCTTTTAAATCCAGTGGAATATCTGACATGTAAGTTTTATCCAATAAATATTTGTTGTGTGAAACGAAAATAATTTTTTTATAAATAATATCAATGGGAATTTCATTTCAATATACATGCTATTGCTTACTGGTAATTGAGTGAGGGGAGTTCACCAATCACTGTTGTTGTGGAGATGACTGGCTTCCCCCAGTATTTGTTCTTTCCTTGTTCTCATAACAGAACTGTAACAAATAAGATGTTGGCACATGAGGCACCAGAATAAAGAATGGATTTCCCAACTTTGGTTTTAGCTAAGGTCATATGATTAAATTCCTGCCAGTCAAAGGTAAGCAACGATAGTGCGTAAAACTCTGGAGAATATTCTTTTCTATTTTCCTCCTCGTCGTCAGCTGGAATGTTTATATGATGGCTAGAGCAGGAGCAGCCATCCTGAATCTTGAGGTAGATATTTCAAATTTAGTATGGGAGAAAAAAAAATCAGTTAGAAGGAAATTAGTTCCTAACGATCAGGAGCTACCTACATTCATGTGAGAATGAAATAAACCTTTATCTTTCCTTTACTATTCTTTTATCTTTTCTATGTCACTCTTCTTTTGTGTTTTCCTATAACTAACAGTCAAAATTAAACCTAAATGTTACCTTTGGTAGAAGGTAGACACATATTATTATGCTTTTAATTGATAAACTATTATATACTGTGCTTAGGAAATGCAATCTATGACCCAACTGGAATAAATTATGTTCATTTCTCGGCTCTGAAATTAATCCAAATATTTACACTTCATTTAATGAACTATGAACCATATCTTCCTCAATTCCTCCATCTCTCCCTTAACTTAGCAATAAATGATATTTGTAAACTGTGGTGGATTTTGCATAGTATTTAATACCCAGTACCTCATTTGATACTTGTGCTAACCAGGAAAGGTAAGTGTAATTACTATTATTTAGATTTCATTGTGAATAAAACATGTCCAGTGAGATTAGGTAACCTTCCCAAAGTCACACTGTAGAGGCAGAGCCAGGACTCAAACTCACACAGTTTGATTTATTCCAGGTCTCATTTCCTTTCCTTTATACCAAATGGTCTTAGTGGATCTGCTTAAATTGAAAAACGTCTATATCATCTCAAATTCTTAAACTGGAGCAGATCTTAGACATCTAAAACTTCTTGCTAAACAAAATCCTCACCTTTTTCTTTGCTGCCTTTCCAGCATATTCATATCTAGATTCCTAGGCTTCATGTTGTCTAGGTACAATATTGCCACCAGAATTTACTCTTGAGTTTTACATTTAATACATAACTTGAATCGACCCACCTCATCCACTTACATGAGAATGGGGACTCTGTGGAAAAGATAGAGTCACATTTGGCCAGTCACACCCTTTAGCCATTTGCCTAATTCTTCCATAGAGATGCCCAGTTAGCCTGGGCTACTGCAATAAACTAAACAACTAGACATGTGATTCTTCTGGTGTCTTCATTAAAGATCTTGAACCCAAGATGTGGCAGGGCTCATGAGAAAAAAAAAAAAAATGTCCTACCGTTTGTAGCACACATTTTTAAAACTGAAAAAATAAAAAGAAGAAGAGATATTTGAAAGGAATACAGAGAAACTGGTAAATCAAGACAAGACCTGGTCAAGACCAGAATTTCCAAAAGTGTCACGGAAGGGTGAAGAAAAGAAATATAGGAGCTATGCTTATAATGAAACCTCTCCTTGACTGTTATTTCAAATAAGATACTGCAAGGACTCAAAATGTACCAATATTGAAATTACTCAAAAGCCAGAGACTGCGAACTTTCATATTTTAACCTGATTTATATTTAATGTGGAACACGTAGACATGGAAATATTTATCTTTGCTTAAAATACAGCATGTAGCATACATGTGATTCTGAATTGCATAAGAAATTTAACTACAACACTCTCTTTAAATCGGTTGCATTGTGGTTGGTTCTTTAATACCATAACTTTATAGAAGACAATGACGTCAGGATAGATTTTTAGAGTCAAATAAAACAGTCAACGAAAAGGAGCAGTTACTGAGAATGTAATGCAACTGTACTTCATACTCTAGTTTGAAACCAGAATATGAGCATAATTGAGAAAGTAAGAAAGTTGTTGGAAGCAAAAAAAGAGAAGTTACTTTAATAAATGAAGCTACTATAATGTCTTGGGCACAAAACGCAGAGAGGGGAGAGTAAGGGTGTAGCAGGCATGTATACCAGGTGTTGCAGGAATTGCAATGTAATGTGTTAGGGGCTATAATAAGAGGCTATGATCTCAAGGTAAATAGGAACAAATATGATGGAATACGCTGAGAAATCTTGCTTTCTCTCTTAAATCTGTGATACACCTTTTCATGTTCCACTGGGCCCTGTCCTCTCCCATAAATATCATTAGTACATTTCACACTGTATTATCATAGCTGTTTTAATTGTTTGCCCACACACCTCACTCCCCACCACACACAAATTAGGAATTAAATACTAAAGGCAGACTTTCCATTTGCTATTATTGTTGTCACTGTTTATTGTAATCTCAGAATTAGGTAGTGAGTCCGACCTGTATTCAGAAATAAAAACAGTTAGTTGCTAAGTGAATGAGTAAACTACTGGCTGAATGTACACTTTCTTTGTATTGCAGTATTTATAGTTATTGATGTACCTGGCTTATCTCCCTTAATGTAAGCTTCCTGAGAAAGATCTATTTCCAGTTTATTTCTCTCTGTGTTATTGTGCCTAGTACATAGGTTATCAACTTAATGAATCCATGATTCAGGAAGTTTTCTTATTTTTTATATGAATGAGAAGAGACAACACATGCTATGTATGACAGAGATTGAAGACTTTGGATTAAAGGCAAAACAGGAGAAAAATGTTAGCGGTCTTGATTTTTAAGAAGAAGTTATGTGTTATATGGCAATATATCATGTCATCATTGAGCTTATGTAGATAATTTTATGATGGTGATGTGTTATTTGTTGACATGTTCTAAATTTCTATAGTATAAGAAAAAATTCATAGTAACTTACTAACTCCCACCTCACCTCAACACTACACATACAGTTGCTTCCCCCTACCCATGAAGGATTGATTACTTACTGAACCCTCATGGGTATCTAAATCCAGGGATGCTCAACTCCCTTATATAAAATGGCATAGTATTTGCATATAATCTATGCACATACTTCCATGTACTTTAAATTATCTTTACATTACTTACAATATACAAAACAATGCCTACACATCACTTAATTAACCTGGATTCAATCTAGTATTCCATGCATGGTAAATTCAAGTTTTGGTTTTTGGAACATTGCAGAATATTTTTCTCAGGGATATTTTTAATCTTCAGTTTGTTAATCCATGAATGCATAACGTATGTATATGGAAGATTGATTACATTTAGAATCAATGATAATAGAATATTCGAGGGCTTAAACAGTAAGAGAAGGCTCTGTGGTCACGAAAAGAGCCCTGTGTGGATTATTTCCATGAGCCTGAATCCAGGTAGCCTATTTACTAGAGCTCCACAAACATGACCATGGCTATAGGTCTGGTCCCTATGTTGACTCTTTGCTTTCACTGTGTTTTTTTCTCCCCTACTCCTCACCAGAACTCTGATACACTAATCTTAATTAGGTCCATAATAAGTGTGAAGGGACTTGCACATAGAAGGGTATAAATCTAATCTTAATTCTAGAAAAAATATTTAAAGTAAATCAGAATCATCTCCTTCATAGCAGATGGGTGGCAACTTAATATAATGAAAAATTATCTCACGATTCCAGCGAAGAAATAACTCACACTGTATAAATCAGCAATCTCTGTTAGCCAAAAAAGTAAATTTTGTAATATAATAATAATCACCGTGAGTAATAACAGCTTTGTGGCACTGTAAAATTTGAACACCATATGATTAACAAAATCAGAAGAAATAAACAATGTTTCTTTGTCTTAAGTATATTTGCTTAAGTATATTTAGGATTAGTGTAATTAGGAAAATTACATTTTCAATAATAAAATTCCTATTTGTTTTGTTTGAAGTGGCTGCCATCTGCCAGGCACTATGCTAACAGTGTTACCTGTATTGTTTCTAGCCTTCACAATAGTCCTTCTAGGAAGAACTACTATGTGTTGTTATTACTATATATAGGGGAAGAAAGTGAGGCTCAAATAAAGTAATATATTCATGGTCCCATAAAATGTAATGAGCCATGCTGAGATTCACACTCAGACACATTGAGCTTCTTAGTCCATATTTTTATATGACTCTAAACTTCATCTTAAATGTTTGAAAATTACAGATTCATGAATGGCCCACCACAGATTTGGAGACCAGAAAATGCTATTAACCAGAACCCTTTGCTTGCAAACTGTTTAGAAAATCGAAACACTAGCACATCCCTTGAAAACAAAGAATGCTGATAGAAATAACTACCCTTACTCTAGAGACAGATAAACTGAGAGAAGAAAGGTTATGTCTCTGAAGACACAAGTCAGAGCAGGAGTCAAGAATACAATCTATCACCAAATTCTATTGTTAACTATTGAATGCGATATGGCAAAAACAGAGCAGTAGAAGAAATAATTGGACATATAACTTTGACATAAGAGACTGACAAAATATAACTATCCAAGAAGCAAAAGGATGACTTACTTATGCTTAATGTAGCTAACTATAATTAAAACATAAAGAAGACAGAAAATTGCAGCATCTAAGCTATGTGGTTACATTTTAATTAGGATTCTAATTTTACTATATTCTTACTACTAGTAGGCAGACTTTGAGAAATATACAGGAAATGAAAGAACTTTTACATTTATGTTTCTGTGCAAGTCTTTAAAGTCCTAGAATCAGGGACTTGAACTTATTGAATGTACTTAGGTCATGTAGACGTTATATTTTTGTCTTAATTCTAAGGCTGTAGAAAATAAATGGAGTTTTCCATGATGATTTAATTATTCACTCAATATAATTTTTTGGAGAAAACCTGCAATATCAGCAACCCAAGGATTCAAAAAGTCTGAGTTTCTTTACTATTCAGTTATAAATCAAGAGTGATAAAAATTTTGTTCAACTTGGAAATTAGAAAATAATTATATAACCTCTTTTTTTTAAAAAAAAAAAAAAACCTTGTATTTTGGTTGAAATTTTTGCCTAGAATAAGATTATTGGAAGAAGAAAAAGAGAAAGAAAATTTGAAAGCAATTAAAAGTATAAGGTGGAGTTATAATAGACTTGGATCCTCGAGAGCTATTATTGAAAAAAGAGGCTTCGAGTTTTAGAAAGCACTCTGTGGTCAAGGAAAATATCTTTTAGAGAAGAATCATACTTCACAGAAGGTGATTACTACTAAGTTATACATGAAATCCTATTTAATTACTAATCAAAATCCCTAACTCTTAAAAAATAAAAGCCACTTTGCCCAGACATTCCATTGAAAACAGAATTCTTCAGACATAGGTCAGTTTTATGTGCAATTTTAAAGTAATGTCTATGATTGTGTAGGAGAGAAGACATGGAGTAAAAATGAGCAAAAAAAAAAAAAAATGTTCTTTTAAGTTTGAGATTAGGTGGATTTTAAAGGGATTGGATGATGTGCAGAGAATTTAATAGATGCCAAAACTGTGAGAAAAAAAATTGCTGAATGGGCGGGAATGCAGGACATAGCCAGCCAAGGGAAGGGTGACCAACATGGCTTTACTTTTCCCTTCAGCCTGAACAAATTTGAAGTGCAAGTGGATCATCATAAAGGTCTTCATCCTTGTTGTCTTCCTGTTGAGTAGGCTGAGGAGGAGGAGAAAGAAGAGGGGTTGTTAGTCTTGCTGTGTAAGGGGTGACAGAGACGGAAGAGGCAGAGGAGGTGGAAGGGGAGGCAGAAGAGGCAGGCACATTCTGTGTAACTTTAAGGACATGCATCATAATTTCTGTCTGATTTTTTTTGCTTTTTTATTTCTCTAAAAATGTTCCTATACAGCACCAGTTTTTCTTCCACCATTCGCTTTAGTTTCGGTGTTCATCTCATATAAGGATCCATGTTGTAAAAGAAGCCAAAAGCAGTGTGGAATAATCAAAACTTTCTGCCAAGTTTTGTACTATTAACTGCTACATTCAGTCTGGCAAAATTGTGAAAATAATATCAATTATTATCTAATGTCAATTTGTTTTCTGGCACTACTTCTAAGTCCTCTTCCTCATTGTCTGGCACTAGTTTGGAAGCACTCATCTCCATCAAGATGTCTTATGTAATTCCTCTGGAGTGGTGTCTCTCAGCTCTGAAATTTCTCCAAGATCCGTATCTTGAAATTCTTCACTCTCCACCTGTTTTGCCACAACCAGTCTCTTTCATGATTTCCTTGATTCACTCTGTCATAAATCCTGTGAAGACATGTGAAGACATGCGCAATATATGGACACAGTTTTCTCCAGCAGGAATTTATTGATTGTTTAGAGCTTGACGGTTCTCAAGGATTTTTCTATAACAACGATGGCATCTTCAATGGCGTAATCCTTCCACACTTTCACGATGTTCTCTCTATAGGGTGCTCTTTCATAATGTCGACAATCCTTTCCTACAGGGTTCTCTTCTATAATGTTGGCAATCCTTTCCATAGAGTACCGCGTGTAATCGCTTTAAAGATTCTCATGACTCCTACATCTAGAGGCTGTCTTACAGACGTTATATTTGGGGATGAACAGACCACTTTGATGCCTTCAGTGTTAAACTCATGGAGTTGTGGATGGCCAGGGGTATTGTTCGATGTTCGATTATCAAGAGAATTTTAAAATATAGTCCCTTACTATCAAGGTACTTCCTGACTTCGGGGACAAAACACCAATGGAACCAATCCAGAAGAAAAATGTTCTCATTCTCTAGGTCCTCTTCTTACAGAACCAAGAGACGGGCAGCTGGTGTTTATAATTTCCCTTCAAAGTTAGGAAATTAGTAGCTTTATAGATAATGGCAGTCCTGATCATAAACCTAACTGCATTTGCAAAACTGGTGAATTAGCCTATCACTTATAGCCTTAAATCCTGGAGCTTGCTTCCTTTCCTTACTAATATATATCCTTCACGGCATTTTTTTTTTTCCAGAATAGGAGACTTTCATCTACATTAAAAACCTGTTCAGGCAGATATTCTCTCCTCAAGGAGTTTCTTCATGGTCTCCGAAAGCTTGTTTGCTGCCTCTTGGTCAGCAGAAGCTGCTTCTGCTATTATCCAGACATTTTTAAAAGCTAAATCTCTTTCTAAAAGCATCAAACCGTTCTTTGCTTACATTAAACTATTCAACTTCAGATCCTTCACCTTCTTTTTGCTTTTAGTTGTCATACAATGACTTTGCATTTTCTTGAATTATATTAGAGTCCATAGATATGCTTTCCTTACAGCAATCCTGCATCTAGGTAAAAGCTGAATTTTCACTATGAGATGAAAAAATACTTTGCAAAAAAACTGATTTTTTGGTGCCTATTGTCATAGCAGCAGTTTCATGAGTTATTTTCTTTTTCTACAATGGTCATTACTGGATTTATTTATCTTAAAATAGTGGGCAACCACAATTACAGTCCTCAATCTATGGTACATATCAAGAAATTCAACTTTTCTTGTAATGTCATAACTCTTCTCTTATTCTCCCAGTATCACTAGTGGTGCTTTGTATGGGCCCCATGGTGTTATTCAAGATTTACAATATTGCACTAAACATGATGAAAAATATGTAAGAACCACAAGAAATCACTTTTTAATGCTATATGCAATTTACTCGAGAGATAAGACTAGTTTTCTGAGATGATTAGAGTCACATACTGTTTTCAGTAGATACTAGTAACAGTTGAGCTCGCTGCAACAGCAAAAGGAGGTGGCTATGCAATTATTACAGTAGTACAGTATGAAATGCAGTTAAGTTTTTGCAGTTATAATTTAATACTGCATATTTACATTTATCTCAGCTGAATATAATCTGTGTTTGTATGCATAAGTTTTGATAAATTTTAAATTTTTATAATAGATTTGTGTATATTTTATGGCAGGAGGTGATAACATAGACTAATATCTACATATATTTTGTGCATTCATGACAAAACTAACTCTTTCTTAATACTTTCAATATCTGTAGGTTAGGTGGCTCATCTGCAAGTTTTCTCAAATTGTTGCAACTCTCTAATAAATTTTTTCCAATATGTTTATCGAAAAAAAATCTGCTTATAAGTGGACCTGTGCAGTTCAAACTCATGTTGTTCAAGAATCAATTGTATTTTAGAAAACTTACAATTATAAATAAAATCTTTCTACATCTCTGCACCATTGAAATGTAAATCTTCTAAAACCAAGAATGTCCTTCTCAAGGATCTGGAGGCTATCACTTTGAAATGTTATCATCATGATAGTGACAACTGATGAACATGGACTATCTCTTCAATACTTGTGTCCTCTTCAATATTTTTCATCAATGTTTTATAGTTTTCATGGTAGAGTTTTTCACTTCTTTAAGTGCATTGCTAGATATTTTATTAATATTTGTAGCTATTGTAAATTGGATTACTTTCTCAGCTTCTGTTTCAGATTGTTTGCCAGTGGCATATGTAAATGCTGCTGGTTTTTAATGTTGCTTTTGTATCCTGTAACTGTACTAAATTTGTTTATCAGTTCTAATAGTTTCTTGGAGTCTTCAGATTTTTCTAAATATAAGATCATATAATCTGTTGCAAATAAGGATAATTTGACTTCTTAATTTCCAATCTGGAAGTCCTTTATTTCTTTCCCTTTTTCGATTGCTCTTGCTAGGACTTCCAGTTTTATCTTGAACAAAAGTGGTAAAAGTGGACATCCTTGTTTGTTTCATGATCTTAGAGGAAATGCTTCTAGTTTTCCCTTGTTTAGTATGATACTGGCTATGAATTTTTCATATATGGCCTTTACTGTGTTGGACTATGTTTCTTTTATATCCAGCTTGTTGAGAGTTTTATCATTAAGGAATGTTTAACTTTATTAAATGTTTTCTCTGCACCTATTGAGATGATCATATAGTTTTTGTCCTTCATCTTGTTGTGTGATAAATGACATTTATTAATTTGTGTATGTTAAACCATCTTTGCATCCCTGGGATGAATCTCACTTGATCGTGATGAATCATTTTATAATGTGTTGTTGAATTCAATTTGCTAGTATTTTTGAGAATTTTTGCATGTATAGTCATCAGAGATATTGGTCTATAGTTTCCTTTTTTTTAAGTCTTTGTCTAATTTTGGTATATTGTTAATATGTCCACAAAACTCAAAGAAATCTACAGATTCAATGCAATCCCTATTAAAATACCAATGATAGTCTTTACATAAATCGAAAAAAAAAATCCTTAAATTTATATGGAACCACAAAAGACTCAGAGCAGTCAAAGAAAATCTGAACAAAAAAAAGAAAGCTGCAGGTATCATGCTACCTGACTTTAAATGATACTACAAAGCTATAGTAACCAAAACATCATAGTACTGACATAAATACAGACACATAGCCTAATGAAATAGAATAGAGAACCCAGATATAAATCCATGTATTTAGACTAGATACATTTTTTATAGGGTTGCCAAGAACATACAATGGGGAAAGGATAGTTTTTTCAATTAATGGTGCTGGGAAAACTGGATACCCATATGGAGAAGAATGAAACTAGACCCCTATCTCTTGCCATACACACAAAAATCAAATTAAAATGGATCAAATATTTAAATGTAATACCTGCAACTACAAAACTACTAGACATTGCTCTGGGTAAGGATTTCTTGAGTAACACCCTATAAGTAAGGGCAAATAGACAAATGGGACAACATCAAGCTAAAAAGCTTCCTTCTTCAAAGTAAAGGAAACAATTAACAAAGTTGAAGACACAGCTCCCAAAAGAATGGGAGGAAATATTTGCAAACTACCCATACCAGAATGTATAAGGAACTCAAACAACTCAATAGCAAAAACAAAAACAAAACAAAACAAAAAACCCAAAAGACCAAATAATCCAATTAAAGTGAAAAAAAAGATGTGAACAGACATTTCTCAAAAGAAACCACAAAAAATGGCCATCAGGCTTATGAAAATATGTTCAACATTACTAATTATCAGAGAAACACATACCAAAACTACAATAAAATATCATCTCACCCCAGTTAAAATGTCTTTTACCCAAAAGACAGGCAATAATGAATGCTGGTGAGGATGTGGAGAAAGGGAATCTTCTTAAACTGTTATTGGGAGTGTAAATTTGTGCAGCCACTGTGGAGAACAGTATGGGGGCTCCTTAAAAAACTAAAAATAGAACTACCATATGAAACAGTAATCTAACTGCTGGGTATATTTTCAAAAGAAAAGAAAACAGTGTATGGAAGAGATATCTGAGCTCTTACATTCTTGCAGCACTATTCACTATGGCCAAAATATGGAATCAACCTAAGTATCCATCAATAGATGAATAGTTTAAAAAGTCATACTAATACAAAATGGAATATTATCCAGCCACAAAAAAGAATGAAGTCCTATCACTTGCAACAACATAGATGGAACTAGAGCACATTACGGTAAGTGAAATAAGCCAGGCACAAAAAGACAAATATCACATGTTCTCACTTAAATGTGAGAGCTAAAAATATTGATCTCATGAAGACAGACATTAGAATGATGGTTACCAGATGCTGGGTAGGCTAATAGGGAGAGGGTAATTAAGAGGAGATGGTTAACAGCCCAAAAATACAGTTAGAAGGAAGAAGATTTAGTGTTCAGTAGCACAATAGAGTGATTGTAGTTAACAATAATTTATTGTATATTTCAAAAACTAGAAGAGTAGAATTGGAGTGTTCCTAACACAAAGAAGTGATAAATGCTTGAGGTGATGGATATCCCAATTACCCTGATTTGATCATTACACATTGTATGCCTGTATCAACATTTCACATGTACTCCAGAAAATATATACAATTATTATATATCCATAAAAATTAAAACTTAAAAAAACGAATAAAGAAGACAGTGCCCCTATTTCTAGTCTCCGTGGGAGGGTCAGAGTCTATTAATCAGCAAGACACAGAGAGCCTATCACATTGACCAACCTCCCTCTAGGACCAGCAATGTTCCATTGGCTCTCTCCAGCATTCACTTTTTCTTTCTGCAGAATTGCGTTCAATCTCTCTCTCCTGTTGCAATAGTCCCTCTCCCACATTTAGATGAAAAATCTCCCTTGCCATCTTTAACAAGTGTCCCATGCAATTTTTCTTTTATAAGGAAAAGTAATTCAGTACCACTGAGTGCCTGCATGTGCGTTCTTATGCTACTCTAATAATAACTCCAGAATAATGTGAGAATGAAAACTCCAAGAGGCCAAGTAACAAAAACAAACAAACTCAGTAAATAGTAGAGAAATATTTCAAACTATAACCTCTGTCTTTGTAAGGCCAAGTTTCTTCTAATCTTTCTATGTAAGGGAAAAAATGAATGGCAGAAATGATATATGTAAAAACGTAATTGGAGAGAGATCAATTTTAAATGTATTTTTCTTATATAAAACAT
Source organism: Chlorocebus sabaeus (assembly GCF_047675955.1). Lineage (NCBI taxonomy): Eukaryota > Metazoa > Chordata > Mammalia > Primates > Cercopithecidae > Chlorocebus > Chlorocebus sabaeus. The sequence goes on along the minus strand of NC_132920.1, from coordinate 69,091,211 downwards.
CCATCATAATCAAAATTGGATTTTCGATTTTGAGTGCAACTATAGGTGCTTTTATAGTATTCATTTGCTTGGCTACTTCTCCACTTAAAAAAACCTTGCTAATTACCAACCTAATTACCCTTCTTTCTGAGTTCATTTCACATTGTATGATTTGTGAACCATCTTTTGGAAATCTGTTGTTCTCCTCTCATTTAAGACCTTTGACAACCAATATATTCCTCCATTCCCACCTAAACCCCCAGCTGTAGCAACTTTATTACTGAGGAAGAAAAACTTGGAGCTATCACCTTTGCTTCCCTCATATCTCAATGATAGAAATGTGATACTTTTAGGAGCTTAACACCAAAAGTCTTCCTCAAAGCATACACACACACACACACACACACACATCAAGCATATACATATATATATGCTTTGAGGAAGACTTTTGGTGCTAAGCTACTAAAAGCTACTAAAAAAGTATATATATATATATACACACACACACACATACATACACACACACACACACACACACACAGAGAGAGAGAGAGAGAGCAGTAGAAGTTTCCTTATTTTTTTCTAAGCGGTCTGTGGTATGGAATTAATAGAAAGTAGAAAGTCATTTACATAGTGGAATCTCCTCAGCATTTATTGGGCTGGTATATATTAGCTCTATTGATGTCACACATTAACAAACAACCTTCACTGGAAACAATGATGACTTCCATTATCACTACAATGATGAAACTCATAGCACCAAAGGTTGCTGACCAAACTCTTATACAGTTTCCATTATTGATGCAGTTGTGCATCAGTTAGGCTGCATTTATCCCGGAGTAAAAGTCTGAGAAAGATGAGAACTTGGCCAACTAATGCTTCAAAGTGGCAAAACTGTAATATAAGCCTATAACATAACCAAATTCTGATTTTACTCTGTTGACATACACTTTAACATTGGTTTAAAAGGCAGCAGCAAGTTTCCTCTAGAAACGCAGAAAAGCAATATATATATATGGATCAGTTTCAGTTCTAGTATGGAATGAGATATGTCATGAGATCCCTGGAAGGTGATGACAAGTTTAGAGATTGGGTTTGTGCTTTTCCGCTGAGAGCTCTATGAACTACCATGTCTTGGTCTCTATCTCCCTCATAGAAATGGTATGAGGATAACGACATAATTCAAAGGAATATATTTTGAAATAAAAGCTTGGTAAGTAAGGAGAATTATTTTTATTACTAAGAGAGTGGCCATCTGTTTCCAAAGAACTCAAGTGAGAACACGACTATTCACTTTATGTGGAGTAATTTTCAGATAATGCGTTTTCATCGCCTCCTGTGCTGGAACATTACTTGAGCTGAAAGACACTCTGTCCCATAATTTTCTGACATGTGTAGGGCTCTAATTATTTCTAAGGAAGACATCAATTCATATTAACACTAGAAAAATGTTGCCATGTCCCAAAATATGCATTCGGGAGATAGGGAGAAGTGGGATAAGAAAGCAAAGATAAAATGAGTAAAAACGATGAGATGAAAACACTGCTGAGCCTCTTGTTTGTAATGCAACATGGCTAGGAAATCACCATGCAAGCTAGTTATTCACCGTGATTAACCTTCCTGGGTCTATTTAACTCCTTGAAATTTGTACCGCAATTCTTTCAATTGTACTTATTACAGCTATTAATAATAATAACCCTATCTCACTTTGGATATTCATCAACTTAGTTAATATGGATATTATGATAAAAGGTTCCATGTTTGATGAGAGTCACTGGTGAAACACAAGTTATTGTTTAGCTTAAATGCCAACAGAAGCAATAGGATAACATAACTCCAAAGGCCAGCTTGAAGTCATTATAAACCACTCTTCATATGCAAATATAGTGTTACTAGTCCATCAAGTAGAATATATATTCTCAGGTCCTCCCCCAAGTCAACAAGATTTCTTGATTCATAGACATATTCTAGTCTGGTTTTGCTATGTGAATAAGGAGGCAATGTCAACATTTGGAAGAGAACAAATAATGGGAGACAAATATGAACCAGCACCTCTTCAATTCATGGCAGTGAGGTTGATTGTATGGTTTGCAGGTTATTGACTTTCCTTCTCTGGCTCCATTAAGAATGGTTCAGTAACTGTGAAAAGTAAAGGCAGACTACTGCACATCTTTAATAGCACAGGTGCAAGTGTTGTGGGAACTGTGTCTCCTCCCCTGGTGTTTGCAAGAGGCAGCACCAGTGTAGAGGTGGTAGTGACATGTGCAGTTACCTCTCACTTTCCTTCCTCTATTGGGTGGGTTTACAGTGTAAAACATTATTGTTCCCAGATAGCATGACCTTTTTCTCAGCCTTTGGAAGGGCCTCTCTGTGCTTCCCATCAACACCCTGGGCAGCCTGGCCTCATGGTGTGAAGCCTAGGGTCCTTCAGCTGCTCTTCCTGAATTGTGAGGTGGGGGCAGTTAGAAAATTTAATATGGAAATGGTAGGGGAAGCAGGATGCCCGTTTACCTACAAATGAAGGCCAAGTTCCTTGATTCAGCTCCACCAGCCATAGTCCCAGCCTAAGGCTTGAATCAGTTTTTCAACTGGAAGGCAGTATGATGATGACTTTAGAAATCATGACTAAAAAATACAGCAACTTTTGATCAAATGAAGCTCCACTGTTTTGTTTCTCTTGTTACCTTGTTATTTATAGATCAGATCTGGATTTCAAAGATCCCTGCATCTACTGACACGGATAATTGAAAATTGGCTATGGTTTTTAGTAACATCAGGCAGTAAAGTTGATTACCTTCCCTTTCCCTCTGTTGCCAAATGTTGGCAGTGTATACCAGGTCAGTCAGAGCAGGCTTGCTGCACTGAGAGAGAGAGAGTTATAAGCAAAGGCACAGAAACAGAAATGACAGAACGTCACCAAATAGATTCCTGATTTTTCTCAGCAATGATGTTATCCATGATGAATTGAACAAGGTGATACAGAATATGAAAATAAGGAATATAAGTTTTATCACTGAAATCAGGATTTTCAAAACACACAATCTTATTTATTAGCAACAATGGACAAAGATTGGGATTCAGATGTGTGTCAAACTCTTGCGCCTTCCAGGAAACTAACAACAACAACAAAAACCAACTAGGAATTGAATTGTTATATAACCCAGGCAGTATCTCTCCTCAAGCGTTATCAAGAAACCAAATGTGAACATTTCCAGCCCCACTGCACGGGTTTTATATTCATTATATAAGTACCATATGTGTAAGTCTTATTTTAAGAGCTAGCAGTGCACTGTCCTAGTAGAATGACACGTGAAAAAGATTCAATGTGGGAAGTGTCGGAGCGAATTGTAGAGAACCCAAAGGCTGCAGCTTGCCATCAAAGGCTCTATATTAGGTAAGAGGCAGTATTTAGTTGAATCACTTTCACTTTCTTGCCCCTCTGCTTGGTATGTTGAAATATTCCACTTCTATTTTTCTCCATCTGTCCTATTTACCTTGTAACTCCACATGCAAATTTAGGTACAGCTGAATATATAATGGCTTTTGAAATATGACTTATGAAATGTACATGTGTTACAAAAAGATTCAGATTGTCAGAAAACATTTTATACCTCTGAATCTATCTTTGTAATAGAGCTCATTCCCTTTAGTTCAGATAAATCCAACATACAGTGTACATAAAATATCACTGCATTCTAACACTTTAAAAAAATTTAAACAAGTTATATCAATCAGAATACAGTCAAGAAAGCAGAAACCTTTCCAGGTGTTTTGAGGCACAGAATTTTATTATAATGAATTTGTTAAGCAAGTAAGAGAAGGCTGAGGAGACAAAGAGGGAACAGGGATACATCCAAGAGATTAGCAATAGGAGAAAGATGCCACCACAATTTTTGGAAGATCCTCAAAATTTGTGCTACCCTCCTCCCTGGAAAAGGAGGAACCCTGATCTGGGCTCCACATTTTAAAAAATCCTACTCTGTTCCTTCCTGGCCATGTCCTTTCTGACAGAAGAAACTCCTGGGTCAAGAAGACATAAACACCCAGATCCCATCCCCTATCCCATTCTAGACTGTGCTCCAGGTGGGTAGGTCCCTGGCCTTCTCTACCCAAGTGGATGATGGACTTCATCCACTTTCCCTGAGCCTATCTTCCGTTGATCAGCACAGAACTCCAGAGCCACAAGGTAGCCAAGAGGCCCCAGCTGTTTAAAACTGGGGAGGGAGTAGCTAGGGCTTGGATGTAAGATCTGGAGTGTCCATGTGAATGCAGTCAGTCAAGCATGAAATGGAGCCAAGAGAAAGTGAATAGGTCTGGGACACAAGCCTGAAGCTTGAGTCTGAAAATTCTAAATTTGAACCTGGACTTCCAGCCTTAGCTCTCCTTGTGAAACGTAATGGGTCAACAACCACCACATTGTGAAATTGGAGGCACCTGTGGACATGGAATTCTTAGTCTGAACTAGGTGGTTTAGTTCGAACTAGTGTCCCTATTCACAAAATCCTTTTAGTTCCCAGACAGCGGTGTTCAGAGAGGACTAAGGTAACTAAGTAGCCAAGTCTGGGGTCTGGGAAGTAAGAATTTCTACCCTCCCCTCCACGCCTTAATAACTAAGAGAAAGTAGGTGTTTGTTTCATGGATTCCCAAGCAAGATATTTTTAAAATGCCATTATAAAACTATGTTTTTCAAAGTAGAAAAAAAATTGAAAATACTTTTAACAAGTTGTATTTGAGTTGTAACTTTTAAACATGAGATAGAGATGTATGGGCTTTCTTTTGCCCCCTTGCCCGCTGGGGCCTGCAAATGTTGGAACGAGTTGGCCAAAGTCCAGCAGCTGGAGCCACGCAGTGGGAGATGGACCTGTGGCAGGGAGCTGCCAGGTGGGAATGTGACAGTGGAGGGAGGGGCAGTCCAACAGGAACCAGAATCACAGAGGAGATGCAGCTGCTCTAAGCATAGAAACAGACTGAGAGAAATACTCTGAATTCTCATAGCTTCCTCCCTCCTATCTCCCTACAGTGGATCTCATTGGTGGAACCCGCCCAGAAGCCAAAAGACAGCAGAGTCTGACACATATAGTTTCCTATGACCTAGAGAGAGCAGAGAAAGGGGTGGGGAGTGGAAGTAAGAATGGACAGACAAGGAATGCCATATGAAACAAATAGATCAACAAATGCATTCATACACAAACTAATGCATTCTGTTGAGTGCTACTTTATCTAGTTCAGGAACTCTGAGAAAGGATAATACACACGATGCTTTTCTTTGTCTTATATATCAATTGTTTTCCAAATAAGGGAAGGAGAATTGGGATGATCTGGGGGGTAATTTGCAGCCCTTCAACATACTTCTTAATAGTAATTATTCATTGCATTATCTCTAGGAAATGTCTGTGTAGAGAAAAAAATATCTTTCTCTCCATCTGTCCTGAGGAAGTTCACGGCTGAGGCATCTAAAACAAAATTTAAAAAGAGAAAAGCATATAGATTTATTTAATGTAAGTGTTACAAGACATGGGAGTCTTCATAAGGAAATTAGGATGTAAAGAAATAGTTAAACCTACAGATTTTTATGCAAGGTTTGATGAAGAGTAGACAGGGAGAAGGATCAATTTCTATAATGGATATTATAATCGAATGGTAATAAACTAGAGAAAACTTAGCAAGGCTTGTTTTTTCCGATTTGGCTCTGTGGCCCATCATCTTCAGGGATGAGGATATTCCTTTCCTCTCGGTATAGGGAGGGCACCTCTCGCATGAGGGTCTCATGGCTTGTTTCAGGGCAAGTTCAGAAAATCCTTCCTAGGTTTTGTGACCCGCTTCAAGGAAGAAGAATGGGGAGAAGGTTAGTGAGTCCTTCCTGCATGTGCTCTTTATCAAATTCCTTTAGTGTAAAATAGTTAATATGCCAAAGTATTATATTTTTGGGGGTAGTGTATCCTGAACCCCTTCGTTTGCCATGAGGTTAGGGTCTGCTACAGGCTCTCCTTATTGAAGAAACCCCAGTATATATAAAATTGGGCAGCTTCCCTAAACTGGGCTTCAGGTTAAGGAATATAGAAAATGTTTTTATGAGTAACCCAATGCTGAATATTAAAAATAAATGCAGTGACTGAATGCTAATGATAATAAGGAAGTTAGATTATGCAAGATTATTATTAAGGAAGTAATAATTATGAAAAGTTTAAATAAGAAACAGCAAGGTGTTTTGGGAAAACTACAGAGTCTACCTTTGAATCCTAGTTCTGCTGCTTATTAATGGCTGTTATACATTTTCAGTGAATTACTAAACCTTCTTTCACCTTAGTGCTCTCCTCTTTGAAATAGGAATAATAGTATCAACATAATTAGTTACAAGTTATAATTTATACATTTATATACTCGAATACATGGCTGTCATATAGTGCATGCTCAAGTAATGCTTAATAATAATGATAATAATCACAGTAATAATAATAAACTGAGCATTGTTGGAATTCTGAGAATTATATGAAGGTGGGCACACACTCACAGGGCTAAATTATCCCTCACTTTTATTTCTCAGCAAAGCAAATGAAAAAAAATCTCTAAAAACGAATCCAAGAAATATTAAGGAGAAGATGACAAATCTTCCTTTACAAAATCATGCTGCTATAAAGACAGATGCACACGTGTGTTTACTGCGGCACTATTCACAATAGCAAAGACTTGGAACCAACCCAAAGGTCCATCAATGACAGACTGGATTAAGAAAATGTGGCACATCTACACCATGGAATACTAGGCAGCCATAAAAAAGGATGAGTTCATGTTCTTTGTAGAGACATGGATGAAGCTGGATACATGTATACACATGTAACAAACCTGCACGTTGTGCACATGTACCCTAGAACTTAAAGTATAAAAAAATAAAACCCATTTCCAATTTTAAATATTTTATTCCTCACTGCTGATCTTAATGGTTGAACTCAAATTTTCTATCTATATAATCAGATATGACGAAAAGTGAAAGCCGAATATAAATAGAACAGCAGGTATCATTCTGATAAAGGTAAAATAAATTTTGGCCTAGAATTATAAGGAAAAAGTACTAGATGCCTAGAAAACTTATTTTGAGTAAAGGTTGACCTTATTATGTACTTGTTTCAGAGATTCTCATGTTAACTGAAACACTAACATATCTTTAAACAATTATTATTTTCTTAACTAGCTTCATTCTGTCTGTGATATTGCTATATATGATAAACATATGGCTAGAAAACTTATTAGCTAGGGTAAAATTTATTTACTTATTTGTTTGACATAAACACTCTGCTTTTATTATTGTATTTGGGGCTTGCCAGAGAAAAACTATGTGATAGAATTGTATGAGTATGTAAAATCACACATGCTGAATTTAAGGAGGCTTAGTCATATACTGACAAATATAATTAAAGACTTAGAATCTGATTTGGGTTAGTAAGCAGCTATCCTTTATTTGAAACCACAAGTGACCTGTGCTTGTATGTTTCTCTCTCTATTTCTCTCCCTCTCTCTCTCTCAGTCTCAATCTCTTCCCCCTCCAGACTCCACCCCTCAAGGGTTAATGTTTTGACAGCTCTGAGACCAGCTCCTGCTACCAATTATTTTAGAACGACCACTGCAGCAACTTCTCCTTTGTGCGATGGCTGCTTTCCTGTTTCTGTCACTCCCTTCTGTAATTAACCTTGCTATTCTTAGCTACAAAGCACAGATCTTGTGCCAGGCTTCTTCAGAATTCTATTTTATATTTCAACGGCCGGTTACTGTCTGATTTTCTCCAGGGAAGGGTCTATAATCCCTCAGTTATATTAATGATGAAGGGGACTCAAACCTTCCCCACCATTCTCCTTTAGTATGCATCACAATTAATCCTCTGAGCTTAGCAACTTGAACTGAAATGGCTTACTTGCAGCCAGACCTGCCACAATTCTGGTCCCGAGGCGTGTGTGCATCAGTAACCAGTGAAAACACAAGCTTCCACTAAGAAAATCCAATGTTTGTGGGTATCCAATCCTCCTTTCCTCACAACTGAGAGGCTGCGCACACTCCTGAGAAGGGGTGATTCTCTAATGGCTGTGCCATGCACTGACTCACATCACCACAGCGTGCCAATTCTGTGATACGGTGGCAAACGAGATGTGGCAGAGTGCAGCACCTTTGTCGCTGATGAACACAATTGAAAAACAGCGGAAAGCCAGACAGACTGCTTCTCTAGCTCAGCCTATTTAGGCACCTGTCTGTAGTGGAGGTGAAACTGTAGGGCCAAGGATATTTATGGGAACAGAAAAGTACACATTCATTTGCTGAAGATCAAATGCCTTGGTTCAGGTTTGTCATATCCGTGACACCTAGCTAAAGCTGTCTTTGGGGCCATGGGCATGCAGGTGTGGATGAGGCATAAAATAGGGCCAAGTAACTAGTGGGCTGGAGGTGAAATAGGTGTGATTGCAAAGGAAAGTCTGGAGCAAGTCCGTAAGGCCTGAAATTAAATCTGTCCTTGCTGAATTGTGAAGGTATGTAGGCAACGACCCCTCCTTCCACTCTTGGATCAGAGTTCTGTGAAGGGTGCTAATCTGAGATTTTTGGTTGTTTTGACAAGCTGCGCCTTTATTGAGATACACATCTTCTCTTCCAGTGGAAGAAAGTCGTGTTAGGGCCTCCTGTATGTGGAGGTATTATTTAGGTGACTGTCAGAGATGTGATGTGTGAGGCAGCTCAAGACTCTAATACTTCAAAATTATCTCTTTATTCTGTGCCGTGCTGCCATCTTATTTTACAATTGGTTTAAAAGTTCTACCATTACTTCTATTCTTTTGGGTAGAAAACTGGGCTCCCTCAGGAGATCACCCCTGAAAAGTCCTTGTATTAAAAAGCCTCAGGATAGGGACCCTTCTCTCCAATTATTTCATTATTTCATTAGCTATATTGTTATAATGCAAATAGAACACAAAGGGAATAAACATCAGGTTTATTGGGTTGGGGGAGGGTTGGGGGTGTACACACAAATGGAATGTCATGGGAAAGGAAGTATGGAGTACAAAAGAGAACCGGGTTCCTTTGCAAGTTGGCTCTGCTTGTACCAATAACAGTACCTTGACATATAAGAAATCCAAGTTGATATAATCATTTTTTCAATCATTCCACACATAGAGATTCCACTGTTATCAACAGAAATTTTCTAGAAGACCTGAAGGTAAAGCCTCTAATTAAAAATAAACAACTACACTGTGCAAGCCAAAGCCACACACCTGCCCAGGAGGTACATCAGTGTTGAAGCTAATGACTCCCTCGGGGAGACACATCTGCAAGAATTGCCATTGGATTGTTGAAACTTTTTAAGTCTATCAAGCTGTAACAATATAAAAAGAGTTGAGTAAAATTTCATTTCAGTTTCTAGAGAATGGTAGGCAATAAACCTGAAGGACAGAAAAATGTTTCAACTGCAGTACAAAAGGCACTGTCAGAAACCAAGTTTTGGGTTGGTTCCAAGTCTTTGCTATCGTGGACAGTGCTGCAATAAAAGGAAAATGTGGCACATATACACCATGGAATACTATGAAGCCATAAAAAGGGATGAATTCATGTCCTTTGCAGGGACATGGATAAGGCTAGAAACCATCATTCTCAGCAAGCTAACACAGGAACAGAAAACCAAACACCGCATGTTCTCACTCATAAGTGGGAGTTAAACAATGAGAAGACACGGACACAGGGAGGGGAACATCACACCCTGGGGCCTGTTGGAGAGGTGGAGAGCTAGGGGAGGGATAGCATTAGGATAAATACTTAAAGTAGATGGCGGGTTGATGGGTGCAGCTAACCACCATGGCACATGTATACCTATGTAACAAACCTGCATGTTCTGCACATGTATTCCAGAACTTAGAGTATAATACAAAAAAAAATTAGTGTCAAAAAAATGAAACAAGCTTTATTGCTACTGCAAGTTCTAGTTACCTACATAACAAAACAAAATGATAATTCAAATATCCATATTTTCAAAAGTAGATCTCTAAAAGTTCCTACATAGTTTAAAGTAATTGTATCTGAACAAACAAAACACAAATGACTGCTATCAAGATTCCTGGAGATATTATATATTGACTGGAATTTCTCAGTTACAGAATCAAATTAAAATTCAGGTAATTTACGTAAGTCACTTTTCTTCCACAAGACCAATTCGATATGACATTACGAGAGGAAGAATTGAGGCAAATTCATATTCAAAAGATGTGTATAATGAAAGAGTATGAGATGTGTTGTCCGGGGCACCTGGGTTAAATCTTGGCTCTATCATGTTTCATTTCTCTCTGTGAGCTTAATCTTCGTGGTTCTCAGTTTCCTCAAGTGTGAAAAAATGGGGACATTACAGTGGTTCTGGTGAAGTTACAATAAATCAATATTTGTGAAGACACCCAGGTTGATGCCTGTTACATGTAGATTCAGTTTTTTTTCCTTTCTGTTACATGTAGATTCAGTGTTTCTTTTCCTTTTCTCACTGCAATCATTCCTTCCATGAGAAACGGTGTTGAACATTGCTGTAAGTTATTTTTTTTTAAATAAAATTCACATGTGAAGAGTTTTCCGACTGTCCTCTCAATCTTGAGGAAATCTCAATTCATCTGGAGAGTGAAGGGGTTTTGCTATCACTTTTCACTTAGTAGTCACTATTTGCTCTGTGGATAAGTATTAAAAAACAGGTACAGAGTGGACTCAGAAATTGAACACAAGTGGCATAAACTTGAAGGGCAGAGATAAAACGTGCACATAGAAAACATATACATCACGCGCATGCACATACTCAAGAAACTGACCTTCAAACTGTCTTCATTTTTTCTTTACACCAACTTATGATGTTTGTCAACACAAAATATTATATGATGTGAATATAGGATACCTAGAGCTGCAAAGTTTGAAATAGCTGTTCATATGAAATGGTTCAGTGGACTCCGTAGAACTTCATGCATTACAGGCACTTGATAAATATTAGATTAGAGAAAATCAGCAATGTGTTAGTCACACTAACATTAAACTCATCAGAGAGGTTAATAGTTGATCACTAACATTATATATTTAATAGCACTGATATTATATAGTAATTTAGTTCTCAATAGGATGTGAAGAATTTACAACAACTTGATATTTTTTAGCAGTTGGAATGTTCATTTTCTTTTCTTACAATAGCCTGCTTCCTAAGAGTTAGGTGGATTCCCAGGTGGATTTAAACATGGTGACTTTTAAAACACCATATTATTTATTGATGCAAGTTTCTAGCTTTGAAAAGACTCCAAGACAGTTTCTCCCTTGTTTAGTATTTTGGATGGCAACAGCTGCATTCTCTACTTGGATCCAGAGTCATTTTTTGGCAGGCCTTCCTCTGGACCTGTGGATGTACTGCTCATTCTAGTCTCACCTGCCAGCCTGGTCTTGCTGCACCTGCAATGTCTGGCACACAGTACTTTTGGTGATATGACAATTTAAAAGGGACAGGCAAACAGCATCTTCTTTCTAAGTTGGGGTTCTCTTACTGCTGTCAGATAGGAACAGTTGAAAGTAGAAAACAAGAGGGCCCAGGATTAAAGGGGGAGAAAGTAGGATGGAAAAGTCGGAAAGGAGAATATTAAAGCAAAGGAAAAGAGAAGGGAAGAAAGTGCAGATCAGATGAGGGAGACAGAGATTAAGCAAATGTTCAAGAGAGATGAGAAAACACAAAGTTTAGAAATTAGGGATATAGTTCTGAAAGACGCCTGGAACCAGGAAAAAAAATAACAGAATGAGAACTGTCAGGAAAAAGTAGCCAATACCAGACTTTCCTTCGAAAATTGTCTTCTTTATCTACTCTTCCTTATTCAGCAGCCTATTTTGTAGAAGCAGAAGTGGAACAAGAATGGTCTAAGATAACTAGAAGGCCCAAGTTTCAGAATTGACAAACCAAGTATGAGTGGGGGCTATATTGGAAAGCACAGGCATGAAAACTTTACCTCCTTTAATCAGAGAAACATTTAATTACAGTAAATCTTTTGTTTTACCTAAAGCCAGGTAGACTTACATTAGTAGAAGAACTAGACTGGCATCTGTCTACAGGTTATAAGTGAGAAGAGAGGCCAGACCCAAGCAGAAGGTCTGTGCTGGGAAGAGTTTAAGCTAAGGCTGGACAGGGGTACAGTGTAGGAGATTATGCAGAATATCAAATATAGTTAGAGGGTTGCAAGTAGTTCTTCAACAGGAGACTGCCACAATGACAGTACTATTTTATTTATTTATTTATTTATTTTTTAACATGGAGTCTCATCCTGTTGCCCAGGCTGGAGAACAGTGGTGTGATCTTGGCTCACTGCAACCTCTGCCTCCCAGGTTCAAGCAATTCTCCTGCCTGAGCCTCCCGAGTAGCTGGGATTACAGGCACCCACCACCATGTCCAGCTAATTTTGCATTTTTAGTAGAGACGGGGTTTCACCACATTGACCAGGCTGGTCTCGAACTCCTAATCCTCCCATCTCAGCCTCTCAAAGTGCTGGGATTACAGGTGTGAGCCACCGCACCCAGCTGACAGTACTATTTTAAAAGATTACCATGGAAATCAGGTGGAGGATGGACTAGAAGTGGAGGAAGCTATGAGGCTGTTGCAGTGAGCTGGGTTTGTGGAGACAGAAGTAAGGGAGACTAGACTATCAATAAACTTATCAAGAGGCAGCCTCATAGGCTAGTTTCTGTTCTCTTTCCTAAATACTCAGTGTATAGTATCTATTTCCTTTTGCAGAATTTCTCTTTAGACTTCTTGATCATTGGAACTATTACCACTGTCAATCCCTACGGATTATTTAAACATTTATGCCTCTTAGGCAAACAAACCTGAAGTAGGAACAGATATACTCTAAAGCATTCTTTGAGCATCTTATTACTCCCCAAAGGTGTTATGTGTTCTTTTGATTGTCAGCTTTAATCATTTTTTCATTCTTGATGAATAGCTGTATTCCTAATGCTTTTTTCTCTGAAATATCTTGCCAATTTTATTTGTTAAATCCAAACTTTATTTTATTTCCGATGTGTTTTTCTTGTACTTCTCAATCTTCCCTGCTGTTCTTCTGCACCTACCAGAAAGCCCATTATAATAATCTTTTTTTATTCCCTCAAAGTTTTTAATAAAGAGGATTAAACTGGAGAACAAAGCAAATTGATTACATATTAGTAACTAGATATTTTGAGAAGTGCCTTCATTTAATTGTCAGGTTAAGTGGCAAAGTTCATAATAAATCAACTCAAAATCAAGGTTTTTTTAGGCTAAGATACACAATGTCAAAGGAAATAAAGTCCTGCTTCAATTTGCATTTCCATTCCTTTTAGAAAGATTCAGAGAAAGGACCAGATGTTGAAAAGTAATAACCAGGGCTCCTTGCCCAATTTTATGTGATACCTTTGGGGTCTTTGTTGAGTGTTTGGCCAAGCTTACAGTCTTAATTCTGACAGTTTACAGTGCTTTTAAATTGCCTGGGTAGAAATCACAATGCCAGTAGTCAAGCAGATCAAGTCGTCTGATATGATTGTATCTCTGACCTTTACCAAGAATACAACAGGGATCAATTATTTTCATTGCCTGATGGATTCCAGAGGAAGCCTGGACTACAAATGTAGTGGAAAAAATATGATGACTGTGTGCAAAGTATATGCATCAAGGTGGTGTGCCAGAAGGAAGAGATGAAAGGTGAGAGGGAATGAGGGGCAACAAAGAACAATCTCAGGGTTCTGCTTCAGGCCAGCACTGCCAGGCAAGGTGAAGGGTGATAGATGATCCATTCTACTGTGTTTCTGACAAGACTCCGAGTATAAATCCCAAGAACAGTGAGAATTAGAGCTTCTTTATCACCTTCATAGAACAGTAGCAAACATAATTTTGGGTAAAAGAAACAGGCAACGTTCCAGGGCCCCTTTTGTGGAATAAGCTAACAGCCCATGAGTCACGGTTGTTTTTCCTCTTTTCAGGGAAGAGCTTACAGAGTATAGTAACTTCCTATGCTGCTGAATTTTAATGGGGGACTATGTACAAGTACAAAGCGCAGCCATTCAGTTGACACCACTGCCTACACATGTTTTGTTGGTCTGTTAGCATCATAGTTCAAAATGCTAATGCCGCACTTGCCTGTGCTGAGATTTTTCTTAGATTATCTGTAAATCTATTTGATTGCATATCAAATGAAGTGGACTACACATTGGTTTACTGAAAAGAATATTCACAGAACCAAAGTGAACCCATTTTTTATGACTCTATTTGTAATCATAGCTGCTAGTTATGGCTTTTTCTTTTTTTTCCATATGCCAACCAATGTGCTAAGCTTTTTTCATGAGAGGAAAAAACTGAGGTATGGAGAGATCAGGTAACTTGCCAAAGTTCACTCTGTCACAATTCGAATATAAATCCCAGCACAAGGAGCCAAAGCAATGTCTAACTCCTCTGGGAAGTCTTGCCTGGTGGAGTGAAGAAGCCCAGTCTTCCCCTATCCAAGAGTGGAAAGGCCTCTCCCCCAAAATATGGCAACTGTGATAAGATCAGCTGGGAGGCAGAAGTTTCCTCTTCAACCCTTGAGAAAAAGGGTGAAGCATGAAATTGTCTGCAGGCCCCAGGTCTGGGCTGCTTTCTGAGGTATCATTGGCATATCAGTCTTACTTCATATTCATTACAATCTAATCTCTTCCCCAAAGCATTTTCTAATTGTGTCACTACCCTGTTACAAAACAGAAGCAAAAACAAATATCTTTTAATATATCTCCCAGTGCCCTTGGCAATTTCCTAGAGAATAAAGTTCCAATGATTTTTCCAGGCTCATCTTCTTTTATTCCACTTCTGACATCCTGAGCTTGGAGCAGCCACTGGACTGCTCACAATCATTCTGTTAATTCTTTGGGTTTTTTTCCTTTGCACTTTTGCCTTCTCATTAGTTCACTTCCTCATTGGCCCATCTCTTTTATCTTCTATCTATCCTGTCTATGCTAGCTCAAATGTCCTTGATCTATTCTCACACTCCTACTTCTACTCTCATGGAATTTTAATGGAACCTCCTGACTTTCAGGTATCTTATCAAGCTTTGTATGATAACATGACTGTCTTTCTATATTTAAGCTACTTAAAGGCAGAAATTATTCTATGCTCATTTGTTATAATTCTTACATGGTATCTAGTGATTTATAAGTATTGATTTAATGTATAATATACTTGTTATGCATATTCCCACCCCATAGATTCACGTTTAGTTCTAAGAAGCTTACAGTCACCCAATAAATATTGGTTAGCTTACGCCTCGGTAGTTTCATTATTAATCATTTTACATATTTTCCAACATCACCACCTGTCCTTAATAAAAAAGCAAACAAAACAACAAACTCTTTATCATAACTTTGACATAAGTCCTATAAGTACTTTATGAAACTGAGAATTTTTAAAAATCAAATTCTGAAGAATCATATTACTTAAATGGAGTGACCTAAGTATATTTCAATTCACTTTTGACAAAGGTAATTTAGACTCTCCCGTGCCTTCATTAAATTTGTTTCTCTTTAAAAAAAATATTTTTATGAACTCGTGGCTATACATAGGTTGGGGCATTTTTGTACTGCTCTTTTTATTTGGTGTCTATTATCCTTTTAGTCTCACAAAACCCATCTCATCATTTAGTTCTGGGAATAAGCCTCAAGCATCTTATGCCTTTTCAAAACGGTGGGTGGATTTCCATGTAAGCAGCTTTTAAAATCAGACGTTCAAATCCTGATATTCATTTTATTTGCCAAATTATTCTCATTTGGAGAAATTTCTCTTGAGAAAACAGAGTGGGATGTGGAAGCAAAACCCCCTGAGAGACTGGGAGGGGAACACCTTTTCATTCTGAGCTCCTGGCACACAGGGTAGCCTTTTGGTGAGAGCACAATGCGAGCCGGACTTTCATCTTGATGTGCCTGCAAGCTAGTCAATTGCTTTGAGACATACTCCAGTGATGCGTTAGTCTTTCCCCTTCCCATTAACATGCCCAAATCAGGATGACAATAAATTCTGAAAGAAGCTAGTTTAGCCTGGACATCAGAACTTTACTTTTCCCTCCTGTGTTATGATATACTGTGCTGAGTTTAATGAATTTTACTTAATTCCTTGTCATAGCTATCTATTATGTAATTTCAATTGGCACCCAACACCGAGTAATGCTTTTGTGTTTTTCTGAAAGAGTGGATTCTCCCCACATGAATCCTTCTCCATGGCCTCACTTAACTAATCCCTCCAGAATCTTGGCAGGACGGACTGTGCTGTAATCCAGAGCAGTTTTGCCAGTACCATGTGGGATTCATATTTGAGAGAACTTAGAGCAATGTAGGCTGAGGTGCAGCAGGTGCGGATGGGCTGAAAGCCTAGATCCTCCTGACCCACCAGAGCCAGGCCTCTAGAGTTTTCAGAAAGAGGGACAACTGCTCTGCAATATGGCTCATCTCTGCTATGCTGGGTTTCTATGAGCAGCATTACATTCAGACTGGGTGTCAAATTGTTTAAGGGTCTCTCACAACACCAAAGGTTTCCCTCCTCCAGCTTCCTACTTAATCTATTGAAGATTTCCTGAAAAATGAGTAGAAACACTAATGTTCTATGAATCAGTATTTGTGTCTGAAGATAGGCTCAAATTTTCTAATAAATGTGAGCAAGAGCCTGATAGTCTATCCCCGTTGTACCCACTGTGTGGGCAGAGCATGTTTTCACCACTCTTTCAGGACACATTTGACCAGCAGAAAAGCAACCACAAAGAAGACCTGAATCAGAAAACATGCTCCAGTGGAAATGTATGCTCTAAATTACCAAACAAAGTTGTTCTATGGTCTGTGGCTTAATTAAATGCTGTGAGGCTGCCTGAATTGCTTAGTTCTCCAGGTAGTATTGTCCTTTTGACTAAGCTTTCATACTAATTAATTGGCCTGCTGCTGTATTTCAGGAGGGGATTCTGAAAGATTGGTTACTAGGACATTTTAGTTTGAAAGAAAGGAGATCCTACTGAGATTCTGTTTCCTGTTACAGTGAATTAGGGTTTTTTCTTTTTTCTTTTGTATTATGTTCCTTACATGTTTTGTTTGTTTTGTTTTGTTTTGTTTGTTTTTTTGTAGTTACAGAAGCATGTAATTTTGTTTTGCCATTAAAGCCTGCCTGAGTTATTTCCTGTTTAGAGCTACAGGATAGCTTTGTCTTTGAGAACTAGGTTAGATATTATGTGCCAGGCATTGTGCTGAGGTTTTGGAATTAGAAAAATTGATTAAAACCTGTTCCCTACTCCTAAGAAATAAAAGCAAACATTTGGATGGCACTTGCTATGTATGTATCAGGCTCTCTTCTAAGTGCTTCACATATATTAACTCATTTAATCTTCACAATATTGCCATGAAGTAGATTTATTATTATCTATTTAATACTATTATTCCCTTTACATGTATCAGTCTATTGGGGCACAGAGAAGTTAAAACACTTGCCCAAGGTCACACAGATAAGAAATGATGGAGCCAGAATTCAAAACTTGGCAATCTTAGGCTGGAGTCTTTGCTTTCCACCACAATATAATACTGCTCTCAGGAAGACACAGACTGAAATCAAATATATGTAGAGCAGTGAGAGAGGTTCCACAATAGAGTGGGGGTGACAAATGGGATACAGGTCAGTTCTACCTGGTGAGATGAGGGGAAGATTTAAGATTTGACAGCCACAAGTCCTGAGTGCCTTGTGGCTTTGTCCACTGACTTCCACAGGCCATCTGGCCTTGGGCTTCCATTATAATGAGGAATATTCTCCTGCATACAGCAGAATAGAGAGGAAATTTGAAAACCAGAAACATATATTTTTGAAAGTCTCAGTATCTTTCCCCCCTCCTTGCTCTGGCTGTCAGCTCTCTTTTGAGGAATGTAGCTCCTGCCGATGACTAGGGAGCCCGGCCAGAAACCAGAAGCACAGACGCCTCACAACCGTGGGAGGCCTATGACTACAGCAGCTGAAAGCAGTAGGAGGCTTTTCTCTAATACATTTTTTTTTCTTGTTGGAGGCTTTTGTTGGACAGACAAGATACCAAGAAGGAGTACTGGCTACCTAGTGTAAAAAGATGAAATGTGAGGGTAGTTTCAGTTTCAAACAAGCGAACAGGTTTTTCCTCGGTCCTCCCAGTATCTCCCTCCTTAATTTCTATGCTCAGGACAAACCTAGCATCTCTCATTAACGGGCTGGATTCCATAGGCTTAGAAATCAGGCATATCAGGCCAAAAGAGGTCTACATTTTATGTGGATCGGTTAGGCCAACAGGTATTAACCTTGACAATGGTAATGTCAGGATGAAGCATATTTCTCAAAATTTTCAAAAATAGTCATTCTGGAGTGTACAAATATATACATGTATAATTACAGTCTGATAGATCTGAATCAACTGAAGTAAAATTTTAAATGTAGGCAAGAAAGCATCATTACTTAAGAAATAGCTAGGTAAATACACACACACACACACACACACACACACAGAGTTCTTGACTAATAATTTTTCGCCTTTACGATAGTGTGAAAATGATACACGCTGAGTAGAAAATGGAATGTTCCCACCATTCTGGGCAGCAAGAGTGAGCTGCAGCTTCCAGTCAGTCACAAGATCACAACCGATACTCCGTAGTGCACTGTGTTGCCAGATGATCTTACTCAAGTGTAGACTAATGTAAGTGTTCTTAGCACGTTTAAGGTAGGCTAGGTTGGGCCGGGCGCGGTGGCTCATGCCTGTAATCCCAGCACTTTGGGAGGCTGAGATGGGTGGATCACGAGGTCAGGAGATTGAGACCATCCTGGCTAACACAGTGAAACCCTGTCTCTACTAAAAAATACAAAAAACTAGCCAGGTGAGGTGGCGGGTGCCTGTGGTCCCAGCTACTCGGGAGGCTGAGGCAGGAGAATGGCGTGAACCCGGGAGGCAGAGCTTGCAGTGAGCTGAGATCCGGCCACTGCACTGCAGCCTGGGTGACAGAGCCGGACTCCGTCTCCAAAAAAAAAAAAAAAAAAAAAGGTAGGCTAGGTTAAGCTATGATGTTCAGTAGGTTAAGTGTATTAAATGCACTTTTGACTTAGTATCTTTTCAGCTTACAACGTGTTTATTGGGACATCACCCCATCATAAGTTGAGGAGCATCTGTGTGTGTGTGTGTGTGTGTGTGTGTGTATATATATATATAAAATTTATTTATTTATTTATATGTATTTAATATGCCATATGAGGTGTGAGGAAGTGAGAAGGTGAATTCTTGAAACAGAATTCTTGTTATAGGAATGCAAAGATCAGAACTTTTTTTAAAGCTTTCATTTTCAAGTATTCCATTAAGTTTCTTACTTCGTATTAATATCTAAATGTGATATTAATGATAGTTTAAATATAGTGATCATGTTCCTCTATGCCAGGAATTGGTTACATATATTTTTTATTATCTTTAATTCTCAGAATAACCTTCTAAGACAATATTATTACTCCCAATTTACAGAAAAAACAAAACAAAACAAAAAAAAAACTGAGACCAAATCAGAAAGGATAGAAAAGCAAAGACTCAGGAAGTTGAACCTGGAACCCATGGTCTTCACCAGGACACTTCTCTGGTTCTTATAGCAAACAATGAATAAATGTTCACTGATTTTTGCCTGAACGTGCTTGTAATGTCGTAAGTCCAAAAGAGTCACAGATTCAAAAGGGTTAACATAGAATTTGTTGAACTTATTCTTATGATTAGCTATCAATGCTATTCATAAAAAAACACACTGGGCAATATGAAGAGATGAAAATATCATAAACAATGGGGGGAATAATGTACAAGATAATAGAGGAATACTAATATCTCAATTGTCATACTGAATTAATTCACCACTAATATACTGCTGTTATGCATCATAAGGAGTTGTCAGGGCTCATTGAATTAAGTTATCTTACAATTAACATTTTTTAATGTCTTGATGAAGGGAGGATGAAGTTAAGGCAAAGTGTTTCTTGCCTTTTCATGAAAGCAACTGACCAGAATGTATGAATACTTTTATTGTGTGACTAGATTAAAACTTTTTTTCCAAGATGCCTTGTTGTATTGAAAATGTTAAAGATCACTAAGGGTATCTCTGTGTGCATAGACAATTGGAATCTTATAAGTGTAGTTATGAATTTTGCATCTCAAAGCCCTATTATATGAAGAAACATTTTCCCTCGAAAACATGTTCACAAAGAATTAATAAGAAGAAAACACCTTATGTGCAAAGGAGAGTATTAGTATAATCCAGCACCGATGTTTCCAAGCTCAGAACACTATCCATGGTATAGAATGCAGTAATGAAACAGCAGTAAAAATAATAATAGTTAATATCTGTTAAGTTCTTACCATGTGCCAGATACTTTTCAAAGCACTTCACTTGTAGTATATCATTTGATGCTTACAACAAGACTATGAGGTGGGTACTATTATCATTTTACAGATTCTGAAACTAAAGCAAGAGTGACCAAGTAATTTTCCCAAAGTCTGTGGGCAAGTGGTGGAGTCAGGGAGCTATACTTCTGGGCTTGTGTTCTTAATTGCCATTTCTCTTTTTTTCTTAATAATAACAATAATAATGATAATACAAATAATAATGGGAGGTGGGAGAAGCATTAGCTCTATAGAAATTCATAGCAGATCACAAAACTCTAAAATGTAGCCAATGATACCACCTGAAGCTGACATTGTGGCAACTGAGATGATAGCTGCACACCTTCTGAAGTCCTTTGGGAGTGCTGACTCTACAAATCCATGGGGGCTCCTTAGGCTGTGCCAACTCCATGGTGACTTTACACAATCTGGTGTCCTGTATTTACCAGTGTACCACATTGTGTTTCTGCTGGATACATATGAACTGCAGAGCAGCAGGTCATGCTACCCATGAGAGAAATGGTGTTGACTGGTGTAGAGCCACATGGCAAAAAGCCAATTTTTAAGCGAACAGATGGAGTAGAGGCTTAAGAAAGACTATAGTGGGCCAGGTGCAGTTGCTCATGCCTGTAATCCCAGCACTTTGGGAGGCCGAGGTGGGCAAATCATGAGGTCAAGAGTTCAAGACTAGCCTGACCAACATGGTGAAACCCTGTCTCTACTAAAAATACAAAAATTAGCTGGGCATGGTAGTGCGTGCCTGTAATCCCAACTACTTGGAGGCTGAGGCAGGAGAATCGCTTGAACCTGGGAGGCAGAGGTTGCAGTGAACCGAGATCGTGCCACTGCACTCCAGCCTGGTGACAGAGCGAGACTCCATCTAAAAAAAAAAAAGAAAGATTATCGTAATGGTTTTGTGTTCTTTTTTAAAAACCATTTTATTGAGGTATTGTTGACAAATAAAAAGCTGTACATATTTAATGTATACAATTTGATGGGTTTGGAGATAAGTATACACAGTAAAACCATCACCACAATCTACACCGTAAACATATCCATATCCATCACCTCAAAAAGTTTCCTCTTACATCTATACTATAAAGGAGCATGCTCCATAAGGCTAAAAGGTACTCAGAATGGAAAGTGATGAAAGGAGGAATGGAGAGGTGGGCTAACTTCACATTATCTGCACCCTGTTCATTTATTCACTCTCAGAAAAGCCCTGAGATCATCCGCTCGTGGCTGATGAAGACCTTGGAAAGCCCTTTCCTGAGCCCGGGGGATTAAAAAAAGGTTAAAACGAGAAGCACTTCACATATTGTACATGTGCATTTTAAAAAAAGAAATAAAAAGCGAAAAACTTTGATGGGAATTTATTTGAGCATTTCTTCCTTGCAGGGATTTCCTTCCTCCCCACCTGCCCTGTAGCATTTTTAATTTTAGATTGATTCAGATACGAAATGACTTAAACTTGAGAGGTTGTTTATTTGCTTCCTGTTAAAAACTTCTTGGAATGTCTCCTGACTACAGCCTGAATTCATAAGATTGCTTATTTTAATTTCTTCTTCTCCATTTGGCCTTGTGTTGATATCTAGATACTAAATGTCATTTGTGGATGTGATTAAAATGGTTCAAATTTCCTACTTCTTGATGGTATCCACTCCCTCTTCCTAAGCATAAATGGAGACATTTCACAGAAATATGCTAAATACAAGATATTGTATAATTCCAGGAGAATCCTCTTTGCAATCCAAAGTAATCCATTATTATTCTTTATACAGTCTTGCTGAATTTTTTACCTTATGAGAAAGCCTAAAGTTTATGCCAAGTTTGAATGAAGTAAAAAGTTTATTATTTAATACCATCCAAAGGACTATAGCAAATGCTTAGTTGCATGGAGATGCAGCAATTAAAGGAAAAGAGGAGAATGGCTAGGCCTAGAGCCACCTTATAGCATGTATGTTTGAACATGGCATTAAAAAAAAAAAAAATTGATGGATTCTCCTTTCCTCCAGAAAGAACTGACCCTTGAAACTCAAGAGAAATTCCATTAGTCTCAAAACACTCAAAAGGACATCATAAATAAGTATTTTCACATTATCCCATGTACTGTGAAAATATCTACTCATCTACTAAAGTTTTTAGAACTATACCTAGTACTGAGCATTATTTGATATATAATGATAATGTTTTTAATATTGTGTCCTCTGTAACAAAAATAGATTTTAAAAATAATACTGCAATAACAGATCATTGCGTGTATTTTATAGGAAACTTTTTTTGCATATTATACTGGTATATGGATCATATATTATGATTATATAATATGTATTTTTATGACTTCATGAAAAGAGGAATAATAACATAGTTATACATAATTAATCGCAGCTACTGCCTCCCCCAAAAAAGTGAAATTAAAAAACGCCTTGCATAAAAACTAGAGTTAAAATCTCTAGGCCAATGAGGAATTACAGTTGCTAATACCGGAACATTTCTTCCTCCCTCCCTCCTTACCTATTTTTCTTTTTATTTTTTTAATGCAAATAATATTAGACTTGCAAACATTTTTCTTCTAAAGAATTTTAGTTGGAATAAAGATGAAAGAAGACACTATAAAGTCATGAAAATTCAAACTGTGAAGTGCCTTTGAATTTTAAATAAGGAATTGAACCTATTCATTGTAGTCTATCTGTGAGATTCTGGGAAGGGGTAATATTAGTGAGATCACAATGCTCTCAGCCTCTCAGCCCTACATCATAGACTTGGAAAATATACTAGAAGCATGGGATGTTAACTCTCAGCAAAGCCATGCTATATCAAAATGCTCCCTTTAAATATTTCTGTTCTATCTTTCCTTGGGTAAGTGGTGGTAGGGGGCCAAACAACGCTCCTCTAAACCAAGAGGATGGGTAATATTTAATAATAGAATCCACCAAATGAAAAATCCTAAACAGGGATGAGGAGGGTTGGGGAAGCACAAGTAGTACATCACTACATTTCGAAGACTCAGTTTCATTCTTTGGCCAAGTTTCCATTGATGTTTTATTGCTATTCTGCACAGACCCTCCTTCAGCAAGAAGCAGATGGAAAGAAAGAGGTAAGAAGACCTTTAAGTACCTTACTGTTGCCTGATTGGTCGTTTAAGAGCCAGTCTTTCAGTGCAGGCTCATCTTTCCCACTAGACTTAACTCTCTGTTTTTACTAGAATAAACAGAAAAAAGAAAGGAAGAAAGGGAAGGAAGGGATGGAAGAGAAGGAAGGAAGGAAGGAAGGGAACAACGAATAAAGGAAGGACACAAGGGAGGGAGGAAAAAGGGAGGAAACAATGAATGAAGGAAGGACACAAGGAAGGAAGGAAGAAGGAAGGAAGGAAGGAAAGAAGGAAGGAAGAAGGGAAAGAAGGAAGGGAGGGAGAAAGGAAGAAAGGGAAGAAGGAAAAAAGAAGGAATGGAAAGAGGGAGGGATGCAAGGAGGAAGGAAAGAAGGAAGAAGGAAAAAGGGAAGGAAGGAGGGAAGGATGGAAAAAAGGAAGGAAGAAAGGAAGGAAATGCAACCACCAATGTGAGAGACAACCTTTTTCTCGGTACAAATTATCTCCCACGCTCTGCCCACTGCTTTGGTAATGAACTCTAACATCCTTTATTTCTTGGCATGAACACTGAGAGTCAGGTAAAAATGTTTAGCTGTTTGTGACCTGAGGATTGAAGGGTAAAACTCACAAAATTGGTTTGGCTTAGAACCCAAAGAATTTTCCCAGAGGTGAAAGGTTTGTGTATCGGCATAGCAAACATTGATTTTTGTTTTTTCTTCTCAGAAATTTTAAAGTGCAATTCGGAACTGTACACACTTCAGTGTATAGGTAATCTTTTCATCTTCTTGACCTTGTTTTACTCAAAATGCCTATTTCAGCTTCTTTCAGGTTTACATAGAGATTTGTTGACCTTGGATGTCTCTATTCACATTTTTCCCCTACCTCCTGAAGACATCCACTACCACCACACTTCCACACCAATTCCCATATAGACAGATCAGCTTCCAGAGCTATTCTTTTTATTTCAGTGATTTTTTTTGTTTTGTTTCTTTTGTTTGTTTTATTTTTTTCTAACTGCATCTCAGGTGGCTGCTGACTGGTGAGAATTCACCCCCAGTGACAGGCTGTTTTCTAGAATCATAGTCCATGTGGTGGAAACATAGAGGAAAGCTCAGTAGACCACAGATCCCCTCTCCCACTAGCAGCAGCAGAACCACATTGCATCTGAAGTCCCTGTGAACCTTCCACAACTGTTCAAGGTTGTCTTGTTTTTCCTTGACGTTGCTGGGTTTAGAGACGCACACAAAGAAACTTGAAAGCTGCCACATCATTAAGTGTTTAGCATGTAAACATTTCCAAAATGGACCTACAAAGAAAATGATGGAAACCAAGGGATGAAAGTGCTTTTGATTCTTATAGTTCCTAATCTCAATTCCAGACTTTATCCTTTCACACCCAGTCCTAACTGTTGATATGAGTTTTAAAATTTAAAATTTAAAATTTAAAATTACAAACAGCCAACACAAAGGATTTCCAGATCCATAATATAATCTACTTAGAGCCAGGTCTTCCATTTTCTAGACTGCACGAATTTGTCTTTTTTACCATGCTGTGTGTGGCCAATAAAATCACTAGTCTACATGGCTGCATTTTTTTAAGATAGGAGAACTGATTTTGATATATGGAATTTAGATGCCTTCCCATCTGCAAACAGTAAACTTCCATTAGCAGAACCCGACAAGACCTAACACTCACAGAAGTGAATTTTTATGGGAGAGAATTTAGTTTAGTAATAGGGCCAGGCACAGTGGCTCACATCTGTAATCCCAGCACTTTGGGAGGCCGAGGTAGGCGGATCACCTCAGGTCAGGAGTTCAAGACCAGCCTGGACAACGTGGTGAAACCCTGTCTCTACTAAAAATACAAAAATTAGCCTGGGCATGGTGGCACATGCCTGTAGTCTCAGCTACTCAGGAGGCTGAGGCAGGAGAATTGCTTGAACTCAGGAGGTGGAGGTTGCAGTGAGCCAAGATCACGCCATTGTACTACAGCCTGGGCAACAAGAGCAAAACTCCTTCTCAAACAAAACAAAACAAAACAAAACAAAACAAAACAAAAATGGTAATAAAGCAAAATAGATAAAGACATCTCAGACTTAGGGAATTATTCAAAACTTATTTATTATGGGCCTGGCTCAGACTAGCTGCCAGGGAACAGGCAAGTCTTCCTCTGCTGCCCAAAGTCACCAATCCCATTGTGGCTACCCTACTTGAGAAGTCATCACCTGTTATGTCTGTTGTAACAGACTTATACTTTGTTTCTCTATCTCCAGTCTCTCCTTATTCTAATTCATTCCTCGTATTTTAGTCAACTTTGTGTTTCTAAATTAGAGTTCAGATCCAACATTTTTCTTTTTTTTCTATGACATTTGAGGCCCATCTCAATCCAATTCCAGATTCCTCCTTTCCTTTCCCTACACATTTTGTGTTGGAATTGCAGTGTAGTGCTAATTATTGTCTACCCAGTTACGTCTTTTTCGCTTGGGAAAATTTTATTTATATGTCAAATACTTTTCTAATTTCATGTCCTCCATGAAATTTTCTCTAACTTTTCCTTTCCATTCTTGCTTTTGTCGTGCAGAATTATTTACTTCTTTCTCTCTTGAGCTGGACAATAACCACCACACTGCATCCTAATGATCTGCTGACCTGCCCATCCTCCAGGGCAGGGAATGAAAGCCTTTTGTTTTGGAACCTCTAGCACCTGGTGAGGGGTGACGGATGAAAGATAAATCTCAGAACATAACCCAAATTCAGATGGAAATTTCTACAACTATTAGGACCAACAGTTTATGTGTCTGTCAATTGCCCAGGAGGTATGTGTGGGTGCAGCGTGTGCATGTGTGAATGTGCGTGTTTACTCTTTTATTTTACATCATTTTTGTTAATTTCTACGTTATTTTAAACTATTTTTTTTGCCCTAATGTGTTTGGAATTTTCTTGTGAGCTACTTTTTATTTTTCAGATAATTTGAGATGAATGGTGTATACAACAATAAGAAATGGTACTTTTCTACACTGCAATTTTATAAGCAAGGAAAAACTCATGTTTTTAATACACTATATTTACTAAGGCAGAAATAAACTTTTATATTTAAGAAAGCAAAAACCAAACAATAAGGCTAAAACAAAAAATCTGAATAAACAAATATTAATTATAACATTTCATCCTGTAATTGGAAAGGAGTGTGTCTGTGTGTGTGTGTGTTCATGAATTTTCAAGTGCAAATGAGATGCACAGAGGGAGAGAGAGACAAAAAGAGAGAGATAAGTATGTTTACATTTCTGACTTAGAACAAGTTCGACAATACGTTTTACACGAGATATCTTTAAATAGAAAACTCAATTCAGAATGACGCTACATAATTAAGGGAACTTGGATGCCTACTGTTTGATTTACAAACACATTACCAAAAATATTATCTGTAAACAGAAAAAATCTAGATGAATGCATTTTAAGCAATTTAATTTTCTCCCTTTTGACCTCAGGTGTATCAATATTGGATTAATCTTAATAGCTCATTTATGAAACTATCTTATCATTGATCTATGCATCACTCTCTTTTTAATTCACTGAGCCATTCATTTATTGAATGTATTAATAATGTTACATTCATTTACCCACAACTCAGTCACCTAATACAAAAAATAGAGCCTTGAAAATATCTTATACATATCCATCTGTCCTCTGCCAACCAGTCTCCTCAGCTCTCTCAACCTGGGGTAACCACCACCCTGAAAACCACATTAACTGTGCCCTGCTTTCCTTATCACTCAGCTTTGTTTCATATTTACATATTCTCACAGTTATTCCATCCTATGGCTAAAGAATACTTTTCTTATTTTTCATAAAACAGTTCTGGAGAGTTTTTCCACTAATGATACATTTTATAACTTTCCTAATTTAATGCAAATTATTATATTTTTATAGTAACTGAGCATTGTAAGGAGAATATTGTCCACTGATCTAAAAATCAATGAAAAGCACAATGTCATACTACCAATTCAATGGATTGTTTGAAAAAAATGCATATTCTATATACATTTTTCCCTTTAAAATATTGCTGGTCACATATACCATAAAATAGTATAAAAACAAGGACAGAAATATATAGAAAATCAACTTAAATGTATACATATCACTGATTCAATTTGTGTATTGTATTAAACGAACCTGGGGAAATGTCATTCTTAACCAAACAGCAGGGTAGTGAGTGGACTTAGAGATCCCAGCCTCTGTGATCTGTAATAAGATTATGGCTTAAGGTACAAGCTGGTACTTAAGGGGGCTATGTGTTTGATTGACTCCATAGAGTCTTTACAGACTCTAATTTCCTCTTCAGTAAAATGTATTTAATCAGCTTCATTTTTTCCTTAAAGAACAATTTGATTATTTTTATAGATTATTTCAAAATAGTACGCAGTGTTATTTTCTTTTCTCAATATTAAAGCCTTATAGACTGGTACATCTTATAGTCAAAATATTTATAATTTCATTTTAATCATGCTTACAAGTTTCCTCTTGAAACTAAGCTCTCTAAAATTCACATGAGAGACACTGGCCAAATAAGAACTGATGTTTAAAAGAGCAGAGGGAGTATACCAAATCCCAGTATTTTTCTCTGTGACAGCCTTTCTTCTTGTTGCTGCGTTACCAACAGTATGTTCATTTACAATTAATTCATTTAACTGATAAATATACTTGACATTCTGTACCAAAAGCTCTAATCATGGAAAGCCTGGTGATCTAAAAACCATTTTTGACAAGAATTCACTGCTGGAAGTCTAATATTAAAATGTCAGCCATAGTGGAGAAACCATGCTTACTAATTGAAATAAACCCATCCCACAAACTCCAAAAAGTGCCACAGCCATGCATGCAGCTCTGATAAGCCAAGGTATGAAGATAAGAAACACTGTACTTTATACATTTATGTTATAAAAATATTTCCCTTAATTAATAAAATTGCTCTCAAGTATCTAATTTTACAGTTTTTACTATGTGTTAATAATACAGATGCTTCTAATATTTGATGGAAGAAGGATTTTGTACGACAGTAAAGTATAAGGTAGCTTTTACAATATTTAATTTGTTTTTCAATTTCTAAAGGAAATTATGATACAGGAAATCCTATTTGATAAAACTAAAGTATCAAGAGTATGACAGGCAAACTAAATAAACCATATAGTCATAATGAATTTCACTTCTTGGTTCACATTTTAGTCCTTACTTATGAAATCATATGATATTATAAACTAATTATTGCTGTGGACACATTAGTCACGATATTCTTTTATTTGAAATGTAAATAATTCAGTGCTAACACTAAATGTTAGCATTGACTCTCTTAGAAATAACAAGGCTTACTGGTAACAAAAGAAATAAAAAAATTATTTGACAGATGTGCATTTATACAATTCAAATTCTGATTAAAGGAACTACTTGAAGTATAACTAATTTTGAACGTGCAACTATAAGCACAAACCACTTTATTAAAATGAACATATAAGCTTAGCTCAAATTACAGGAGAAATTACCATTTTAAGATAATTTTTTTTACATTGGAAACATTTTTAAATGTTTGAAATTTTTAATGTTTTTGTTCTCTGAAAACGAGGTATCAAAAAACACCTGTTTTCAACGAAATCTTTATTCAGGTTTTATTCTGAACAAATGCCTCTGTATTCTGTTTGAACTACGAATGTTGTTTCTGGAATTGGACAAACCTAAGTTCAATACTTGATTCTGACTTGTACTAGTTACATGACCTTGGACAAGATATTTAACATTTGCAGGTTTCAGCTTCTGTATTTCTAAAGGGGAGGATGAAAGAACCAATTGTATTACATTGTTTTGAGGTGTAAATGTGATGATTTATATAAAATACTTAGGATAGTGTCTTGCACAAAGTAAATGCTCAATAAACAATAAATAAAAGAATAATATTTATGATGATGATATAAAGAGTAGAAGTAGCAGTAGTAGTAGTTCAAAGTGCACTTGTGAAACATCTGAACCAAAAACAACCTCCTTGATCATCTGCTCACCTCATTTTATGGGTGAAAAAGCCAGATGAGTAGATTGCAAAAATTTTCTCCCATTCTGTAGGTTGCCTGTTCACTCTGATGGTAGTTTCTTTTGCTGTGCAGAAGCTCTTTAGTTTAATGAGATCCCATTTGTCAATTTTGGCTTTTGCTGCCATTGCTTTTGGTGTTTTAGACATGAAGTCTTTGCTCATGCCTATGTCCTGAATGGTACTACCTAGGTATTCCTCTAGGGTTTTTATGGTATTAGGTTTAACATTTAAATCTCTAATCCATCTTGAATTAATTTTCGTATAAGGACACTGTTGGTGGGATTGTAAACTAGTTCAACCATTATGGAAAACAGTACGGCGAATCCTCAAGGATCTAGAACTAGATGTACCATATGACCCAGCCATCCCATTACTGGGTATATACCCAAAGGATTATAAATCATGCTGCTCTAAAGACACATGCACACGTATGTTTATTGCAGCACTATTCACAATAGCAAAGACTTGGAATCAACCCAAATGTCCATCAGTGACAGACTGGATTAAGAAAATGTGGCATATATACACCATGGAATACTATGCAGCCATAAAAAAGGATGAGTTTGTGTCCTTTGTAGGGACATGGATGCAGCTGGAAACCATCATTCTTAGCAAACTATCACAAGAACAGAAAACCAAACACCGCATGTTCTCACTCATAGGTGGGAACTGAACAATGAGATCACTTGGACTCAGGAAGGGGAACATCACACACCGGGGCCTATCATGGGGAGAGGGGAGGGGGGAGGGATTGCATTGGGAGTTATACCTGATGTAAATGACGAGTTGATGGGTGCAGCACAGCAACATGGCACAAGTATACATATGTAACAAACCTGCACGTTATGCACATGTACCCTAGAACTTAAAGTATAATAATAATAAAAAAAAAAAGAAAAGAAAAAGAAAACGTCAAGGCCCAAAGAAAGCACTTCAGCTATTAACCAGTCCTGCCCCTAGTCCCAGCGAGCCCATTTTGGAATGGGCAACACAGGGAAAGTAGTGATAAAGTCAAGGTGAAAAGAAGCTTTTCTCTAATGAACAGAGAGTAATCATGACTGACAGAAGAGCAAAGTTAAATGAATTTATTGATTTCTCAGAAAATCAATATGAAGTTTCTACCCAAAGAATCGCTTCCATGCTGAAAGCAAGGGGTCTTAAGGCCTGAGAAGTAAAGGGCTCAGGCCCCCTTGGCCAGAGTATGTCAATACTTGTGTGTAGATGCCTTAAATGCCCTAGGAGCCTGAAAGCAAATCATACCTCCGGCTGCCTCAAAATGTTAGAGAGGTCATCTTGTCAAAGCGGTGATTGCTTAGAGAGAAGTCTAATAGGAACAGCAATAAATTCAACTGGATATAATGTCAAAACTGTTTAATGTAATACATTAGACCTGACTTCCTACTCATCCAAAAAGAAGCAGGTTCTTTCAGAAGACTTAGTTCAACAATAATGCTCAAGAAAATAAGACATAGTCATTTCTTAGCTTTCAATAATTATATTATGAACGTGGATTTCAAAATTATAATTTTGCATTAAGAAAACATAAAATATTATAATTGCACATTACAAAAACACATTGGAAAAATTATATGACAAATTTCTGTAATTATTTATCCAAATATTATCACTGTACTATTCAATTCCCTGTGCATCATTTTCAAGTTTGTATTATCTTTCTATAGACTAGAATACATGCTGAATTTTTCTAGGTTTCTTTACTCCAGCTTTCTTCCACAAAATTATTAAAAATGGAAATACCTCTGTTCTTAAAGCCCTATAAGCAGAAACTAGAAGAATTTTAAGGAATAACTCGTGCCTGACATGTGGGCCACACAAAAAGTTCACCGAATTGCTAGGTGTCATGATCAGAGCCATTCAAACAGGAAACTGGGAGGGAAATTTGATGCTTTTGCTCTGTAGACAGTTTTTCTCAAGATGTCGGAACAAAACTCAATATCATAAGACTCTTACTCCTCTCAATACCTACCTTCTTCACTTGGCAGTGTGATGTTGTAATTAAAATTAGTAGCTTCTGCTTGTATAACTTGAAACAACCTGACCAAGAGATACTTTGATATCCATTGGTGAATAAGAAAATAGGCCAAATGGCTCTAACAGATTTCATTTAATTCCCTATGGTGATTTGATTTGTTCAATTGGTTGTCTTTCAGCCTAGGTTCATGGCTCAAAACTGTTAGACAAACTGGGATTGCCTTCTAACATTACTTTTACTTTGTATTTCCTGTTTTTAAACTTTGCATCTTTTACTTGTTAGATTTTTGCAGAAGCACAAATTTTAACAGACTAATGCTAGTTCAGCACTTTAGATGATGGGAGAAGATTATGGAACACACAATATTGAACTTAATAATGGACTCCAGGTAGCCTAAGAACCACTCCCTTCAAACCTGTCTTGTAATTCAAATGTGGCTTAAAGGGTTTTGACACTGACTCCTAGTTGTCAATCACTCCCCACAATGTGGGACAAGACCAACAATTTGGACAGGTCCATCTTAGCAGTGTGGAATGTCAGAACCTAACAGTAACAAGATTGACCAGTGATGCTTTATGAGATAGATCTTGATCAAAAGGGGGAAATGTGAAAATTGTCAGAATCAATGTAGAGTTGCAAATGTTAGAAACAAAAAAATTTTTTAAAAGCCTCGCACTGACAAATAGACAAATAGAGTTGGGGAAAGCTATCAAGAGAGGGTTCTCATGCTTGTATGACTAATAAAAACTATTACAGAAGACTCTGAAAATCATAGTCTTGCACAAAGGCCATCACAACCTTACACAAAAAATACTTCTGCATGGACACTGCGGAGCAATTACCTGTACAACCTTAGACTGGTATCACCCTTGTTATTGATCTTTGTAGCCAAGGATAAACATTTCAAAACAATTATATAATCGTCCTCATTTTTCTTTTTAAAAATTTTTGTCTTCCGTTACATTTCTGAATATGCATGTAGTTTACTATTGCATGCAGATTCCCATTGCAATGCTATATCTCCAAATAAACATCATTTTCTTTTACATAGTCTCTCTCTGTTTGTTGTTGAGGTCGACAATTTATATATAATCAATATATTTATATGTGTGTGTATATATATCTGTGTATGCACATGTACAGATATGTAAAGTGACTTTTAAAAATAGTCTAATAGGAAATGATTATTCGGTATATTACTAAACTATAACATTGAAACTGGTGAACAGATTAATACCCTAAATAGTATAAATGGCACTTATTATCTGTCATAATAAATCTTTTGTGGACAGAGATTAGCTTTTTATGCCAACTTTCTAGAAATAGTAATTTGTATTAGGTCTCAAGGGGTAATTTTCTACCCATATCTAACTAAAGCTTCAAGAGACTTTAGGCTGTCTTCCCTAACTATGGCAAAGTACACATAAACATTGAAATACTAACATAGGTTCCTTTGAATTAAATTTAAGAAGCCATGCTAAAACATTCAGATTTTGTTCTTTATCCATTACTGTCAATAAGAGATAATTAACACCCTACACAGTCCTTTGAAGATACATACACAAATATCTAATTATTACCTTTAATTATTAAGTTAATATTTCATGTTAGTAGCTGTGAACCATATTTTTCATTTTTACTCATTTTAAAGAATTATCGAGCAGAATAAAACCAAAATAATAAAACTTATTGACATAAAAGATTGCCCTTTCAAAAAACAAAGAAATAAAATCCCACAAAACTGTAAGAAAGTTCTTGTAAGTTCTCCTTTATCTTAATACACTTTCTGAACGAATTCGAGTGATTTGAATCATTTCTGTATTTTTTTTCAGTTATTAAGCATGTAAAGAATGAGCATGGGATGAAGCAGAGACTGAGGTAAACAAACTACATTTTCCTTGAAAGAGTCATTTGTCTTCTACAGATGAGCAAGTTATTACTGAGAGAGGACATTTTGCTTACCTCAGTCCATCACAGATCTGGGTTAAGCTAATTGAAATGTGCTTCAGGACACATGTGGAGACAGCACTTGGGGAAAATAGAAAGATAGAAACAAAGTGGCCAGGAGCAGTTCTATTTTTAAAATTAGTCAATGACCTCAGGAGTTTAAGATATTAGAATGGAGAAGAAGTATTTTGGATTTTTTACAAAGTTGGACCAAAATTATTTCTTTATTTTTGGAACATGTGATTTGGTAACTTTCCATCTAAATCAAATTCAATTTAGAGGCTTTCACAATTAAGTTAAATTCTAATCAAATTGAGGGACTTGAGTATTTTAAGAAAATCATATAAAGTTGGGCAGCTTCCCTGTATGGAACATGGGTGATAAGAACAGGACCCACAAGGCTGTTTAAATGTGGGATCAGTTTTAGTCAGACTAATAAAGAGTTTTCTTGTGGACGGGGGTTAGGGGTAGGATGGTGCTATGTAAAGACATTTACATTTTAAAATAGCTATTTCATCTGAGTCAAATCATCTCTGTTCACCTTATAAGGTCTATTATAAGCTCTGTGACTCAATTCTAGCTGCATATGAGCATCACTTGTGACAATTTTTACTACTCTGGTTCCCTGAACTCACCCTCCGAAATTCTAATTCAGTGAATTTCATGGTTGATTCTCAGGACTCCCAGCTTTAGAAAGCTCTATGGGTGATTCTGATGAGTAGCCAGGATTGAGAGCCACTGTATGAGGCAATGTTCCAGTTTATTTGTTCCTATTGAAAGATTTCAGTAAGAGAGAATGTGCACATATGTGTGTGTCTTGTTCGGGGAATGTGAAGGGAGATAGAGAGAGAAAGAAGGCTAATAATATTTTGAACAGTGATCTTCCTTGGGAATAAACCAATGGAACTATATTTCTTGAACAATGATTCAGACTTTCCAGAAATTTAATGCATCAATAAAATACAAAAATGAACAAAACTCTGAGAGTATTATAGAATAGCTGGTTTACAGACAAACAGATACACTTCTTTTCTCAGTAACTGTGTAAAGACTTTTTTTAATGTTGAAAAGAACTCTCATTACAATTCATTTCTGTAGTTGTTCTGTATCCTATAGGATAAGATAGGTGGGGGTGTGGAGTAGTTTGGATGAGACTCATTCATAGGTATATTTCTGAGAAGACCTAGAGTGAGAATGCAAGTCCAAGTCCGAGGAGGGTAATCAGATAGTATGTGCAGCACTATAATAGCTTTGGTAGTCAAATACTCAAGTTATTGCACAAATCTAAGTAAAAAAAAAAAAAAAAAAAAAAAGGAGATGAGAAAGACATGCCTGTCTAGTGGGAAAGAAGGTTTTAACATAAAGAAGAACAGAAAAAAAAAGGATAAAAGATATAGTTACGAAGGCAGAGTAATAAGACCAGAAGAGGAATTAGAAAGAATAGATTTTCAAGATTGGCAGGTCAAGTTAAAACTGATCACACTGATAGTTTTTAGCACATGAAAGCAAAGACCCGCTGGGCTTGAAATAGCCATGGCGGTATCTAGTTATAAATCTCCTTAGTCTGTAGATCACAGATATCCTAGTTTTATTTAACTTTCATGCTTCAAGTGAAACAAATTTCTCTAGAGAGTTTCCTTCTCACCTTGCAAATTGTCTTTTTCAAGAAATTTTAATTGGATATAGTTTTCTCCTAGTGTCTATCTTCGATTTGGTTAAAAAAAATGGGGATAAGGAGTGAATAAGGACAGCAATACATGTATCCATCCATGGATGAGTCATTTCTGTCCTTTCATCCTTTTAGAATTTGGACTTTGGAATTAAACTACCTATTATGAGATGTAAGGATATGTATTGAGTAGAAGGAATATGTTAAATGTATATAGAAGATATTGAAATGAAGTTTACCTGAGGGTTAAATAACTGGAGGAAGCTGAGTTTTGCTCAGCTCTGCTGCTAATCATTGTATTTGCTTTGATCAGCCCTCTATGCCTCAGTTTCTTCATTTGTAAAATGAGAGGTTTGAATAAAGTTAATCATTAAGACTCTCTCCAACATTATGTGAATTACTGTGAGACAGCACATCAGTCTCCCTTAGCATTTAATCTGCCTGAAATTTTACTTCTCCATGAAGCCTCCCCAAATTAATCCAAAAGCAAACATTGACCCTCCCACATTTAAGACAGACTTGGAAATTCAAGGGCTGTAGTTTTCAAATTTAGCCTCAGTTTCTAAGCATTAAGTTAACACATGCAAGACTTGCACATAAGGCAAATACGACACGTGTTTCTGTTAGATTATTGTGGCTTCCAGAGCATACTGTCCAACACTGTGCTGTTAGGAAATGTGAATGATGCTTAAGAAAGACAGTGATTGCACTCATGAGTCACCAACTTTCTTGTGTCAAAATGCAAAAGTCATTTAGGTGCCATCATGCAAAAATATCTCTTTTCACCACCATGATTTTTGGAAGAAAAACTTGAGAGAGATTTTATGTTTCATCACCAATTATATATCTGAAATATAGCATATGAATGAGAATAAGGATTTGTATTCCCTATGGACATCAACACTAACGTAAAAACCATCCACTGATGTCAGCACCAGGTCTGCAAAAATTAACATACTAAAACAGAGTTCCTTCATGTGTTTGTCTTAAAGACAGTGAACTGAAGGAAGTCATAACAAAGTGGTGTTTATCGTTTCCTTTAGTATCTCTTGA
The DNA here is from genome assembly GCF_047675955.1 of Chlorocebus sabaeus. Lineage (NCBI taxonomy): Eukaryota > Metazoa > Chordata > Mammalia > Primates > Cercopithecidae > Chlorocebus > Chlorocebus sabaeus. The sequence continues at coordinate 69,054,987 of NC_132920.1, read as the reverse complement.
GAGCCACTTTTTAATAAAGATAAATTATACCTACAGGTAACCTCGATTTTGACCTTTACTTTTCAATAAAGAGTCAGATTTCTGAACTCTTTCCGTTAAGCAAATTTAAAATGGTTCCTTTTTGTGGAAATGCAACATCTATTTTTAGAAAACGCTATGTGTAAGATCTCAAACACACTACAGTACTCCTCCTTTATGGGAGGGGAATATGTTCTAAGACCCTCAGTAGATCCCTGAAAACCTAGATACTACCAAACCCTATCTATGTTTTTTTGTTTGTTTGTTTTTTGTTTTTTTTTTATGACACATACATACCTACGGTAAAGTTTATTTATAAGTTAGGCACAATAAGAGATTAACAACAATAATAATGTAATAGAAGAAATATTACAATATACTGTAATAAAATTCCTGTGAATGTGGTCTCTCTCTCTCTCTCTCAAAATATCTTACTTTAACCACTGGTAACTGGAACCACAGAAAGTAAAACCAGAGACAAAAGAGGGAATTACCGTATTATGCTCAAAACATAATTTGTAGAATTTTCATATGGGGTTGGAGAGAAATATTGAGAAATTGCCAATAAATGATAAGTTTCTGAAAACATAGGAGCAATTGGAAGTAACATATCATGACTGTGGTCCTAACCACCCACTGAGAGAAAAACATTTATGTTAGTAAGGAAGGAATTGTTATTAATAAGACCAAAGGGAACAAGGATGAAGAAAAAAACAACACCTCCTTCTCAAAAGTATTTGAGTTTCACATGCTTTCACATCTGCATATCTCTTTACTGAAGGACTTTCAGTCCAAGGTGTCAAAAATTTAAATACGTTTAGAAACAAATGAAACAAAGTGAAGAATTAAAAATAAGCAGGCAAATAAAATTATGCTTTTTTCTTTAAGATGGGATTGCTATGAACCATAGTGATACTCTAAGTACTGCTTTCTATAGCACAAACCAGAATTTGATATAAAGCCAGTATAGCCTGAACCTCATTCAAGGTGTGTTGATTTAAAGACAAGTTAGGGATGACTATTTTCTGTCCTTTATGATACATTAAGATACCTTTCTCTCCAAAAACATATTTATGTATTCACAAGAGATACAGAATTCATTAAAGGCAAAGCATGCTAATGTTGATTATGCTTATAACCTATTAATAAAGACAGACCCTCTAATCATAAATTAGACCTAAATTATTTTACAAAATATTATATAAACCTATTTTTATTCTAGCATTAATAAATAAATACCAATACCCATTGGAATTCTTACCTAACTTTTAGTTTTTCTGGTCATATTTGAGTATCTACCATAAAACTATTCTTTGCTCAGAAACGTAAAAGTACTTTGGCCTTCATTTACAATTTGGATTACTGAAATAAGTACTATATAACATAAACCAAATATTTACCATGAACACCCAAATGTTAGATACTATTGCACAAAATAGCTTAGAAGATAATTCTATCCCAAGAGACATAGATTCATATTTATGCATACAAGTATTCATTTAGGGCTTTCTTATTTTACAATGTTTTTGAAAAAAAAGTATACAAAATATCTTATATCAAACACTGAAATAATTTTACTGAGGCTCTACAATTTTCAAATAGATGAAATTAAATATACAGAAATTAGTATATTTATATAGAAATTCCCATTACATTCAGTGGCCCCTGTATCTGTACTTTGGAGTGAAACCTATTTTCCCTTTTTTACATCTGATAGTTCTTCATTCTATATAAACTTAGATTCTAAAGAAGTATCTTGAAGAAGTTTTTTCATTCTGCTTATAAAACCTACAAATCTCTTGCAAGCTGAACTTATGGCATTTCTGAAATTCTATCAGTTCTAACAGCTTGAGACCTTTTTTCTTACAAAAACATGCCTTTCTCTGCAGGGTTCTGAAAAGTTTCCCAGCAACGCTCATTAAGAAAGGCCACAGCTATAGATTAGCCTTGCTGCTACCATTTTCCTTATATTTTTGTGTGTGACAATTTTCTATTCAATAGTGTAACTGCATATAATTATTCAAATACAAAAGCCTGTTGTAAAAAAATGTGGAGGTGATGATAAAAACATTGGAAAGCAAATGAACTGCTATGATTTTAGACATAATTTTGTTCTTCATTGTATTTACTGAGAATTGCCATTAGGAAGGATCTTTGTAAAAAACTGAGGGCAGATTTGGTCCATTTGCAGAGAGAAAATGTTCCTAAATACAATTTAGACTAGTTTAGATGTATAATAAACAAAACAATTCCTATCTTTAGTATATTAATGTATCATCAATAAATTGTGAAAAATACAATGGCAAATGCTAATGTCCATATTTTAATCCCAGGACGTAAGGAAATTAGAATATAAACAATAATTATAGGATTCTCCCTAGGTAAGAATCCTGGAATCGTAGAGCTATACAGTAACTAAAGATGGTTTTTATTTAACTTTTCCTAGCAGAGTCCAACTCTTTTCATACTCCACCCCAGACACCAAACATATACACACATAATTCCATTCACTCTTAAGAAAACTGGTGTAGAGACAGGATAGAAGACTTGCCCAAGTCATCTTTTGACTAGTGACAGAATTAGGATTTGAGACAAGAACCATTTTTGCTATGCCAAGTTGTCTCTGAAATAGTGTCTAGAAGGAAGTCCTAATATTAAAACAAATTTAATGCTTATTTCTGCTTCCAATGAGGAACGCCAGTTCCCTCACACTGCTTGAAGAAATGTAAATACACTTACAGCAGGAGGATCTATTACTTATTTATGTCTGAATTATTGACCTCTGGAAGGTAGGATCCTAAAACTTAGTGAAATGTATGAAAGTATATAGGTTTACCATGTAAAATCATAGACAATATATTTTACCCAAAAGCTGTTCTCATCCAGTCTGGTCTACTATGCATTAAAATGACATAATAAACTAATTTTTAATAGAAAGTTGACAGTTAATATGTTCCTCCTTCAAATCTTCGATTCCATCATAAAATGGAGAATTACTAAAATGAAAAATCTATAACTGAGCACAAATCACATCACCTGTGCACACACACACAACTTTGTGTATTAAAACAGACTTTATACAAGGTATCCCTACGTAAGAATGGTTTTTGATTATATGAATTTGTGTTAAACAAAATTTTCTTTAAAAATTTTTGGCTAACTTTTCTTCTGTTGTTAATTGTAATTCTGTAGTTATGCTTATTATAACCTACAAGGAAAGCTTATCCAGCTTAAATAATTCAATTACCATTATTTTATTAATCTCTGATATATCCAATGTCTTTATATCTGAGTCCATTAGTATCATCAATATTTTACATATTTGCTGAATTAAACTCTAAGATCTTATTGCGAATAGAGAATAAGGAGAAAAACTACAAACATATTCGTTTTAGAAATTTTAAGGTTAAAACTAACTGTGTTCTTGAACATCAACACAGGAGAAAATATTAAAGAAATGTTGTTGGAAGGCTGACAGAATTGGCAGCAACAAGGTTAATTATTGAAGACTTTAAAGCTCCATGTTACTTAAAATTATCCTTCTTGTAGGCCCAGCTTTTGCTGAATCTCATCTGCTTGGAGCTGAGAACTTGCATTAATTTACACTGTACTGACTCATTTTCTTATTAAGCAAATTTGAAATGATACGATATTTTTGGCTTTGCTGGATTCCTTTCTCTTAATATCATGTGCTTTTCTCCAGGAAGGTCAAAGTGTTTAATATTAATCTTTATAACTTTGCTGTGGTATATTCTTATCCTTATTTGACATGCAGTACAACTGAGGTAAGTAGATTACATGGAATAGACCAATACAGGAGAAGTACTGACAGGTGAACTTCAGTCTTCTATTTCTTATCTTGCTTTCTATTTTTTGTTGCAGGCTCCAGTGGCAGGGGTTCTTAACTAACGAGATGTCTATCAGAATCGCCTGTGGAGCATTTTTAATCTATCCATTCAACTCCTGAAGGTATAACAAAATTTGGAGAGGGCGTGGGCAAGGTGAATTGAAAACTCTCCAGATGGTTTTTCTCAATGTCCTGTCTCTTTTACCCTAGTTGGGAACCACTATTGTCCTAGTATACTTTTCCATATTATGCACTTCATTTCTCAAATGTATTTCCCATTATAAGTCACCCTTTTAAAAATGTTTGTAACATTTCATTATAAGAATTGAATAATTCCTACTTTGGAGCTCTGGACTATATACCATTTTGTCATTACAAAAATGGTTCTAAGCCTCAACATTTTAAATACATAAAGGTAATTTACTTCTTTAACGAATTTGCAGTTTTTCCCTTTGCTGAACGCATTAACTGCATCTAATGTTTTTATAATCAGTACAATTCCCAACCGTTCTTCACTTCTATATACATGTGAATTCAATATGCAGATATTTCTTATGTTGACAAGTCTCTGTCAGTATTCTATGGAAATGACACCAACATTACACATTATTCGTGTCCTTTCCAAGTTTCAAAAACAAAGCACAAATAATCATGGCCAAATGAGATTTTACAGGCATAAAAATCTGCTCCTCTTCATCACTTTCAATTCTGTAACTTGCTAGTTTTCCTCTAATCTCTAGAAATTCTTTTGCTTTTCTTATAATTATCCCTACTGACACAAATAGTTGTCTTTTTTTTCTATCCTTCTCTGTGAATACAATTTCATTTCTGAAAAATGGAGCTTAAAGATATTCTTCTTTATATTGCTAGCTGCAGAGATTTCATTCAAATTCTCCCTTCTTTCCTGACAAATGGGCTATGGAGGCTTAACAAGGATCCTCGGCCGGGCGCGGTGGCTCAAGCCTGTAATCCCAGCACTTTGGGAGGCCGAGACGGGCGGATCACGAGGTCAGGAGATCGAGACCATCCTGGCTAACCCGGTGAAACCCCGTCTCTACTAAAAACACAAAAAACTAGCCGGGCGAGGTGGCGGGCGCCTGTAGTCCCAGCTACTCGGGAGGCTGAGGCCGGAGAATGGCGTAAACCCGGGAGGCGGAGCTTGCAGTGAGCTGAGATCCGGCCACTGCACTCCAGCCTGGGTGACAGAGCAAGACTCCGTCTCAAAAAAAAAAAAAAAAAAAAAAAAAAGGATCCTCTTCATAGCTGGACATGAGACTGGGAAAGTTGCATAAACACACTCCAACAATCTCCACTATAGAATAACAACCATGTTTCTACAAATAGGTCTGCCAACAAGCACTGAGGATACTGTGATGAGCTACCCTGCATGATACCCTAAAGAATCTAGTTTTCCCTTGATGTACGTAGCTAAGCTCTATTATCACCAAAAGAAATTACAAATGGGCCTCCAGGGGAGAATCTGCACTGAAAACACACTTCTCTGACAAAATTCATACTATCTCCCTTTGAGACACTAATGCAGACCAGCCAACTAAATCTTGAAGACGATCAGAAGACAAAATGCAAAATAATTATCTTTTTCCCCATCTGTGTAAGGTATTTTTTTCCAATTGTTCTTAATTGAGTTTATCATCACTTTCTAGCAGTGGAAATAGGTAAACAGGATTTTGTTTACCTCAAACATCATTTTCTTTTTATGTACAACCAATAACTAATACAGCCAAATGAAGAGGGCTGTGATGGGTGCAGGACGAAATACAAAGGCATTTTAAAAAAGTCAGTTCTAATTGAATAAGGAAAGATAATCAATAAGATATATCTAAACATAATTGGAAGATTTATATTTTTGAGATTTAATGAATAAAGAAAATGCATCATTTTTTCTTGATAGTATAAAAAATAAAAGAAAAAACATAAAGATAGTGATGCTACATACTCATGTTTTCATATCACTGAAACAGCCTCACAGGGATAAACAAAAAAGTTTTCTAAGAATAAAACACAAATTATACATAATAGAATCCTTTCTAGTATTTGAAAAAAAAATAATAGGCATACTCATGTGATTACTGTGTTAGTAAAAAGGAGCAGGCTATATTAATAACACATGGATAAATGCCTTATTTTACCTTTTGAATAATAGCACTTATGTTTGAATTAATAGGCAAAAGAGCAACTGTTTTCAGATATTTTGACCCTAAGCAGTTTAAAAGGGGCCAAATACAGAATACCACCTACTTTTTAAAACCTAATCAGTGAAATTTAAACACAAATGGTTTCTAGACAGAATATTCACTAAAGACTTTTAAAACGTGCTCTCATTCACTGTAAATGAAGTTAAAGGGTACTTGCTTGACATACATTCTGGTTCTTGTGCTCTTTTTAAATTACTTTTTTAATTTCAGAAATATTCTGCTTCCATGTAAAAAGTGTGCCACTAGCCTCCGCCTGCCTGGAAAGGAACATTGCTGCTCATTTCTTAACTTTCTACAAATATTCTATTTGTGCTTAGTCAAAATGGCATGACCTTCTATATGTCTAAAGAAAAAAACGGCTTATGAATTTTTGACCTTAGAAATATTTTTGCCCTCAGTTGATAATGAAGACGCTGAAGAAATTCAAAGAAAATAAATCAATCTATAATTGCATCCTATGTTTGATATATTGAAAATATATAGTATTTTGGAAGGAAAACACTCTGCTTTAGAAAATATATTTAGGAAGTAATCACATAAAATATCCAAAAGACAGAGTATTGAAAGACAGTAAGATCAAGGAAATAACTGCTTGGAGCAGAATATTTGCCCTAGAGCAGTGCGTAGTTCTCTCCATGAACTCCTAATTTCTCAACTCTTCTTTAGTTTAATAATGAGCATTATATAAGAGTCCAAAATCACTGCAATTTGTGACGTTCTTTCTTTCTCAGCATCCTCATCTAATTGGTCACAACAACTTAATGATTCTATTTCAGGAAACCAATTCATACCCATTGCCATTAGATGATTAATAACACTTATCAAAAGAATATATTGGTTCCTAGCTAAATTAACCTGAAGAGTCAATCAATGCAATGCTAAGAAAATTGCAACACACTTTTTTGTAGAAATTGACAAGTTGATTTTAAAATGTATTTGAATACCCAAAGAACCTAGATTATACAAATATAGATAAAATATCTAGATTAAGCAAAATAATATTGGAAAGGAAGAATGAAGTTAGAGAACTCAAGCTCTTTGATTTCCAGACTTAGTACAAAGCTATAGTAGTAAAGATTATGGCACTGACATAAGGAAAGATAGATCACAGAAGCAACGTAGAAATCCAGAAACAGATCCACACATACAGTCAACTGATTTTGCAAAACTACCAAAGCAATTTAATGGGAAAAAGAAATCTTTTGAACAAACGGTACCTACCAGAACAATTGGATATACATGTAGAATATAATGAACCCCAAGACCTACCTCACATAACACACAAAAATTAACTTTGTTTGAAACATAGATGTACATAAAAGCTAAGATGACAAGGGAAGGCTTAGAATACAGACAAGATAATACAGAAAAACATTTTTATGACCTAGAGGAGCAATGAAGATTTTTTATAGTGGAGTCATAAACACAAACTATTTTTTAAAATGATATACTGAACTTCACAAAATTAAAAATTTCTACTCAGCAGAAGATGCCGTTAATGCAGTGTAAATGCTAGCTATAGGAAAAATTATAAATGACAAAGGATTTGTATCCAAATAATCTAAATAAAAAAGAGAGAAATGACTTGAATAGACACTTCACAATAGAGGATGTAAAATGGCCTATAAGGACATGAAAAGGTGCAAAATCTTACTAGTTACTAGAGAAATGTAAATTAAAATGTTGTCAAGAATAGGTAACACTGGGACTATCACAGATTACTGGTAAGAGTACAAAGTGGTATGACCATTTTGGAAAACCATTCAGCAGTTTGTATTTTTTCTTTTAAGTTAAAAATACTCTAACCTGCCTTTATACTCAATAATTTTACTCCTAGCTTCTTACCCAGAAGAAATGAAAATACATGTCCATACAAAGATTTTTACAAAAATTTTAAAGCAATTTTATTCATAGTAACAAAAAGCTAAAAACAATTAATATGTCTATCAATTGGAAAATGGATAAACAAATCATGATATATTCATACAATAGATAATATTCAGCAATATAAAATAATTAATTACTAATATATACAATAATATAGTTGCTTCTCAAAGAAAATATATTGAGCAAAAGAGGTCAGAAGAAAAAGTACTCATGGTATGATTTCATTTGAATAAAATCCTGAAACAAATAAAATGAATTCACGATGACCGGAATCAGAACAATGCTTGCCTATGAGGGGATGGGGAATGACTGGCAAGATACAAGAGAGAACTTTCTAGGGTGATGACAATGTTCCATATCTTAATCAAGTATTTGTTACTTAAGTATATATTGGTCCAGCCTCATCACATTATGTACTGTGCATTTCACTGTATATACATTTAACTTCAATTAGAAAGCGTACAAACTTCCAGTTACGAGACCAATAAGTTTTTGAGATCTAATGTACAGCACAGTAACTTAGTTGATAACAATGTATTACATATTTGAAATTTGCTAAGGGAGTAAATCTGAAGTGTCCTGAAAACAATAAATAAAAAGGGTACCTATGTCAGGTAATGGATATGTTAAGTAACTTGACTGTGGGAATCATTAGAGTATACTTATATCAAAACACTATCTTGTATGTCTGAAATATATGCAATTTTTTGTTAACTATATTTTAATAAGAAAAAAGTATATTGTGTGCCAGATACTGTCCTTGGTGCAATCTTACTTGATTCTTATAACATCTCCTCCTTGCTTCTAGATTTAAAAACATCTGAGGCTTAGATATTTCCTTCATTCATTTAAAAATATGTAATGATGTCTGCTATGTCCCAGGCACTGTATTCAACACTGGTTATACAGTGCAAATCGAACAGATAATGTTCTTTCTCTTCTGGATATTAATTAAAATAAGATTACAAAGTAAAGTAATGGCTGTGAAAAAACAAAACAAAACAAAACAACAAAAAAACCGATTCCTAGACAGATTAGTGGAAAAACCATGATAGTGCTCATTTTAGAGGAGTAGGATTTTAGGGAAAGCTTCTCTAAGACGATTATATTTTATCTGCAGAACATACGTAAGTTAATGTAAGTTAACTAGGCTAGCCCAAGATTGGAAGAAGACTAATAAGGGAGGAATATGAAAAAGCTAGGAGGCAGAGAAAAGAGCTGGATGCTAGGAAAAGCATATAATTGATAAGATGCTTTTGAAAGTGGTCTTGCTACTAGTTGCACCAGGGCAACAGGTACAAACCAGAAGAATGGTCACCTGACTAAGGGTTTATTGACCCCTACAACATTTCTAATGGGTGGCCACTGTGACAGAAATATACAGAGAGAAAAGAGTAATGAATATGAGGCAGTGAGGTGAAAGAAGTACATAGGCCCATGTCATGTTGAGGCTTGTGGGCCATATTATGTGGTTTGGATTTCATTCCAAGTGTAATAATAGAAGCTTCACTTATATTCACTGAAGGGTTTTAAACAGACAAGTGGCATGATATGATTTATAACTGTAAAAGATCACTAGGCTGGTGAGTGAAGAATGGTTGAGTAACTTGACAAGTGGTGCATGCCCAGGAAGTAGTCGAGTTTAAAGTACTTCAATTGGAGTAAGTGAAGTTTCCATCACACCTGGAACTATGGGTCAGTTTACAGTAGATCCTTCCAGCTCCAAGCAAACCTTGGGTTCCTGTGGCTCTGACACATCTTCATTGCACTCTCATGAGAGACTCTGAGCCAGAACTGCCCAGCTACATCTCTCCTAAATTCCTGACTCATAGAAGTGGTGAGGATTATAAATATGTTTTGAGCTACTAAGCTTTGAGGTAATTTGTTACATAGCAATAGATAATCAGGACAGATTGACCTTTTCGTTGTAATAAAGAATGCTGTTCTTAGGTATACATAATTCACCTTTTAGCTTTATTTTGGAGATTTTGAAAATATATAACAGAAATTTCTAAACAGAGAAATAGATGGTCTTAGTTCTAATACCAAGAAAATACACAAAAATAAGTAAATGAAAAAAGCAGAACTAATTTGTATTTTGTAAAAGCAATACACGTTTTTATTCATTAGGAAAAATCACTTTAGATTACAGATAGAATTTAATTGGCAATAAAGTAGATACAAATAAGATTCACTCAAAACCTCCTGTAGTCCTGATTGCATGCATACACTGATGTATCACCTACCAAAGACACATCTATAGAGATATACAGAAACTATGTGTACTGTAGTTTAACAAAGAACACTTATATAGGCCCTCATCACAAATATTAACGAACTAAAATTCTTCTGCTTATATGTCTACTGTTAAAGCTAGTAATTTCTTCTTTACATTACAATTGAAGTCTTAATCTTTGATTTGATCCACTAGCAGCCTAAGATAACTATAAATATTTTAATTTACTTACTTTGAATTTCATACATCTTAAATTTCATAGTCAAGACCTAGACTCAACTCTATCATACGCCTAGTTCTTTCTTCAAGGCTTAAGATTTAAAATTAACTGACTAGCTATCACAAAAGAAGTAAAATATGGACTTTAATCTGCTTATTTTTTTATCATAGGCATTAGTGTTTGGTCTTTAGTTCCAAGATTTGCTATAGCAGTGCTTATGATTTGATATACATAATAACAATCCAAATTTTAGGGTAGAGTGAGATAGGATAGAGGCAGAGAGGTAAAAAGAGAACTCTGCCTATGCATGAATTTAGTTGGGAATTAGCTTAACTCTGCCATCTCTCTTTTCTGCTTCAGATGTTACTTCTCTGTCCAAGACTGTCAGATGAAAGAGTTTCTCTAATCAGGGCTTTAACAAATACTGCTGTACATTAAGAAATTTTCTTCTACAAAGACAGCCAGCTTTGTTGTCTCATGCATTGGGTATTTGTTAGCTACTTTTAACTTCTTCAATTTATAAAATGTCCAGCTTGGTTGTGAGTGATCTGATTCCTGGTTTTTTCCATAATGTTATACACTGGTAACCAATTGGCATCATAAGTGAAGGCTTATTTCACTTCACTTCTTGATAACATTCTGTGATAAGTTCCAGAGTGCTCCAAAGAAGAAAATCGGCCGGTCGCGCTGGCTCATGCCTGTAATCCCAGCACTTTGGGACACTAAGGTGGGCAGATCACGAGGTCAGGAGTCCAAGACCAGCCTGACTAACATGGCAAAACCCTGTCTCTGCTAAAAATACAATAATTAGCTGGGTGTGGTGGTGCACACCTGTAATCCCAGTTACTCAGGAGGCTAAGGCAGGACAATTGCTTGAACCCGGGAGGCGGAGGTTTCAATGAGTTGAGATCGTACCACTGCCTGGGCGAAAAAACGAAACTCCATCTCAAAAAAAAAAAAAGAAGAAGAAGAAGAAGAAGAAGAAGAAGAAGAAGAAGAAGAAGAAGAAGAAGAAGAGGAGGAGGAGGAGGAGGAGGAAGAAGAAGAAGAAGAAATTCAAAGTGTTTTGCACTCCTTTTCATCTTGGCAGAAGCCTTTTCAGAAAGTGCCAAGGTCCTCTGTTCCAGTTCTGCAGGCTACACAGGCTAACCCTTGGGTAGACACGTCAGAATTGGAGGTTATTTTTACATAAAGCATCAGCCCAGAAATAGGCTGGCCTCACCTTACATTGAAGTTCTTCTGTTGGTATGCACACAAGATACTTCTAGAAAGCTCAAAATTGCCTAAGACTAGGTCCCAGGCCAAATCCAGCCACACCCATTGCTTTATTTCTATAACTGTTTTCTAGCAACAACAGCAGAACTGAATAGATTCAACAGATAGCATATGTCCTACAAAGCCTAAAGTATTTACTATGTGGCCCTTTACACCAAAAGTTTGCTAGCCTCTGAATTACATTACGGAGCATTTGTCAAAGGAGTTATCTGCTACACTCTTCACACCATTCCAGTGTCATCCTGAGACAAATTTTACTTTGGTCAAAAGATCTTTAGTGATAACTTAAATTCTACTCTCTCCACCTCATATTCACCCTGAGAGGCACAGTCTCAAAGTTCATATCATGGGTCATTGAAAATTCTATTATAATCTTATCTCAATGGCTTTTCATTTTTTTGTGAGAATATCTGTAAATTCAAGTAATTCACTTTCTGTGATGTTTATCTGGTACTTCAGTATTTTACAGCGTATTAAGAATTCTCATAAACATTATCAGCTATACTCCAACATCATTCCTCTACTGACATTAGCCAAACTTCTGACCAGTTCATATTATGTCCCAAGGAGGGGAAAGGTGAAAAATAATACATAGGGAGACATTTGTAATTTCTTTACTGGTTTGATTTCAGGGGAGAAAAGCAGATATTTTTCAACCTTTCTGTGAGACTCTTGGAAGGACACTCAATTTCTCAAATTCTCTTTTGGATATCTCTACATAAAGATGAGATCTGATTTAACTCAACCATCTCTCATCAAAGGATGGTCTCAAAAATATTCTGTAAGTCTTTAGTATTTTCTTCAACTCCCTTATATCATCATAAAATGACAACAATACATCAATAATAAAAAAAATTGACCTCTATTGCAATTATTCCAAATGGGGCCCCCAAAGATGAAGTGGCTATACTCTTGTTATATTATCCCTCATTCAATAGGTATAGTCATAACTTCATTCATTCATTCAACATTTATTAATTTCATGCCATGTATAAAAAAGTACTAGTGTTAATGGTTTTTAAATCCAGTAAAAAGAGAGACATACTATCCTTGAGAATCACAATACAGTGGGCAGGTATGATCAGGAATTAATCACTTATAGAATAAGGTGATTGGTGCTAACCATAGAGGTATGTATCACATGCTATGAAAGCAGAAAGGAGTGTTGTAGGAGCTAAGATGGTTTGCATAAGTCCACTCTGAAGTGTGGCAGGAGTTTATCAGACAGAGTAAAAAGCAAGTGCAAAAGCACAGAAGCAAGAGGAACTCCCATAGCCATAAGAAAGGTGGAATGCACACAGAGAGGGTCCCTAGCAGGGAACAGAAAGGGGATGCTGAAATCTAGCTCTTGTTGCCAAGCCAGAAGGCTTGCTAGAGGCTATATTAGTCTGGAGGTAGAGGATGATTTTATAACTCATCTGCATCTGCCCTGAAGGAGTGCCCTTTTGATTTCCCACAAAGTCAACTTACGTACTTCAGGCAGCTCTGAATGCATGTGATAATGCCGAACATGGAGTTAATCTCATAAGCCCTACAGATCCATCATACAGTTTGCAGCAGGGGAATTATGCAATCAGGTATTTGTTTTTTCTTTAAATTGAAGATATTTCTCACAGTGATATGGAGGATGGGCTAATGGAAAGGCTTTAGTTGCAGAGGAAAGTTAGAAGAATGTTATAGTAGTCAAAGTGAGAAATCATGAAGGCCAAGCCTAATGCAGGGATGGTGGGGATGGAGAGTAGAATTAATCAAGTCATGGGGTTTCTTTGCATTGTCTGGCTTTTGTACAACTCCCTCAGCATAAATGAACAAAAATTAATGAGAGTAGGCCTGACATTGTCAAAGCAATCACTTGCACACTAGGCTGAGACTCGTGTTCTGCTTCTCCCCTGTTGAGTGAGTGCTCACTCTTCAGTTTTGATCAGCTTTGAAGCTGAAGCTAAGAATACTCACTGAATGTCCAAACTGCTTCCTTGTCCCTCAAGGTCATCAAGCTCTTGACATCTCAATCATTTCAGTAATTCTATTGTCAAATAATTCCACGTTCATCTTCTTTGCTTGCCCTGAGCCCATTCTTCATATTGATCTTTGCCCTGTTTACAGTAATGTGGTCTCTGGCTTTTACCACACAAAACTGGAAATGAAGAATTGAGGGACGAGGAGGTTACAGTAGTACAACAGAGTCTCTGCTATCTCACTGTCTCTCACTTCATTGGGAATCTGTTTTGGGAAATCATCTTTTATTGCTGGGAGCCCGGGAAATCAAGAAGCTAGCCAACCATTATGTTTCTTGGTTTGATGAAGGTTTTCAGGAATCCAGAAGAACTCTAAGTTAGTAAGATAGTTCAAAATGGAACCAAGTAAATCACACATAAGCTTATTACATTCAAATCATTTTACAAACATCATAGCAAGTCAACAAATTAGATTTTAATGAATCTAAATAGGTGTTACCCTCGACCATTAAAATAACACATTCATTTGAGACATAATAGACTTACACTTGGGACACTATTGGCAGGATATGTCTCCGGTGAGAAGAATTATAACTAAACACATTTCTTTTTAAGGCTATGAACATTATATTCTTATGCAGAAAAAAGATTAACAATTACTAGTTTTCAGCATCTCCTTAACTAAAATCCAGGGGCCAGATCACATTTAAAGCATGCCATCAATCACTTAGAGCTAAAACAAGCCCTAGAAAAATAATCTATCACTATTAGCTGAGATCTTGTCTAGAGTGGGGGACTCTGCTTTTTGGAAGACTAACGACAGCTATTAGATTCGTAGATATAAGCACAAATATATTCAAATTTATTTCATTCATTTAATAATACTTACTATTTACTTACTATACATAGACTATATGTTTGCAAGAGATTGAAGAATGAGTATAACCTAGTCCTGCCCTAAGAAGTTTATAGTCTGATTAGAAGCAGGTAATATAATGCAAGATAATAGGTATGCACTGGAAATCCTGGAACCCAGAGCAGGTGTGCCTAAGGAGAGTTTTCTCTAATGGGAAAACTGATCAGAGTGTCAGAGAAAGAGCTTGAGACAAATAAAGACAGTTAGGAAGTCAGGTGGGGTTGGGGTGGAGGAACAGTGCCCCAGGATGAAGTAAAGCATGAAACAACAACAAAAAATAGATTAATTTGGATGAACTAGTAGAAGTTTGGTGATGCTGGTATAACAAAAGTCAGTAAAATAGAAACAGTATGGACAGGTCAGCACGGGTCATTTTTAAGATCTGCTTTTTCTCAAGTTTTACAAGCTCCAGAAGTTTTTCTCTTGTATGATTTATTCCTGAGTTCCAATATATTATTACAAGAAAAGCAATGAATAAAAAAACTTCACAGATAAACAAAATATGTTTCACTGCTTGTGTCTGAGCACAATTTGAAAATTACTTCTGCAGGAAATGAGACACCAGTAAATGTTACATATAGGGAAATCGAGTGGTCACATTTGAATGTTTGTCCCAAGGATAGATAATGGGGCTGATAATACTGTAAGCAGTATGACCAATACCTGATAGAGACAAGAAACTAGATCTGAGAAATATTTGAGGGTTAAACTGTCATAGGTGGATGATTTATTAGATTTACTCCATGAGAGAGAAGGAGACATCAAGGGTAACTTTCAGAGTTCTAGCGTATGTAATTGGGTTGGAGACTACAGAAAAGGCATTCAATTTTGCCTTTGAATGCAAAAGACTGAGGTGGAGACAGAAATGGTGAATTTAGTGGTGAGCAGGAAATTGGACATGAGGAAATATGAAGGTAAGAAGTGAAGGACAGAATCAGATGTATATCTAGGTGTCATAATTATCTTTGGCATAATTATAGCTACTGCTTAAGTGGTACATACACTTAAACAGTACCACCATCTGGGTTAAGTGCTGATACCAGCCTCTGGTTTAAGTGCTTCATATGTACTAATTCATGTAACCTTGACAACAAGCTTAGGTCTAGAGATGCAGTGTGTCATGCTTAAGATCACACAACTAGGAGAACTGGCAGATTTAGGATACTGAAGTCTACCTGGCTTACAATGCTTTCTCTTAACCATCCCTATCTGAGACTGGTATCTCCCAAAGAAGCATGCAGAACACTGAATCTCTAGGGCAGGGGGCAGTCTGCTTCAAAGGGTATCAGGCAGAACTGAATGGATAGCTATAAATACATATTCAATATTTTTTCTCAGAAGTTGAAAACACATAGATATTTAGAGGTTAGGCATATACATAAATGTGTGCAGAAGCTGGGACTATTGGCAAAAGACAGTCATGGGACAAATAGGTAAATTAGAGAGTGCTTGACTCAAGTTAAGGTATTCAAATTCAAGGTTTTATTTTTTAAAAAACACAGTGATAACAAAACAAAAACATTTTCCATTAGAGTAACTATAACCTACTAGTTTGGCCCATGTTTACTAATTCTCTCTATTCAAACTACAAAACAAAAACAAAACATCTTTATAAAAGGTAAATAACCACAAGATGAAGTAGAAGAAAACATAATAGAGAATGGGACTTTTAAAAATGCTTCAAGATGGAGAATTTTTGTATCTTTTGCAATTCTGAATTAAAAGACACAGCCCATTATGTAATACAGTGCTCCATACATAAAGAACCATGAGATAATTTTCTCCTAAATAATGCTAAGAAAATGTTTGACCACCCCAAATAATTTAGAAACTTCCCTTTATCTATCAATGAGAACTTTCGCTTTACTCCTAGGTCAATTAAGACTCAAGCTAATATCTCTTTGTTCTCTCACAATTGACTAGTGTTTCTCAAAATATTAACCTTTGTACGTTTGTTATAATATTTGCAATTTATTTTATAATATTTTGGTATTTCCAGTATGATACCGTATATGTGCCAGTTAGTTTAACCTGTAATTCTAGGAGAAGTCCAAGAATGCCCAGACTAGTTGGTCAGTTGGCTTTATATTTGGAAGGCCCATACACGGCAACTACAGGTCCTTCTTACTGAGGTGTATCTAGCCACAATCAACACTTTACTCATTATCAAACTAAATATAAAAGATTAGTCTTTATTGGTGAACTAGTGTCCGGTTAATCACTATAATGAATGTATTAATGGATTCCCTTTGGTGAAAGTAAAGGAATTGAAGATATGTGTATTGGCTAAAACAGTTAAACACTCCTTACTCTTAAATTAACTGTACATAAGATTCCACTGAGGCCTATATCCCATATCTTTTAGCGATGGGGCCCACGGTTTTATCCACAATCATCATTCTGTGTCCAGACATTGGATTAAGAGGACTGAATGACACTGACTAAAGGGCACAGAATCTTGCTCCTAGAATGTTGATATGTCCACGTCAGTTCCACCTCAGTGAATATTACATACAGGGTGGGTGAAAGTATCTAAAAGATCAAAAGACTTAGGCCCTCATTGAGCTTACGGAATAGGTTTTGTTCCAGATTTGCTAATGAGGGATTATCTAATAAATACCTAAATGTGTGATAAAATTTGGACTTAGACTTGCTTTAATAAAAGCAGGTTATAATAATAACCTGGTAGTGAGGTTGTGAGAGACAGAAGCTATCTCCCAGCTCTTTGAAATTCTTGGGTGGTTATCCTTATCTAACCAAAAAACCAAGAGTTTTGCCAAATTTGTCTTCTATCAGTTAAAAAGAGTGCTATGAAATCTTCAATATGATAAATCCTTTAAATGCTTAAAGTTCTTTGAAGCAAAAGCAATATATGCTTTTGTCATTAAGAAAAACTATTCTCTGAATTTATGTTTTCAAAACAATCTTTGCTTTCTGCAAAACAGTAGTACCAAAAATAGTCTACTCAGCTCAACAAAAACACTTAAAGGTGTAAAGGAAACTGTTTACAAATAAATAACGTTTGAGCAATACAAAGACATCCTGGTTGAAAGTTTAAATACACAAAGAGATAAAAGGGAAATACCACTTTATGGGAAAACTCAAAATATAATGAAGTGGGTTATAATTTAATTTTATAACTGCATTTTAAGAGAAGATATAATAAAATGTACTTGGTTCCTTACTTTGTTGCCAGCAATTGAATATACAGTTAAAAAATTTGAATACATTTATTTTATGCAATGGATTATTTCAGCTTGTTTATATCTTAATTCAAAAGGAAGCAGAGATACTCAGTAGCAAGATAATGAGGTCAATTATATTTCAATAAGCAATTCAGAGAAAGGCCCTCATATGACACTTCAGAACTATTCTGTACATCGACATCAGATACCAGCTTTCATACAAACTAGCTATGACAATTCACTGAAGCAGCATCAAATAATTTCTTCAACAAGAAGCTCTCTTAGATGTTTACACTTTCTAAGATGGGAATACTAAAGCATCAATTAAAATTTATCAGGGAAGTCAAAGATACAAATCTGATCAATGAAAAAATGCCCACAGAAGCAAAGGGATCCTATACAAAGCCAAAATAAAACACTTTAGTCATCGAACAATATTTTACAGTTTCAAAAAAAGTTATTTGTAGTTTATGCACATCGTAAGTTTATACAGACAACACACTTTGTACTTTTTTATTTTTTTGAGACACCATTAATCCCAAATACAGTCAAACAGATGTAGTCTTTCACATACCAAATTCTCATATATAAATACAAATAGAGTCAATCTAATTCAACTAATAAAAAACCAGATTATTTCCCTTAGAAAATGTGATATTGTTTTGAGTGACTAAGAATAAAATTCCAGGATTTTGTAATTTTCTCTTCTAATCACTCTAATGTGAATTATCCTAGGATTGTAAGAACATCTACTCAGAGCTAGTAAAGCAAAATTAATATAGCATAAGGACAAACTAATACTCTCTTATTTTCTTCATCAATACTACCACTTACTACCCACTCCTCCCCAAATGCATCAATAACTATAGCAGCAAAAATTAGCATTCGTCAATCTGAAACAAAACCACTTTGGTTGCAAAACTACACAGAAGCTATTCTATAGTTAATTAGTTGGGGAGAAACTACATCAACCTCTTATTTTGGTAGTAAGTCAATACCAGCCCTTCCTCAAAATAAGAAATGAAAAGTAAACAAAATTTATCTTGTCTTTGATATTCATAATATTTGCAGATCTCAAAAGACATTATTACAAAAAAAAAAGAGGACATTGAAAACCTATGAAGTTCAAACTGGGCAGACAGAATGTAGTTTTTCGAGATAATTTTAGTTTCTGAATATACCTGGCATTTAGACCTACACAACATGGTAGACACTAGCTGCATGTAGCTATTGAACATT
The DNA here is from genome assembly GCF_047675955.1 of Chlorocebus sabaeus. NCBI lineage: Eukaryota > Metazoa > Chordata > Mammalia > Primates > Cercopithecidae > Chlorocebus > Chlorocebus sabaeus. The sequence continues at coordinate 69,035,993 of NC_132920.1, read as the reverse complement.
TGAAATGTAGTTAGTTCCAACTAAGATATATCATAAGTATAAAATATACTCCAGATTCTGAAGACTTAAAAAAGATTGTAAAATGTTGCATTAATAATTTTATATTATGTCTTAAAATGGTAATATTGTGGGTATACTGAGGTAAACATTTTATATTAAAATTAATTTCATCGGTTTGGTTTATTTTTTAAATTTGGCTACTAATATAATTTAAATTACATATGTGGCTTGTATTTGTGTCTTGCATTGCACTTCTATTGTACATCAGTGATTTAGACCATAACCACTATGATGTGGAGTACACCTTGTAGAAATGTCTGTAGTACCATTTGGCTCAGAACTTATAAAAACTTTACCAAGCAGCATGAAACAGTTTTAAAAGCATATTTTGTACTGTGGATCATGCAGTTTTTCATAGTCTAAGGAGAGGTATGTCAAGAGTGTTTGGAGGGTAAAAAATAACAGAAAAGGAAGAATGTTTGGTGAAAAAAACTTAAGCTCTGAGCTCAAGCGGGCTCTAGCTTGACTTTTTCTGGTTCCTGATCCCAATAAACAATTCCTATTTCAGAGGAAAGCTCTCTTTTTCTGGGTGAAGGTTGAAGGGCAAGCAGTTAAAAAATTGGGACTAGGTATTAACCAGTGTATGAACATTGCTAAGAGATCTGAGGCCCAGCCCAAGTGAACCACCAAAGAGGAAACAATGACATGAGTAATTTAATAATTCTTTAAGGTTTACAGTCCGTCTCATCCCCTTTATCTCTACTTCCTTCCTATCATTGCCTTGTTTCCCTTTTTCTTTTCACTTACATCCATGTTTACCCTAATTTTTCATTCTGTTGGTTATTTTGTGCCTTCTTCTCTCCCAATTCTGATTGGCATCCCTCTCACCTTTAGTCATTCTCTCTCTCTCTTTTTTCTTTACTATGTATTTCCTTTTTAAAATTTGTATTAAATGTTTGTAACATGGACCTGAACTATATTTGAATAGTCTTTACTTTCTTTCAGATTCTTTCTTTTAGAAGAAAAGATACAGGAAATAAATGGAGGAAAATTAAACACTCAAAGACATGAAGGTAATTTTTATTTCTACAGGGTCCTTGATGGGGTTGTCGTTTTTGATTTCTCCTTCAGGATTTCTGGCCTACTCTTTGGGCCCTTCCCCTGACCTAGGACAATGTGGGCCAAGAAGAAACATTCATCAGAATCACTTAAAGCAGCCTCCTAGGTCCTACCCAGACCTAGAATTTGGACTCTTTTGGTGGGAATCACCAGTCTTAGGAACGTAGGTTAGCAAAATAAACAGACTATCCATTATCCTTGACATTAATACATGTCCTATGAATATATAATACATGAAAAAGACCTACTGAAGTGCACATGATTATTTTAAAATGATGGCTTATGGGAAAAATTTTAATTATTCGCTTTAGTATTTGAAAATTAAAAAGCTGAAAAATAACAGGCCTGAAGGCATGTGATTGATTGACAAATAAGTTATCAAAGTGGTGTTTAACAGAATCCCTTTGAGGCAGGGGTAAGTTAACTTCAAATTGCTATTATGGGTTTCTTAAAATACATTTCAGAATAGTAAAGACAATCATTTCTGGGAAAAAACATGGTTATTGAATTCATATAAATTGGTTCATTCATATAAACAGAAAACATACTTTTATATTCTGCTAAGTATCAAAAGACTTTTAGGTTAATCAAAAATTTTGAAAGGCATAAAATCTAAAGTAGCTTTCATATAACACTTTCTTCAGTTATTACCTATGGATATTTTTCAGGTGGATTTCCAAGAGAGATGTTACACTTGTAAGCAATTCATAGTTACCTTTTAGGAATCAATATGTTAATAAATTAGACCAAAACACAAGCCTTCTATGCTATTACAATTAGATCTTATTACCATTAGACTAATGAATCGAAACATGTGCTTTTGATATCCCAAGGTTTTGAACTCATAGAGCTTTGATATAATGTTTAATAAACATACATTTTTACTTTTATGAACAACCTCTCAACCCACAGGAAATTAAGTCAAGGGTATACACTTCTGAACTGGAGTAGACAATGTTTTTATTCAGAAACCAATAAAAAAATTTTGCTTTAAAATATAATTTTGCCAGAAATTCTCCATTTTAGGATGAATGTTTAGATGATCAATAACCAACTATATGCCAAAACATAAACACACAAAAAGAATCAGAATAATCACCAGTCATACCTTATTATGTGTCTGAGTCTGTCCAACCAGTATGAGGATATTGGATGAGATGATAGACAGGCAGAAGTTAATTAGTATTATGGACCTCTCAGATCGTATGTACCTAGCCAGAGAGAGAAAAGTTGTCCAATTTTAAAATCCAACAGAAAGATGAAGAATTCTATATTGTGCAAGTTGATGGCATTCATCTGGAACAATAAATACTGTAGCACAGGAATATTTACAAAAATAAAAAATAGAAAAATAGTTCCTAAAATAAATAATTACTTTTAGAGACCCAATTTTATAGTGGTATGGCAAGTGCAAGTCTTTCAGAATTTTTTTTTCTTACACATTGGTGGGACAATATAGCAATTCTGATAGAGCCTAAGTTGCCCATCTATTGTCATGATACACTTTTTTTTTTTTTTTTTTTTACTAAACATATAAAACTTCTTGGAAATATGTCAATTAGTATAACACCTTTATATACATGTTTGTGTATGTATGTGTATATATGTTTAGCATTATCATATGAATCAACCACAAGAAACTTTGAGAACCAAAAAGAAAAAAATCACACAAATTGTGAAGTATTATTGTTATTTACTAGAAAGATATCATTACTTTCATGAAACTGTGAACACTTTTATCCACTCAAGCATTTTAATGTAATTAGGCTGTTACTCTTTATATTTTTCCTAAATAATTGTTCAAAAAATGAATCTTTATTTCTAAAAATGAATCCAATCCACAAATGATAATTCACTCTTAGGCGGAAAATCACTTGACATATGCCATATTTTACCCTTATGAAGAAGTGTTTATATACAGTCTGTTATATAGTTGTTAAGTGCACCAAGAATGTAAGCCATAGAGAAAACTGCTCAGAATCAAATGTTCTACCAGCTGTTTACCTTGAAAGAGTAACAGCTATTTTGCTTCACTGTATTCTGTGGTAAATCACTGACTGACAGTAACAAAAAAACACTGTTGTATTTGCTGTGTGTTTAGGCCTGTTCAATTTCTCTTATAACATGGAATCACATTCTACAGCGAGCATGAGCTTTTCTATGCAGTATTAGGAGTGCCAGTGATCTGGAGGCACTCTGGAAGGTAAAAATCTATCAAACTTCTCTGTCTCTCTCTCTCTCCCTGTCTTTGAGGGCCATTAAGGTAGAATCCCCACATTTCATCACACATTTCCAAAAAGAACACAAGAGTAAGAATAACAATAAAATACACAAAGGAGTTTTTGTAATACAAAAAAAAAATTCCCTTCAGTCACAAAACAAACTCAAATGGGACCAACTTAGATCAAATCTCAACACAAAATGGCCTTGGGGATGCTGAACCTTGTTCCTGTATCATCAGCGCAAACAACAGAATAAACCACACACTGAGATGCTGAAGACATCATCAACTATTAAGTTGTCTCTTTTTTGTGGCTGGGGAATATTATATAAAAAGTTAAGGGGCTTCATATAATTAACCCTCTGTTTGATGTTAATGGCTTCCATGAAAGCACAAACACACAGACATTATGAAAAGGGTTTCAGTGAAACTTTTGGTTTTGTAAATAGACAAAAATACGATAATGAAATATCCAGAACTGACTAGTCTGAAGTTTTTATATGTTTCTATTTTTGTCAAAACTGAGTCCTACTGTTGCCTTCATAATTGCTATGAAATGTCTCAATTTTCACAAATTTCTTTACCATGTTAGATTTTTTTAAACAAAATTTAAGAATGCTTTATGTTAATACGGCGATGACAAGGACATGCTTCATTAGTTTTTTATGTAGAAATGTAATTCTGCCAAACTTATCTATAAGTGAAGAGAATATAACCTAATGTATTAAATTTTTGGTGAACATTTCTGATGAATTACATGCGACACCAACAAATTTATAAACAGCCTATTATGTATAAAATACTTGAGGTGCTTGTACATGTCACAACTCTTTAGAAATCAAAATTTCTAAACTTTTTACTTAGAATAAAAGGTGGTAGGAAACTAGCATGCTTAATAGCATACAGTAATATTATACAGTACACAATATATACCCTACATGTATAATGGCATCCTTCTAGTAAGCAAGGATAATACTTCACATTTGTGTAGGGTTTTAAAATTCAGTTCTCAAAGTTTCTATTGGTGTTGCTATAGGTGTTTATAAACTGCATTTAATTCATCATGTTATCAAGATTCACTTAATATTTCATGGAGTCTTGTCACTTCTTTTAAACTACTAATATTATTTCAATTCTTCTATTTGTATAGAATGAGTTGATGACCACTAACCCTTAGGGATTTAGATTTGTGTTGTTTCTTGGTACTCTCTTCTATAATTCTTAAGTTCATCTTAAGTTTTAATAGATCCTTTGAATTGTTTTGGTAATTCTTAGAAAACTATTGTAGTAGTGACTTTCCTGAACTTTCTGCATTAAAGAAAACTGTATTATTGACTAATTAATTGTATGTTTCCTTGATTAAATATACACATCACCTATCCTGAAAATGTATATGCTAGTATTAGTGATATGTATTGAGGGGTAAATAAAAGGTGGAATTGCTGCCTGAACCCTAAATGCTGATAAATGGAATTTAGTTCTAAATAGTTCAGTGAGCATGAATTATGTTGCTATTGTGATTACCTAATTCCTAGTCTTTCAATGCTGCCTCATGTTTGAACAACTGCTATTTAAACAATTGTGGTAGAGGAAGTTGTCTACTTTTCAATGTTTATCCATTTTACTTTTGCATTACCGAGACAATGTCTGCTTGAGTGAACCCTGAACTCAAGATTCTGCTGCCTACAATGTCATGCTTAAACTAAGCATTTCTTTCATTTCCTGGAGCAGGACATATTTTATCAGATTGTCCCACTTTGTCAGTGTTTCACTACTAGATAATTCCTTCACAGGAAGGAAGGATTTCCATCATGTACCAGTGCTAATGGGTCAAGAGATACCTATTTTTCACTTTTGCATGAAGCATAACAACTCTTCATAACTTTGACAATTTAAGTATCTGTGACAATTAATTCTTTCTCTCAAAAGAGTAAAAATTATAATGAAGAACAATACATTTTCTTAAAAGAATGAAGTAAAATGGTCTTTTTAAATAAAATTGTAATTCATTTTTCAACTGAATGTTTTTTATCTTAAGGGAATAAAGATTAAGATTTCTGAGGCAGAACAATCTACTTATGCAATTCTAATATTACAAATATTCAGAAAATATTTGGCAATTTTCTATATACTAATATAGTTTAAAATATTTAGATTATTTTTCAATAATAAAAATGGATACAAACATGTTTAACATTTAAAATTTTAAAAATCCATTAGAAAAATCCAGTACTTTGGCCATATGGCTATGTATTTTATCAATATGTGAGTAGACAATAAACTTCACAGGTCTAATTCTTAGTAACACAATCAAAAACAAGTCTTTAAAAATACTAGTCTTTCATATATCAAGTAGGTTCAATTTCAACTATTGTAGAACAAAATTTTTCAATAACTTCCCCTTGTTTATGTATTTTTATGACTTCTTTTAATCAATTTGTCAAAGTCTGACTTCTTGGACACACTCAACCAACAGGCATTTTCTGGAATATAGTGGTATTATGTTAGTGCTTTAATATTATAGAAGAGTTCACTAGTTGTCTGGGACATACTAAAAGCATGTGTTTGAAACTTGAGAACTTGAGATTATATTTTTATAACAGATAAATTAATTTGACTGTACCAGTTAGACTCACAGTCTCCATAGCAATTGGGATAAATAGAAACCACATAGAGATTGAACTTGTGGTATAAGAGTACCACGCTTGGGGTAAGCAACTTGTTGAAGGCTATTAACATTTGAAATGAGAATAAAAGTTTACGTGTGTACTGTTTATTTTCTCAACTCAGGCAAATATATAGGAAAATTAGGTAAATACAATTCATTTATTATAGCTCAATTACATCAATTATAACTCTGTTGTAAAAATACTACTTTCAGTGAATTAAGAAGACAGGAGACATATAATAATTATCACATGCCTTGATTTAACTATGAGCAACTGAGCATTGCATTTCAAGTCTATCAATTGATTACTTACCTCCATAATGCTGCATAGACAACTGCTAGGGTAATCAAGGCCAAGCAAGAAAGACCACTGCCTACTATTAGGGTAACTGAAGGTGTGCCAGAGGATTCCATGATCTGTGAATTAAACAAAACAAAAAAGAAACAAATTGGTTTTTAATGAATTAAAATAACTTCTAGACTCAGCAAAGCTAACCTATCACTCAAAAATAGCCTATATAGTTGTTATAGTTACCAGATAGTTACCCATGAATCCACTCTGTTCTCACATTCTCAACCTCTAAAAATACTAATTCCAGCTTCCCCCTCTCTCCCACTGTGAAGTAATAAAGTCATTAGAGTTTTAAATAGTGGATTATGGAATATTACATCCTTATAACTTTTGAAAATCAAGACCTAAAACTACAACTTGGTCAACATTCACATGTTAAATTTTCTCTAGCTAAAATTTGAAGCATCACTCATTTTTCTTTAACTAACTGCAGGTTAGTCATTTCACAATATGATTCTTGGTAAAATTTATCTTGATCCTACCATTTACAACTCATTATGATACCTATATCTGTATACAGATACTGAAGATTTTTCAAACTTTCTCACTTTTTGACAACTTTATTCTAAGTCAAGTATTCTCACATTTAATTGTACTTCCTTGGCCTCTGAGGATATAGGAGAAAATCAAACATCAAATTTAAAACCTTTAAGTATATTTTGTGACTTTTTTTAACGGATAAAATATGTGGAGATAATTATTACAATGCCAGTATCAGTCCCTAAATACATGACCTTGAAAAATAAGCTTTCTATCTTTTAAAACATATATAAAGATTACATGCATTCACTGATCTGGAAGGTGTCTTTCCTTGGACACTTACATGATATTAATTAATTAAATTTGTTGGTTTTCATATTGTTAACATTGGGAGTTTGAAGGAATACACTTTAAGCGTGTTCTAAAACCTCAAATATGCACATCAAATTGTATTAGTTTTTATCATCAAAATTAGTAAGAAGAGTGATGCTTATTTAGGCCAAATATAAGCATAATGTCACATTTACCTGAATAATAATTGTCCAGTATTCATTCTGAGTTATATTTCCTCAAAATACAATTGATGAGAATATTATTTTTCTTTCAGACATGTACAACTGTCTCTTTCAGAAAGTATTTTTGAAAAACCATATACTACTAAGGAATAATTTTATGACAGTTCCTGACAGCCATGCTTTCATAAAAACTTCATTTGATTAACATATATATTTCTTTATTTATATTTACATCCAAGGACACTTCCAGAAAACCTGTACTGAAAATATCCAATGCAGATATGCAATGTGTTTCACTATAGTGTCTGGGGTCTTCATTCTACTACTAACAATACCTTCACAAATTCCCCAGAACATCTTTCCAGCTTTAAAATAAAGGTTAAGTTGACGATTATTTTTATTTGAAAGTTTGCAGCATATTAGTAATATGATTGGACTACATCCTTAAAACTACACTGCAGAAATTTCAAGTTAGAAGACATAAAATTGAGTAGAATTTAGTTATAGAATACCAACTAGAATTCATTCCACCAAGCTACTGTAGCTAAGGAGGAGACGAACCCAATTTTGCCACCCTGCAACATTTTTCATTTCCCCATTTAAAATGCAGTTCCCTGGAGAAACACTAGCCACAATGTCCCTGCCTTTGCATTAAAGCCGTGTTTTCTCTTTGTTACTTACTATTTCTCTAGGTTGCTGAGCCAAAATGGCGAAGGTAGAGAGACGATCACATAAGCATTTCGTATGGGATGCATCGGTAAGCACAGTTTTACATCCCTGGGTGGACCACGTTCCCAAAGACTCGTTCCTGCAAAGGGGAGTGAAGGGGGAGGAAATCGGGATAAATACGCCTGATAGCCAAATCCGTAAAGAAGAAAATGCAGTTTAATTGAGAGAGTCGTCTACTGTAATTCCTGTACAGGAAAAAAATTCTACTTGTTGTTGAACAGGATGTAATTTAGATGCATCTCCAGTAATGCAAAGCGAGAGTGGGAAAAAGCAAGCGGCAGCGGTGCGGCGTGCAAAGAGCTGTCCAGCGCCGGAGGTGCTGAAACCGGGACTAGCTCTGTCCAGCCCTCTGCGAGGAACAGCAGCGGCAGCGGCGGCAGCACGAGCAGCCGCCAGAGCGTTGGCAGCCACTTCCTATGCTCATCGGATCGTTTCAAATACTCAGGGTGTAAAGAGGCTTTTCATATTTTCCTACCAGCTCTGATTCCCGTCCCATATTTTGGACCATAAATGCTGGCTTTTAAAATGCGGATTTCTTTGAAAAGCCTGACTAAAAGGTTACATAGCTTGGATTGGGTGATAGGATCTTCTCTGCTGCTGGTTAGGGATTTTTCCTCCTTTTAGAATAGCTGCTGTGAAAATTTCACCCTGGAAACGGGAAGCAGCAGCAGCGGCATCAGCTGGTTCTGACTCTCATTGCCTTTGCCTGGTATCCAGGGGAGGGGTGGGTTTCAGACATAAGCTTCCTACTCCACACTTCACTCAGTCCAGCTCGCCTCTGACGTCCTTGACATATCTTTCCCTCAACTGCTTCTTTGCCCTGGGGCAGAAGCATTAAGCTAACCCCAAGTCCACTAAAACATTTAGAGGAATAACCCCACCCCAAAGTCCAGTAGGAGTGGGGAAGAGAGCCTGGTTCAATTTTCTCTTTGGTGTAGCCATTTAAAAGGCTAAAGCATATGGTTTATTTCTCACCCCAGCAGAACAATAAAAATGGTATCAACCTACGTCTTCTTCGTGGTGGGAGGGATGGGGGAGAACCCTTCCACCCCCAGCTGAACTACACTACAGGAAGAGAGAAAAAGAAAAAAAAAATGCTATAGAGCTCAACCAATCAACTTTATTATCATTACACGTGTTCTGTACTGAATGCACCAATTGTCACCTCCCCTCCCCCAGGCATGGAAATTCTCCAGCTAGCAAACCTGTACGTTTGTGTGTTTAAATTTCAAACCAAGTTACTATCTGTGTAAAAAATTACTTCCAAACTTTAAGAGAAAAACACATGGCTTGACGTTAATTTTGATATGGTGCTTTTGATTTTGCTTCCTCCATCTCCGAATGCCTGAAGCTATTGGGTTAAATATGCATGCAGTCTATTTCAGAGAGATTTCAATGAGACAAGTTTCTCTCTGACAGTTGAACTTCCAAGTTGAGTTACAGAATATAATTCACACTATCCTTTTTTGGTATCTACCAGCAATATATTTTTAATATTCATTATTTGATATCATTAATATTTGACTCAATATACTCTTAATTATAACTTCTCTGAAGAAGAAAATGCACTGTACTTGAAGAGAGTTAGATAAAAATTATACCTAACTTTACCCCAATACTTCTAAGTATTGGCCATTTTTGAATGTGTTAGGTCTCTTTTCTTTCTCATAATGTCATGCAACCATGCCAATTTTTTTTAAAAAAACAGTTATACTATCAACTGCAACAGTATTAAACTCTAATTCTCCCTAACTGTAGCAGCACATCAATTTACTTCATTAGCTGTCTGTCTCTTATCTTCTTGTGACAAACAGTTAAGGTCATATGAAAAGCATTTATCTCAGCTGATCAAAGTTTAAAGAAGAAAGATACACTTAAGAGAAACTGACATGTTTTAAAACATAACACCGGCATTATTCATACTGGATGGCAGCTTTACTTTAATGCAGTATCTATGCTTTCAAGTGGAGTCCAGTACTTACACTTTTCAATTATGCAGCTATGCCTAATAAATCAATTCAATATCTTAACAAGAAAAATCTTTCTGTAAATAAAACCTCTTAGGAGACAAGTTATATACTTATATCCATGTAATTAGACTTCATTACTCAAGATGATGTTAGCATCACCAAATTTTGACTGCTACATATGAAGTCTATATTCAATATCATGTTGCTAGATTCTGAAGATCATGTAAATTTTATATGACATGTTTAGAAATGTGATTCCATTTACTTTACTTTGTACAATGATTGCATTGCTGACCTGGCCCAGCCCCAGGCAAAACTGGGAAGTAAGTAATGCTGGTGTTCATGTTTCAGTCCTTCACTCACTCCAAGCATGAAATGCTTCTACTCTCACTGAGGCCCTTTTCATGCACACTTTCTTGAGGCTACATCACCTCTGTCCTTATCATTCTTTAGAACTATATTCCCTTCATTGACTTAACTAACGTACAATAGCGTCTGATTAAACTAACGTACAATAGCGTCTGAGTGAGTGAGTACAGCTTAATGTGCTTTCCCAAATTTAAAAGAAGATATATAAAACACAATACTGCATCTGCTAGGAGAAGAGCAGAATTTGGAGCAGGTAAGTAGGAGAGAAAATCTTGAGAGGTGAGGAGGGGGGTAGGTAACAACCAAGTTCTGCATTTCATCACTCCCAAGATATAAGTAAGATGTGTGATATCATTCTGATGATAAAATTTATATTGTTTCACTAAAACTCTTGGTATTTTTAAATCAAATAAAACTCATGAGTTTGTTTTTTAACTCACTAGCATACATATAACTATTATTACAAACTCTATAGTGTGTGTTGTCTGTATTTTCAAACTTTTCATGGTTTATTCCTACTGTAAAAATTTATTTGAAAGCATGGTACACATGTCTGATTGATTTCAGGGAGTCCTTGTAAAGCAAACTGATAAGTGGCAGAGCAAATGTGAAGCAAAACACCTTCTCCATTCTGCACAGAGCAAGATTTCTGAACATGTGAACTATTCCAGCAGTCACCTTATTCTTCCAAAGTCATAGTTTTGCATGCTATAACAAATGTAAATCTGTGCATTATTCTTAATTATGGAGTCTAGTTTATTATCAATAGGGTAAACAAAACAGTAAAATATACAAGAAAATTAAAGATACAAGAATAACTGATGATATCAGAAGCAAACACAGAATGATGATGCGGGCATATACATCATACCGAAAATCACATATTTACTTTTCATAGTGTCTTATCTGGGCATTAAGTCACATTTTTTCCCAAATGGTTTTCAAACGTAAGTATGTTTGCAGAAATTCCATGCAACCAGCACATTCTTTGTTGTCTACATCTACATTCACCCATGTTAGCTATTAGCTGTCATCTGTACCTCTTTTTCTTCTCCCTATTACTACTGAATTAGCCTGGCTAACAGAAGAAGCCTTTCTGTCCCAAATATTCAAAAGTACATTTCACATAAAAGAATTATGTGAAAATATAAGACACAAAATCTATTACTTTAGCTTAATATTTACTTGATGGCTTTCCCCAATTTCCTAGGAGTCTACACGGTTTCTTTTTGGATCTGAGTATTTGGTTGAGTTTTTGGTTTCATGAAGTTTTAAAACATGTGTTTATATTTTCTGGCCTTTAAAAGTAAAGGGAAAAGGTTATCAGCTTACTCCAATGAAAAGCTATTTAGTAAAAAGACTGACAGCAAAAATTCATAGGGACACATTTTAAAATTGTTTCAAGAAATCATACTTTTGATCTTTCCAAATACCAATAAAACTAGATATTCCACTTCAATCTTCTATAAAATTGTTTATTCTCTTCACAGTAAATCAGTATGTAAATTATTTATTATGAATAAGTTATACACTTTAGGAATTTTATTAACTCTTGGGATATTAGGAGTACATTTATTCAAAATCAGAATAGCTATAGCAGCATTTTTTAAAAACTTACACAGAATTTCTAACGACACTACCTTCACATTGTATGTGTACTGACAGAAAGTCATTGCTTTCCAAATCATAATAATAGTTAATTTCTAAAATTTAGGTAAATTTATATTACTTTTGGTGCATATGCCATACCCAAATGATGTATATATGGCTTTTGGTATAAATTATTCTCATAATATAGAAGGATTTTTAGTTTAGATGTGAAAATGTTCTCAATTTTGAGCAGGAACACTCTTTGAAGTTAATTTCTACTTTAAAGGACATTGCAAATATTGAGAACACTGTTTTTCCAGCAACTGTTACTATGTCAAAATATGATGAATCGTAAAATTAGAAAATTTTACTAGCAGTAACCTTATTGATCATCTAGCCCATTGGTTTTCAACACTTAATGTACATTAAAATTACCTGAAGAGCATTGAAAATTAAACCCTATGATAGGGCTTGGGATATTACTTTTTAAAATGCCCTTCAGATGATTTTAGTGTGCAGTCAGGGTTGAGAACCACTGATCTTTTCCAAACACTTAGTTTTATAGATAAAGAAAGTGAAGTGTAGTTAATTCGGAAACTTGTTTTAAGTCACAGAGTGAGAAGCAAAGCTAGGCTTTTCATTTCCAGGTGAATTTTTAATGCTAAACTTTTATTGTAATCTGTTTAAAAACAGAATGTACTGAACATGTCCTATGAAATTATAAGAAGATGTAAAGATCTCATATAGTAAACACATATTTTATGATAAAAAGAGTAACACCAACATAAAGCATATATATGCACTTCATCCACTTGGACGAGATTTAGGAGCAGGCACTTTCCCATCACCAGAAGGGACAGTTGTCATCCACTATGCTGGGCCTTGAGTTAATAGCAGTTCCTTCATACCATAACACCGGTGTTCTAATTTGTTATCTAAAAATTAACTAGTTCCAGGAATTCTCTAAACATAGATCTTCCCCTATGCTCTTCTATACCTGTTAATGCTTTCCATTCAAAACCATAATATTAGTTGATACATTCACCTTGCTTTCTTTCATTTATAAAATTAACACTCTACATGCCATATTAGAATACTAGTGCTTTTGAGAATTATGTGAACTTTGAATCCCTGACACTGTTTTTCACTTAGTAGTCTTAATAACAAATATTCAGTTCATGTAATGATTTTTTTTCCTTTGAGACAGAGTCTTGCTCTGTTGCCCAGGCTGGAATGCAGTGGCACGATCTCAACTCACTGCAACCTCTGCCACCTGTGTTCAAGCAATTCTTCTGCCTCAGCCTTCTGAGTAGCTGGGATTAATTTGGTAGAGATGGAGTTTCACTATGTTGGCCAGCCTGGTATCAAATTCCTGACCTCAGGTGATCCGCCCGCCTTGGCCTACCAAAGTGCTGGGACTGCAGGCATGAGCCACCGGCCCATGTAATGATCTTTTACCTTTTAATGGATGACTTTTAATACTGAGTTTGATCTAAACAGATTATTTTTGTTGTAATTCATTTACTGTCCTTTAGCATATAGCAGACATGTAATCTGAAGAATATCAATAGCTCTTAATAGGGTCTTCGACTTGCTTCGGTCTTCAAATATCATTTAATGATGAACTCTGTAAGATTTCAGCATCCTGTGGTGACTATGTTCAATTCAACAGTGAGGCTTGAAACTTCACTAACCAGTCAATATGTGTTTAGTATGTGCTTTTCAAATACCAGATGAAGTAGAAGACACATGAACAAAATGTAGTTAGCTTCTTAGGGAAGCTGACAGATGACTATACACAATCTAATAAAGTGTTTTCTGCCTAATTAGTTCTAAAAATTATTCCAGAAAGTGTTGTCAGTCCTCTCCTTCTATTTCAAGCCACCATCATCTCTCGCCTGGGATAATCTCTTCATTGGGTTTCCTGCCACTCACCCTCAAGTTTGATTTCAATAAAAAATTCAGAGACATCCTGTTGACAAATATGTAAACTCCACTAAAAATCGTGTCACTCCTTTGAAAACTATCAATGGTTTTTTTCTGATCTCACTCAGAGTAAAAGACAAAGGTCTACTTATAAGGGTCCTTATAACAGTCTACAAGGAATTATACTATCTGGTCTCTCATTGGCTTCCCACATTCATCTCCTAACACATGTATATTTGCCAATCACTTCCAACTGCTCTGAGCTCCTTATTGGCCTACCTTGGCATTTTGTGCTAGCTATTCCCTTGGCTCAGAATGCACTCTTCAAAAATATTCACATTACCTGTTTCCTCACATTATGTAGGCTTCTGCTTTTATGTCATCCTATCAAAGATGCTATCACTGACTATCCATCAGTAACTTCCCATTCATAGTAGGCTAAATATGGCTACAAATTACATTTAACTCTTCCCATCAAGAGGTGGAGTCTATTACCTCTTCCTCTGAATCTGGATATATGTATGGTGACTTGAATCAATCAAAAGAAGGCAGTGGAAATGATGTGTGACTTGTTAGCCTAAGTCTCAAGAGGTCTTAACGGTGTCCACTCTTCTCATCTTGAAGTGCTGCTATTATGTGAGGTAGCTCAGGCTAGCCCTACTGAGGACGAGAGACTGGCAGCAGCCACCAGACATGTTAATGAGGTCATATGCGATCATCCAGCCCCAAGTTAAACTTCCAGATAGCAACCTCTTTAATTATACCAGATGAAACTAACTGACTGAGCTCAACCCAATAGCTATGCCATAACATTTAAATCGAATAATAGTGGTTGTTGTTTTAAGCCACTAAAATTTGAAGTGACTTGTTATAAAATAGCTGATACACAATACAAGCACTTTCCAAGTGCCCTTTGCCCTTACTCTGATCTGTTGTTGCCCATTGCACTTATCACAGTTGATGTATTATATACTTTTCCATCTGTTTTTTGCCCATCTCTGCTCACTAGAATGTACATATCATGAGGACAGGTATATTGTTATGTTCACTTAGGTATTACCCGATTCTAACACAGTGCTTGACACATAGTAGGTGCTTAATAAATATTGGTTGAATGAATACCTGGTAAAATTTTGATCTGATATAGTTGGAATTTCCTACATCATTAATTCATTCATTTATTCAACAATATTTATTCATCATTAGATATGATACAGGTGCTGTGCTAGGTTATTGTGTGGACATATTAGATTTCTACTTGGCCACTTTTCAGAGTTTGAGAGCTTCACTGGAAATTATCTCACAGGTGTAGTGTCACTGCTGTTGTGTCATAAAATACACATTAAAACCAAAAATATGTCACTCTTGAGGTCAGGAACATTATTTACAAGAATGGTCATACAAGTTTTATTGCCAGTAACATCTTTTTTGCTGTTGTTTTAAATTGGAAATAGTGAGAGTAGAAAGGAGTATGGTAAGAAATAACATTAAGGAAGCCAGTCTACTAGGTTATAAATATGTATAAGTATCTTTACAGCATGATTTATTAATAATTAAAGGTTAAAATATGCTACCTGCCATCATTAATTAGTCAACAGGCAAATCATCATCACACTAGTGAAAATAGCTAACATTTTTCAGGGTCTAGTCAGTGTTAGGTGTTGTAGTGAATAACACACTTTAAAAAATTTCTTACAGTAAATACCAAGGTAAATATTATTGTTATTTCCTCTATAGGAATATGGAGATAAATTAAGGTCCTGGATCCATCCAGGATCATGAGGACCTTACAGATGAAACAGCCTAGAGTCAAAAGTTGCCTTGATATCTCAATTTCTGTAATACAGCCATGCAAGTCCTGGACTGCCTACCTTTGTTGGTGTTATTTTATGTTTAAAAGAAATAAATGGAGCCCAGAGGTTGTGACTTTCCTAAAGACATCCACCTGGTAAAGGGTCGTGCCAGGAATTGAACTCAAGTCTGTATGACTCCAAAGCAGATTCCCCTTACCCTGTTCTCTCAGTGAGGGCTAGACACAGTGACAGAGTGCAGCCAAAGTTAGGAACATACAGGAAGAGTACTCAGAAATGGTGAAAGAATACTGAGAATTAATATCTCACAGAAAATAAGTGGAGAGAATTTCACTAAAACATGATTGATCAAAGGTCAAATAAGAAAATAAAAACATGAAGCTTGAAATGGTCACGGTGGGCATGCAGGAGGCCATTGAGCCATTAAGAGCCTTAGGAAGAAGAGTTTTAGAAGAGGGGTCAGATATAAATTAGATTGCTAGAAGTTAAAAAAAGAAAGCTTGTGATATCAAAGAGTTTATCAACAAAAGTCAAAAGACTGCATGCAAGTCAGATAGCACAGAAAATTATATTTTTGTCAACTATGCTTTTACTTTGAGGTGGGAATCAATCTCCCAACAGGTTACAACGCAGATTGAAACAGTTCAGGAAGACAGAGATCATGATAGGATGTAGTGAAGATGAGAAAATAAACTCATAATTTGATTCAGAATAATGATGACAGTGTTAATATTAAAAGGAAGGAGAGACAGAAAGTATCTTCTATTGAAATTGCAAGGGGAAAAGCACAATTGCTCTCTATAAGATGGAAGAAAATTCAAGAATAAAGTTTAATTTATGTCATTTTAAGTCTTTTTTTCTCAGAAAATTTCAAAACATTTGTTTCAACCATTAAAAAATGGCAGACATTTTTTAAAAAGTGATTATTTGAGGGAATAGAAATGGAAATTTGAATAAAACTGAAGAGGAGTACTGCTATATACATTAGTTCATGGATAAATTATATGTGATGTGTTTAATAAAACAACAAAATACATTTTAGTTCTGTATGTAACTAGATTAAGAAAGATTTCCAAGGTTGTTCTTGGGTGTAGGTAGGGGAAGATCCTAAATTATTTTTTCTCTCATTTCTTTTCAAAAGACTTTAAAATGCCTTGAACATTGATCATTTGTTAATCTAAAAGCCATAAAATAATTCATTCTGTTTGTGTATTTTTTCCTTAAAAAAAAACCAAAAACAAAAAACTGTTTATCTGGGCGAGGAACCAATTTTTCGCCTACTATAATTTGCAACAGTTGAGATGCACAACCTTAATAAAGCAGAATTATTGAACTAAAATAGAGCACATTTAAACATATGTTACTTTCCACACTAGTTTTCAAGTGATCTGGACAAAAAGCCATTCCAGAGATGTGACTGGACCATTGTAAAATTTATAACATAGTGCATTCAAGATCTCACCAGTTTATATATCAACTCGCTCACTTCCTGACTCCAATGGCTTTTACTTCACAAACCTTTTAAAAATGATTAATTACAAATATGATACATTTAGAAAAATACACATGGGAAAAACATGAAATATATATTAAAAAAATTAAGAGTAATTATCTCAGGGTAATAAATTGTAGGTATTATTGTTTGCTCTGTTATGTTTTTATACTTTTCCACGTTTACAGTGTAACTATATTACTTCTGCAATCTGAAAAAAAAATTCCTTTGAGATTCAAAAAAAAAAAAAAAAAAAACCGCCAAGTGCAATGGCTCACACCTGTAATCTTAACACACTTAGGGAGGCTGCAGTGGACAGATTACTTGACGCATGGAGCTTGAGACCAGCTGGGTAACATGGTGAAATCCTGACTCTACTAAAAATACAAAAATTATCCGGGCATGGTGGTGCCTGCCTGTACTCCCAGCTATTTTTGAGGTTAATGTAGGAAGATCTCTTGAATCTGGGAGGTCAAGGGTGCAGTGAGCTGAGGTCACGCCACTGCACTCCAGCCCCTGGGTGACAAAGTGAGACTCTGTCAGAAGAAAAAAAAAAAGAGAGAGAGAGAGAGATTCAAAAAAATTATGTAAAATAATACCAAACTAACACAGGCAGCTATTTGTATTTTACACTTTTTTCCTTTCATTACTTTTGAAATTATAATTATGATGTCTCTTGGCTATACCTGACTGAGTCATGCTTTTAGCATGGGATCATCGGTTAGTTTGCTTTCTAAGTTAAAAATCTGAGCACGTGCCTGCAATGCTACCCCAAAATGGAAGGACAATGCTCAAAAATAACTGTTGAGACATCAGTTAAGGGTTAAGCTTAATTCACCAAAAATTCTGCTTCATTAGTTCTGGGATGGGGCCAGAAATATGTGATTTTGATATCAGAGTCATTAGTTTCAAGAAACAGAAATTTTAACTCTTGAGTCAATCATACTTCAAAATTGTGATTAATCATTGCCTACATACAAAATGCAAAAATAAGGGTTCATTGGACTTTTATATAGTTTAAACAACAATTTGAGTCAAACGATATTCTTAGAATTTTGAAAATGGGAGTCCTGAGTATTACAGGAATGTTTCTTTGTTAGCTTCCTTAGTGTACTATGTGCAATTTGGGAACTCAAATATTAGTTGCAGAGAGGAAGTAGAGATGGGTGGAGTAGCTGCACGAAATATTACTATATGCAAGCACTTTGAAATGAAATAAAGTGATCCCCATAAGAAAAACTGGATTCAATTAAAATGTAAACTAGGAAAATAATTTGTTCACCTTAAACTAAGTGGTTCATAATCATATATATATTAAACTAACATTAATTTTGCAACAATTCCAATATCACTCATATGAAACTATTGAAATCTTTTTAAAAAATCAATATTTCAGCATTGCAGTGTTCAAAGTGAAAAAGCTCATTCAATAAAAGCCAGCTGCAAATGTTTTGTACCTACTCAATAATAGAAATAAATACATTCACCAAATCAAAATTTGAAATAATGGCTTCAGCAAATATTAGATAATATTTTCTTTTCATTGTTTTTTTCTTCAATTGAAATTACTTTAGATTTACTTGTGATCAATTTCAAAAATCTTGCCATTTTCCCATCTTTTTACATGATCTATATGATCTATGAAATAAATATCTTTGTTCTGCATATAATCTTTAAATTGAATTTTACTTTTAAATCCCAGGTGTGATAATAAGAAACTTGGCTTCTACACAACCACAGTGCTGTCATCAGGACATCACCAGCCTAACCTGGGATCCAGAGTGCTCATTTATAAAACTAGCCAGTTGCATGCTCTATCTACTTTATAGGAATATCGTGTTGATAAAAGTCAAGATAATGAATATCCTGGACAAACATTTATTTAGTGGTTGTATGGGCAAGACATTATTAATAAGGATAAAAATATTTTCTCTGCAAATTGAAAGTTCTATATAAATGCAACATATTATCATGATGATCACCTGTACAATGATTTTTGACAAGAAAGCCATGTCAGAGGGGTTAAGTGACATGAACCAGATTATCCATCAAGGATTATCCCTCTTACGTTGGCACCATAACATTTCCAGGTTTGAGAGGAGAATACCTGAGTCCACATTTAGAAGACTCAAATTTAAGAGAAATAAAATAATTAATGTACTCCATGAAGAAATAAGGAAATGTAATGAATTGATTTTCACCATGAATTTCTTTTTTTCTTACTGTTAAGACTTTAAGAAGTTAAAATGGAACTCTGGATAACCAAATCTTTTGGCATCAGCTAAACCACATACTGTTTTTAAGTCATGGGTGGCCAGTAAAATATGAAAAGAAAAATTATGTGCTACCAAAGTGAAGAATTCATATATTCTGGCATGAAATGCAAAGAAAATAATCTTCCTATCTTCTAAACATTACCATTGCCAAGAAATTATCAATGGAAACCTTCCACTCAGAACACCTTCTTTGTAAATTATGAGTATTTAAAATAAGTGCACTGAGAAGTATAGTCAAAAAGAACCATATATGAAAATCCACAAAACTAGTAATTTCTATAAACGTCTGGCTTTGGGGAAATCTGAAGAGAAACCTCTGTTGTAAGAGGCCATGAATTACACACTGCCTATAAAACAATAAGATGTTAGGCAAACGAGGGAAGAGTAGCTGCTTCAGTTGACAAGAGTACAGAGAAACACTGTCCTAAGGTTCCAGAACACCCTGTATCGCCCACTTGGCCAGACAGTCATTTGCCAGGTTACTTACTGTTTCAGCTACATGGCAACTACACCAGACAGTAGCAGTGGAAAAGTAATAGAAGTCTGTGCATACTTCCTCAATAATAGCACATGCAGAAACGATAACAAAGAGGAAAGAATGTCTTTAAATGAATTTTGTAGTATGGCATTTCCTAAATACAGTGCAAGTTGATATTTAAATTCCAGTAAAAGATCTGAAAGGGCAATATTCTTTTTTTTAAAATTATCATTATTATACTTTAAGTTCTAGGGTACATGTGCATAGCATGCAGGTTTGTTACATATGTATACTTGTGCCATATTGGTGTGCTGCACCCATCAACTCGTCAGCACCCATCAATTTGTCATTTACATCAGGTATAACTCCCAATGCAATCCCTCCCCCCTCCCAGCAATATTCTTTTATGAACGTATGGGTAGATAAAATTAAGGCTTTTATGATGCTGATTTAGACACCCTAAAATACTGACTGTCACAATTTAAAGAATAGGAAATTCTGCTTTAACTTCATACATTTGAAAATTTATATAAATGTTTTAGTGCCTCTTTTGTGCTAGGGACAGTACGAGGCATTGGGATTGCATAGATTAGAAGATAAACATAGTCCCTTTGCTCAAGTGTGGTGTGTAGACAAATATGCAGCTTGTCCACTAACAGCCCCAATTAAGAAATCTGAAATCTATAACCCAATCAGAAATTGTTGCGGTGTGGATAGTGATTCAGTGATAAAGGGGAAGAATGCATAATTCCATTTCTCAAAAAGCTTGAGAAATACACATTGCCATGTATTTAAATAAATACATACTCCATCTTCCTATCAAGCTGTTACTCCTTTGAACTATTACTTCTTAATATGTTAATAAGAGAAGCAGTTTGAAATTTCTTGAAGGGCAGTACTGAACCCTCCATGGCGTAATTAACATTTTAATGAGCAGTGAAGGCCTTTCCTGTTTTGGATCTCAACTGTGTGTCTCCTGAGTGGATCTCAATCTGTTGAGCTCAGAGAATGAGGTGATTCTATCCTAGTGAGATTTTAAATAACAGTAGATCAAACAGGCCACAGTTTCAGCCTGCTACTGCTCTCTCTTTGGTTGGAAAGTTCTCTTATATTCTAATGTACCATGCCAGAGTCCAGTAACTAGCTTTCAGCTCTCATTTCTTTTTTTGGTATGCACAGAAACTGTACGCATACAGTCACAATCCAGGAGTGGCTAATTTTTAGTAACTGACCAAGTAATTGCAAGTTCTCTTTATTTACAAGGTATAGTAGCTAACTGCTATTTGGAGACAGAACAATTTGAAGAAGAAGCATTGGATAATGCTTGTAATTTAATTATTTGCAAATCAAGCTTTGCCTAATACACCAAAGGTACTAAACGTCTTCATTGGAGACAAGTTTGAAGGTCATTAAAAAGCTATTTGTTTTGAGATTTCAGAAAGCAAAGTACCTAAAAAAATGGTCTAATGGACAGAAAAAACTTTTATTCCCAGATAAAATCTCCCCAAAACATTAAAAACCAATATCCTTATTTTCATTACTAGGCAAAAGAAGAAGAAGAAGAAGAAGAAAAAAAAAAAACTCGCATGAGAAAAGTTCCCGTGTGAAAGCTTCAAGCATCTTAAAAATGAGGCTTATAATGGAAAAGCCTTCTCTGTCATAATTAATATAGCATCACTAATATAAAACCCAGCCTGCTTCTCCTGCCTTTATAACTCATTTCTGACTACTGCAGACCCATTACTATAATGTACATTACACATAGAGCACAATATAGTTTATATTATTATTTAAGGTAAAGGATGTTGAATGTAAGGGAATTTTGACACTGATTCCTTGGTGATAAGAATGCATAGCTCAAGTTTTCTTTAAGTTGTGAGCATTAATAATCCACATAGATACTGAAGTAGTTCAACCACTACTTTAAATTTTGCTTACTGATTCAGTCATAAAACCAAGGACATCATGTACATTTACCTGTGAGTTACATAATCTTTTAGCAAAGATTTAGCAAAGTTGCAAACTCTAGTTGTGTTCCTTGTGTCCTTCAGCTCTGTTTTTCTCTTACCCCATAGCCAAGAATATATACACATGTGTATATATATACACACACACATATATATGCACATATATACATATATACACACACATACATATACGTGTGTGTATATTTTTAAGTTAAAGCACAGAAATGTCTACCATGTTTAGTTGATTGATTTTATGAAGAATGGTTGTCATATGGTGTCTGTTACTGATATAAAGTTCATCTGGAGAAGAATACTCCAAGTTCTCCAAAAAGAATCAGGCATCAATACAATGCTCCAGGATATAAACAACCAATTTTTGTAGCCAACTACCTACGATGCATAGAAAACCCTAGAAATTCCAAACTTTTCCTAGTGAAGAAACATTGAGAAAGACTGGTACAAAGATTGTTTATTCTCAGGGTAGCACATAAAATTTACTTTACTAACAGCACAATTTTCGTCTTTGCAATTTCAAGATAAAGGAACAAATTACCTATGTTCAAATTTTACTAATTTAAGCTATCCTATATATTTTCAATGTCCTAGAGTTTAACTGTGACCACTCCAAGGGACAGACTCAGATTTAAAGAACAGCTCTGGGAAGGGAAGTACAGTAACTACATTGTGGAGCAGTAGTTTTATATTCCTAAGGTGGCTTCTGTACTGTTTTACACATGAGAGAAATACTGACAGAAATTTATGGCAGGTCCAAGTGAAAGTGATGATATTCCATGAAATAAATGCAGTTTTAAGAAAATATTTAAGAACTCAGTAGTTGTACAGAAAATCCATTGTGTGTGACCCCATAAATTCTCATTGGCTTCAATTTTCTCTACCGACTACAACTTTCATTCTCTTCCTAAGGTATCTTTACCTAATTAGGCTCCTTTTGCTACCACACTTGCAGAACAAAGCCTCCTATAAAAACACACAGATTCTCTATAGAAAGTCAAGCACAAAGAACAGGAACAAGAAGAACTTGCTTTTTCAGTCTGCTGGGTATATTACAGTAGTTTGGTGAGATTTCTCTTAGGTCGTTAATGCAGATGTCCTTAAAGTAACTTATCCTATTAGTATCCCTGATAATTAGATGACAATATAGAAAAGACTATTGTTCACAATTACGCACCTTCTCCTCTTCTGCCTCTTCCCAGAGTGTCAAAGACTGAAGTGATTCCTGTTTATATATCCACACTGGACAGAATCTGCCAAGGGCTACAGTTTATATAAAATTATGATGTGAATGGGACATTATAGATGGAAAAATTTTGCTAATGGAGTCTAAGATTGGACTGTTATTTAAAATGTGAGTGGCTCCTTTTGGTACCAGAATCAGTTCTGACATTAATGGGTTCAACATATTCAACTTTACATATTTATAGACCACTTTGGAGGAAAGGTTTCATATTAATATAAGAATGACTTCTTCTTTTTTTTTTTTCTTTTCAGTGTAAGGCTTGAAAGGTTTTGATATTTTTTTGTCAGCTGGAGATAAGGCTTTTACATGTTCACCAGAAGATGTTAATGTTATATGCAAAAAGAAGTATATCTCAAGACCTCCCAGATATGAGAGCCTTGTATCCTTATTTAAGAGTGAGCTATTCTGAGGCAAGCTCCTCATCACCTATATCATACCCATTTTGTTTTTTAAAAAACTGAATACCTCTCTATCTAAAAAGGTGGGGGGAAATGCTATAGCTTCATTACTCTTAATTCTGTCCAGTTCACATCTCACTCTCAGATCTACATCAGGGAGGACTCAAGGACAGAGGCTCTTCAATCTGACAGCCAAAGGGGTTATGAAGGGAAGCAAATCAGGATTTTTAATCCTTCTATAGCACAAAGGAGAGAACACGCTTGACATCAAATTATTAATCTCCCATGGCATCTTTCAGGTAAATCTAAGTCCCTGCCTGACTAGAGTTGAGATGTGCTGCAGTCCATGGGGCTGGGCGACACCCTGCTTCCTTTCCTTGCAGCCAGGCCACCTTGAGCAGAGCACTGCATTCTTGCTGTATCACGCAGCCTTCCTTACCAGCCACGTTACTGAACTATAGATAATTTATGACTGCAACACTCAGTAATAAGGGGCAGAAAAGCAGATGCTCAAGGCCAGGTTTTGCCAGTTTTATTCTGTTGCCTACCACATCACAAAAATCTTTTTTCTCCCATACAAGTTTTATTTGCAATCATTATACAGATTTATCTTAGAGATTGGGGTAAAAAGGGCAGTATCTCAGACATTTCCTCCAGTACAAGTACTGATAAGAACTCTCTGCTTTTTGGTGACTACTGCCAGGACCTCAGCTTGGCCTCCAAATGACTGACTGTTAACAAGGACCACACTCTCTTGTCTCCAGAGTCATCTTTATTTAAGACTCTTTTGGGTAAGGCATCTGCACCACCCACTCAGGACGCAAAGAAACTGAAGGTCCCTTTTCTCACATTCATTCAGCTGGACTTGATCCAGAGTGGCTGAGAGGAAACATGATGATTTATATACTCCTATTGTTTCAACAATAAGAATCAAGCCTCCTAAGTGTCTTCCCTTTTTCCTCAATAAGCCCCTTCCTGGTTTCTGAACAAGACAGGTTGCAGGTAGGACAGCATTCAGGAGTGGGAGTTGTGTGGGCAGCTCTGTGCCCTCTTCATCTCCAAATCTGAAGGCATGCAGTTCCTCTCTTTATCCAGATTGACAGATTATTTCATCATTCCACTGAAGACTACCATTTAAAATAAACAGCAACACCACTGGGACCCGATGTCCCTGAAAGCTAATCACTGTCACTCTACAACCAATGGTCAGCTTCTTTCTAGTTATTCTGTCCAAACTGATTCTTTCTGCCTTGGGGGATTTTCCAGAGCTCTCCAGGCTATTTTTCTGTTTCTGTGGAACTGAACCCCTGGGGCTTCTTTTTATGTGTTCTTGGAATGGTTTTGCTCTGAAGATAGCTCAGTGTTCTCTCTCTCCTCAGGTCGCTCACAGTGGATTCTGTGGTTCGAGACTTTTTCACACTCCTAGTTTTACCTGTGGGTGTTGCTCTGTGTTTAGTTTAGCCTTACATTTGTTCTTCCTTTCTTCTGGGCCCATGGCAACAGGAGTGGCTTCTTATAACCCCAATCAGGCCCTGTAGGTAACCTTTCCCTTAACAAGGTGTTAAAAGCCCTTCAAATTACATTACTTAGCTTTTTGATAGAAACCTTAATCCTAAATCAGTTTTAGGTAAATTTTCTCACTAATTCTAGGTATTCAAATACAAATGGCCCCAAGCAATAGCCTTCAGAGATGGAAAGTAGTTTGTTCAGACCTATTAGGGTATTTTAATCAAGTAAATTCTTTAGCCTAGGGCTTTTCATCCATCCATCCACTTAATAAATAAAATGCCTACCTATTGCCAGGCAATTACTAGGATTTTGGGAAGATGAAAATGATACTCTGCCACCAAAACCATTATACTATTTAAAATAAAGCCAGTATTTAGTAGCAGCCAAAAAATATGCTATGTAGAATATACACTTATTTAGATTATAATCTCCTAACCCAATGGAAGACGAAAAACCAAGTTTGTGTCCTAGCAAGTAGTCAAGGTAGATAGGAGATGTGAATTTATACTAACAATCTATGTCAACTGTGGAAAAGAATTAAAGGAGTTAGCAACATCCAGTTTGAAGATTATTAGGACCTAAGAAATTTATTTCATTGTGTGGAAGACAACCACCCACCCTTCTCCTTCTCTAACAAGCCAGAGAAATTTGGTTTTAACTACAGGAGGAGACCTTTAAGTCAGCTGTAAGAACATTATTATGAGAGAATGGACAAAGCCACAACTAATAGACTTTGGATTTTTTTTTTTTTTTTTTTTTTTTTTTTTTTTTTTTTTTTTTTTTAAACCTGTCCCTGAAGTCTTTGAAATTTCTCTAATGAGAATTGTGGGATAGGCTACATTGGATCTCTTATATGTCGTATAACTCTTTATTCAAACAAAAAAGGTTGAATTTAGCTAATATTTTCCTGAAAACACTTCACTTTTGAAAGCAATGGATATTTCATAAAAGGACTGAGTTATCTATAGAGATATATCTATCTATATCTATCTACACACACACACATACACACACACACACATTTCTGTTCATTTTGTCATCTTTTCTTCCTTTTTTAAA
This sequence comes from Chlorocebus sabaeus, assembly GCF_047675955.1. Taxonomy (NCBI): domain Eukaryota; kingdom Metazoa; phylum Chordata; class Mammalia; order Primates; family Cercopithecidae; genus Chlorocebus; species Chlorocebus sabaeus. The sequence goes on along the minus strand of NC_132920.1, from coordinate 69,009,806 downwards.
GCTAAAACTATGAAAAAGAGAAAATGGGAACTAGAATGTATATTTTCTTTTTAACATTTTATTTCGAAATAACTTTAGAGATAAAATGTAAAAATAGTACACAGATATCCCCTTCACTCAGCTCTTCTTCTATGTTAATTTGACATAACCTTAGTACAATTAATGTTATAAAGTTAAAATTAGCACATACTATTAACTAATCTTTAAACCTTCAAAATCCAATTGTATCTCTCATGTCCTTTTTGTGACACTGCATCTACTGCAGGGTTCTGTACTGCATTGCCATGTCATCTCCTCAATGTCCAATCTGGGACAGTTCTCAGTCTTTTTCTTTCATGACTTTTACAATTTTGAAGACTATTTACCACTTATTTTGTAGAATGTCCCTCAATTTAGGTCTGCATGTGTTTTTGCAAGAGTAGACAGAGAGACAAAGGGTACACATTTTTGACAGGGGTATCACAGGAGTGATGTTTTGCCTTTCTTGGCACATCATATCAGGAAGTATATGCTATGCATAGGTCTTGTTCCTCACTAGATGATGTTAACTCTCATCTTTGCTAAGGTAGTGTCTGCCAGGTTTCCCTACTTTTTCAATTTGTAATTTAAAAAGTATATTTTAGGAAGATGTATTTTCTTTTAAGAATTTGAGCTTTTTAAAATTAGGTTGGTGCAAACGTAATTGTGAGTTTTGCCATTACTTTTAATGGTAAAACCGCAATTACGTTTGCACCAACCTGATAGAAATTGAGACACGGGCAATTGTGGGGGATCTCTTTTAGGGCTAGAGAGCTTCTTATTCCCTCCTGACACCCAGCATGCTTCAAAGTCATTTATCCACAGTCTAACAGGACTCTGTTCACCTTAATTTTAAACCTAAGTAGATTTGGGGGATCAAGTCTTTACAGCTAATATCACCAGTCTGGTTGTTGTTTTAGTCACTTTCGTGGTTGATCTTTGCCAGAAATTTCTTCCTTTAATAAAACACAGCTCTTGAATATAGTACCTGTCCCCAGATTTTCTGCAGTCTGTTTTGCCTGCTAGGAAAATAAAATAGATCTGAATCAGCAGAGACAGAGGATGCCTTAACTCTACAGTGGGTCAGGCAGCACTGACTACAATACTCAAGGACTTCTGAAAACCCATGTCAGATACCTCATATAGTTATTTATTACTAAGCTGATGCCTCAGTGCAACATCACACCCAGCTGACACCTCTTCCAGCTGACAATTGTAACAAAAAGGGAACTAAAGAGTTTTCATATTCCTCATGCACATTCCTGTCCATCACTGTGTGCCTTTGCTAACGCTGTTCGTTCCTCTCCTCTACCCCTGCATGGGATATTCTTCCCCAGTTCAGGTCAAATACCTTCTTCTCTATAAAACTTTCCTTAATATTTTACACCCAGGGATGCCCAGGGCTGCTTGTGTTCTGATAGCTATTTTTATATGTCATTTATAAATAGCATATTGTATAGTGGTTAGTTATTGAGGTCACTTTCTCCCCTACTCAATTTTTAGGTCCTTAACATCAGAGACCATATTATTCTATTTGGAACCACAATATAAAGCTTTTAACATATTGGGTGGTAAATGAATGTTCATTGAGCAAAGGAGGTAAAAACTTGGAATATAGTAAAATAGTAAATGTTGTATCATATTCTCTCTATCAATCTATTTATTGATCCATCTATCTAATCTAGCTTTACCCTTCTAGTTACAGAAAGATTTAAGGTGGCATTTGAACATGTACAATAAAAGATAAAAATAATATTAAACAAAAATAGATATGAAAAAGTAGAAGTAGGAGGAAGGAGCCAGGAGTGTATCAAGCAAAACGCATGTTGTACTGCCTGTACTTTTGCTAGAGATGGAATCTAAATAAAGCCTGTGATAAATATGGAAAAATAGTTTTCAAAATGTCAGGAAACCCATGGGACTATACTGTATAGCCACAGAATGTTCTCTGTGGGAATTTCCCTACCCAAAAGCCAATGTATAGCCAATATTAATTTCTAAAATTAAAATACAGGAATAATCCTGAATCATTCAAGAGTATTTCATGATTGCCAGTCAAGGTTTACTGAAGCAATGCACATACCAGTTTTTGTTTAATTTTGTGACTTTTGGAACTAAGCACCTTTGGAACCAGAGAAATAGGTAGGTTACCCATAAGGTAAATATAACGTGAGAGTGAAGTGCAAACTAATTCTCCTATTTGTTGAATGTTCTCATTCCTAGAATTTATAGGGAAGAAAATTATGTTCATTTGAAAGATTTCTGAAGCCAAGTGGGGAGAGTGATATAGAAACAAATACTTGAATTTGTTCATGTGCATGAACTTTAATTTTGTGCTAAGTATTCACAGTCTTCACAAAATAAAGTGATGTCTTTTATAAAATGAATAAAAGTTCATGTATAACTGCACTAATGTATCTCATCAGATTTGTAGGCTAAACTGAAATATTATGTGATCATATTACAGGAATACTTGTCAAGCTATGCATCAGCTTCGTTACAAAAGATAATATTTTTTCCTCTCACTCCTCTTTATACACTTGAAACTAAAATAATGTCTGTTACCTCCTATCACCTTTCTACTGCTGAAAAGAGATGTCATAGGTCCACAGATCGAGAAAGTTCTATAATAAGCAAGATAAAAAGCTGGTTCTGACTTGCTGATAAAGGTTACATGCAAAGACCCTTAATCAAACACTACCCATTCCTCTTTTCTAACACATTAAGTTTTCTTACCAAACCAGTAGTTTCATTGTCTGCAGTGGGATTTTAAATAGGAATAACTGGCCAATTAAATATTTCAAATATTCTGGCTACCAAATCAAGGAAAGAACAGGATAATCAAGCAGTGCAATTTGATGAATGTCTGGAGGAATAAAAGAAAAGGTCATGTTTCAGTTTTTACTGGGGATCCTTTTTTTTTCTTTTAAAATAAAACTTTTATGGAAAAGATACATTGAATAATCATCTTTAACCTTAAAATGTTTTTGAAAATTGTGTAAATTAGCTCTTTTGTTGGGTCATCTTTAAAAACATTCAGTGCTCCACATAAAATGGGAACTCAATAGTGTGGTCTGAATTACTCTTAAATAAACAGTCTTGTGTTTCTCCCATTTCAGGCTAAATGAACTTGTGTATCCACTTTAATTTTTTAAAATGTAGTTCTGTGTGATTTATGTTTCCACAAATTCAGGAAAGCTAATTAGAGGGCAATATTAGAAAAGGCCATCATAAAACACGTATCACAGGCAAATAAGCAACAAAAATGAGTTTTGATGTCTTTTCAAATGCTGTACTGTTCAGTGAGGTTACAGTAACCTTATTTGATTTCCTACATATTCATTATGCTAATACTGAAAATTAATTATGTTCTTACATCAGAATTTATGGAAGTCAGAAAATATTAAACTTCTTATAAATTTGAGAGTAAAACTAAGTCCACTAAATCAAATAATAAAGTATACACTTGAGCTTATGTCTCTTCTTTATACATTTCTCTGAATTATGTAATATCTAAACATTTATTTTATAATAAAAAAATGCTAGACTATGTAAAATACATGTGGTTGTAATCCATACAGAATTGGTTATGAAAGATGAAACAGTGGATAGCAGTATAATTTTGTGGTTTGGAGATGGGTATGGAGTCGTCTATTCATATGTTCAACAAATAATATCCCAAGCCAAGTTTTAGTCCCTGGGAATATAGCTGTAAAAGTCCCTGGCCATACATTTGAGTGAGAAGCAGATGATAATATAAACTAATAAATATCTTATATAATATAAACCAGAGGAAGATAAGGAAATAGTGACAGGGAAGGTCCAGAGCTTCTACTTGCTTGAGTTGGCCTCTTTCAGCTCAGTTGTTACATTTTTTATTATATTTTTCTACCTGATAGTGTTCTTGCAGCACATGAAATATTATAATACAGGTAACTTTTTTAGGTCTTACTTGGCACTAGATGCAAAAAAAAAAAAAAAAAAAAAAAAAAGCTTAAAGATATATAGGATTAAGGGATTAAGTTTGGTAGAAAAGCCCAAATCATATTGTCTTTCATCTACAATCTGAAGAAAGGTGACCCATAGCTTGTATGATATTCCACTGCATCAGGGGTAGAGATTCCCTTTCTTTTATTGGCTCTATCATGCATGACCTCCAATTCAGGCCTCAAGATGACTGACCCAGCTATAGATTGCCCACCTTCATTCTAGCAAGCGGGGAAAAATAAAAGAAAGAGAACTTTCTCCTTTCCTTAAGAGTATGTCCTGAAAGTCACATACATAACTTCTGCTTATATTTCATTGACTAGGCAGATTAAAAAGGCAGGGAGGCTGGGTGCTATGGTTTGAATGTCCCCTCCAAAACGCATGCTGAAATTTATTTGCCATTGTAACAGTGTTGAGAGATGGGACCTTTAAGAAACGATTAGGTCATTGGCTGGATGTGATGGCTTATGTCTGCATTCCCAACACTTTGGGAAAGCAAGGCAGGAGGATCACTCGAGCCTGGGAGTTTTAGACCACCCTGGGGACCCAGTATGACCCCATCTCTACAAAAAATTAAAATGTATGTGATGGTTAACATTGAGTGTCAACTTGATTGACTTGAAGAATACAAAGTATTGATCCTGGATATGTCTGTGAGGCTGTTGCCAAAGGAGATTAACATTTGAGTCAGTAGGCGGAGAAAGACAGACCCACTGTTAATCTGGATGAGTCTAATCAGTTGCCAGTGTGGCTAGAATATAAGCAGGCAGAAAAATGTGAAAAGAGAGACTGGCCCAGCCTCCAGGTCTACATCTTTCTCCCATGCTGGATGCTTCCTGCCCTTGAACATCAGTTTTGGAACTCAAACTGGCTCTCCTTGCTCCTCAGTCTGCAGACGACCTATTGTGGGACCTTGCGATCATGTGAGTTAATATTTAATCAACTCACCTTTAGAGAGAGAGATATATATATAAAATAATCATATTTTATATATATATGTCATATGTCATATATATATGAATATATATGACATATGACAGATACATGAATATATGGTATATATGATATATATATGAATATATGTATATATGATATACATGATATATATGAATATGTAGATATATATGATATATATGAATATGTAATATTCCATTAGTTCTGTCCCTCTAGAGAACCCTGACTAATACAGATTTTGGTACCAGGAGTGGTTCTAGAGGAACAGAATATTAAGAATGGAGTTCTTTCATTGGTTTTGGGGTTTTTGGAGTTGGCTGCTTAATATGGCTAGACCTCAGAATGCTAAGAACTCTTCCTCTAATAGTATGGAGAACACTAATAATCCTTGGTATGAACTGTTTAGAGAGTTATGCAAAATAAATGCATTTGATTTATCCTGATTCTTTGCTCGTGAGAGGCAAGAAGTTTAGTGACTCTATACATAATAGCTTTGACCATATGTGGAGAACCAAAGAACATCTTCTGGTACCTGGTATGTAGCCATTGACTTGGTAAATGCCTATTTCTCTATTTCTGTCCATAACACCCACCAGAAGTAATTTGCCTTCAGCTGGCAAGGCCAGCAATACACCTTTACTCTCCTACCTCAGGGGGCATCAGCTCTCCAGCTTTGGGTCATAATCTTATTCGGAGAGACCACAATTGCTTTTCGCTTCCACGAGATATCACATTGGTCCATTACATTGATGACTTTATGCTGACTGGATCCAGTGAGCAAGAAGTAGCAAACACACTGGACTTATTGGTGAGACATTTGCATGCCAGAGGATGGGAAACAAATATGACTAAAATTCAGGGAACTTCTACCTCAGTAAAAATTCTAGGAGCCCAGTGGTGTGGGGTCTGTTGAGATAGTCCTTCTAAGGTGAAGGATAAGTTGCTGCATTTGGCCCCTCCTACAACCAAGAAAGAGGCACAATACCTAGTGGGCCTATTTGGATTTTGGAGACAACATATTCCTTATTTGGGTGTGTTACTCTGGCACATTTATCAAGTGACCTGAAAGGCCGCCAGTTTTGAGTGGGGTCCAGAATAGAAGAAGACTCTGCAACAGGTCCAGGCTGCTGTGCAAACTCCTCTGCCACTTGAGTCATATGAGCCAGCAGATCAAATGGTGCTTGAGATGTCAGTGGCAGATAGGGATGCTGTTTGGAGCCTTTGGCAGGCCACCATAGGTGAATCACAATGGAGGCCTCTAGGATTTTGGAGCAAGGCCCTGCCATCTCCTCAGAAAACTAATCTTCTTTTGAGACAGAGCTCTTGGCCTGTTACTGCGCTTTGGTGGAAACTGAATGTTTGACCATGGGTCATCAAGTTACCATGGAAACTGAACTGTCTATCATGAACTGGGTGCTTTCTAACCCATCAAGCCATAAAGTGGTTTATGTACAGCAGCATTTCGTCATCAAATGGAAGTGGTATATATGTGATTGGGCTTGAGCAGGTCCTGAAGGCACAAGTAAGTTACATGAAGAAGTTTCTCAAATGGCCATGGTCTCCCCTCCTGCCACCCTGCCTTCTCTACCCCAGCCTGCACTGATGGCCTCATGGGGAGCTCCCTATGATCAGTTGACAGAGGAAGAGAAGACTAGGGCCTGCTTCACAGATAGTTCTGCATGATATGCAGGCATCACCCAAAAGTGGACAGCTGCAGCATGACAGCCCCTTTCTAGGACATCTCTGAAGGACACCAGTGAAGGGAAATCTTCCCAGTAGGCAGAACTTTGAGCAGTATACCTGGTTGTGTACTTTGCATTGAAGGAGAAATGGCCAGATGTGCAATTATATACTGATTCATGGGCTGTAGCCTGTTGAGGGAAGTCAGGGACCCAGAACGGAGAGACCGGCTGAAGCCGTGGCAGAATAAAATAAATTGTGAAGATTTAATGGACATTTATCAGTTCCCAAAATTAATACTTGTATAATTTCTTATGCCTGTCTTTACTGCAATCTCTAACATAAATTGTAAAGATTTAATGGACATTTATCACTTCCCCAATCAATACTCTTATGATTTCTTATGCCTGTCTTTACTTTAATCTCTTAATCCCAACATCTTTGTAAGCTGACAATGTAGGTCACCTCAGGACCCTGTGATGATTGCGTTAACTATACAAATTGTTTGTAAAACATGTGTATTTAAATAATATGAAATTAGTGCACCCTGAAAAAGAACAGAATAACAGCGATTTTCAGGGAACAAGAGAGATAACCATAAGGTCTGACTGCCTGTGGGGTCAGACAGAATAGAGTCATATTTTTCTTCTCTCATAAAGCATATAGCCAGGTGTGCGAGTAGGAGAAATATTGCTGAATTCTTGTCCCAGCAAGGAATATTAATAATTAAGAGCCCTGGGGAAGGAATGCATTCCTGGGGGGAGGTCTATGAATGGCCACTCTGGGAGTGTCTGTCTTATGCGGTTGATATAAGGACTGAAATATGCCCTGGTCTCCTGCGGTACCCTAAGATTGGGAAATTCCAGCCTGGTGAATTCTAGTCAGACCAGTTGTCTACTCTCAAATCCTGTTTCCTGTTAAGATGTTTATCAAGACAATGCATGCATAGCGGGACACAGACCCTCATCAGTAATTCTAATTTTGCCCTTGCCTTGTGATCTTTTATTGCCCTTTGAAGTATGTGATCCTTGCGACCTACTCCCTGTTCGTACATCCCCTTCCCTTCTAAAATCCCAAATAAGAACTTGCTGGTTTTGTGGCTTGGGGTCACCATCACGGACCTACCAATATGTGATGGCATCCCCGGAGGCCCAGCTGTAAAATTTCTCTCTTTGTACTCTTTCTCTTTATTTCTCAGACAGGCTGACACTTAGGCAAAATAGAAAGAACCTATGTTGAAATATTGGGGGCTGGTTCCCCCAGTAGTGGCTGGATGGTCAGAGACTTGGAAGAAGCATGATTGGAACACTGGTGACAAAGAAATTTGTGGAAGAGTTATGTGGATGGACTTCCCTGAGTGGTCAAAAAATGTGAAGACATTCATATCTTATGTGAGTGCTCACCACTGGGTGACCTCAGCAGAGGAGGATTTTAATAATCAAGTGGATAGGATGACCCGTTCTGTGGACATCACTCAGCCTCTTTCCCCAGCCACCGCTGTCATTGCCCAGTGAGCCCAAGAACAAAGTGGCCATGGTGGCAGGAATGGAGGTTATGCATGGGCTCAACAACATGGACTTCCACTCACCAAGACTGACCTGGCTATGACCACTGCTGAGTGCCCAATTTGCCAGCAGCAGAGACCAACACCAAGTACTCGATATAGCACCATTCCTCGGGGTGATCAGCCAGCTACTTGGTGGCAAGTTGATTATATTGGACCTCTTCCATCACGGAAAGGGCAGAGATTGGTCCTCACTGGGTTTGTCTATTCTGCATGCAGTGCTTCTGCCAAGACTACAATCTATGGACTCACAGAATGCCTTATCCACTGTCATGGTATTCCACACAGCATTGCTTCTGACCAAGGCACTCACTTTATGGCTAAAAACATGAGGCAGCAGGCTCACACTCATGGAATTCACTGGCCTTACCATGTTCCCTATCATCCTGAAGCAGCTGGATAGATAGAAAGGAGGAATGGCCTTTTGAAGTCCACAATTACAATGCCAACTATGTGACAATACTTGGCAGGGCTGGGGAAAAGTTCTCCAGAAGGCCGTGTATGCTGTGAATTAGCATCCAATATATGGTACTGTTTCTCTCATAGCCAGGATTCACTAAAATTCAGGGACCTTCTACCTCAGTAAAATTTCTAGGGGTGCAGTGGTGTGGGGTCTATTGAGATAGTCCTTCTAAGGTGAAGGATAAGTTGCTGCATTTGGCCCCTCCTACAACCAAGAAAGAGGTACAGTGCCTGGTGGGCCTATTTGGATTTGGGAGGCAACACATTCTTCATTTGGGTTTGTCACTCGGGCACATTTGTCGAGTGACCCAAGAGGCTGCCAGTTGTGAGTGGGGCCCAGAATCAAGGGGTGGAAGTGGAAGTGGCACCACTCACCATCATCCCTAGTGATCCACTAGCCAATTTTTTGCTTCCTGTTCCTGCAACATTACATTCTGCCTGCCTAGAAGTCTTAGTTCCAGAGGGAGGAACACTGCCCCCAGGAGACACAACAGCAACTCCATTAGACTGGAAGTTAAGACTTTGGGCTTCTCCTACCTTTAAGTCAACAGGCTTAGAAGGGAGTTACAGTGTTGGCTGGTGTGAATGACCTGGACTATCAAGATGAAATCAGTCTATTACTCCACAGTGGAGGTCAGGAAGCGTATGCATGGAATACAGGAGATCCTTTAGGGCGTCTGTTAGTATTAACATGCCCTGTGGTTAACTACAAATGGTAAACTACAAATGTGGTCAACTACAAAATAGAAAACTACAAAAGCCCAATCCCGGCAGGACTACAAATGACCCAGACCCTTCAAGAAAGGAAGTTTGGGTCACTCCACCAGGAAAAAAAAATCATGACCTGCTGAGGTGCTTGGTGAAAGCAAACGGAATACAGAATGGGTAGAAGAAGGTAGTCATCAATACCAGCTATGACCACATGACCAGCTGCAGAAAGGAGGACTGTAACTGTCATGAGTATTTTCTCCTTTTGTTAATAACATGTTTGTGCATGTATACACTTGTACTAAGAAAATATCTTCATTTTATTTCTTTTCTCTTTTATCATGTGACATAAGATTTATTGACTTCACATCAGCATGTAAGTATTGTTAACGTTAGGTAATAATATTCGGGTTGGGGATTGGTGCGTTTCTGGTTGTACAAAGGATAGTTGTATCACGTTAGGCATAATTACGACCTTATTATTCTCTTTATTTGAAGATTATATATAATCTCAGGAGATGTGTATGAGTTCAAGTTGACAAGGGGTTGACTTGTGATGGTTAATACTGAGGGTCAACTTGATTGAATTGAAGAATACAAAGTATTGATCCCGGATGTGTATGTGAGGGCATTGCCAAAGGAGATTAACATTTGAGTCAGTGGGCAGGGAAAGGGAGGCCCACCGTTAATCTGGGTGGGCACAATCTAATCAGTTGTCAGTGCAGCTAGAATATAAGCAGGCAGAAAAATGTGAAAAGAGAGACTGGCCTACCCTCCCAGGCTGCATCTTTCTCCCATGCTGGATGCTTGCTGCCCTCAAACATCAGACTCCAAGTTTTTCAATTTTGGAACTCAGATGGGCTCTCCTTGCTCCTCAGCCTGCAGATGGCCTATTGTGGGACCCCGTGATAGTGTGAGTTAATACTTAATAAACTCATATATATATATATATATGTATTCAATTAGTTCTGTCCCTCTAGAGAACCCTGACTAATACAACGTAAAAAAAAAGAAAACATTTAGCTGGGTGCTGGGTGTGGTGATTCATGCCTGTAGTCCCAGGTACTTGAGAGGCTGAGGTACGAGGATCATTTGAGCCCAGAAATTTGAGGCAGCAATGAGTTATGATGACACCACTGTACTCCAGCCTGGGTGACAAGGTGAGACCTCATCTCTTAAAAATAATGTAAAAATCTACATGATTCAGTCATGAGGGTTCTGCCCTCATGAAGAGATTAATGCTATTATTGTGGAAGTGAGTTATCATGGGAGTAAAACATATCCTAATAAAGAGATATGTTTGGTCCAAGAATTTGCCCTCTCTTGCACAATAGCTTCTGCCTCCTATGTTTCCCACTACCAGAGACCAGTGCCATTTTCTTGAATTTCCCAGCCTCCAGAGCCATGAGGCAAATAAACATCTTTTGTTTATAAATTACCCAGTCCATGGTATTCTGTTATAGGCATAGAAAATCGACTAAGAAACTGGGTAAGGTAATTTTTTTGATTTGTTTGTTGTTTGTTTTAACCATGAGGCTATCTTCTCAGCTAAAAATGAAAAAAAGGTCTTTTATTCTACAGAAAGGACAGAATATTGGTGGCAGTCTCAGTCTTCAATTCATAGGGCAGTATAATTGAGCATCATGATTCTCTTTCTTTAGAGTAGCTTTGAAACTCTCCTGACAGAGGAGAGAAAAATGCTGCAGCAATGAGGACTTCAGGTGACTTGAGTTAAATAAAATGTCCTTATATTGCATGGACATTAGCTTTTTAAGTCAATAATTTGAAAGTAGGAGTGTTAAGCAGTATTCAGTTTCAGCTGCACAATTCTGTTTTAATGAAGCCTTTTCCTGGCTGGGTTTAAAATATGCTAAACATTTTACAAATTATTTAGCATTTACTTTTAACGGAAAAAGTGTATGAGCATATTACAGGAAAGATTTTAACTTAATATAAAATAAATCCAGCCTTTATTACACTACATTTTGCTGAAGGTTACATTAGGAATGTGTTAACAGGCACAGTATGATTTTCAGAAATTGAACATCCTATAAAGTACACACAACCTACTATCTACTTTTAAGTGCCACTTAACATTGTCCATTCATACTGGGGTTGTAAAAGAAACTGGCAACAATTTACAACAGTTGCCTAATTTTACAGTCTTGGAAACTGGGGGTCAGAGAGATTAAAAGACTTGCTAAATAAAAAAAAGAACCCAACAATTAATGGTGGCAATAGGAGATGAGTCTTCTAATTTCTAGATAAAATGCTTTGTAAAAAATAAGAATATGAACACAGCAACTGAGCAGCGCAAGTTAATTTTATGAACCCAGCTCTTCACATATTTTTCAAATGATGATATTGGAAGGAGTGGAGGGATGAAAACTAAAATACCAGTAGTGGGGTCTAAACCCACACAGGCAGTACCTCATTGAATCTTAAATCTAATGCCTTAACCACTGAGCCGAATCAGTGATTTTTGAGACTGGCTCTTAATCACTATCCTTAAAATACCAAACTCAAAAGCAAAAAACAACTCAAGACATTCAAGTACTATATTAGTACATATATGATTCAATGTTGTATGGTTATTCATGTCTTTAAATACTTTGGGCTTTTTAATATTTGGGAACATAATCGTTTTTATTAGTGTTACAGGAAGAAAAATAAATGTGATTTAAGTATCAATAAAAAAAATGTCCAAAGGAAACACTTTGCTTCATGGAAAGATAAAAACATTTTGAGGGCTTTGGGCTTTTTATATTTTACACAAAACATTTAGGCTTGAAAGCCATGCCAAGTCTCAGAGAGGCTTTGAAACTTTAAGTTAATGTATCCAGAAGAAAGGTTAGTGCTTATTCTTAGTGCATCACTGGTCAGTCAGTCAGTTGGTAAATACCACTTGTTAAAAACTAAATGTGTTCATGGAACAACTTTGGCATTGTTAAAAACATAAATGCTAGCTTTGTTTCTCTTATCAGAGCTGTTAATTATCTTAAGGATGACTGAGAACACTCGCAAATGAAAAATTTGAAGTGAAATAAGACACAAGCATATACAAATCTAATAACAGACCTCTTGGCTTCTGTACATAAGAGCAGAAGGATCACTAGACTTACTCATAGACGAAATTTTAGTGGCCAATTGAAATCACTTAAATCATGAGATTCGAAAGAATGTCCTGGTCTTTGGCAAATAAGGTTTAGTTTGTGTGGATTATGCCTATTTGTTAGTTTAGAAGAAAGATGTAAGGATACATGAGAGTAAGTAGATGTTAACAGAGAATAATGTGGAGGCAAAAGGCAGGAAGTATTGTGGCTGGATAAAAGGGCAGGGACCAATTATTAAAGAATCTCGAGGGTCACATTTTCAAGACAGGCCTTTGTCTTGTGGATGATGGTGCAATATTGGGAGCTTTTAAGAAACAACGATATGACTTCTTACCAACTCCAATAACTCATAGCGTATCTGAAGCCTTAGTATAATTAAATACAGGTAAGAGAAAAAAAAAAAGAACAGAGAGAATAATAAAAAGAAGGAATAAAGGAAAGAAGAACAAGAGAAAAGGCTCTGTTATTATTTGCCCCTAAAACCAAGGTCACCACTCAATCCTGGCAATGCCTGTTTTGCTGATGGATGGGTTATAACAAGGTGTAGTTGCTAAAAGCCTACTCAGTGCTAATGATAATAAAATTACAGTAATGATCTGCTGTATACTTTCCAGGATTAAGGTATGACTTAAAACTGTTTTCACAATCTCTATGGATTATGCTGTGCTAATTTCAAAGGCAGCTTTCTTGTTTTTTTTTTTTCAAATCACATATCTGTATTCTTAACTGAGTTTCTCTCAGACCTCAGTACTCTATCCTTTAATGGCTGTGATCACTATGTTATGTTACCATGATTACTATCTGCCATGGTTTTAATTTTCACATAATATTTGCTGTTATGATTATGAACTAGCAGCTGGGGAGACTAATTTATTACTTGGCTATTACTGTTGAAGGTCATGTAACTCCAACTTCCTGCTAAAGCATTTGATCACATCCTGCATGCTCTGCCAGGAAGCCTTTCTTCTGGCACCTCCTCAGGCTTCTGTGGAATTTATCACTTTTTCAACCAGGGAAGTTGAAGCCAGTAGGTACTTATTTCTGGTAGCTGCCAATGAAGTATCTGATTTCTCAAATGCCCTCTGTTCTTATACCAAGCATTTCTCTATGCAGTAGTTATAAGAAATGGTATTCACAAAAATTCAGCTACCTACAGAGCCAACCTTCACATATCTGTTGGAGACTAACTTGGTTCTAAATATTACTTGAAATCTCAACTAGGACGCTTCACTGTGTTATTTAGGTATATGGAAGAATATGTTCAAGTCTACCTGTGAAAAGTCTATTAATATTGCAGGTGCAAGTTGCGGCTTATAGGACAATTTTGAGACAAGCAGAGGAAGACTCTCTCTCTCTCTCTCATTCTCTCTCTGTCTCTTTCAAGTTGAGTGGGTAGTACAGATTGAAATGTAGAATTTATAATGGAATAATGCAAGTGGTTAAGTGTTAATGCCCTAAATGTAAGAGAAAAGACAGTCAGGTTCCACTTCAGCATACAGAAAAGCATAGAGGTTTTAGTAACCTTTCCTAGAACCCATAGATAACTTCTCAGTTAAATATAAGTTTAATCTCAGAATTGTCCTTAATATTGAAAAGGCAAATGGAATTCTAAAACATCATTTTTATGAGACAATTTGCCTATCAACATTAGAGTGTTTGTGACCAAAACATAGCCTCATTAAACATTTGTGAATGAGAAAAAACAATATATCTTCAAGATAAGCCTGACTTCAACTTCCAGTTCTGTAGAACATTGAGGAAGGACTGCAGATCACACTGGCAGGCAAGTTGGCATGTAGGAATGGTGTCCTATGGCACAATTTGAACACCACTTACAATACAAAGAGCTATACAGAAGAGCTCAGTTTTTCCTGGATAAGATGTCTGAGTAGTGACGGTGATGCCATATTTCTGGAAAACTTATATGTATCATTTTAAATGGCAAGGGCAGACAACAGAAGATATGTTAAGTTTTATGAAATGACAGGTCGGATTAGAGAGGGGTAGGGATATCCTGGAGGTAGTTGAAATAGTTCATTCAGGGAAGAAGCAGGGTTCAAATGAAAATTCTTTTATAAAAGAAATGTCATGGAAGGAGAGATAAAGTTTAAGATGGACCTAATGTCATTGAGACCCATGTGGTTATAATCCTGGAATGGACAAGAGAATGGTGATGCTGACAGTGCTGACATTAAGAGCACAGGCATATAAGGAAGATAAAAGTATACACTTTTCACATTTTGAATCAATAAAATTTAAGTATATAGAAGAGAATGAAGCAAAACCCAGAACTCTAGAACATGTGCACTTTTAGGAGTTAGGAAACAAAACCATCAAAGCAAGCAGAGAAAATTAGAAGGTTGGAGGGGTCAGAGAGAAAATAAGAATAAGGAGAGATAAAATAAAAAGAAGTTGGAAGTAATCAGTAGAGAATTTTAAGAAAGATAGGTAGTCAAAAGGGCCAAATGTAACAGAAAGAAGTTCAGGAAGAAACAGCCAAGACAAGGTCCTGGGAACTAGAAAGCTTAAGGAGCCAGAGGAGGAAGTCACATCCAGGCAAGGTGGGGAGAAGGGGGAGGCAGTAAGTGTAGACCATCCTGTGGAAAAGACTTTTCAATAAAGCATTTCAAAAAATGAGGTGTTAACTCAAGAGTAACAAGGGAAGTATTTTAACATAAAGAGAAATAATCATGGTGTGTTGTTGTTTGTTTCTTCAGAGGGAGAAAAATCTAAATGGAAGTGTCTAAAGAACTAGAGAAAGTAAAGGGTGATTTATGGGGTGAGTTCACAGGAGGAAAGATACAACGAGAATGTGATTTCTATGTTAAAGCTATAAAGTCATAGGCTCTGTGAAGCATTTTTGTCATCTTATGTCACTTAATAAATACATTTATTTTTGCACTTCTTTAGCAAATTAATAATGAGAGAAAGATGGACTCTAAATGCTTCTTCTGACACAGCATAAATAATGGTTCTAGCAGTGTCAGCTTAAAAAAACTTATTTTCCTTTTCTTTTATTTCTCCCTGCTTTTAAAAATTCCACTTTGGGGATGTAGGGGTTGGCTTCCTCCAGTTTTCCAAAAGCTCCTTGCTTGTAGATTTCTGGTTTGTTTTGGTCTGTGGCGCAGTCATGGAATGTCACTTGTGAAAGCCATGTGGGACTCCAAGGAGATGCAGCTGAGAAGCCTTGCAGAGGCCTTCATGGATCTCACAGCTGTTTCCATCAGGGTGTAACAGTCACTTGCTTTTCTACAGATGCTTAGATTCTCGGTTTGAACAGAAACATTATATCCTTGGTCAGAACCTTCAGTCAAATAAAAATTGCAATGTAAAGAATGCCCAGTTGGTGTCCCGGACTTTGACACTCACCAGTTTGTCTCAGGTGTCATGAGAGTTTATGTTCTCAGGCTTTTGCTCCTTTCTAAGACACACATCTCACTTTACTAACTTTATCTGTCAATGTGGGTTTAATTTTATTTGTATACTGATGACAACAGATTAATGTTATAAATTTAGCCTTAATGTTCTTTCTGCCACATCTGTGCTATATGCTTGCCAAACTGATGTCAAGGATAAGATATCTAGAATTTTTTTTTCAAGTTATCCCTACCAAAATGGTTGCCTTTATGAAATGCAGGTAGCCCTGTAACCCTTCAGGTTTTCTCTCTCATTTTCTTTAAACTTCATGTTAGAAAACAACATCTTGAACATGAGAATATCAGACCCAATAGAGTTCTCTCTGTTTTTTCTGTTGTTGTTGTTAAAACTTTATTTCTGGTAAAAAATAACAACAATATACACAAATCAGAAAACCAATGACATCACGCTCTAGCAATCTTAATAGAGAAACGATACTTTACTTCTACTTCAGAAAGCAAATGCTGGAATGATGTGCCTTTCCATCTTAAACCTTTTTTTTTTTTTTGATCAACATTGAATGGTTCAGAAACTTTAATAACAACTAACATTTGAACAGGGCTATGAAGGTTTCAAGGGATATTTATGTACATAATCACTTTTAATTCTAGAAAAACGTTGCAAGAGAGTCATTATTATTACTCTCAGTTTGAATCCAAGGTCATAAAGAACAGAGACCTCAAATAATCTCTAAATGATCATCCATAAAGCAGGTAGCTGAGCTTCTGGGTTCAAACCTCAAGATATTTCTATAATTCCACATTACCTCCAAGCTATGTGTTACTGTTTCTGGATACATTTATGGCTTCTATTGCAATAAAACTTTGTCCTGAACCACTCAAGTGAGAATAGAATGATACTTTCCTTTCTTAGAAAGTGGTTAATCTCAACTTAACTTTTAGAAACTTGTAGAAGTTATCACAATAAAGCTGAATGCCAGGAAAATTATATTTTTTCTTAGTTATAATAAGAAAAGTTTATGTTTCTTGAACAATGATCACACACCAGGAGCTCTAGTGCTTTAAATGAGTTATCTCATTTAATTTTCATAACAGTATTATGCAGAGTATTATTACTATCCCTGTCTATCAATGTGGAAACTGGCAATGATAATTTAACTTGCCCAAGGTCATCCAGCTGACTTCAAAAACAGTCTGCTTCTAGAGCCTGCATGGTTAACCTCAGTAAGTACTCCTTCTCAGTTAAAATACTTGGAATGCAGTTGGTCTATTGAAAAGCTTTTCCTCCAGAATAGTAATGTAGCCCCCAAGGAAGTGTTAGCAGAAATGTGCTGAGCAATGAAAAAGAAAAGTGAGGGAAATAAAGTTTTCAGAGTAAGTCTATCCACTCTAGAGATATTTACTGCCACACCCATAGCTGTTCCAAAGCCCATCATCAGTTGGTGTATTTCTGCTTCACCTCCACTGGCGTCCTTGCCTGCTTTGACAGAACCAGGTAATGGACCTGTATTTAGTCACATGCTCAGTTGCTCTGCATGTCTCATCATTTGTTCCAATGAGCCCGGCACTTGAGCTTGATTCATATTAAATGGTCAGATTTCTTTTGGATTTTGATAGATGGTGTGATTAGGATGTAGAAAATGGTATTATATCAATTAATTAATTTCCAGTACATTTTGTATATTTACTGGAATCACACCATATTTAGGCATCGTTGACCCACTTATTCATTTATTAATTAATTCAGTGGATTCCTAGTACAGTCAAAATAAAATCTAATCTCTCCAAATGACTCTATGGCCCTACGTGATTTGGCCCCTGTTAATCACTCCAGACTTGTCTCTTACCACTGTTTCCTTGTGTTCCCTTATTTGCTCTCTTTCTATTAAACATTCTGAATTGATTCCTGCCTTACAGCCTTTGCAGTTGCTGTTACCTTTGTCATAATGACTTGACCTCTCCAATTCTCAGATAGTCACTTTATTCAGGTATCTGCTCAAATACCATTTCTCAGACACCTGCCCCATCACATTATCCAAAACATCACCTCATCATCTCACTCTCCATCTTATCTTTTCACCCTGCTTTTTCTTTACACCCGTTATTCTAACTAATAGCATAGTGTTTATATTCCTATTTTTCTACACTGTAATATAAAATCATGAGAGTAGGGGCTTTATCAGTCTCATTCACCTCTTTATTACCAGCACCCTGCACAGTACCTGACTCATTTCAGGTGCTTGTGTTGAGGGCCTAGTTTTTCTTAGGCACTACTCTAGATTCTGTGATACAATTATGAATAAGACCAACAAAGTCCTGCTCTCACAGAACTTACATTTTAGATGGAAGGCTGACAAAAACAAATGAATTATTTTTATTATATCAGATGGTAATGAATTAATAAGCCAAATACCTACAGTATATATCACTATTAAGAGGTTCAGAAACACAAGTGGAAAATATTATTCTTACCCTGATTAACTGGAAATTATTCATATAAATACAAAGAAATCAAATAGTATGAAAAGATAAAGGAATGATCAGAGAGGAATAAAGGTATTAGGAAGCCAAAGGAGGTAAGTTTTGAATTAAGTAAGAGAGGGGAATTAAGGAATAGAATTAAGTGGATAGGCACAAAGGCAGGAAAAGCACCATGTACATAAAACTAAATATTTTGCAAATTACTTCATGAATCCTCCTTTGTCTTCTTTTCTTCCAGCCTTTAAATTGCTTAACCTCTTACCTTTGCTTGATATTATACCTACCTCAGTAAAGTACCTACACTTGATAATATTTATAATATGAAGGTTTAATTTACATCTGACTCCAAACATTATCTAAACCTCAGTTGTGCAACAAGAAATATATGAGAGCAGGGATCCAAGAGTCCCACATTTTAAACAGGTGAGTGGAAATCTGTGGCAATGTAAATTGTAAACATCTAACATACTATATTTATGTCCTTTCCATTTATTATTATGCTCATGGATATATGTGTTTGTATCCATTTTCTTATTTTGAAGTCCAAAAATGAGTGAATATTTTATCAGAGGATTTCATTAAGTAGGTAATTTAAAAATTCAACAGTATAAAAAAAAGTCTTCACAACAGTAATTATGAAGAACACTTTGTTTTAAATATTTAGGCCCCAACATAAATCCTGTTACTATAATACACATGTATATGCAATATTATAAACACTTACCATATATAAAATATCTAATTTGAAAAATTAAAATGTTAAAATATTTTTGTTCTTGAGAAAACGGTAAATAAACTAGCAAATAAAAACACTATTAAATATGAAAACAGGGACTAGTAAGCTGACCAATGAAAGTTCAGTTTTGACTAAAATATACTAGCAGATTTTTTAAAAGCCTTTTGTCCTTGATGGAAACTAAGTGTGATATTAATATTAATAATATAATAAGAGACATAGACACCCACACATATACATATTGATATAGTTGGCAAAGTGCAAAGTGAAATTACTTCTAATTCTCAGAGCAAATAAGCAGGATGGTATTATCTCCATTTTTAAGATGAAATATTAGGGCTCTGAGAGGTAAAATAACTTGCCTGCAATAATGTACTCAAATTCTGATATGTCTGACCCTAATGCCTGTGCTCCTTCTACTACATCATACTGCCTTCATCAGATGACAAATCACTCTTTGTGATAAATCAAGGAATTACCTCTTTAAATAAAAGCAAAACAAATGAACAATAGAGACATTACTTGCTCTGCTCTCTCATTATGTAAGTGTTACAGACTGAATCATGTTCTCCTAAAATTCAAATATTGAAGTCCCAACCTCTAGAACCTTAAAATGTAGCTGTATTTTGGAGATAAGGTTTTTAATAGAGGTGATTACGTTAAAATGAGGCAGTTAGAATTAAAAGTTAAGTTACAACTTGGGTGGGACCCTAATCCAATATGGGCCAGTATCCTTATAGGAAAAAGGATAGACACTTGGGATACAATTGCAGAGAAAAGGCTATGTAAAGATAAAGTAAGACGACGGCCATCTGATAGCAAAAGAGAGGACTCACATGAAACGAAATCTGCTGACACCTGGATGTTGAACTCACAGGCTGCGGAAGTGTGAAAAAATAAATTTCTGTTGTTTAAGCCATGCAAACCCTGGTACTTTGCTATGGCAGCCCACGCCAGCTAATACAGAAAGGCCAGCCTATTTACCATTTTATGAAGACCAACATCACGGATCTATTATTACATGGAAAACTCTCATTAGGATGCTAACTCATAAGAAATTGGCAAAAAAGGACATTTTTGTTATGTAAAAATTTATGACTTTATGTACCCATGCATTACATTATGAACATCATAAGATGAACGCAAACTTCTTTTCAAAAGTAATTTGAGATTATTTCGGCAGTATACAACTTTTATCAGTAGACTATTCATTTTTTTCTGTGAAATCAATAGTTGTTTCCTAAACTCCAAACTCTGAAAAGATAAATAAGGCCTTGTTACGGCATATTTATGCTTTTGTGTAGTATAAGAAGAGGAATTGATTTAAACTGATATTGAGAAACATGGCATAGGCCAGAGAGACAGAGAGGTAGAGACTATGATTTCACCAGGACTTTGTTCAGTTTGGCCTTGAGTTAAAAATCAAAACAAAACAAACAAACAAACAAACAAAACAAAAAAAACTTTGTGTATTGGTTTCTCCAAATGCAAAGGCAATAAATGAAAACCTGTCCTTGCTCACAGGATATAAAAAGATATTGTAAGAAGAAAAGCCAGAGAATAGTGGTAAAAATCAGGGATTTCAATTGCTTCAATACTCTATAAAGATTACTCCAGTTTCTCTCTCTCTTTTTTTTTTTTTTTTTTTTTTTTTTTTTTGAGACAGGAGCTTACTCTGTCATTGAGGCTAAAGTGCAGTGTGCAATCATGATTACTGCAGCCTCCAACTCCTGGGCTCAAGCGATCCTCCCACCTCAGCCTCCCAAGTAGCTGAGACTAGAGCGAATTTATTTTTTATTATTTATTTTTATTGTTTGTAGAAATGTGGTCCACTATGTTGCCAGGCCTGGTCTTGAATTCCTGGGCTTAAGTAATCCTCCCACCTTGGCCTCCCAAAGTGCTGGGATTACAGGCATGAGCCCCTGACCCCAGATCACGCAGTGTCTTAAACTTCTAAGAGTAGCCTCTGCAATTTGTACAATTTTGAAATATTTCCATTAATGAAATTCTGAATATTGAAAGAGTTTAAATCTGATATTTCCAACATGGATTCAGTGACAGGTGGACACAAGTAGAGTAGCTTGTCCTTAAATTCCTAGGATATTTGGGTGTCTTTCTCTCCACTCCTACCACTGCACACAAACAGTAAGACCAAAGTATCTGTTGATTCAAACTTCTTTACAAACACACATCCATCTCTAGCCATATGTCCATATGATAAATACAGAATATTAGCAGCTAACATTTACTGAATGCATGCTATATACCAGGCACTGTTCTCAGCACTTTATATGAAACAGCACATGAAAGTCTCATAATCCTGGACTCTTACTACTTTTAGCTGTACTGTGGCAAGAGATGCTAAGTACCTAAGGTCACACAGCCAATAAGTTTACAGTTGGTTTCAAACCTAGGCAGAGTAGTCCTAGAGAGTGGAGCCTATATTAAATATTAAGCTCTATAGGCCCTAATAATAACACATTTGTTTATATATGTTTTGAGCATCAAAATTTCTTGTTAAGTAAGATTAAGAGGTTAACCTTACTAGAGGTTACAGTGATTTGATAACCATCACATGACTCGTAATATAAATGGTGAAACCAGGTCTAAAAGCCAACACATCTCACTTCCTAGCCCATTCTCACACAATCAAAACTGATTTTGGCAACAGAGAATGGAACTCACTACTCATTTACCCTTTTATCTTAAGCTGCCAAACTACACTCTTATCAAGAACGAACCAGTGAAGTATTAAGAAATTCTGCTGATTTTCTGGAAAATCTGAAGAGCATCTAATCACAGCATCCAGCTCCAAAGATGAAGGCTGTCTCAGCAATTGTACAAACCTGGCGAGTATCACTATTACCCAATATGTACAAGTCCCTGAGGGGAAAAGAACACTATACTACCTGCTGTACAAGGCACAGTTAAGTGAAACCCCACACACTCTCAGATCCAGTCTATCTGTGATGCTATATTTTACTGCTTTTTTATTTTGGGTAAGGTTTCTTTCACCATCTATCATATGACATATATTTTAAAAAATTAAAATAATTTAAATTTTTTTTGTTTTAGAAATTTATGGCCACACCGGAGGTAAATAGAGAAATAAGAGAGGAAAATTCTGAAATGGAACTCTCTAGTTTAAGGATTTAAAGATAAAGATGAGAAGGCTGAGAAAGGGAGAGGAAAACTTTATGAAAATGAAAATGAATATAGTAGATGAAGAAGACAGATGATGGATAAAATGGTAGCTGGAAAACATTAAAGCCAAAGAGCAGAATAAACTAGAGCTTCACCTTTTTGCCCTGGCTTTAATTTGTTTTTCTACCAGATTTGACCTGGGTTTTCATGATTCAAGTCCTGAAATAATGTCATCTTTATTTGTGTTGTGCCTTATAGTTCACATAATACTTCCTGCCCTTAGTTTACAGAAAAATCCTATGATATACTTAAAGCAGGCTATTATTTTACGTTCTAGGTAAAAAAAAAAAAAAAAAAAAAAAAAAAAAAAAAAATTGAGATTCAAAGGGTTAAGTTGTTTTCCAAAGGTCATACAGCTAGTTAGTGATAGAATCCAGGTGTTCTAATTACTAACTCAATGTTCTTTTTACCGCATGATGCTACCTCTTCAATGTGTTATTTAATATGGTGTTATAGAGTCAGGACAGATGAAATTGTCTACTTCTCTTAGTTCTCAGAATTTTGATGTCTTTAGCTTGTGCCGCTGCCTTCCTCATTTTCTATGAACTGAGGTGAGAAGAAAGGCCAGAATAAAAGTACAGATGCTGAAGCACATCCACACCCACTAACAGATATTATTTCCCTGCATCAAATTCTTTGTCAGCAAGACAACAAATGAGAACAGACTCAAAAAAAAAAAAAAAAATCACAGAACAGTTTTTGTTTTAGTTATTATTTTCTTGCTGACAAGTACCTGCAATCTAGCCATCACATTGCTTCATATCACACCTGTGTACTCTCTCAGAAGTAGACAGGAGCTGGCAGAAGATGGAATGTTGAGTCAGAGGAAGACATGACTACATCTGGAGAGGGAAATTGACTGCGAGAGAGGAAAGGATGAATGAGAAAGATAGGAGCAGGCAGTCCTGAAGAAAAACTGGCAGATGATCCTCTATACGAGTATCTCAAACCTTGATTTAAAAGCAAAGAGGAATATAGATAAAGGTAACTTACCTTGACAGTTTAGGACTCGTGATATTGAAAAGTAAGAAAAAGAACGACCATCAACTTGATTTCCCCTATATATAAAACTCCTAGGAAAATAATAACGTGGCTAAATTTATGTTTCCCCTCAACACTAACTGAATTTGTAGCAAAATGTTGTAATCAGCAGTGAAAAATAGTGATAAATATATGTAGATAAAAGCTCTAAGCAAGCTGGAAATATGTTTGTCTTGTTCACTGTTGTATTCCTTCCATTTACGTTAATGCAGAATATAACAGACCCTCAAAAATATATGTTTAATGAATAAAAACACAGATAAGTTTTATAATGCTTACCAGATAAGCAAGATCTCACAAGAAAAAATCAATACTATACACACAAAAACTGATAACCCAGTTTGGTCTACTTTGAAATAAGAATTACAAACTATTAGAAGACAAAGTTTAGAACCATTTTACCATTTTATATTATTATAGATAAGAAAAAGCTCATATACAAAATGTGATGGTTAATATTGGGTGTCAACTTAATTGGATTGAAGGATGCAAAATATTATTTCTGGGTGTGTCTGTGAGGGTGTTGCTACAGGAGATTAACATTTGAGTCACTGGACTGGGGGAGGCAGACCCACCCTCAATCTGGGGGGACAACATCTAATCAGCTGCCAGTGTGGCCAGAATAAAAGCAGGCAGAAGAACGGGGAAAGACGAGACTGGTTTAGTCTCCCAGCCTACATCTTTCTCCCGTGCATCCACTTCCTGCCCTGTAACATCGGACTCCAAGTTCTTGAGCTTTGGGACTCTTGGACCTTTGACCCCAGACTGAAGGTTGCACTGTTGGCTTTCTTACCTTCGAGGTTTCGGGACTCCAACTGACTTCCTTGCTCCTTAGCTTGCAGACAGCCTATTTTGGGACCTCACCTTGTGACTGTATGAGCCAATACTCCTTAATCAACTCCTCTTTATATATACTTCCATCCTATTAGTTCCATCCCTCTAGAGAAACCTGACTAATACATAGATATTCACAAAGGGAAAGATTAAGGCTAAGGATTATCAGATCAACAGGACCTTGCCTTCCAAGTTGCCCTTCCTTCACTCCCCTCAATCTAGTTTTTAATTGCCTACTCTAAAATTAGATAAACAGTCACTTACGGTTGTCTCAGAAGTGCTTGGACCCTGCCTTCCAATCCTCAAATCCTGTACTATCCAATCATCTTGATGTATTATGATTACTTTTTACTTGTTGCATGGTCTCCCCAACTCCTTCTACTTAATCTAAATTTCTTTGTCTCAGTCAAGGCTCTGTCTTGCTTATTTGCAGCTGTATTTTCAGCACATAGAAAACCGACAGCACATAGTACGCACTCAACAAATATCTGTTGAGTGGAATAAAATGTATTTCAAATGCACTTCTCTTTCTGAACTTTGTAATCCCCAAAGCTTTCTCCATTAGATTTATATTCTATAATAAGCACAAAATAATTATTTCAGATAACTTGTTAAGACATATTTATTATGCAACCATAGGTATAAATAATTTTAATCATGTAAAAGTAATATATTTGAATCACTTCTTGACTTCACTATATCAGAAGTGAATAATTTTATTTTCTTAATATTAATGCTAATTAGAGAACCAATGAAACTACTGTATTGGTGTGTTTGCCAAAATAAATATTTTATCAAAAATCCTTGAAAATATATAATTTTCATTATTATTAATGAAAATACAAAAAGATTTATTTCTAGTTGAATGGTTTACAGAGCTGTAGCTTTTATCTAAAATCCATGAAAACAATGAAAATTATATATTAATATATATATTATATATAGTATATATAATATATAATTCAACTAGAAATAAATCCTTTTATATTTAAAAAGGCTCACATTATTTGCATTTGAAGTTGTTGATATTGATTACAAGTGGAAGCAGCAAGCTATTATGGAAGAAAACATTGAACTAGGAGTGCAAAGCAATGAGTTTTAGTCTTAGATTTATTATAACTACATGTGTAATCTCAAATCATAATATTTGGAGGCTGGTATTTTACCTCCAATAGGAAGTAACACTTGAGAATATCAGATAGGATTTAGTATATGAAAGCATTTTGTAAACTCAACACCACCATACAAATACAGTCATGTGTACTTAATGTAAAGAGGAAGATACATTCTGAGAATTATATCATTAGGCAATTTTGTAGCATGGACCTCATAGAGTGTACTAACACAAACCTAGGTCGTACATGGCCTACTGCACACCTATGTGGTACAGCTTATTTTCAGGCTACAGACTTGTGCAACATGTAACTGTACTGAATGATGTAGGCAATTGTAACACAATTATAAGTATTTGTATATCTAAACATAGAAAAAAATAGTAAAAATATGGTATGAAAGATAAAATTAGTACACATATATTGAGCAGTCACCATGAAGGGAGATTGCAGGACTGGAAATTGCTTTTTTGGGTGAGTCAGTGAATAAGTGGTGATTGAATGTGAAGGCCTAGAACACTATTCTATACTATGGTAGATTTTATATAAACACTGTGCACTTAGGTTACACTAAATTTATAAACAATAATTTTTTTTCTTCTTTCTTCTTTCTTCAATAATAAATTAACCTTAGTTTATACTGCAACTTTTTTACTTTATAAACTTTTTAATATTTTTTAACTTTTTGACTCTTTTGTATTGATACATAACTTAAAACACAGACATATAGCTGCACAGACATATTTTTTTCTTTATATCTTTATTCTATAAGCTTTTCTCTATGTATTTATTTACTTATTTAAGTTTTTTTTGTTGTTGTTGTTAAAAAACTAAGATATAAAAACGCAAACATTACCCTAAGCCTACACAGAGTCAGTATCATCAATATCACTGTCTTCCACCTCCACAGGTTGTCTCACTAGAAGGTCTTTAAGGACAATAACACGCTTACAGCTGGCATCTCGTATACAACATCCTCTTCTGGATATCTCCTGAAGTGACTTCCCAAGGCAACTTTATAGTTAACTTTTTTTTTTTAATAGTAGGAGTACACTCTAAAATAATGATAAACAGTATAGTATAGTAAATACATAAGCCAGTAGCATAGTCATTTATTATCAATATGAAATATTATGTACTGTACATAATTGTATGTGCTCTACTTTATATGAAAGGCAATATAGTATGTTTATTTCCACCAGCATCCCTATAAACACATACTGCCTTGCACTAGGATGTTATGATGGCTACAGTGTAATTAAGAGATTCAGATTTTTCATCTCTATTATAATATTATGAGGCCACCATTGTATATGCAGTCCATCATTGACCACAATGTTATGCTGGGCATAATGGTATATAACATTACTATGGTTACATTCTGCAAAGGACCTTTCTATTCTTAAACAAGGTTAGATGATATTAGTAAATAAAATTCAATATTCTCTGTGTACCTCACAAAGCAAAGAGACAAAATTTTATTGATGAGGAATCTAAGGTCAACTGCTGACTCATTTTAGCAGAAATTAGCTTACATTATAATAGATGTGCCTATTTATAATTCTGAGAGACTCCCTAAGGAGAATCATATTGAACTAGATGGCATTTTTACCAGACAGAATTCCTTTCCACTGAAATAAAAGTGAATGTTAATGAGTATGACTCCAATCATAGTCGCATTAATAATTCCAAAACATTTTTAACAAACAATAATAAAAAATGTTTACCCATCTTCTCATGCCAAGTCAATAGTAAATCCAGAAATCTTTTATCACTGATTCAAAATCTTTAATATGAAACAGCACCAATGTGGACAAAAGCAAAAATTTTCAGCATTGAAAGTGCTGGTTATAAATGCAAACATCAAAATATAGTTGAACTGATAATGAGTCTTAGGTGAATAGTTCCCAAAGGAATTGACCTAGAAATACTGGAACAAATACTGCTGAACATTCAAGTTCCTGTTTTGACTTCACCACAGAAAATATGCTGTTATTAACTAACTTAATTTAACAGTTTCTGACATTCATATGTTATCCCCAGATTGTGGAACTTCAGTTTTGTTTTCATTTCTAAGTGTTCGGAAAGTACACATAGTGTTCCAGAGAAATGATGTTAAACTCATTGGTTATCATTTCACAGAGTGACTGTGTGGAGAAAGAACACGAAATACTTCCTGTTTAATTAAGTTTAAAAATCTATCTTTTACTGTAAAATACCAAAGAGCATTTGTGATATTATTTTTATTTTATTTTACTGCAGATATTTTGTTTTACTGCAGATACATATAAAAAGGCACTTATAATTAAATTTCAGTATTTGTGCCATCCAAAGAGATATATGCGAAGACATTAAATTAGAAAAAGATATATGGAGACAAAGGATTTCTCCAGAGTGCACATTCCAAACAAATGTGTCTGTTATAATACAATGAATTTTTAAAAATTATTAAGCCCAGACACACAGATATTTTTAAATGAGTTCCATGTTTTCCATCTTCGATATGAAGGCTTTGAACATGCAATTGTTACAAAAAAATATAACTGTTGTGAAACGTCATGAAACATAAAGCTAGTAAAAAGGGATTCCAGGGTCAGGTGCAGTGGCTCACGCCTTTAAAATCTCAGCACTTTGGGAGACAAAGGTGGGTGGATCGCCTGAGGTCAGGAGTTCACAACCAGCCTGACCAACATGGTGAAACCCTGTCTCTACGAAAAATACAAAAATTAGCTGGGCGTGGTGGAGGGTGCCTGTAATCCTAGCTACTTGGGAGGCTGAGGCAGGAGAATCTCTTGAACCCAGGAGGCAGAGGTTGTAGTGAGCGGAGATGGCGCCATTGCACTCCAGCCCGGGCAACAAAGAGTGAAACTCCATCTCAAAAAATAAATTAATTAAAAAAAAAAAAAGAAGAAGAAATTCCAGGATGGAGACATAATGAAAATGTCTTTGATAATAACTCCCAGAAAAAACAAACAAACAAACAAACAAACAAACAAACAAACAAAAAACGGCATTTTATGGAGAATAGTCCTTTTCCTATCAGGGTAAAAGCAAAAGCAAGCAAAAATTAACCTTTTAGTTTTATTGGAGTGATTAACTTTATGAATCTGGGCCACATTCCATTCTCCAATAATATCTAAAACAAGGCACTATTAATCACCTAACAGTTATCTAATAACAGAAATTTAAGAAAAAATGTCCTTTTACAAAATAAATCTTATCTTAACACGATTTCTGCAATGAACTAGTATCGATATTTTACCAACTGTTTAGTCATCACTTGGACAAGTCACAGAATGATTTATTTTCAGAATGACCCCAAATTAAAGGGACTTGACAGCCTCCAGGTTCTTCTCCATCTTTGCTGATTTTAGAACTATCTGGGCAAGCAGAACTTGGTGACCAGCCAATGCCTGGCTCTTATGGTATCTCTAGCTGCTTTTCCCTTTCACATCCACTGTGCCTCCAATCTCCTTTCAAGAGCCAGCTCTGTCAAAAGCTGGGGAGGCTTCACAGATGGGTGAGTTCTTGAAAGCCCCTACATGCAAAACATCTACCTAGAAAACATCCTCTGATTTGTGTTGAAACACAAGTAATTGATTTCCATTTTGCTTTTAAGTTGGCTAAACTCCAAGAAACAAAACCCACTGGGTAACAACTTCAAAGGGGATGATAAGCCACAATACGAATACTGCTACATGAAATTATTATTGATGGTATATTTCTGCCTGAATTTAAATATCACAGAAGTCACATAATTTCACTTTGAAGATGAAAACATCATTCAGCAGAGACCTGTAATACAGATTATTGTCTAGTAGCACTGCCAGATACCATCATTATACAGATGTTCTATTGTAATTTTAGTGAATCATCAGAAAGTCTCATACAAACAATAGCAGTTGTTATCATCCTAAATCTTATATCTGGCAAAATTCTTATCTCTGGCCCTGAAGGCTTTAGATCCAATATTATAGGGAAATACGTTATTTTTCACATTTTAAAATTATTATTCAAAGTAATTCATCAAAAAGGTTTTTAAAGGCAAAAGTCATTTCATTCTCTTAGTCTTACTCTTTCATTCACTCCCATGTACACAAACATACACATATTATAAACATGCAGCAATATAAATAGTATAATGAAGTGAGTATTGTTTTTGAGTTTTTATAATTTCAGAAAAACATGAGGGGGAATCAGAAAGAAAACAGTCACGTTTCAAATGTTATGTTTACCATTCTAATTATTGTTGTGTAATAGCTGAATCTATATATTGAAGAATCAATTCAGCTTCATGCTTTGTCAAAAAACAAAACAAAACAAAAAAACCCTTACTATGAGTATACAGAATATTAGTGGCCCAAGCACTGGTAATAGTACTTTTGTATTAAAAAAAAAAAATGTAGGCGCACACACACATATACACACAAATTCAGACTCACATTGAGCATTGACCTCTGGTTTTAC
Source organism: Chlorocebus sabaeus (assembly GCF_047675955.1). NCBI lineage: Eukaryota > Metazoa > Chordata > Mammalia > Primates > Cercopithecidae > Chlorocebus > Chlorocebus sabaeus. Next base: position 68,980,068 of record NC_132920.1, on the reverse strand, counting down.
ATACTTTACAGACTGAAATTCAGGTTGGTGCTGGTATACATCTGAAAGGCAGATTTGAAGAAGCAGATTTTTGGTTCAAGGTTAATACAATAACTTGGAGATTTTAGTTGATTCTGTTTAATACAGGTTTATTCAAACATGTATTAAAAATAGTGACTGAGATTTTATTATGTGTCAGGCTTCTCTTATTTTCTTCTTATTTTTCTTTTTTCAGGTGCTGGGGGTGTAATAATCAGAAGACAGATTTGCTGCTTCTGCATTACTTATATTCTTGTTCTATACTTGGAAGAGAATAAATGATGCTGGGTATGGAGGGGAGGTTTTACTAAAGTAAGCGTATGTTCCATCCTTGCAGTGAATTATACATTTCTGAGTGGCAAGGAAGTAAATGCTGCCTTCTAATGTTGCCTTTATGAAAAATACAAATAAAATGCATTTAGATCTATTACTCTTAAAATAAGAAGCACCATGCCTTTTAGCTTATTTGTGGCCAAGGACAAAGATAACATACAAAGTTTAATTCGTTCAGTAAAGGGTTTCAGGCCAATTGACAATTTTTTTTTTTTTTTTTTTTGCTATTTCATTTGGTGGCATATTTGAAAAGTTACTTGAATGCCCAAATGAGAATACCCAGTTTCTTTTACACCTCTGAGAAGGCTTTATTCAATTCTGCATGTCAGAACAAATCCAACAAATCCAATTGGTTACCAGCACTACTCCCACAAATGCACACATGCATGCCCTGTGTGTTTTCAAATTTGAAGCTCTGATTTTCTTTCTTTTACCCAGATTGATCACTTTGATCCATTTGGGGTATCTTGACTTACATATACTACTAAAAAAGAAGACTTAATACACAGATTTTTTTTATTGGAAATATAAATTCAAAATGTATTAGATGCCAGATTCTTGTGTAAAGCTGTCATTTAACGTTTGGGAATTCACAGTATGCTAATTGCTTCTCAGAACATACAGAAGTCATCATGCATTCTTTGCAACTTAAAAGTCAACGATAAGTATGTCCTGCCTTTGAAAGATAAGGTGCATACACATATTTTATTTCCTTCAATTACATGAATCAAGACCTAAATAGAACCTGCTGAAATAAGATCAATGTATATTCCTTATAAAAGAAGTGATAAGAATGAACGTAGTCCTTTAAAAAGTTCATTTCATTCTTCAGAGGGCATAGAGTGTGAATAGTGGTAGATAAAATGAAAACGGAAATTCTAAGAAAGAGTTCTCTGGTACTTGTACCAATACGCCATGTTCTGTTCTGTGCTGAAAATGTTCCTGGCTCTGCTCTAATCTGCTGTTTCAGTTACACAGTCGTTTTTCTTTCATGAAAGATGTGGGAGGGTTTATATATTCCCTTAGCAGCCTCATGGCTAAAGAAGTGAAGGCCAAAATTGTTAATCAATAGATCAGTAAATAAGACTTTGTAAATTTACAAGAAGAGTTTTTATGCTGTAGTCTTCTCTGTTTCAGCTAGGTCACCTGCATTTTTTTCAATATGAGAGCTGGATGAGGTAGGATATAGGTACAGTACTAGTATAGGTTTTTGAATTTTCATTAAACTCAAAACACCTGAAGTTATACTTATTTCCCTTATTCCTATAAATGTAAGATATTTTCTTGTAGAGAAGCAATTTGAAGGCTAATCCTAGTTTAGAAATTATAGAAGAATTTATGTAATATTAAAAATATAATGAATTAAGGATGTGAACTCTGACAAGTCTAATTCTATGTGTGTCTAATGCATGGATGGCCTCTTGTGCTTAATTTAAAGCAATCACTGTCATAGAATATCCCTTCACTCTATTGAATATGAAGAAAATGATTCAAATCTTTAAATCAGACATTTAAAAAATGAAGCTCAAGTAATCATCAAGTAAGTTTTATGGCATATTATTTTCCACTAACAAATCTGCCCCATAAAGGGTATTGCTATGCCCCAAGGATATTTTTTCAGAGCATTTTTATTTATCTTATTTTCCTTTCCCTTAGGAGGTTTTTTTTTCAGCCTCATATGAAAATATCTTTTATTTTTTTTCACAGATCCATGTGCCTCCTGCTCTTTTGAAAACACTAATAAAACAAAATATCTTTAAAATGTCCAATTTCTCCAGTAGGACAATAATGCCAAGCTAGTTCATAATTGTAAAAATAAAAATAATTCTGATTTTGGATTTTATACATGTTTTAGGATGATACATTTTATGTCACAGAAAATTATAAACCTTCATGTACAACTAAGCTACATGTACATATTAGTGATATATTCTGCCTAGGTCTTTTTCTTTTAAGTTATTTTTTGTCTCTTATTTCTTTGATGTTGGCAGCCATTATGGTGGTGGTTTGATTTTTATTAGTGTTGGAGGGAAGAAAAACTACACTTACATGTTTTCTCAAGTCATATGAGAAAAGGCAAACTATTACACCCATTTGTCTGATTCCTATGGCACCTGTGTACTAAATGATGGGAATGACATTAGAAGTCAGCTGATGGGGACACTTTTTGTTTGTTTGTTGTAATGGATGGGCCTATAAAGAGTCAGTGATTTCAATCATGACTTGCTAGAGCTATGAGCAGATGAGGGTGCCATAAAATTGATGTATCCATTTCTTTATTGGATAGACAAACATAAAATGTCATGGCTACCAGCCTTAATTGTTATTTGAGTTATGAAAGTTAAAAATTTTTTATCCTCTCATTTGTTTACATATCATAACATGTTCCTAAGTTACCACACTTGAGCTTCTGTGAACTCCATTTTATTTCAGCTTGAATAAAACTACTGTATTAGTTAACTTTCCATAATAATAATTACAATACAAGGAAGATTAAGGGCACACTAATTTATTTACATTGTCCATGTCCCTGAAACTCAGAGTAGGATACTGGAGTGTTTTCTTTCATAAAAATGAGTTTGTTCATGTCTATGAAATTGATTTACATTCAAATCTTTTCAAGCCTGTAGTGTTTTGGAAAATCTGATACCAACTTGTGTATCTTAGAGAAGTTAAATTTGAAAGGTGTAATTTGTAATTTATGATTAAAAGATGGATTTACTTTTATTTTTTACATACATCATTTAAGTTTGTTCTTCATTGCAGATTCAAAAAAATGAAATCAATAATCTGGCCATGTGTTCTGAGAATTAGTTCAAGGTATTTTTAATGCTTTATAAGTACTTTGGTAAGGAGCTCTGTACCAGAATCTTGAGTCTAGAGCATTTAGCTATTTAAACTTACTGGAGCACTTCAGAAATTGGAATTCCAATTTGAAAGAATGAAGGTCTCCTAAAAACCTGAAGCACTCCAATAATTTTAAATTATTTCTACTTTGGAAGTTTACAGTCCTCATTACTTATAAAGAGAGGCACTTATAACAAAAGGGAAAGTACCACAAAAATTTCAAATCACTTTGTATAGTACAGGGTAATTTTAAGTCATTGAAGTACTTATAGGTTTTGCCATTTCATTTGAAGGCTTTCAATCTGAAAGGAAGTAAAGCAGCTCTTATAACATGACAATTCAAAATACACTAAGTAATTTCAAAATTAACGAAAACTATGGTGTAAAGTAGAGTACATGTAGTTAGAAAAAATATATAAAAATTAAATAATGTGTATGCTTTAAAATATAAGAGGGAGTTAAACTGTCCTATACATTGCTTAGTTGGCATAGAATAGCAGGATGTGGGTAAGGGGTAACAACCATATGATGGTAGTGCCATATTTTAAAATTAATAACTCAGAAAGTAGTTATTGAATTTTATGAGGAAAGATTAAAAAAACAAGACTGACATGCTTGGTTTTAATATTCCATCCAGTGGTATACTGGAGTCTGTTCAAAAAGGCTCACAAGAATCGACTGTGCATATATCTCTTCCCAGTTTTTTATTGTTCGGCAATGTTATGATGATAGCCTGACATCAGCCATGGTAGGAATATTTACACCATGGACGTTGACAAATGCTACAAATTAGGACCTTTTTCCTTTTGAGAGTCTATTGTGAACATTTACCAGCTTACCAACTGTTACATCCAGTTTATTTCTATGCTAGGTGTTTTCAATTTTAAGGGAACGGGACTCACTCAGTTTGCCTCAAGTAATGCAGAAATAATGGCAGTAATGAAAAAAATAAGGGAAAAAATAATTCTTAGCCAAGATAAGAGTCTCAGGCCAAGTGGGAAGAACAGAACAAACAATGAAAAATCAAGACTATCACTGAATGACAACTCAGAGGTCAGTGATTCAGAATCCAGTGCGGCTCTAGATTCCTCAGAAGCAGCATCTTAGCTTAGGATACCTTAACTAGCCTTCTGTTTTTGTTGTTGTTGTTGTTGTTGCTGCTGTTGTTGTTTTATTTTTATTTTATTTTAGTTTTTTACTTCCATAGGTTTTTGGGGAACCAAAGTGGTGTTTGGTTACATGAGTCAGTTATTCAGTGGTGATTTGTGAGATTTTGGTTATGTAACTCTGTGATTATCTTTCCATTACTAACTAGTTTCTTCATACTCTACTCTGCAATTTTTCTCTATGCCATAGTTTATGTTTACTTGTGATTTTTGCACCACTCATAACCCAATTTTACACATGTCTCATAAGACCCTCTCCTGTCTCATGGGTGCATCTGCGTGCCTGTGCATCCTTCCATTTTCAGTCTTTGTAGCCAAATGAATGATTTTTTGGCCATATTTCCAAGTCAAAAGTTCTGAGGTTGGGAAATCCGGTGAGCCAATTTTTGCGATGAACAACTGTCATAAAGGTCCTCTCACTGGAACTACTGAATTTCACACAATTTACTTGTTTATTGAGTATCTTCTTTAGGTATTATTGGAAACAATGCTAAGTAAGATTATCCCCAAACACAAGAAATTATTAGTCTAGTTGATTATAAAATTCTAGTTGACTAAATGATTATAGTAAAAAAATGAAATAAGCTAAGTAAAAAAGAAGTGCAAATATAGTACTATGAGCTTTCAAAGAAAGGAGAATATATTTATGGCTACATAAAAGCAGTTTCCAAATAGTTTAAAATGTTTTTGTAGATGGTAATCATTGATGAAACAAAGCTTAAGAGGACAACATTCTAGGCAGAAGGTGGAAAGAATAATCTGGACGTTATTTATGTTTATTTGATAATGTATACGCAAGAAGCAAAAACCATTTAAAAATAATATTAATGTATAAAAGCCTCCACAAAATTCAAAGATAATTTAGCTTCTAGGTAACAGAATTAAAAATATTTCCAATTCTATATGCCTTACCAACTCAGATGTTTTTATAATGCATATATAGTGCATTTATAGGTTTTAAAAATGAAATTTAAACAAAAAATGAGTATGAATTCAACTCGTCTGACTGGAATAAATGTAGATGTTTTAAAAAATAAGAATATTATGAAGAAAAGTAAATGTGATGGATATAGATCATGATTAAAACATTAACAGTTTTTATTTCAAGACAGTGATTAAAGGCATGCCTCAGACCTTAGAAATAGTAAGATAGCGCATAAAGAGAAACTCTGTGAGCTGTATTTTAATAAGGAAAATTGAAATCCACCAGAATCATAAAGGAAACCCCACATCTCAGGAGGAGGATGCAGGCAAACAGCCCCTATGACAGCATCCAGTTGATAAAAGTGAGTGAAGCCCCAGCATGTGAGACAGACAGAGAGCTCTCTGTGACTTGCTTTTCTCCTGGGGATCTGAGCAACCCAGTAGGCTGAGGGAGTACATTTTCTTTTCTCCCAAGCTCTGGAATGGACTCGCAGAGCGGCTTGGGTACTCTGTGAGGGAAAGACACCAGGACAAGCTGCTGAATTTTCCCAGAACCAAGAGTAAGAAGAGCAGGATGCCATTTTTAATCCAAGGACATACAAAACCAGCCATTCTGTGGTGATCCAGCAGCCTGGTCGCACAGGCATTTTAGGCTTTGGCCAGAAATAGGAGTACCTACTCTGGAGTGGCGTAGGGGCCTCCACAGTCAGAACTGTGGAAAGCACCTCAGCAGTAGGTGTTCCAATTATGCTCTCTCCATTGCAGGCCTGGGGGAGAAGGAGAGCTGCTACAACTGCAGTTTCTCCTGGACTGAGACTTGCAGCCAGGGTCAGCTTGGCAACTTGGAAGCGGTCTGTGTGTGTCATTGTTGGCTGCCCCAGCCTGCTCTCCTGAGATAATGGTGGAGCAGGACTCTCTCTACTCCATGCCTAGGCAGATCTCCAGGCATTCGGAGCAATAACTCTCCTGGTTCAGCAGCCTGAGCTGCCCCACCCTTCCTAGACACAGATTGTGGTACAGTGAAGACCTCTTCACTCCACACCTAGACAGATTCTCTAGGCATTTTGATTACCCATTCACCTGCATCAGCAGCCTAAACTGCCCCACACTTCCTTTGCATAGATTGTGTTGCAAGAAGGCCCTTTCTGCTCCATGCCCAGGCAGATCTCCAGGAATTCAAAGCACCTGCTTGCCCACACTGATAACCTGAGCCACCCCACCCTTCATGTGCAGAGATCCTAATGTAGAAGGTACTGCTCTACTCCACACCCAGGCAGATCTCTAGGCATCTGGAGCAGCTGCTTTCTGAATTAGGAGTTTAGGCTGCTCCCATTCCCATACAGAAAACTCAGGACCAAGGAGATTTCCCAGCTCCACACCTTGCCACACCTCCGGATGCTTAATAGCCATCCACTGGATATTCCCTCAGTATTGGTGCTTGTGCCTGCCATTGGGGAAACTGTAGGTGGACATGCCCAGTTTGGCCTTGCCCATCTGGCTCCTGCACCCAGGGGCTGAGGAGAGAACTCAGACCACAGTGCACTTCATGAATCAGCCCATTGCCTTAGGGAACAGAGAGCTTCTTCAGGTAAGCAAGGATCAAGTATATATGCCTAGTCATAACGGCCACAGACAGCTCTTACCCATAAGTGTCACCTACTGGCTTGTAGGTCAAACTGTACAGTCCAATATAAAACCTGTTGACAGAAGTACATAGGACTACAGAAGCCACGCCAAAAAACCTTACCCAACATTCCCTACAGCCACACCCCCTAGGGAAGGAATGAAAGGGAAAGAAGAAACAATAATATTATCTAGAAAAAAAGTGCTACCCACATGAAAAAAATGACAAAAGCTAAAAGTGTCAGCATCTCCAGGTGAGAAGGAACAAGTTCAAGAATTCTGGCACCATGAAAAAATCTGAATGTAGTGATACCACCAAAGGACCACATGAGCCCTCCAGCAATGGTCCCTAACCAAAATGAAAATTCAAATGACAGATTAAAATTTCAAAGCAAGGATTGTAAGGAAGCTCAATGAGATCCAAGACAAGGTCGAAAATCAGCATAAATAAACTTTTCAAGCAATTTAGGAAATGGAGAAGGTATACACATCTTAAAAAGAAATCTATCAGAGCTTTTAGAATACAAAAACTCACTTAAAATTTTTCAAAATACAAATGAAAGCTTTATTAATAGACTGGGCAATGCAGAAGAAATAATTTCAGAGCTTGAAGACCAGTCTTTCAAACTAACCCAGTCAGATAAAAATGAGAAAATAATTTTTTTTAAATGAACTTCTTTGAATTTTAAAATGAATTTCTTTGAGAAATATTGGATTATGTAAAGTGAACAAACATACAAATTACTGGCATTCTTGAGAGAGACAGAGAAAAAGAAAACAACCTGGAATACATACTTGAGATAATAATTTAAGAAAATTTCCTTAATCTTGCTTAAGAGGTAGACATCCAGTTACAACAAATTCAGAGAACACCCATGAGATACTATGTAAGACAGACATCACCAAAGGATATAGTCACCAGACTATCTAAGATCAACAATAAAGAAAAAATCTTAAAGGCACTTAGAGAAAAGGTCAGATCACATACAAAGGAAACCTCATTAGGCTCCAGACTTCTCAGAAGAAACCTTATAAACCAATAGAGACTAAGGGCCTATTTTCAGTATTCTTAAATAAAAGAAATTCCAACTAAGAATTTCATATCCTGCCAAACTAAGCTTCATAAATAAGGGAGAAACAAGTTTTTTTGAGGCAAGCAAGTGCTAAGGGAATTCATTACTGTCAGACCAACCATATGATAAATCCTTAAGGGAGTTCTAAACAGGGAAATGAAAGAATGATACCTGCTACCACAAAAATATGTTTAAATACATAACTCATAGCCCCTATAAAGCAATAGAAACCACAAAGCAACCAGCTAACAAGTTCATGATAGGATTGAGACCTCACATGTCAATGTTAACTTTGACTATAAATAGTCTAATTGTCCCACATAAAAGGCACAGAGTGACAAGCTGGATTAAAAAATAAAACAAACAAAACAACCAAGACCCATTTGTCTACTGTCTTTAAGAGACTCATCATACCTGTAACGTAATGACATTCATAAGCTCAAAGTAAAGGGTTGCAGAAACATCTATCATGCAAGATTGAACACAAAGAAGCAGCAGGGGTCACTATTATATCAGATAAAAAAGACTTTAAATCAACCGAAGTAAAAAAGGACAAATATGGGCATTACACCATGATAAACGGTTCAGTTCAACAGAAGTTTAACTATTCCAAATACATATGCATTCCACATTGGAGCACCCAGATTCATAAAACAAGTTCTTCTAGTACTTCTAGTACTTCTGTGAAAAGACAGCTATATAATAACGGTAGGGTACTTCAACATCCCACTGACAGCATTTAGACAGATCATTGAGGAGGAAAATAACAAAGAAATTCTGGACTAAACTTTGACACTTGACCAATTGGACCTAATAGATATCTATGGAATACCCCACCCATGAACCACAGAATATACATTTTTCTTACCTGCACATGGACCATACTCCAAGATTGACCACATGCTTGGCCATAAGGCAAGTTTCAATAAATAAATAAATAAATTTAAATCATATCAACCAGACTCTCAGACCATGGTAGAAATAAAAAGGAAAATCGATACCAAGAAGTTATTTCAAAAGCACACTATTATATGGAAATTAAACAACTTAGTCCTGAATGACTTTTGGGTAAACAACAAACTTAAGGCAGAAATAAACAAAAAATCTTTGAAATAAAGAAAAACAGACATAACACACCAAAATATCTGGGATGAAGCAAAAGCAGTATTAAGAGCAAAGTTTACAGCATCAAACACCTATCTCAAGAAGTTAAAAAGATTTCAAATGAGTAATCTAACGTTACAGCCAGAAGAACTAGAAAAATAAGTAAAAACCCCAAACCTAGAAGAAAAGAAATAATGCAAATCAGAGCAGGACTGAACAAAATTGGGACCCAAAAATCAATACAATGAATCAATAAAACCAAAAATGGTTCTTTGAGAGGATAAACAAGATCTATAGATTGCTAGCTAAATTAGAAAGAAAGAGAGAACATCCAAATAAGCACAATCAGAAATGACAAACGTGACAATATAACCAATCCCACAGAAATACAGAGAATCCTGAAAGACTATTATGTATACGTATACATATATGCAGACAAACTAGAAAATTTAGATGGAATAGATACATTTCCAGACGCATACAATGCCCTTAGATTGAATTGGGAAGAAATTGAAACCCTGAGCAGATCAATACTGAGTTCTGAAATTAAATCAGTAATAACAAACTTACTAACCTGATGAAAAAACTGCAGACCAGATGGATTCGCCATTGAATTCTACCAATGTTCAAAGAAGACCTGGTAACAATTCTACTAAAATTATTCCAAAAAATTGAGGAGGGACTCCTCCATAAATCATTTTACAAAGCTAGCATCACCCTGACACCAAAAATGGCAAAGACACGACACAGCAGGCCACTACTAGTGATAGAACATGGACACACACACACACACACACAAAATCCTCAAATTACTAGCAAACTGAATTCAGAAGCACGTAAAAAAGTTAATGCATCATGATCAAGTAGGCTTCATTCCTGGGATGCAAGGTTGGCTTAACATATGCAAATCGATACATAACATTCATCACATAAACATAATTAAAAACAAGAACCATATGATCATCTCAATAGACCTGGAAACAGCTCTTGATAAAATCTAACATCCCTTTATGATCAAAGCTCTGAAGAAACTAGTCATCGAACGAACATACCTCAAAATAATAACAGCAACACATGATAAATTTGCAGCTAACATCATACTGAATGTGCAGAATGTAGAAGCATCCTTCTTGATAAATGGAAGAAGATAAGGATGCCCACTCTCACCACTCTTATACAACATAGTGCTGGAAGTCCTTGTCAGATAAATCAGGGAGAAGAAAGATATAAAAGGTATCCAAATAGAAAAAGAAGAAGTCATCTCTCTTCTTATTGATGATGAACTGATAAATAACTTCAGTAAAGTTTCTAGATACAAAATCAATGTACCAAAATCAGTGGCATTTCTATACAACAATGACTTGCATTGCCATGTTAAGAACCAAATCAAGAATACAATCCCATTTACAATAGCTGCAAAATAACATACCTAGGAATATATCTTGCCAAGGAGCTGAAAGATCTCTACAAGGAGAACCACAAAACACTGCTGAAAGAAATCACAGCTGACACAAACGGAAAAAACATTCCTTGCTCATGAATTGGCAGAGTCAGTATCATTATAATGGCCATACTGCTTAAAGCAATCTACAAATTCAATGTTATTCCTATGAAGCTACCAATATAGTTTTTCAAAGAACTAGAAAAAATATTTAAAAAGTCATATGGAACTAAAGAAGAGCCTGAATACCCAAAGCAATCCTAAGGAAAAAGAACAAAGCCGGAGGCATAACATCACCTAACTTCACACTATACTATAAGGCTACAGTAACCAAAAGAGCATGACACTTGTACAAAAACAGACACATACACCAATGGAAGCCAGAAATAAAGCTGCACACCTACAGCCATCTGATTTTCAACAAGGTTGACAAAATAAGCAATAAGAAAAGGACTCCCTATTCAATAAATAGTGTTGGGATGGCTGGCTAGCCATATGCAGAAGAATGAAACTGGATCACTACCTTTCACCAAATACAAAAATCAGCTCAAGATGGGTTAAACAATTACATGTAAGACCTAAATTCTTCTAGAATTCTTATAGTTTGAGCTCTTACATTTAAGTGTTTAATCCATATTGAGTAAATTCTGGACATTGGCCTTGGGAAAGAATTTATGACAAAGTCCTCAAAAACGATTGCAACAAAAACCCCAAAAACTGACAAATGAGTTCTAATTAAATTAAAGAGCTTCTGCACAGCAACAGAAACTATTAACAGTGTAAACGCACAACCTACAGAATGGAAAAAACATGCTCACAAACTATGCATGTGACAAAGGTCTAACACTGAGAATCTGTAAGGATCTTAATTCAACAAGCAAAAGACAAGCACTTTAAGAAATGGGCAAAAGGTATGAATAGACACTTTTCAAAAGAAGACATGACACACAAGTGGTCAACAAAGTGAGAAATTCTCCACATCACTTATCAACAGAGAGCTGCAAATCAAAATCACAATGAGATATCATCTGACACCAGTCAGCATAGCTATTATTAAAAAGTCGAAAAACAGCAGATGTTGGTGAGGCTATGGAGAAACGAGAATGCTTATACACTGTGGTGGGAATGTTAATTAGTTCAATTACTATGGAAAGCAGTTTTCAGATTTCTCTGAGAACTTAAAAGAGAACAACCATTTGACCCAGCAACCCCACTGTGGGGTATATACCCAAAGGAAAATAAATTATTCTACCAAAAAGACACATGAACTCATATGTGCATCACAACACTCTTTACAATAACACTCTTTACAATAACAAACACATGGAATCAACCCAGGTCCCATCAACAGTGGATTGTATTAAAAATGTCATATGTATACACCATACATATACAAAAATGTATATGTATACAGCATATGTATGCTGCCACAAAAATAAATGAAATCATGGTCTTTGCAGCAATATGAATACAGCTGAAGGCCATTATCCCAAGCAAATTCATGCAGGAACAGGGAACCAAATACTGCAGGTTTTCACTCATAAGTGGGAACTAAACATTGGGTACTCAGGAACATAAATGGCAATAATAGACAATGGGAACTACTAGAGGGAAGAGGAAGAGACGGATGCAAGTGTTGAAAAACCAACTATTGGGTACTATGCTTAGTACCTGGGAGACAGGATCAATCATTCTCCAAATCACAGCAGCATGTAATATCCCCAGATAACAAGCCTGCACAAGCATCCCTGAAACTAAAATGAAAGTTGAAATTATTTTTTAAAAATTATCTTAAAAAAAGAAAAATAAATAAAAGTACATGAGTAATTTCCTTTAAAACAATGAGGGTTTTACCACTTTACAGCAAGTGATGGAAGATCCCTTTCTTCAAACCTTCATCCTATTAGTTAAAGTATTTTCTATATGAAGAGCTTGGATAAGATTTTGAGGTGAACAAATTCCCATTCTTGCACGTTCTCCATTACTTTCTGCTTTGTCCTTTTCCTACCCAGTCATAAAACCCTTTGGGGTGCTCCCATCATTGTGTCATTTGCTCAGCATCCTCAGACTGCGTTTTAGGTTCCGTGACTTTTCTCACACAATCATATTCTCTGACCTTTTTTATCCACCTGTCACTATTTATCCACCATTCTTCCATTCCCTCTAGGTCCTGCTTTCTGCTGGACAAAGACAAAGAGTGGCAATGACTTATAATAAGATAAAAAAAAAATCAATGCTACAAGGTTAATCGACTATTATAATATCCTTCCCATTTACCCAATGCTTTAATTTAAAACGCACATATCCATCTTCATCTCCATCACTCTCATCTTACTCCAAGTTACCATTCTTTCTCATTTAGACTACTGGAAATAATTTTCTTACACCTGTCTTATCCACTGAGTGATACACAAAGATATAAATTCAGAAGTAAATAAAAATGAATACAGAAATCAGACCACTTAGTCTTTTGTTTAAAAAAGAAAAGTCAGTGGCTTCAAAGTTCTCTAGAGAAGAATTCAAATAACTCTCCTGGCTTGGCTGGGTGCGGTGGCTCACACCTGTAATCCCAGGACTTTGGGAGGCTGAGGTGGGTGGATCACCTGAGGTCAGAAGTTCGAGACCAGCCTGGCCAACATGGTGAAACCCCATCTCTGCTAAAAATACAAAAATTAGCCAGACGTGGTGGCACATGCCCATACTCTCAGCTACTTGGGTGGTTGAGGCAGGAGAATCACTTGAACCTGGAAGGTAGAGGTTGTAGTGAGCTGACATCATGCCACTGTACTCTAGCCTGGGCGACAGAGTGAGACTTCATCTCAAAACCAAAACCAAAACCAAAACCAAAGCAAAAAAACCACAAAACTCTCTGGGCCTAAAGTGCCCTGACTGATCCAGGCCCTGCCTATAGCTCCTGTCTATTTACTACCCTTTGTCACTCAGTGTATTCCAGACATACCAGCATTCTTTCTTTCCATTTCAGCCATTTTGTTCTGTCTGCTCTCTCAGCCCAGAGTGCTTGGATCAAATCTTCCTGTGATAGGCTCCTTGTTGTCCTCAGGCCATGTCTCTAATGTCTGCTTCTCAAAAAGGCCTCCCCTGACTGCACAAAGTAGCCCCTCTTGTTGCTTCTGTCTCTAACAAGAAGTCTCTCTTTTGCTTGTTTATTTCTTTATTATTACTCTTTCCCTCTACTAGGAGAGATGTCTCCTGATAGCAGGGATCTCGCCTGTATTGGTCACTGCTATACCACCATAGGTAGGCATAATTAGGTTTGGTTTTTCTATAATATAAAAGACCAAAGTATACAGTTTCTACAGTGGTTGTAGACAAATAGACATTTATTCCTCTCATATAAAAGAAATGTGGGGGATAAGTGGTCAAAGCTCATATGATATCCTCCATGATCTTATTAAGAACACAGGCTCCAATCTTACTGCTCTACTATCCTCAAAACACAAACTCCAACTGCAGAGTCACACCATGGTCAAGAAAGCTGCTATTGCACTAGTCCTGAGTTACCATACTTCCAGGAAGACATATGTAATAATTCCTCTGCATGTCACTGGCTAGAAGTAGTCACATGGCCATACCTTACTGCAAAGGAGGCTGGGAAATGAGGTACTTATTTTGTGTGGCAATGTAGAATCAAACATCAAGCTGCATTACTGAGGAAGAATAAAATTGATATTGGGTAGCAACATCTTCCACAGGATATAAGGTTAGTTAGATTCTATAGTTTATTGGAGTAATAAAGGGCTTTATTTTGATTCTGTATTCTTTCTTTATGCTAAGTAGTTGCAAGATGACTGCCTAAAATTCCTTTGTTCACATCCAGGGGAAGACAGGGAATGAGGCTGAGTCACCTCAGGTTGTTTTCTCAATAGGGAGAGGGGGTTTCTTTCTTATACATCCCAGAAAATGTCTCCTCTAATTGTATGGATCATAACGGAATCAACAATTATGCCTAAGGGAAGAGACTAAGATAAATCAGATGCATCTTTATAGAACTAGAAGTTTGAGCTACCTTACCCCATAGCAAATGGATTATGGGTAGGAGCTCTGGATACCTGATTGGCAATCAGAATAGCTATCACGAACAAGGGCATGGAAGTTGGCCAGGCCATTTTTGGTGGCACATGTTTCCCAACTCAGATCATATCACATATACATGTTGAGTAAAAAGACAGCCGTCTCCTAATTTTCTTCATTTTCTTCTTTTCTTGTTCTTATCAACTAAAATCCATATAAGTCCAACAACTATGCTGGCTAACATGGAAGTCATTAGCCACATGTGGCTATTGAGCATTCGAAAAGCAGCTAGTCTAAATTGAGGTGTGCTGTAAGTGTAAAATACACATTGGAATTCAAAGACATTATGAAAAATAGAATGTAAGTATCTTCCTAATACATTTTAAACTGATTACATGTGAAAATGTTAATATTTTACATATATTGGGTTAAATAAATTTTTTTTAGAATGAATATATTATTAGAGTTACAATTACTAAATTTTAAAATACCTTTTTTAACTTTTATTATGGCTACTAGAAGATTGCAAATTATGTATGTAGCTTACATTATATTTCAGTTAGACAGCACTAATTGATAACACTTTTTTCTGTCACCTTACACGAACTCTCTACCTTGAGTTCATCTACCTTCAAGCAAAATTGAACTATGTGCTACTAACATGCTCTAATTCCATATCTGAATTCCCCATCTCTACTTACCTTTCAAGCTCTTACTCCAATGCCATCTCATCAACAAAGACTTACTATGATTCCTTTACAACTAGAAGTCATATCTTCTTCTCCAATACCATACAACTTTACCTGTGCAGTTTGATGGCAGAGAACACGTTTTCTATATATCAGAGTGAATTGTTTACATGTTTTAACACTTCTATAGACCTCATGTTTTCTTTTCTTGGGAAATGTGGTGGTTCTGTATATTTGTATTCTACCTTAATTCCTTGGCTATGATAGGAGTTTAACAAAGCATCTGTGGGTGACAGAATATATAGTGCTGCTGTGAAAAACAAAAAAGGACAGATAGGCCTATTCTAGAAGGAAGGCTGAAAATAAATGAGTGAATGCTGGAGAAATAGCAAGGGCCAAGAAGGCTTTTGAAAGTGATGAAATACTAGTTGTGTGCCATAAAGAAAAAGAATACTTCCTACGAAAGCAAGGAGTATGCTGTTGAGAATCCACATCATTCACAGTCTAGATCTAGGCTTTTAAGCAAATGCTTTATTTTCAACATATGCTTGAACTGAAATGGTTCAAGGAAAAAAAGTCTCAGACTTATCATAAAAATTTGGAAAATTACTTCTGAGTGTCTCAAATCAATTCAGTCTAAAATGCTAGTAAAGTGTTCATGACATTTTAGCATTCAGGGGTCCCTTGAGAGCAGGAGTAAAGAAAATCTATCCAAAACTTCTCCTTAGGGTCAATTTCCCTTCATTAATTGTACTTAGAACTACTAGTGCTTCCTAAAGCCTGAATGGTTTTCTCAGTCTGACTTTCCTGTTAGAATTGTTACGTTCCAAGAGTGCTCCAGAGAGCCTTCTAGCTGACTCTATTTTTCTGCACTTAGCTAGCCAAGGACCTCAAGGCTGTTAAGACTAAACAGAGACTATGCATGATAGTCTAATTCAAGGTCAAGCTATAAACTATCCTCTATCCGGCCACAGTTGCCAGGAAAAAAGTTCATGGGCATTAAAACATTAGAAATGGTTGAATATTCCTGAGCACTTAAATTGGGAACCAATAGTTATAGAATATTATTCTTTAGTTTTTCCTCAGAAGATCTTATTTACATTTAAGGTCAAAACTATTATCTTCAACAGATTCAATCTGTACTTTTCGTAAGATTCTCAATACCTATGGTCTTTAATTTATTTAATTTATATCATTTAATTGATAATTTAATTATAATTGATAATTATATGATAATTTAATTATGATAATCATATAATTGATAATTATATGATAATTTAATTATGATAATTGTATAATTTATTATAATTTATAATTACTTTAATTTATATCATTAAATATTATTTAATTTATATCATTAACACATTTGTTACTCATTGTAACTATAGTGTTCCGAAATAGCTTGCAGCACTGTCAGACAAATTTAAAATAAGTAAGAGAAATTGGCAAAAAAAAATAGATAAGTAAACTCTAATATGAAGTTATACTGAGCACAGCATGCATACTGTGAAGACCTATACACTTGCTAGATGTGGGCTACATTTTCAGTAGTCAATTGTAAAATTGCATAATCAGAATTTATAACAAGTGGGCATTTGTTTTCCAATCCATCTGTCAATATGATATAGTTTCACTGTCTTCAATCATTTACTCTCTTTTTAAGGTATATCTGTTTCCCAGGCAGCATAGCTATAGAAGAACTATCTTTTTTTCCTACATAAACTTCCACCTGCTTTATTTAGAGCAGCAGATATTCATTACATTATTGGAAAAAGTAACTGAAAGTGAAGGTAAATCCCTTTAAAACACACCAAATTTTTATGGTAAATATTATAAAGCAAGAATAAAAAACATATAAGTTAAATTGAGATGTTAGTAAAAAAATTTATGATATATTTATTTTTATTTTAAAATTGTGTTTGTAATTTAACTATACATCAATTCTTAGAACTGCAGACTGAATTACATGCTGATTTTTCCAACCAAAAATTAAAAGGGACAAAATGATATTCTGTCAACAATGTAGTATGATATGAGTAATTCTACAACATTTCTTATAGAAACTATGAAATCACATCTTGCAAAAATTGAAATTTTAGTTTGCAATTGATTTGCATTAAAATTAAATTTTAAGTTAATTTGAATTAATTTTAAATTATGGCTCATATCCACTATAAGCCATAATAAAAAGATCTGGTTGGACTGGTGGGGATAAATGCTACTGCAAATTATGTGGGGTGTTTAATGGAGACTAGTTTTCAAAAACATTAGTTTATTGGAGAATCTTTTTCCTTTAAAGCAACCTTTAGTTCTCCATCAATGTCATATTTGGGTACTTAGTAAATACTCAGGTAATTAGTATGCCCTTACATTAACTAGTTAATTAACTTTATTTGTTGCTTTTTGATAGATTTTGTTTTCCCATGCTAGAATTCTGCTTTTAATTCCACATTTAATTATTCAGGTAGCTAGAGTCACATTATCTCCAAACTGCTTTTTAGCTGATGAAATTGAACCCAGCATTCTCCCTGTTCTCGCCTACTTGGTAATATACTGTACCTTTCTATTGATTAAGTAACTTTCCTTGGTAGGCATCGGCTCTTATAATTTATTAGATTCTAAACTATGAACCAGCTCAGAATTTCAGGTTACATAGTTAGGTAAGAACAATGTGTAAATTTCTTTTCTAAAACTTAATTTCTAATAAGAGTCTCTGTTCTGCATCGAAATCCCAGAGACTTAAATAATCTCCCAGTATGAGGAGATCATCCATCGTTTCTCATTCTGCAATGCAAGGTCACTCTAAATAAAACTTCCTTTTAGAGATTTCTTTGTTCCTGGGCACATAGGAAAAAATTCCATTGCTGTAGGAAACTCATTGAGGCTGCCTAAAAACATGAGCCACCCCAAAGCAAGTCCCGCTGCCCCTTACACTAGCAACTAAGGGCTCTGTGATGTTGGCTAAGGCCTTCTATTGAGCTCTAATACAGGCTAACCAGCTATTTCTGTGGTACAGCTTCTGCACCTTCCTGGAGGACAGGAGAACTCTGGGGTCTGGTTATTTTTCTGGACTCTTTTCAGGAATGTAGCACATGGCCTTTCTGCTCTTATGCCCCCAAATATATCTGGGGAAAGCGTATTATATTCTCTTACCCTGAAAGACATTATTTAGAATTGGCGTGAGAAAGAAACCAAAACAAAAATGGAAAAACCCAAATCTCTAAATTTAGATGTTTGGTGAGAAAATCCAGGACAAAGCACTGAAAAATTCTAAATCAGTTGAGACTACACACACTGTATAAATTAGAGGAATGGAGGCATGAAATAGAAATTAGGATTAGCTTCAGGAAGAGAGTTTTTTTCATGTATATCTGAGTTTTTGCCCTGAAATTTGTTCCTTTTAATACACATATCTAATTATGTCACTTCTTGTTCTAAAACCTTCAAGGACTTTCTACCATATATAATACAGAATAAAGTTCATATTCTTTATAGTGGTTCTCAAAATCCTTCTGGTTAGGCTTTAAGCTTCATTTTTAGACCACTTCTCTCTATACTATAGGCTACAAACACAATTATCTATACAATTTGCAAACAGATACAGAAGCATACATACTTCTACCCTAGCTGCTCTCTGTAAGTGATGCATGGGATAAGCAATAAATGCCCAAGAACTCGGGAAGAGAGAAGTATGACCTCCTGCTCTGTGACAGTCACACTCTAAATAAACATACAGCAGAACAAAGATGTACAAAATATTCTTAAAGGAACAAAATGTCATCAAATTAAGAATTTGTATAATCTAATTGTTAACTTGAACATCACCAAAAACTTTTCTTAAATCTTTAGCAGACTGAAAAAAGATCAGGGATGGAGCATTGATAGAAAAGAGAAAGCTAGGGAGCAAACATTGACTGAGACCCCATTGTACTGCTCAAAAGAGAGTGCCTTGTCATCACAATTAGCATATAATTAAGTTGTTTCTATAATGAAGATGGAAGGATACAGCTACCAGACCTAATTATACAATCCTGGTATTTAATATTTGTGAGAATAGGACCTTGTTTTTTCTCTTTCATTGTTGATTTCCTCAGTGCCTACAACAGTGAGTGGCGAATGGATGCACTCAATATTTGTTGGAAAATTAAGTCTCATTAACCCCTACAGCTCCAATTCTGTGTGTTCCTAGCCATCTTTTAATTATGATGTAACTTTTTATATAGTTTTGACAACAAGGAGTGAATGTACCTATCAGTGAATAGATTATGAATTTATAAAAGTATCATTCTACATTTTATACATTGCTTTCTTGTTAATTTATTTAAATTGAATCAATCTGCTAGAGACTGATGATTCTCGAAAGCACTAATATTCAAACTTGTAATTGTACAAAGCTCAGAGTGAGAGAATGTGACCAACCAAGGTTCTATTCATGTGGGGATCCTTCTAAAAGGCCATGTGGTCTTCCCTAGATGACACACCTCTATCACACTGCATGCTTCCTTTGAGCTACAAACCTGCTGAAACTCTGGTTTTTGTCATACTCACTCACAGATCAGTTTTTCTAAGTAGTCTTTGTCTTCTGTATTGAGATTGCATAGAAAGCTTCCCTGGCATCAAAAAATTAAATAGAAGGTCTGCTTCCCTCATTGTTAATGGTGGGAAGTAACATCTGCCTTGCTGAAATGTTGTGAATCTTAGTGATAATATACTGTAAAATTCTGAGTACAATGGTAAGAGAAGTCAGTGCTCAGTAAACGATATCTATCATAAGTATTGTTTCAATAATTTGTTAGTATTTCTATTGTAATACTGCATTTCAATTCCATTCATTTTAACAAGTATGTTTTCAGGTAAAGTTCTTAACTCAGAGCATTAAAATTTAGTCTCTTGTGCCTCAGTTTCTTCATCTATAAAATAAAGATAAAAACAATACCCTCATAGAGTATTTGTGAGATTTAAATTACCTTATACATATAAAACGGTTAGAACAGTGTCTACTACATTTGTAAAATCTCATTAAATACTAACCATTATTATTAGTAATATTACTAGAATTTAGAGGAGAGACAGGTGAGTAAACTATAAAAATAGTAATATAAGCAACCCTAGAGTATGCAAAAGAACCAGAAATAACCCAAAGAAATAAGGGATGACTTTAATTAGGGTGTGTTAGTTGAGAGGTTTCCTGGAGGAGGCAGAATGTGAGCTTGTTTTTGAAGGCTGATTAAGATTCACCAATTAGATAAGGGCTTGAGGTTGCAAAATGAAAAAATCAACTCCAGGACGATACATGGCATCCAAAAGAGCATGGTGCATTTGTGGAAGTAAACCAAACAATTGTTTCGCTGGGTGTAAAGTGAGGTTGGGGAGGATGGTTGTTGTGGGAGAAGATAGTTCCCAAGGAAGACACAGAAATGACAGATATCTTGTGTCCTACACATTTTGGATTTTATCCTGAGATTCTTAATTTAGGGTACTTGCACCTCTATCGAGGTGACCATAAATACCTAGAACTTGGGCACAAAGTCTTGCGTTGTAGATGCATTTTAAGTGGGGGAGAATGTTCAAAGCATTTTAATAGATTTTCAAAAGGATCTGTGTTGTCAAAATGAAAAACCACTGTTTGTTGTTGAGGATGACATTAAGGATTTTAAACGCGATCAGGTTTAGTTTTGGAAAGGTCCTCCTAGTGGCAGTGTGAAAGAACACTGGCTGGAAGAGATTTGGAGTGAGGAGTAAGGAGACTGTGTGAAGCGTCCAGGCAAAATAAAGGTCTGCGGGAGGAGGGATGGGGCATAGAAAGAGGAGAATGTCCACTCTCCATTAGGTATAGAATGATTTGTTCTTCCCATTAGGATCTGTGGGATGTTTAATATGTGCCAGGCACTGTGCTAGCTGCCAAGAAGAGAAAACTCCAGCCCTTAAAGAGCTTTGAAACTAATAGAGAAAACAGGCAATGGAAAATTATCTAATTATAATCGTGTAACTGCTATGTCTCCCCCTTAAATTGAGGTTTCCAGAGTTCAGGGACCCTGTCTCATTCATCTCACTGTCTTCTAACTGGCCCAAAAGAAGTGCTCAATTAGTCCCTATCTAATAGAATACATATCTTAATTGTCCCTTGCCTGGTGGACTCTTATGAGTGCTTATCTCTACTGACAGTAAACATACCTACATGGGCTTCTAGTCTGGTGCTAATGCTTGCCTTCTTACCTTTAATATCAAGACCCTGCTCAGAGATGAATCTTATGATAACCTGAAGTTTGCAAGTTACAGAGTAATAAATTCATTTATTCAAATTCTTCATGAAATTACTTCAATGTCTGGATATGTGATTACATCTGCTTGCCACTGATTCTACATGTTTTTAGTCATTAAATTATCCCCCTTGTAAGGTTTTTTTTTCTAACTTGATAAAAAAGAGTAGCAATATTGTTTGATTTGTCCTGTTTTTCTTTTGGTTTTCCCCTCTCCCTTCATTCAGCAAATATATTCAGTGCCTGCCATGTGCCAGCACTGTGCTAGGTGTAGGCGGAAAAAAAGATAAATGGGAGCCAGGTCCTACCCACAGGCAATCCTCAGCTTAGTTTGCGATGACAAATCACATGTGGACAAGTAGTTATGATCAAAAGAGCAGTTATGCGAACAGAGGAAGAGAAGGGTGACTCCTTTCACCTTGGGAAAAAATACTGGAGATACAAAGCTGAATTAGACAATACCTCACCTTCAAAGATCTCACTAGAGGGAATATTTTGCAAATGCTAATTAAGAGGGGCAGGGAATTTTTAAGGAGGAGCAGCCTCATACCTGAAAGATGCCTCATCAGGCACTTAGAAATTGTAACATAAAACTCAAAAGAAAGTCATGGTTGAAACTAGAAATAGTTCAAATAATGCAATACCTGAAGGACCTACTCTGAATGCAACATGCAAATTTTAAAAAGATAATTATACAAAGAATCAGTGGGTTTCTCTCATAGAATGAATGCAAGATACTTCTGTATGAAGTATAGGTTGCTTAAGTACTTTTAATGTAGTTACTGCAAAACCTAGGGATTCTACCTTGAAAGGGTTGTACAGTATTTACAATCAACCAGCTTCCTAACCTATCCCTAGAAAATCTTGGTGACTGGCACCTACCTGCCCATCCTATTTCACCTGGGCTTTGGGTCACTTCCAAGCCATTTATTATATCTAAGATCTCCTATCTGAACTGATTAGCATTTGCAAGACCAAACTGAAAATATAGCTTTTCTCTGCCTTATTTTTTTTTTCACATAATTTGAATGACTTTACTTGAAGGTTTTCTGAGTAGCATTTAACCTTTTCAAAATTATGTATATTTGTAATTTGCAGAGCAAATCATTTGTCCCATGGTTGTATAGGAAGAGGGGTACCTGGTTGCAATAGAAGTAGAAAAAAGCTGCCCAATTAAAGTAAAGAATCAGCTATTTTATATACTTTTGGATGTCTGAACTAACATTTCCATTGGTGGTGTTGTGGCTAAAGTAGTAGTAAGGAAAACACACATTTCAACTTGAGCTTCTGTCTGGGGAATGGATGACCTGAAGCTGTCTTGGGCTGATGTGATAGGTAGTGGTTAAGGGCATCTCTGCTTCCTTCTCTCTCTTTGAGATGATTAAGAGAATTGATAACATGTTGAACTAAATGTCAGCCAAAATCAATAACCAGGAGGTAAGAGCAGGCTGAGGCAAGTGAATTGACTCAGACAAATAAGAAGGCCAAGGGAACAGAATCCTCACAGCTGGAAAGGCTAAGCTGCCTCCTGCTGCTGTGGCAAAGAATATGAAACTGGCTGTTGAAACTAGATGTCACCAGCTCCCACAGTCTGTGTGGGAACGGTGATGGGGTCAAGCAGGCTGCCTTTCTGCTAAGACGACAGCTTCTTGATACAGAGTCTCAATTGAACTGGCAAGCTTTTGAGAAATATAATTAAAGCACCATGTACTCCCATGCAAAAAATAATAATAATTCCATGAAAATAATGTCTGAGTCTATTTTAAACAGTTTCCCTCACTTTTAAAATCATTTACTTCTACCTTTAAATTAAAATGATTTTCACTCATTTAATAAAATGTTGCTTTATTTTTTATGTTGATTCTCCTGGCAACTTTAAGCTATTATGTCCTTGATCATATTATTAACTTGCTAGGTGGTCTAAGCTTTTAGAAAAGAGAAAGAGAGAGAGGTGTTTGAATGTTTGTACTTACGTACTTAGAACCACCAGTTGCCTACAGAATGAAATGTAGTTAGTAGCGAAGTCTAAAACATATTTCTTGTTACTCTAGGCTATGCTTCTCTCTGTCTAAATGCATGCTTACTTGTAAACAAAGGGACAATATCATACTGAAACCCTTATTGGAATTTAGCTCCACACAGTTCTGTTTATATATAAAATTGAAGGTATACTTGTTTAAAATATTGATTAAAAAGAGTATTAATTTTGTAAACATAAAATAATTGAATTATCTAAACATAAAAGTCATTATGAAAGAGCTTCTTAACTATTCTCACCTTGATTTTCAGTAGCAGTCCATGTTAGAACCATCCATGTTACATAGTTGCTTAAAATTTTTTATAGCATATAATTCTCAGATTATAGTTCCCAAGCCAGCATCACAACCACCACCTTGGCTATCAATGGTTCCTGATTCCTGGCATTTACACCTTATTGAACCCACTCCCACTGAGTGTGATCTGGATTTATTGACTTACTTCTGCCAAATAGAATGTGACAGATATAATAGGACGTGACTTCTAAGATTAAGCTATCAAATTTATGTGGGTTTTACTTTGGGGGCTATCTCTGACTCTCTTGCTTGCTCACTCTGATGGATACCAGCTGCCATGTTGTGAGTTGCTCTATTGAGAATCTACCTGATGAAGACCTGAGGAAATCTTCAGCTAACAGCCAGTAAATAACTGAGGCTCTCAGCTCAATAACTGAGAGTAACTGAACCATGTCAATAACCTCATGAGTGATTTGAAAGTAAATCCTCCTCCAGTCAAACCTTCAAATGAGCCCATATCCCTAGCTGACACCTTGATTGCAATTTGCAGCTGGATTCTTGACCCACAACAACTGTGAGATAACTGTTTATTATTTTAAGTCAGTACGTTTTGGGATGATTAGCCAGGCAACCATAGATAATGGATATAGCTGGAATTTGTTAGACCTACTGAATCAGAAACTTCAGAAGGGAAGCCCAGTAATTAGTGTTATAACAAGCCTCCTAGGCAATTCTGATGCATGCTGAAATTTAGAAACCACTACTTTACAGAATGAAGTCTAAAACCATTAGCTAAGCCTATAAGGTCCTTTCTATGGTTCTTTTTTTTGATAAATATTTGTTCTCTCATCTTGTGTTATTCATTCCTAAGAATTCTCCATTCCAACAAATTTCAGCAGTTGCAGTTGAGGAAGCTTTAGCAGCCACTGACTGTCTTATGAGCTGCCTAAACAATGCTGTTAAACTATTCTTATTTAATTTAGTAATAATAATTATAAAAGAAATGATAGATACTAATAGTTGAGTGCAGACTACATATTAGGCTTTATTATAACCATTCTGTGTATTATCTTATGAGAATTTGCTGATAAATTCCTATGAGATAGGTAGTATTACTATTCCCATTTTACAACTAAGGCAAGTAAGTTTTAGAAAGATAAACTAACTTGCGTGATATCAGTTACCATACTAGTAACCGGTAAAACTAAGATTTGACATGAGTCTGAATGTTGAGTTGGCATATTGAGCTAATGGGTCACATGCCTCTCAGAACATTGCCTCCGGGTCTTTGAGTTTTCTCAAGTCTCTTGGCTTTCTCACATCCCTTGGCCTCTTTCATGAAACTAAGTTCAGAGGTAACTGCCTATGTAAAACTATTCTTGACTCTCTCTAGAAGAGATATATTCAGTTCATTTATCCATTCAACAAATATTTATTGAAAGCTCATTATATGCCTATAAACATTCTAGATACCACAAATTTAGCACTGGAAGAAAAAGCAAACAAATCAACAGATAAAAATTATTGCTTTGGAACTTACATTCTAGCTGGGGAAAGAAAAAACCTGAAAAGAAATAATTGAAAAATACAAATAGCTATGCTAGATGATAATGAGATTATAGCATTAACATAAAGGAAAGATTGTATTAAATGCAATGGTTAGGGAGGCCAGCACTGAAAGATAACATCTGAGCAAAGTCCTGATGTAGGTTAGGAATGCAGTTTGTGGCACTGATAAGTGAATGTTATGATCAGATATGAGGAAGTGTGAAGTTCCTGAGATGAGAGAGTGCCTGCCATATCAGAGGAACATCCAAGAGACATGTGTGGTTTGAGTGGAGTGAGTGAAAGGGTAGCTAGCACATGAGGGCAGAGATGAAAGGCAGGAGGAGAGGTATCAAGAAGGACCTTGTAATCCATTGTAAGGAATGTAAGTTTTTCTCTGCATGAGATGGGAGGACATGGAAAGGTGTTGAATACAGAAAATGACATGGTTTAATTTCTACCTCAGCAGATCACTCTGGTCGACATGTTATGAATAGTCTATATGGCAAGTGTTGAATCAGGAAGACCTCTTAGAACAATTAGAATCCTATGTCAGTAATCTAGGGTTTAGACAATTGATCATGAATGCTTGGGTCATGATAATAGCAGTGAAAGTAATAAGAAGAGATTAAATTCTGGAAACATCTTGAAGGTGGAGTTGATAGTATTTTCTAAAGCATTTGACATGGGGTGTGAAAGAAAACATTTTGGCCTCTGATCAGCTGGAACGATAGCATCATCTTTTACTGAGATAGGAAAGAATGTGTGCATTATAGGTTCCTGAATTTGGGTTTGGAATGCTAAATTTATAAAGCATATACGCTATTCAAGAGATGTCCGTGTGGAAATCAGGTGTCCAAGGAAATTCAGAGGAGCAGATGATGGTATAGATATTAATTGGAGAGTCATCAGTTTATACACAGTATTTATAACCATGAGACTGGATGAGATCATTAAGAAAACAAATATAGATAAAATCATTGGGACTCCATGAACAAATGCATATAATCATTTAGAGCTTTCTCACTCCTTCACTTCCTTTTTAAACGTTTATAAAATATTTACTACATGTCTGACAAACAGCTAGCCCTGGTTTGTCTGCTTGGTTTATTTCTCTTTCCAACTAGAAGAACTCACTGAGCCAGGGTTCAGTTCATTAACATTCATATTTGCATTTCAGGTACCTGACAGATAATAGATATTTTATTGATGTTTAAAATCAATCTATAATTAATAAATATAATCAATTCTGTTAACACTTGAGGTAAGAAATACAATAAGAAAAATTTTAAAAATAAATTATAGTTTATACATAAGAGTATGACCACAGTTAAAATGTGAATGGAATATAAGAGAAAGCCATTTATTTTAATTTGGAACACATAAATTCTACTTAATAATGAAAGACATTTTTTAGGAGGTGAAACATAAAAGTAGATTAGGAGGAATGTGAAAAGAATTTCAGGGACAACGAAAGGAAATAAATTAGAAGGAGCTGAGGCCTAGTAAGTTACGAGTGTCTACATTTCAGACTCAATGTAACAAGCCAAAGGACATTTAGAAACTTCAGACATTAGACTAAAGCCACAGTTTCTCAGTGTTCTGCACCTGATGAAATATGAGAATAATTTCATGAGGTATGGTATAGAGGTGGCGGGGGTAGGGGAGTTGGATGCTGGAGGAAATAAGAGAAGATGAATTATGGTATAATAAAATATAGAATAAGGAGCTTGATTCTGACTTATTCAGATCCTCAATAAGATTGAAAAATTGTGATAATCAAATGATATTATAGCCTGCATTACTGTATTCTTCACTTTGGAGTTGCAAGAAGACCAGTTCCCTCTGGAAAGTGCTCTTATGATCACTTTGAAGTAGAAGAGAAACAGCTGAGTGGAGGCAAATGAAAAAAATAATATTTTCAAGCAGGGTTCACAGACTGCTGTCACAGTACTTTAGTAATAATGTTGAAAGACTTATGAAATGAGGGCATCCTCCCCCAATATCCTGCAATGAGTAGTATTAATAATAAAAGTTTATCAATAATGTAAATTTGAAATAAAGTTTATTTTTTATTTTCTATTTTTGTAAAGCCATATTTCATTTGATTGAAGTGTAATTCTTAGCCAGAATGTCTTTCAATCAGAGTAATACATTCATTTACATTGATTCTGAGTTGATTCTCAGACTGCTTAAGCCTCATTTTGTATTTCCTTTTTTTTTTTTTTTTTGGCTGAACTTTAGCTGAGGGTGAGTAAATTAATACTTAATGTAACATGTGTTTTTCAATCTAAGTTTAATCATCTTAGGTTATATGGAGTCATAGCTATGAGAGATGGGGAAAGGAAGATGCAATTATCCAATGCTATTTGACACAATTTAACAAACATTCATCAAGTTTATTTGGTATCCAAAGAACTTCAGCAGGTGTTGTGTAGGTGTGAGGGGGAAAATAAATAAATAAAAAAATTCTAACTAAATTGTTTACAATATGATAGGGAGAAATCATAGAAGTAAACAATGAATAAGAAAATCACAAATGCTACCAGGGTCTATACATCTTTTACATGTACATACATCTTTTACATGTATCATAAGACTAAGCAGGAGATCTGGCATAAGATAGATCTAATTAATATCTGTTGAAAAATGAATGATAGCAGAGAAGATGATTCTACAGCAAGTAACAAAATACCAGTCCAAGAAACCTAGACAAGAGGAATTTATGTTAAAATCGCACTTAAAAAGAGCTCTTGATGTGGGTAGTTCTACACTTGGATAATTCAGCAGCTCAATGATGGCAGAATTCTAGTAATTCTACATACTGTTATTATACTCTATAATACATTTAGACTTCTTATACTGTCATAAGTTGGTTGCCACCATTCTAACCATCAATTTCTCATATAAAAATATCCAAAATCATGGAGGGGAAAGGGAATTGTCTCAGGAGTATTTCTTTTTCTTTCTTTTTTTTTTTTTTTTTTTCAGAGAGATATTACTTTCAATGGCAAAAAAATGCAATTAAATTTGCACCAACCTATCATTTATTAGAAACTTATCCCTCCTCCCCCTCTGCCCCACATACATGTTCCCCATAGACCTTTTCTAGAATCACAGAACCAAAGCCAGAAATGAAGTCTGGGATAGAATGTATGTGATATTTGAGCTTTTGTTGTGAGGTCTACAAGAAAAACGAAAAGGAAGAAAAATGGCTCTAGGTGAAGAAGCCAAATAGCAGATGCTCTTGGAAATATCACCAAGTAATTTCTTTGAGCAATGTACAACCTTCATCTTTTCCACTACTGAACATGCCCTCACAAGTGCTTCACTAGGTACAGAAGCTCCCCAAATACCTATGTCCCCAGGTTCTTGGCACCTGAAGCTCACAATATTTGTGCATCAGTGTCCTATTGTTTTATTTTTTAAATAACTATTTTACAGTAATTACCTGGTACTGTTCTTAGTCCTTTATGAATTTTAACTCATGTAATTCTCACATCAACCCTATAAAGTAGACATTATTATCTCTACTTACAGATGGGGAAACTGAGGCCCAATGAGGTTAAGTAATCTCCACACAGTTGCACAGCCAGTAAGGTGTGAAGGGTATGAAAATCAGGATGTTTGCATCCAGCATGGATGCCTGCACCACTCTGCTGTGCCACTTCTTCAGTGGCTTAGGGAAACATAGTGTCTTCTCTGACCTGTGAGCTCAGGCCTGATGGAAGTCTAGTTATACTAAGAGTGGTAACAAATATTGCTACGAATCAGCTTGATCAAGTACTGAGCTGTGTTACCTAACACCCCTAAGGTTTAGTTTCTTCATCTGTAAACCAAAGAAGAATAGAACTTCTAAGGTCATTTTCATCTTAAACATTCAGTGATAAAATTGACAATTAGCTGGTGTAGCTTTAGCAAAAGTTGAAAGTCAGCCTTTTATCTTCCTAACAACATTGGACTTTCTGTTTGCATTCTTGTCTCTTTGCAATCCATTGTATACATGGAACCCGAGAGACTGTGTAAAAAATCAAACAAATCAGCCATCATGTTGTTCTCTTGGCTAATGGGTCCATATGACTTCTCATTGCTTTCTGAACATATCCCTACTCTTTACTATGGCCTAAAGACCCCATGTGAACTGACCCCAGATGAACTCTCTTTTCTTATCAAACATACTTAGCAAGGTAAATCTTTGTCTCATTCTTTGCCACATTAAGCTGTTTCCTCCCTCAGGGCCATTGTCTTGCTATGTCCTCATCAGCAAGCATTCTTGTCCCATCTCTTCACAGGACTCCTTCTCATCATTCAGATATCAACTAAAATATTACCTCCTCACAGCGGTTTTCCCAACCATGCTGTCTAACATAGGGCCTCTGAGACTCTCTGCTGACACAGTCATTCCTTATCATACTATCTTGCTCTGTTTCCTTCACATAATATAACCATTTTCTGCCATTACCTTGCTCATTAACTTGAGAGCAGGAACCATGTTCAGTTTTTAACCATTACACGGCCAACATGTGGAATAGTGACATTTTATTGAAAAAAGTTTCTAATTTATGTAAAAGAAAATTATCATATTCTGGGTTTAATTGAGACTAGGTTCTCAATTAAATATTTTTAAATTAAATTAATGAGCATATGTAAAACTAAATTAATGAGTCTTCTAATTATAATTATTTTTGTGTTTATTTTAAAACTTTCATTAAATATATATAAGAAACATAAGAACAAATATAGACACAGTCATATTGCCATATAAGTGAAAATGGTTAATTTTTGTTTGCCTTTTAAAAAATATATTAGTACTCAAATGGTTACTATTACATTATTTCTCTCTTTTGAAGCTTCTAAATGAAGAAAAAGTATTTCTCCATTTTGTCAAACTACTATCTTCTTTTTCTAGGAAGCAGTTGATTTTGTGTAGTTTTTGGAAATACGATGGCCTATAAAAAGTTTTCAAATGGTAGAGGTAACCTGTACTCAGCATCTGCTTTAGAAACAGCTCCAACATTAGATGACAGCAGTAGATTGACTGATTGGGATTGATAGTAATAAGTGACTGCTCTTAATTCCCTGTTCTATGATGATTCAATTCATTCCTCATCTAGTAATCCTTTAAAAATACTATTGGGTTAAACTTTGTAATAATCTAGAGTTCGCAAAGTATCTTGATAAAGAACAAAAGGTACTCCCTGTGGTACATGATGGCATAATGTTGAATTTTCTATTTTCCTGAAATGTCTTTTCTTTTCTTGGAAGCAAACAAAACGCTGTGGATTGTTTTTTAAGTTTGGCAGATGAAAACAAGCACACAAAATCTTTTTGGTGGCCTATACCAAAATGTAGATGTAGATCTTTATCTTGTCTTGAAGTTAATGGAGAATGGAGGTAGTATTTCGGGCAATGTGGCTGGGAAGGGCAAACATTGTCATGGCATGAAATATTCAGTTTATTCCTTTCTGTCTTCTTATTAGATACATTGGATATCTCTCTCCATATAAGGCAATTTGTCACCTTAGGTTATTAGCTGTATGAGAATTAGCTCCCAAATCCAACTTAATAAATCAGGTCTTGAATTTTAGAATACTTGTAAAACCTATTAAGAGTTTCATTGCTACTTAAATAATCAAATGTGGGCAAAATCAGTTTATCACTTTTAAACTGTCAAAGCCAGAGAATTTTAAAACTTTTAAGCTAATCAGTTTTTATTTGTATGAATATGCTATCTTAGCAAGTAGCAAGGGCCTTGGTAAACAACGTGGAATTAAAAACTGTTGCTTGAATGAATAAATCAATGAATGAATACATAGATGGGCAAATGGATAAATAAATATATTGTGCAGACTAAGGTATACTATGCAACTCAATAGACAATCAGCATCTACTATGGGGTAGGCATTGTGTGAAGACTGGGGAAATCAAGTTGAAGGGGAAAATCTTTGACCATTAGACCTATACGTTAGCAGAGGGACTGTCACTAACATTAGCTCATTACCACGTGCTATGTGGTAGGTAAAGGGTGCTCTGGGAAAACAGAAGGCAGTGACTAGAGATGTGATCTGAATTTGCCAGGCAAAGAAGGAAATATATGAAGAAAATTATTCTAGGCAGATGGAACCAAAAAGAGGAAGGTGCAAATCAGTGTGGTGTGTTGGGAAAATTGCAAATGGCTGACTACTGTAATGACAAGGCAGAGGTACAGAAGGGAAAGAGAAAACGATGCAAGATGAGGCTGGCTCATGGAGGGCTTCATAAATTATGCTGAGAAATCTGCACTCTATCTAATGAGGAGGTGGGAAACAACCAAACGATAAAATATTCTGGTATTGAAAGTGAAGACAGATTTAAGAGTCAAAAGCCAGGACAAATTATGTCTCCTACTGCAATTATTGACTATCAAAGCAAATCTTTCATCATCACATGGGAACTAGGATCCCTCCTAAAACACTGACATTGATCTGTGATGGAGACAATATATAAGCATGAAATTGTGGGCAGAGGAAGGGCATATATAGAAATTGACTATAAAGTCACAAAATACCAGTTTCAAAGTGTGGTTTCAAGAGTCAGGTTCATTATTGCATCATTACAACTCATTTTGTTGGATTAAAATTACGTAAGTTTCACTCTTACTGTTATATTTCTAAGGTAATTAGGCTCTTACCAGATTTTAATATAAAACTTTTTTAGGGGGAAGAGGTTTTACAGATAAATGATCTTTACCTGATGGATCCCATTTGAAATTTCCCACATTTTTATATGGCCATAATATTAAGCTTGATGAACTTCTCTTTAGGATCAAGGCTATGCTCTCATACCTTGTTGAAAAAGAACTACCTATTTCTGCGAAAGGGACTTACAGCATTTTGGAGGTCAAAATATCAACCCCTTATTACTCTCCATTTATTTTTAGCCTATTACTCTACAATGCTTCTCAGGTTTTCCCCAAACCTCTTTTATCCTTTGTTATTCCATTTGCTTGTATATCTTTAAAAGTCATTGATATTATCAAGCTTGAAAAAGAGACAACAATACAACTCCCTGGATCTCAAAGGTATGTGTTTAGAAGCAGGAAGAAGGGTGGTGTGGGGGCTTCAGGAGTCTTTAAGAACAACTTTATAGTTCTCTTTTTTTTTCCTGCCATGGGTTAATCTCTGCCCTAATACTACGTTCTCTATAAACTTTTCTTACCTTTTAACATAATTTAAAATTGAAAATCCAACTGTTTTGCATGCAGGGTTTCATAGGTTTCCTACATTTTAAATATAGTCTTTTTAATATCTGGGAGGACAGTTCATGTGAAATTCACTTCTATAGCTACATGTTATTGGTTATGACTCTAAGCTTAGCACTTGCACAAGTCTTGTAATTATTTCCTTAACACTATGACTTAAATAGTTATTAGAAAATAAGTGAGATCATAAACTGAGTACATCAATGCAGTTCCAGGATCCTCAATTTAGTCATAGAGATATAAACAACCTCTTTTACAATTTATTTAGACATTTCACATACTATTACAGTATAGTATAAAAATATACATAAATACAATTTCTTTCATCTGTTTTTTTGACATTCAACCAAAGACTGTTGTAAAGTAGTATATAAAATCAATGAAAATTGTTACTAAAAATTTTCTTAAATGTGCATCCTTTGTGACAGGTCAACTTTGATATTTATAAAACAACAGCATATACCCAGTTCTACTTATGTATTTAGGCACTTAACACATGTGAATTTAAAATTGTGTAGCCAACACAACTGCCCTTGTGACTGACTTGGGACACTTATAATTAGCTATTTGTGTTCTTGTGATGAGGGACAAGTCACTAACAGCACCTGTAATTAACCACCTGCTCACCTAATTACAGAATCACAGATTAAATATTCTGGAAAGCAATTTGCTTTCTACATTTCAGATTAAAGACACAGATTTACATAATAGGAAAACATTTATCCCACTAATGATTTCTAATAAATTCGTACTCAATTTGCATTAAGAAGAGTCACATTGGGACCTGAATTTAAACACTACATTTTCAAGATTTCTCTCTGGATGTGTGAAAACTACTAGAAGCAATGACTTCCACAAGATAATTCCATTTGAAGAAATAATTATGGAATAATGCAAAAATTTTTGAAACATAAAAATTTGATTTAGGGCTTGAAAGAAATAAGACTATTCTTGCTTCACCCCAAAAGAAAATAAAATGTACTTGTATATTAGTCTGTTCTCATGCTGACATAAAGACATATTAAGACTGGGTAATTTATAAAGGAAAGAGGTTTAATTGACTCACAGTTCAGCATGGCTGGGGAGACCTCAGCAAACTTACAATCATGGCAGAAGGGGAAGCAAATATGGCTTTCTTCACATGAGAGTATCAAGGATAAGTGCCAAGCAAAAGGGGAAAAAGCTCCTTATAAAACCGTCAGATCTCATGAGAACTCACTATCGCAAGAACAGCATGAGAATAAACATCCTCAGGATTAAATTACCTCCCCCTTGGTCCCTCCCATGGCACATGGGGACTATAGGAACTAAAATTAAAGATGAGATTTGGATGGGGACACAGCCAAACCATATCAACTCGTGAGCTTTGGTCGGGTCTTTTTGGATAATATAAACAAATAGCAAAACCATTTACGGTATCAGAAATATGTGGAAAGGATTGCTGATCACAGGGCAGAGCAAAATGGCCAAATAGAAGCTTCCACTGATTGTCCTGTCTGCAGGAGCACTGAGTTTAACAGACATCTACACAAATAAGTCCTTTATAAGAACCAAAAATTAGGTGAGTGATCACAGTGCCTGGTTTTAACTTCAAATCACTGAAAAAGGCACTGAAGAGGGTAGAAAAGATAGATTTGAATGACCGATGCCAACTCTCCCCCTTTCCCCAGCAGCAACCATGTGGTTCAGAGAATCTGTATGCTTGGGGATGGTGGAGCATAGTGACTGTGGGACTTTGCAATGGAACCCTGTCATAGTGGAAAGCAACACCAGGCAGAACTCAACTGATGCCCACAGAAGGAGCATTGAGATTAGCACTGGCCAGAGGGGAATCATCCATCTCAGGAGTCAGAACTTGAGTTTTGGCAAGCCTCGGCACTCTGTGATAAAGGGCTCTGGAGTTCTAAATCAACTTGAAAGGTAGTCTAGGTCACAGGACTGCAACCCCTAGGCCAGTCCTAGTGGTGTGCTGGGCTTGGAGCCAGTGGACTTGGTGGGGCATGCAACCTAGTGAGACACCAGCTGGGGTTACTAAGGAAGTACTTGCACCAACCCTTCCCTAAACCTAGGGAAGTGTAGCTTGCAGCTCCAAAAGAGACTTCTTCCTTCAGTTTCAGAAGATGAGAAGAAAGCATAATGTGGACTTTGTCTTGCAACT
This sequence comes from Chlorocebus sabaeus, assembly GCF_047675955.1. NCBI lineage: Eukaryota > Metazoa > Chordata > Mammalia > Primates > Cercopithecidae > Chlorocebus > Chlorocebus sabaeus. The sequence continues at coordinate 68,945,342 of NC_132920.1, read as the reverse complement.
TGGATGCTAGCTCAGCCACAGTAGGATTGGTCAGTGGGCAGAATTGTGAGGCTCCCCCATTCCTGGCCCTAGCTCCCAGAGGACGTTTCTAAACATACCCTGTGCCAGAATGTAATCTACTTCTTTGAAGGGAAGGACTCAGTCCTGACAGGATTCATACCTGCTGACAAAGAGCCCTTGGGTCCTGAATAATCAGCAGTGATAGCCAGGTAGTACACGCTATGGGCCATGGGTGAGACGTGCTGCCTTCAAGTGTAATCTAGCATATTCCCAGCTATAGTGGCTACAAGGAGAGCCTCCTTTTGTTTAAGGAAAGAAGAGGTAAAAGTGAAGGGAAATTAGTCTTGCAGTTTAGCTACCATCTCAGCCACAACTGGGAAGAGCACCAAGTACGTTCTTGGGGGTGTCCAATTCCAGGCCTTGGTTCTTGAATGGAATTTATGGACCTGCTCTGGGCTAGGATGTAGCCCACTGACCTGGAAGATGAGTCCCAGGCCTGGAAGCATACACCACAAGCTGACTGAGGAGCCCTTGGGACTTAAGTGAACATTGACAGTAGACTGGAGGCCCTTTCTGTGGGCCTGTGACAGTAGTGGTTATGAGGAAAGACTTTTCTGCCTGTGAAAAAGAAGAGGGAAGAGTGGAAAGGACTTTGTCTTGTGGTTTGGGTGGAATCTCAGCTACAGTAGAATAGAATACCAGGTAGATTTCTAAGGTTCCCGACTCATGGCCCTGGCTCCTAGATGGCATCTCTGGACCCACCTGGGATCTGGGGAACTTGTTTCACTGAAGGGAAAGATACAAACCTGATTGGCTCCACCACTTGATGACTGTAGAGTCCTACAGCCTCGAGTGAACATAGGCAGTATTCAGGTAGTGGTTACAGTGGGCATTGGGTGAGACAGTGCTGTTCTCACTTCAGGTCTAACCCAGAGAAGTCCCAGTGGTTGTGGCCACAGAGGTGCTTGTGTCACCCCTCCCTCAGCTCCAGGGATCTCAAACACACACACACACGTGCGTACGCACACACACACATGTGCGCACGCACACACACACACACACACACAGAGACAGAGAGAAAGACAGAGAGAGAGAGAGAGAGAGAGAGAGAGAGAGAGAGAGGAGAGAGAGAGACTCTGTTTGGGTGAAAGTAAGGAGAAGAGAATAACCCAGGAAATTCTCTCTGATGCTACCCAAGACCACCAAGTTGGTCTGCAAGAGCCCCAGCATTACTCTGTGTGGGGTGTCCTCTAATGCAGATAAGGCTGCAGTGACCTAGACTTAGGTCACAGCATCTAAGTCCCTTCAAATATCTGGAAACTCCTCCAAAGGAGGACAGGCAGAAACAAGCCAAGACTGTGAAGACTACAATCAATACCTAACTTTTCAAATGCCCAGACACTGACAAATATCCATAAGCATCAAGACCATCCAGTAAAGCATGCCCACACTAAATGAAGTAAATATGGCACCAGGGACCAATCCTGGAGAGATAGAGATACGTGACCTTTCAGTCAGATAATTCAAAATAGCTGTTTTGAGGAAACTTGGAAATTCAGGATAACACAGAGAAGAAATTCAGGACCATGTCAGATATATTTAACAAAGAGATTGAAATAATTAAAAAGAATCAAGCAGAAATTCTGAGTTGAAAATGCAACTGACATACTAAAGAATGCATCAGAGTCTACTAATGGAAAAATTGATCAAGCAGAAGAAAGAATTAGTGAGCTTGAAGACAGGCTATTTGAAAATACACGGTCAGAGGAAATAAAAGGAAAAGTAATAGAAAAGAATGAGGCATGCCTAAAAGATCTAGAAAATCACCCCAAAAGAGCAAATTTAAGAGTTATTTTCCTTAAAGGGGAGGTAGAGAGATGGTGTAGAAAGTTTATTCAAAGGGATAGTAACAGAGAACTTCCCAATCCTAGCAAAAAATATCAATATTTAACTACAAGAAGGTTATAGAACATCACACAGATTTTCCTCAATCTAGTTAATAATATAGATTATTAAACTCCCAAAAGCCAAGGATAAAGAAAGGATCCTAAAAACAGCAAGAGAAAAGAAACAGATAACATACAATGAAGCTCCAATATGTCTGGCAGCAGACTTTTCAATGAAACCTTACATTCCAAGAGAAACTGTCATGACGTATTTAAGGTGCTGAAGGAAACAAAACTTTTAACCTATAATAGCATATCTAGTAAAAATATCTTTCAAACATGAAGAAGAAATAAAGACTTTCCTAGACAAACAAAAGCTTATGGATTTCATTTACATCAGACCTGTCCTACAAGACACGCTAAAGGGAGTTTTGTAATATAAAAGAAAAGGACATTGATCAATAGGAAGAAATCATCTGAAGACACAAAATTCACTGGTAATAATAAATACATAGAAAAACACAGAATCTTATGACACAATAACTGCAATGTGTAAATTAGTCTTAAGTAGCAAGATTAGAAGACAAACCAATCAAAAATAATAACTACAATTTTTCAAGACATAGTACAGTATGATACAAATGGAAACAATAAAAAATTAAAAAGCAGGGACATGAAGTTAAAATGTAGAGTTTTTATTAGTGTTCTATTTGTTGTTAGTTTGTATGTCTATGCAATCAGTGTTGTCATCAGTTTAAAGTAATGGGTTATAAGACATTATTGCAAGCCTTATGGTAACCTCAAATTAAAAAACATACAATGGATATACAAAAAATAAAGAGTAATAAATAAAAAAATACCATCAGAAAAATCACATTTATTAAAAGGAAGACAGGAAGGAAGGAAAGAAGGAAAAAAAGACCACAAAATAACCCAAAAACAAATAACAAATAGCAGGAGTAAGTACTTACTTATCAATAACATTGAATGTAAATAGACTAAACTCTCCAATTAAAGGACATAGAGTGGCTGAATGGATAAAAAACAAGACCCAATGATCTTTTGCCTACAAGAGACACACTTCACCTATAAAGACACAAATAGACTGAAAATAAAGGGATGGAAAAAAGATGCTACATCTCAACGGAAACTGAAAAAGAGAAGTAGTTATATCAAACAAAATAGATTTCAAGATGAAAGTCATAAAATAAGACAAAGAAGGTCATTATATAATAATAAAGGGGACAACTCAATAGGAAGATATATCAATTGAACATACATATGCACTGAACACTGGGTCACCATATATATAAAACAAATATTATTAGAGCTAAAGTGAGAGATAGACCCCAGTACAATAATAGCTGAAGACTTCAATACCCAATTTTCAGCATTGGACACATTATCCAGTCAAAAAAATCAACAAAGAAACACCAGAATCAGCTTCACTATAGACCAAATGGACCTAATAGATATTAACAGAACACTTTCAACCAACAGCTGCAGAGTACACAGTCTTCTTCTCTGCGTGTAGTTTATTCCCAAGGACAGACCATGTGTTAGGTTACAAAACTAGTGTTGGAACATCAAAAAATTAAATCACATGAAGTGTCTTCTCTGACCACAATGGAATGAAACTAGAAATAAATAACAAGAGGAATGTTGGAAACTATACAAGAACAAAGAAATTAAACAATATGTTCCTGAATGACCAGTGGGTAATAACAAATTTAAGAAGGAAACTGAAAAATATCTTGAAACAAATGATAATGGAAGCAAAACATACCAAAACCTATGGGATACAGTGATATCAGTACTAAGAGTGAAGTTTGTAGCTTAAAAAGGTATGCACTTATGGCTAATGCACTAATGATGCATCTTAAAGAATTAGAAAAGCTAGAGAAAACCAAATCCAAAATTACTAGAAGAAAAGAAATAATAAAGATCAGAGTTGAAATCAATAAAATTGGTAGAAAGAAAACAATACAAAAGATAAATTCAACAAAAGCATTTTTTTACAAAAGATAAAGAAGCCTTTTGCCAGACTAAGAACAAATGAGAAAATACCCAAATAAATAACATCAGAAATGATAAAGGAGATATTACCACTGATATGTAGAAATTCAAAGGATCATTACAGGCTACTGTGGGCAACTATATATTAATGAATTGGCAAACCTACAAGAAATGGACACATTCCTAGACATATACAATTTACCAATATTAAACCATGAAGGAAGAGGTCCAAAACTTGAAAAGACAAAAAAAAAAAAAAAAAAAAATGAGATTGAAGCCATATTAAAGTCTTCCAGCAATAAAAAGCCCAGAACCTGACAGTTTCACTACTGAATTCTACCAAACACTTAAAGAATTAATGATGGCAGCAGCAGCCCATCTAGAGTGGCCACTGCCATGACCCTGGCTGCAGTGTGGGAGGCATGGCCAAAGCCATGCACTCCAAGGAGCTAGTGGTAGCTGGGAACAGATGGAAGTCTGCCCACTTCTGAGTTGTCAGGGCGAAAGCCTCATGCTCCCCAGGTGTGTCTGTGGCCGCCCAGTTGAGGCTACAGACCTGGGCATCCTTGTGCTCTTGGGGGCTGGGAGCAGGCAGGAGCCCTACCCTCTGAGATGCAGCTGTAGCCACCCAGCCATGGCTGTGGACCCAGGCATCTCTGCACTCTCAGAGGCCCAGGAAGGCCCTCTGCCTTCTCAGGCTCAGAAGAGACTGTTCCCTCTGTCTGGATTCTCCCCACTCCCAGTGCCCACTCCGATCTTTGAGCAAAGTTGAAGCCAAGCCTAGGCACTGTCACAATGTTGCCAGGTGTACTCATGCTCAGGGCAGCACTGACATGCCAGCCTCCTGCCAACTTAGACCTCTCCAGACTTTGGGTGCTGATGAGCATGGGAGTAAAGCTGAGGGGAGGGCTGAGGGTAGCTTGGCACTGACCTGCAGGTGACCCTTAGCACTAACAGCTTGGGCACCATAAAAATTGGTAGGAGGCAAACAGGCTTTTGGGCAGAAAAGGGAGGGTCCCTGGTGAAGCCCTACCTTCAAGCTGGGGAAGGGCTGAAGCATGGAGGCCAGGCTGGTACTCCCGTAGACTGGAGTGGGAACTTATGGTGCTTTTCCCAGGTCCACCCATGGCTGCCCATGAACTAATAAGCACACACTTCCTCCCTTCTGAAGTGCATAAAAACCCCAGACTCAGCCAGACATGAAGACAGGTCAGGATGAACAGCTGTAGCTACCCACTCCACAGTCTCCTCTGCTGAGAGTTGAGAAGATGTCAGGATGACCAGCTGCAGAGAGGAGCTACCGACTCCAGGTTCTCCTCTCTGCTGAGAGCTGAACACTCATTGGGATACCCTGGCTGCAGAGAAGAGCTACCCACTGCAGGTCTCCTCTGAGCTGTTCTATCACTCAGTAAAGCTACTCTTCATCTTGCTTATCCTCCCTCCACATTTCCACATATCTCATTCTTCCTGGACATGGGACAATAACTTGGGATCCACTGAATGGTGGGGTTGAGAGAGCTGTAACACAAAAGGAGCTGAAACACGCCCCTTGCTTACCACAATGCAGACAATAAGAAGGAGAGGAGAGAGAAGAGTGGCAGCCCTTCAGGTATTCCAGACCTAGGAATTTCCTAAGCCAGGGCTGTGACACCCCTTTGGGGGCTCTGCAGTTCCTGGCATCTCCAAGCTTCCAGGTGCTACCACATTCCCCAGTGCCAGCCATGGAAGCTGTTGTGGGACACCTTGTCCAGTTGCAGTCCTGCTGGGAGCTGGCACCCATACCAGTGCCTGGAGCTGCCCACCCTGCCACAGCCAGCATGCCTGGCTATGCACAGTAACCAGACCCCATGCTTACTTGCTCACACACTCCTTGCTGCTCCACATGCTTGGCAGGCCTGGAATCCAGGCCAGAAGTGCAAGCCAAGTATGCTTGTCAGGCTGAGTGGGCCCAGTGGGCCCAAGCAAAACTCAGGCAAAGGTGCCACTGGCCACAGAGGTTTCTGGCTAATGAAGTGACACCCAAAGGATCCCGTAACACTAATACCAATCCTACTCAAACTATTCCAAACAATATAGGATGTGAGGATAATTTCAAACTCATTCTATGAAGCCAGATTACCCTAAGAGCAAAAAAAGGAAGGAAGGAAGAAAGAAAGAAAAGAACACACAAACGAACAAACTACAGACCAATGTTCCTGATTAACATTGATGCAAAAATCCTCAACAAAATACTAGCAAATTGAATTCAACAACACATTAAAAAGATCACTCATTATGGCCAAGTGGGATTTTTTCTGGGGATGTAAGGATGGTTCAACATACGCAAATCAATCAGTATGATACATTATATCAACAGAATCAAGGATAAAAATAATATGATCATTTCAATTGATTCTGGAAAACCATCTGATAATATTCAACAGCCCTTCATAATAAAAACACTAAAATAACTGGGTATAGAAGGAACATACCTCAACATAAATAAAACCCAATTAAAACAGACCCACGCATAGGATCATCCTGAATGGGGAAAAGCCAAAAGCCTTCCTTCTATGATCTGGAATATGTCAATGATGTCCACTTTTTCCACAGTTATTTAACATGATACTGCACATTCTAGCTAGAGTAATCAAACAAGAGAAATAAATAAATAAAGGGCATCTAAATTGGAAAGGAAAAAGTCAAATTATCCTTGTTTGCAGATGATACGATCTTATATTTGGGAAAAAGTAAATACTCCACAAAAAAACTATTAGAACTAATAAACAAATTCAGGATTCAGGATTCAGTTTCAGGATGTAAAATCAGCATACAATGATCAGTAACATTTCTATATGCCAACAGCAAACAATCTGAAAAATAAATTTAAAAAGTAATTTCATTTACAATAGCTAAAATTAATCTATACAATAGCTACAAATAAAATTAAATACTTACGAATTAACCAAAGAAGTGAATCATTTTGACAATAAAAACTATAAATCATTGATGAAAGAAATTTAGGAGGACACACACAAAAATGAAAGGTATTCCATGTTCATGGATTGGAAGAATCAATATTGTTAAAATATCCATATTACCCAAAGCAATCTACATATTCAGTGCAATCCCTTTCAAAATACCAATGATATTCTTCACAGAAATAGAAAAACAATCCCGAAATGTATATGGATCCACAAAAGACCAAGAATAGCCAAAGCTGTCCTGAGCAAAAAGAACAAAACTGGAAGAATCACATTACCTGACTTCAAATTACATTACAAAGCTATAGTAACCAAAAAAGCATGGTACTGGTATTAAAACAGACACACAGACCAATGGAGCAGAATAGAGAACCCAGAAAAAAATCCATACAACTACAGTGAACTAATTTACCACAAAGGTGCCAAGAATATACACTGCAGAAAAAAAAATCTCTTCAATAAATGGTGCTAAGAAAGCTGGATATCCATATGCAGAAGAATGAAACTAGACCCCTATCTCTTGGCATATAAAAATATCAAATCAAAATGAATTAACGACTTATATCTAAGACTTCAAACTGAAACTACTACAGAAAAACTTTGGGGAAAATCTCTCGGGACATTTTGGGCAAAGATTTCTTGAGTAATACTCTACAAGAACAAGCAGCCAAAGCAAACATGTACAAATGAGATTACATCAAGTTAAAAAGCTGAACAGCAATGTAAACAACTATTAAAGTGAAGAGACAACCCACAGAATGAGAGAAAATATTTTCAAACTATCCATCTGACAAGAGATCAATAACCAGAATATGTAAGGAGCTCAAACAACTCTAAAGGAAAAAAAAATCTATGAATTCAATTAAAAATGAGCAAAACACTTAAATAGATATTTCTCAAAACAAGACGCACAAATGGCAAACTGGTACATGAAAAGGTGCTCAATATCATTGATCATCAGAGAAATGCAAATCAAAACTACAATGAGATACCGTCTCACCCCACATAAAATATCTCTTATCCAAAAGACAGACAGGCAATAACAAACGCTGGCTAGGATGTGGAGAAAAGGGAACCTTCATCCACTGTTGGTGGGAGTGTATATTAGTATAACCACTATGGAGAGGAGTTTGGAAGAGGTACCATGTGACCCAGCAATTCCACTCCTGGGTATATACCCTAAAGAAAGGAAAGCAGTGTACCTCAAAGAGTTATCTGCACTCCCATGTTTATTGTAGCACTATTCATAATAGCCAAGATTTGAGAAGAACTTAAGTGTCTGTCACCAGTTGAATGGATAAAAAAAAATAGCACATATACTCAATAAAGTACTATTTGATCATAAAAGGAATAAGATCCTGTTATTTACAATGACATGTATGAAACCATAAGTCATTTTGTTAAGTGAAATAAGCCAGGCACAGAAAGACAAACTTCACATGTTCTCATTTATTTGTGGAAGTTAAAAATTAAAACGATTGAACTCATGAAGGTAGAGAGTAGAATGATGATTACCAGAACCTGGGAAAGGTGGTGGTGCACACCAGGAGGAAGTGGGGTGGTTAATGGGTACAAAAATATAGTGGATAGAATGAATAAGATCTAGTATTTAATTGCAAAACAGGATGACTATTGTCAATAATAATTTAATCACACACTTAAAAATAACTAAAAATATAGTTGAATCATTTGTAACACAAAAGATAAATGTTTAAGGTGACAGATACTCCATTTACCTTAATGTGATTATTACACATGGTATGCCTATATCATAATATTTTGTGTACCCCATAAATATACAGATCTACTGTATACTCATAAAAAATAAAAATAAAAAAAGAGAAAGATATGAACAGGAATTCCTAGATAGGGTTAAGAGTAATTCATTTAACTTGTTCATTCATTTACTCACTCAACAATCATCGAATAATAACCTACTTGGCTCCAGGCACTGTTTTAGGTATAGCAATAAACAAAATAGACACAAATCTCTCCCCTAATGGAGCTTTCAAGGGGGAAGGGGAGAGTAATAAGCAGGACAAATAAGTGAAATATACAATATTTGGACAGTGAATGCTAAAGAGAAAAAAATAAGGTGAAAGAAAGAAGATAGGAAGTCAGTTTGGGGCAGGGAGAAGGTGATCCTTGAGTAGTTAACAGAAATGAGAAAGTAAGCCATACAGTTATCTAGAGAGAAAACATTCCGGTCGGTGCAAAGGCTGTTTCGGAGGGTACCTAGTGGGTATGAGGAAATGTGAAGAGGTCAGAGTGACCTGGAGAGCAGCACGAAGCCAAGTAGAAGGGGGAAGTGGGAAGCAGGCGGTCCATGTGGAACCTTGAAGATCATCATAAAGACCTAAGTTTCTACTTTGGATGAATAGTCTGGGAGGAACTTTGTTAACTGATGTCATGGGGGAAAACAGGCTGTGGAATTTCTGAAATTAAGAAATTTAGAAATTGGCGTATTTTAGTTACGACCAAGTTCAAGTTCAAGTGCTCCATTTTAAGATTAAAAAAAAAGAAAGAAAGAAAGAAAGAAAAAAGCACAGAGCAGCTGAGATTTGCCCATATGTAGCTAGTAAGAAGCAGGGTTGGGTCTGGAAGCTAAATCCTAACTCAGTCACATACATTGTCTCAAAGGGTCACAGACATGGCTCAGGATGGAGTATATCTTAGCTGTAAGAACAGCTGAAATTAGTATTGATGAGTTTAGAATTATAAACTCTAAGATGAACAATCATTAAGAAAATGATGGGGGAAAATGGAATTCTCTAACATTATGCTTTGATCTTAAATTTGGCACTTTTTAAAAATATAATATCTTTAATTAGAGTATGTTCCACAGGAAGATTTCAAGTGTTAAACCGATCTGTTCCTTCATTTTCTTTTTGGAGGTTAATTTAGAATAGTCTCCAAAATTGGTCTGGGGACCTACAATGGTCCTCTGTGATTTGTATAATAAAAGTATGTCTGTCTTTTGTCTACAGTTGTATATGAGTGTATGTGCGTAGGAAGGGCTTCATGCATGGCCATTTAGTTTAGTTGGTTAAGGTTTGAAGGTAATTAAGTTGAAAGCATGAGGTCTTCCCTATATGGGCTTGTACCTTGGCCCTAACAGCTGCAGAATACATCCCACATCCTGACCAGCTGTCTTGAAAATTCATGCTTTTGGTTATAAGGTCAGGTCCACACAAGCCTATCACTGAGGATGAAATGATTGCTCAAAGCACATACCATACTGATAGTATGTCAGCTGCATCCTTTCAATACATGGGCAACCCGCTGATTAGTCTTGAGCTGGCGTAAGGCTGGTTACTTCCCTGGCTCATGACAACAAAGGCAGATGAACAGCAATTTTGTTTCACGATGTGAATGTCTCCTTATGTCTGTGGGGGGTCTCTGCTGAGAGTTCCTCTCAGTAGGTCTCTTCATATGGGAGTATGTACATATTCTAATCTTAGACCTGATCAAGTAAGATTGCAATTTTTTCTTTGTTTGTTCTTTCTTGTGCTCTTCTTGAAAAGCTGAGTCCAGCGACAATTCCCAAGAACTGTCATATTTAATCTTATATATCAGTTGTTAGAGACTTTTGAATTCAAAGTATAAATTTACCAATGTAATATTGTCAATTAGTACATTGCTATTAATCTTATAATTTTTCCAAGTTTTCCAACATGCTATGCTTGCATCTAAGATGCTAAGATGCTGAAATGACAAGTTTTGAAAGAGATTTTTTTTTCCAACTGGCATATTCAGTGAATTATCTAGGCTACAATGTAGGAAGTGGAAGGCAAGAATACAGACTCTAGTTCTAGTTTGTGCTATGCTGTTCAGCAATTAGGCTACCTTGAAGTAAGAGCATTTAATTTCTATAGGTCTTATTAAAATAATTACTTTAGATAAGGTGACTTCTAAATTAACTTCAAAATAGAAAAATATTCTTACTTATTCTCTTTATATTGAGAGTTGAAGCAAAAATACGTATTTTAGTCAGAATACACTAGTTGTGGTTAAGACAACAGACAGATCTGTGTTCCAAGTGTATTTCCCACTTACTGGTTGGATAAGCTTGTAAAACTTACATAACTTTAAAAACCTATCTCCCCATTTGTCAAACAAAGGTGAAAATCCATAAACAGGTTTTGGGAAGATTAATTTAGGTAATATATAAAGTACTTGGAGGAGTGAATGCCACATCATAGTAAAAAATGGTTGCTATTGTATCTCCTTTTCTGCATATTTCTATATATAGTTTATGTATATACATAATTCCATTACATTAATAATGTAAGAATAAACAAAAACCATTCCTCACATGAAATGCAACTTTACCCAACAGATGCGTGTCTTTATTTGAGAAACAATGACAATACACCCACAATAACATCTCTCACTCAGTGCAGAATGCCTGAAATTCCTGTATCAGCAGTTACTTTTTGTACTAACTGCGTACTAAAGAACCAACCAGTCTGAATATCAGTGAGTCACACAGGCATTTATTGGCATTCGAGTGCCTGAGGGGACAAGTCCTTGTGGGACTGCTGCCAGGCTAGATGAACGTTGACAGCAGGAGAGGAAAATGGGTGAGTAGAGGTGAGCAGCACTGGACCAGCTAAAAGGGCAGCCCCGGTAAAAGCTACCTTGGGAAAGCTCCGGATTATTAGGTGCAACCAGATACCTGGTCTAGGGAGGTGGTAAGGTGAAAGGGCATGAAAATAGAGTTGAACACTTCATGAACTGACACTCAACATGGTCATCTCATTTTGAGTAATTTCTCTCAGTATTGGTCAGTTTTTAAATAGAAATTCTTGGGTTTAGGGTAAACACAAAAACCAGGATCTGATTACTGTGAACAGAGTCATGCACTAGTTACCTTTAAAAGTCAAATAATATTTTCCTCTAGAGTCTTCTGACAGGCATAAAGCAATTTTTCTCAATTTAATTTTTTTCCTTTTATAACCTTTACTTCCCTTAGTTATTTGAATTATGATGTGAATTTATTCATTTAGCTGTTCTTTTTAGTATCAATGGCAGCTTTACAATGAAATACTCTTATTTCTCATTATAATTCGTTAACCTAGCATTTTATAAACTTAATATTGTAAATCTCATTAATTTAGAATTCAGGAAAGAAAAAAATAGCACCTCCAATAAAGAAGCATTTATTGTACCTGATAATTCATTTTCACCACTGAAGAACCTGACATTGAGCCAATTTCCTTTTCCAAGAAATAATTTATGAAAGAATCAAATGACTTGAAAATGGGTATGTTGAGCATGAGGGTTATTAAGGTTTATTTTAAATCTCACTTTTGTTTTGGTACATTTGTACAGTGAACATCTGAACACTGGCTGCCACTGAAGTTTATCAGTAACCTGTTATGATAAAATGATGGTATCACGTCAGAATCATTACATAGCTATGCCTGAGCACAAGACAGCTCTGGGAATTGGCAGCTGAATATACTTTGGCAACACTGAAGATCTTGAAATAGTTTACCGCACTGCCTGTAGCTAGTGTCTTCCTACATCATTTTTCTCATGCTGGAACAGTATTGTTGAATAAAGTGGATGCGGTAGAGACTGCCAGCTAGTCTCCACAATTTTTTTTCTTCCTCCTGGGAACACAGTAAGCCATATATTCCAGGCTTCTTTCTTGAAGTTAAGTATAGTTTTGTGTGATACAGTTTTGAACCAGAGAATGTCCATGGAAATGATGGGTACCATTTCTAGGTCTGAGTAATTAAAATCTCCCACATTTGCTCTTCCATGTTATTCTGTACTTCCTGTTGTCTGGAATGGGCCTGACCCCAAGGCAATCACTGAAGACATACTAGAGGTGCCAACATGTTTATCAACTGAGTTGCTGACAGCATGGAGGAACGCCATTCGGCCAGCCTTTTCACCTACTTGTTTGTTAACATGAGGTAGAGAAAGGTATCTATTGTGTTTAGACATCGTACATTAAGGGGCTATTTCTTTTCTTTTCTTTTCTTTTTTTCTTTTCTTTCTTTCTTTCTTTTATTTTTTTTTATTTTTTTTTTTTTTGCGGAGACAGAGTCTCGCTCTGTTGCCCAGGTTGGAGTGCAGTGGCGCAATCTTGGCTCACTGCAACCTCTGCTTTCCGGGCTCAAGCGATTCTTCTACCTCAGCCTCCTGAATAGCTGGGAGTACAGGAGCCTGCCACCATGCCCAGTTAGTTTTATATTTTTAGTAGAGATGGGGTTTCACCATATTGGCCAGGCTGGTCTCGAACTCCTGACCTTGTGATCTGCCCACTTCGGCCTTCCAAAGTGTTGGGATTACAGGCGTGAGCCACCACACCTGGATAAGGGGCTATTTCTTACAGTAACTAATATAGTGAGCTATCTAGTTTCGGAAACTGCTCTTTAAAGCTACTGATTGACTGATTGATTGGTTTTGTGTGTGTGTGTGTGTGTGTGTGTGTGTGTGTTTGATTCGCCACAGCATCAGCTAGTCCATCTAGATGATCCAAAAAAATCACAGAAAATGTATGTTCATAGGCTTACTTTATCATTTTGTGAATTAATAGGGGTATTTAGCAAGAGATAAAATCACTGAAAAAGTATTCAAATATAACCAACTGGGCAAAAGGTAACTTTTTTGAGAGTAAAACAAGTCTGCATAGAGACAAGAGGAAAGGACTTTGGATAAATGTTTGCATTAAGATTCTACATTGGAACTCACAAAATGCAGGAGTTATAAGAAACCACACTGGTCATTTAGTTTAATTTCACATTTGAGGCTCAAAAAGATCTTACCAAAAAAAAAGAAACACCACTGCATCTGTGGGATGAGAAGTAGAACGATATTTTCTATTGGAAAAAGATATGATTTTTAAAATGGAGGAAACTAGCACTGAGGGATTGAAATTGGTTCTGTACCCAATGACATCATTGACCCTGTAGAAAGTATTATCTATTCATTGTACGTAATGTGTTTATACAAACAGAAAGTGCCATAAAAATCTGGGCACTATTCAAAGTAGAAAGATAAATTTTCTCTTCTATCTAGATATGCATGTCACCAAAATAAGCTGCTACTGGAAGTCCTGGGCTTTAAATATGGCTATGGCTACTAAAGGAAATAAAGAAGTTTCAAAGCAAAGGAACTAAAATGATCAAAGGAAAAAGGTTAAAGAGTGAAGAAAATGTGAATTCTCCATTTTGAAGAAGAAAAAAAAAATGGTAGGTTGAGAATAACCAAAAGAAAAACAACATGAAGGCAATTTTTAGAAGAAAATGGATTTGTTTATATAATAACAGATATATAGACATATAGAAGTAGATGACGAATCTAATATTAAAATAAAAGAAACTCATTACTCTTCAGTGTAGTAGGATGTATGTTTCTGCTTCATAAAGCATCAGTAGCATTTAGCATAGGCTGCTCCACATATAAAGGAGAGCTTATTTACATTTTAAGTGCTACATTGATAGAGAAAAGTTGTAAGTATACGTTCCCTCATTTTTTTTGAGGTTATCATCACAGATTGTAACTGTGCTTCTCAGAAATTATTTTTTGGTACCAGCATTACATACAGAATATGAGAGAGATAAACCAATGTTTTATTTAGGATGACATTTCTTAAGTTCTAAATTTTTTTATGGCTACTATAGTTTGCATCCTATTTACAACTACATGCATATATTTGCATATATACACACACAGCCATGCCTACATATCTATGTCCACACCCACATACATAAACACAAGTTTATATATGTACATATATGTAAACACAAATTTATATATGTACATATACGTATAGTCATACTAGGGGTATATTTCTGACATTACTGCTTTTCAGTAAAGAGTGTCCTAGGAAAGAGATATCACAAGTTACTTAATTTTGGTTCTTGTGATTTTCTACCTTCCCTGGTGAAGGCTAAATCAAAGTTATGTCTTGGTACATTTCCTTGAATTTCATTTCAATCACACAGGGAATCTTTTGTAGAGGGAACATTTTCTGTTTTACTTTCTGTTTATTGCTACAGACTAACTTGTTATGACTTTTCCAAATTCAACACTTGGCATTTTTTCTTGTTCTCCTGATAGTCCCTATAGTCTCTTTTCCTGGATATTATGAACCTTTTATTTTCAGGCAGGTTTTTGATAACCATAAGTCAAAAAACACAAGTTGCTGAATTTTCCAAGTTAAGAGTTGAAATTGGTCCTTTGGTATTATTTAGACACCGGAAACTGCAAATTCCTAATAATTAATGCGTTTAACTTGCTGGATTTTTTTGAGCTGAGACAAAATTTTTCTTAATAATGAAATAAAAAGTATAAATGCCATGTTGTCTGTACTTAGAAAATTCATACATAGAAGTTAATTCATGTATAGCTTTTTCCCTTGCTTAATATGACAGTACATTTATTCTGATGAATTAAGAGAGTATGGTTTTTACAAAGGTAACTACATTTTTCTTGGCATTACATTAGCTTATAGAAGACATCTTAATGGACTCTATTGAAATCAATGTCACCAGGTGAAAATCTGTAAACACTATATTTAAAGAGGCTTGCTGTAATGCATCAAAATCTCCACCAAAAATAAAGTAGTTGTGATTTTTGCTGAATAGTACTTACATCTGTTAGGCTGCTTCCAGAAGAAAATAGAAGATAAGAAGTCTATAATGGACAACGAACTCACTACTTAGCATAATCAGTTCCGTTACTTATTTGGAATTTTAAAAGCTTCTTTTTATTATTTAACATCCATTTGGGTAGCTGATTCTTCATGTCTCTATACAGTACATCAGGGTCCCTTTTAAATGAAATGCTCAATGTATTGAAATTTATACCCCTCAGAAAATAATGTGAAAATACATTATATTTCCAGAAAAGAATAAAAAAACGCTAAACAGAGTTTGTTTTATACCACAAATGACACTTATATTTTTAAAAAATGCATATTAAAACCTATGTAATCAACCTTCTTTAACTTATTGTATTCTATGGAGATGTTGCTCTTCAATTCCTTTTGAAACACAGCCATCTAGCTTATATTTCCATATTTCCTTTCATTCATGTATTGTGTAAAATCTTAAAATTATTCTCCAATTATTTTAGGTATATATACACACACATAATATATATATACACATATACATATATATGTATATATACACACACCGCTAAGGTTCTCTAATTGAGGGTTCATATATATATACATATATATTTCTACTTCATAAAGAATCAGTAACTTTATGAAGTAGTAAAGAACCTTACTAAGTTCATGAGGCAGAAACCATCCTTACAATTTCTTGTACCATCCTGTACTCTTTTCAAACTGCCTGACTTTTACTACTGGACTAAGAAAGGTAGTAAGAACCATTTCTGCAATATGAGATATGAAGTGCTATGGGGATTACAGGGAAGTAAAAGCTATGGTCCCCGTAACAAATATGTTTTCACAGTGCATTTGGCAAAACAATACACAACTTAGCTGAGACAACAATGTAATATGTGGTGGCCAGTGTAAACAATCAGTGCTCTAAAAGATACAGGAAGTTACAATGTTGAGGAAATGTTTTCTGGAGAAAATAGGATTTACCCTGAACCCTCAGTAAAGGGTAAGAATTGAATTGGTGGATGAGGGTCGAGAGCATAAACGGTGACCAAAAAGGGAGGAAGAATGGAGTGGATCGTTTGTAGAGAGAGTGTTTAAAGCATATTCAAGAGGGCCAATTCTCAGAGTCCCATTTAAATCCTTGTGCTTCAATTCACAATTGCAAAAGTATGGAACCAGCCAAAATGCCCATCAACCAACGAATGGATAAAGAAAATGAGGTGTATGTATACCATGGAATACTACTTAGACATAAAAAGTAGCAAAATAATGGCATTTGCAGCAACCTGGATGGAGTTGGAGAACATTATTCTAAGTGAAGTAACTCAGGAATGGAAAACAAAACGTCTTACAATCTCACTTATAAAAGGGAGCTAAACTATGAAGATGTAAAGGCATAAGAATGATATAATGGACTTTGGAGACTTGTGGGGGAAGGGTGGGATGGGGGTGAGGGATAAAGACCACATATTGGGTACAGTACACTGCTTGGGTGATGGATGCATCAAAATCTCAGAAATCACTATGAATGAACTTTTTCATGCAACCAAACACCACCTGTTCCCCCAAAACTTTAAAATAAAAATAATTAGAAAAAAAAAGAAATTTTCTTTTTTTGTTGTGTCTCTGCCAGGTTTTGGTATCAGCATGATGCTGGCCACATAAAGTGAGTTAGGGAGGAGTCCCTCTTTTTCTATTGTTTGGAATAGTTTCAGAAGGAATGGTTCCAGCTCTTCTTTGTACCTCTAGTACAATTTGGCTGTGAATCTGTCTGGTCCTGGGCTTTTTTTTGGTTGCTAAGGCTATTAATTACTGCCTCAATGTCAGAACTTATTATTGGTCTGTTCAGGGATTCAACTTCTTTAGCCAAATCATGAGTGAACTCCCATTCACTATTGCTACAAAGAAAATAAAATACCTAGGAATACAACTTACAAGGGATGTGAAGGACCTTTTCAAGGAGAGCTACAAACCACTTCTCAAGAAAATAAGAGAGGACATAAATAAATGGAAAAACATTCCATGCTCATGGATAGAAACACTCAATGTCATGAAAATGGCCATACTGCCCAAAGTAATTTACAGATTCAATGCTATCCCATCAAGCTACTGTTGATTTTCTTCACAGAATTAGAAAAAACTACTTTAAATTTGATATGGAACCAAAAAAGAGCCTGCATAGCCAAGACAAAGCTAAGCAAAAAGAACAAAGCTGGAGGCATCACACTACCTGACTTCAAATTATACTACAAGGCAACAGTAACCAAAACAGCATGGTACTGGTACCAAAACAGCATGGTACTGGTACCAAAACAGCATGGTCCTGGTACCAAAACAGATATATAGACCAATGGAACAGAATAGAGCCCTCAGAAATAGCACCACACATCTACAACCACCTGGTATTTGACAAACCTGACAAAAACAAGCAATGGGGAAAGGATTCCCTATTTAATAAATGGTGTCTAGAAAACTGGCTAGCCATATGCAGAAAACTGAAACTGAACCCCTTCCTTACACCTTATACAAAAATTAACTCAAGGTGAATTAAGGAGTTAAACATAAGACCTAAAACCATAAAAACCCTAGAAGAAAACAAAGGCAATGTCATTCATGACACAGGCATGGGGAAAGACTTTATGACTAAAACTCCAAAAGCAATGGCAACAAAAGCCAAAATAGAGAAATGGGATCTAATTAAACTAAAGAGCTTCTGCACAGCAAAATAAACTATCATCAGAGTGAACGGGCAACCTACAGAATGGGAGAAAATTTTTGCAATCTATCCATCTGACAAAGGGCTAATATCCAGAATCTACAAGGAACTTAAACAAATTTACAAGAAAAAACCAAACAACCCCATCAAAAAGTGGGTGAAATACACGAACAGACACTTCTCAAAAGAAAGTATTTGTGTGGCCAACAAACATATGGACGAAAGCTCATCATCACTGGTCATAAGAGAAATGCAAATCAAAACTGCCATGAGATACCATCTCATGCCAGTTAGAATGGTGATCATTAAAAAGTCAGGGAACAACAGATGCTGGAGAGGATGTGGAGAAATAGGAACGTTTTTACAATGTTGGTGGGAGTGTAAATTAGTTCATCCATTGTGGAGGACAGTGTGGCGATTCCTCAAAGATCTAGAACCAGAAATACCATTTGACCTGGCAATTCCATAACTGAGTATATACCCAAAGGATTATAAATTCTGCTTTAAAGACACATACATACATATGATTATTGCAGCACTATTCACAATAGCAAAGGCTTGGAATCAATCCAAATGCTCATCAATGATAGACTGGATAAAGAAAATATGGCACATATACACCACGGAATACCATGCAGTCATAAAAACAGATGAGTTCATGTCCTTTGCAGGGACATGGATGAAACTGGAAATCATCATTCTCAGCAAACTAACCCAGGAACAGAAAACCAAACACCGCTTGTTCTCCCTCAAAAGTGGGAGTTGAACAATGAGAACACATGGACACAGGGAGGAACATCTCAAAAAAGGGCCTGTCAGGGGGTGTGGGGCTAGGGGATGGATAGCATTAGGAGAAATACCTAATGTAGATGATGGGTCGATGGGTGCAGGAAACCACCATGGCACATGTATACCTATGTAACAAACCTGCACGTTTGGCACATGTATCCCAGAACTTAAAGTAGAATTAAAAAAAAAAAAAAAAAAAAAAAAAGGAAGGCAGTTAAAATGTGCTTGTAATAAAATTTAAATAAATAGCTCATTTTATAGTATACAGTATTTATAGTATTTAGTATATAGTATTTACCACTTTAAATTGTTGTATATTGTCTACGCTATTAAAAGCACTTCAGGATTGGGCATTCAAGGTGGATGACCAGAAGTAGTGTGAACCCCAAAAACCTGAGACAGGTCTCAGAAAAAAAGAGAAAGAAAATCCTTATGCTTTAACTGTGGAGACACACATAGAAACTGTACTCATTGAAATTACATACCATGGACTTGTATTCAAACCTAAGTTACTTTCTTCAATACTGTTTGGTGTCAGACATACTGATAATTTTCAATGTCATTTCTTGATCCCATTTTAGCTAAAGATAATTTCCAATATTAGCTTTCAGGACTTGCTTTGACTTCTGCAATAATTGCATGATTTCTAATTAAATATCTTATACTGAAAGGGTATGGAGTTGAACATTCTTTTTTTTTCTTCTTATTTCAAGCAAACTTATACTAGATTTTAATACTGAAATAATTAATGGTTATATTCCAACATTTGAAGTTCGTGTCTTCTTTTAAAAATGTTATTCTGTTTTAGTGGTTCTTAACTTTCATTTGGAGATTTTATTTTCTTATAAAAAGTAATTAAAATTTGAGGAAAACTTAGCAAAAAACCCTATATCTTACATCATTTAGATAGTGAACATCAAATAAAAACATGTTCACAGAGGCCTCTGGTAGGATTTGCTAGGTGGAAGAACCACTAAAGGATATATCTTTCATACATCATTTATGTATGCCAGGAGGGCATAATGACAGGAGTTAAAGAGCCTAAATCATTGTGTCATTCAAGAAAAAAGCTGAGATACTGATCCACATTAGAATTTGTTAAACCAAGTTTACAACTTAATAATAATGGGTAAATACTTAGACAAAAACCCAAGAAACACAATGCATAACTACTAAAACCAGTGTAGTCAAAAAAGACAATAAAAAAGCTTTAAATAATCCAAAATAAAGAAACAGAGGAAGAAAAAGGAGCCCAGTCGGGGAGCTGAATTTCTATTTTGAATTGACTAAAGCAGTTGAGGGGCTTCCAAATCTACTTTAGTCAATTCAAAATAGCATCCTCCTCTCTTTTAGAAGAATACTAGTGTCAGTGGGGGATAATTGCATGGGAGGTCACAAATATGACTTGGGTGACAATGTGTTCAGAATTGGGC